>NC_084952.1:4510571-5110571 GCF_949316205.1 Platichthys flesus | reverse complement strand
GCTCTCCTGTGGTCAAATCTAACATGGCAGCCACTCTCATGAATTCATTGCCTCTGACGTCTCTGTCCCGCATCACGTCTCCGTACTGATGGAGTCTGTTTGGTTTGATTCATCCACAGTCACACACCGTGGAGACGTGGGCCAGCGCCGAATCAGGGTTTGGAGGCCGAGTTGTGGAGCACTGTGTCAAACAGGCTGTCGTTGACCCCTGGTGACCCCCGGCTGGACAATGGAGTAGAGATAAGATGCAGAGAGGAAACTTCATCACTGCAGCGAAAACTAGTTCAGGAATCTATTATAAGAACAAAGGAGTGAATGTAATGTCGCTTTTTAAACAGTAGAACTATGATTTGACAAATGTTTACCAGAGTTTCTGGCTGTTAAATCTGTGTAAAATATTTGTTATTGTAGTAGAAGTTAAGAGGTATAATTATAAATATTAGGGATATCTGTTAAAAAATGCATCAAATGAAAGTACACACATAATGTGCAGGACATTAGTGGTTGAAATGATGCATGAAAAGAAAGGGAATAAAAGGAAAAGTTCAATCTACAGACACTCTTTCACTGTAACGTTCAATCATCAATCATTCAGACCTTGGTGGTTTTAGGTTACAACTTTACTTTTGGGTGAAAACAAAGTCTTTGGTGGAAGCAGTTCAGTCTCTAGTGGCCTCACACACACATCACAGTCCGCACACCACTGATCCTCACAGTGTCTCAGTTGTAATCAGTCACGTTTTATTATGAAATAAAAAGTTTTTCATGTAATAATCACTTTATCACAATTTCTTTCCTCTGATTCACATCACAGTGTTTTACAATGTTATATAATTTGCCTCAGCATTTTATATTAACACACAAAAAAAACCTCAGAACCAGTAAATGTTCATTTGCCTGTTGCTGTGTTTGTTTTTCAGATTACCTGCTTCAGTAGGAATCAGTCAACACAGCAGTGTTTCACATTTAAATGTCTGTCTCGTGGAGCAGGAACAATCCTCCTGATGCAAATCAAAACACTTTTAAAAGCTTTAAGTGCTAAGTAATTACAGAAATTATGATTTCCTGCAATCCTTGTTGACATTTTAAAACTACTGACTTGTGGGGTTTCTTTGTGCCATGGTCGCCCTCTGTTGGCCTTACGCGGTAACTACAAGGAGCAAGGAACACTGGCTGTACTGTGCTGCACTGATGTTGTCAGAGCACATGAGACCCCCCCCCCCTCTAAATGGGGGGGGGGGGGGTCACGACCTTTGCACTGCTCCAGGACAGGGACCTGGCTGGTGGAGTCCACTCACTCCCCTGAACCTGACGTGGTTCGGTCCAGGCTCCGGTTCCGGGCCGAGCTAGGAGCTTCTGTTATTCTGTCGTTTTTCAACCCTCTTTGAGGCAAACGGCCATTTTAGCACGTGGAGATTTTCCTGTTTGCCGTCGCGTCTGCTTCCGCCGACTTCAAAGCGCTGCAGAGGCGGCGGAGGCCACCGGTGAAGCCTGTGAACGTTGCTCCACAACAACTTGTTGAAGGATGGGATTTCTACCTCTGACTCAAGGAGACCCAGTCCGGCGCCACTTTCGAAGCTTGTCAGAGCACGGGGCCCGGGGGCAAAGCTTATTGTCCACAAATTGATCCAACCCCCTTGGTTTTGTTTATTTAAATGAGACTCTTAGACCCCGGGGTGTTTGTTGAGGAAAAGTCAGAAATGCCAAATATCTTTTTTTCTTCCCCATCGTCTTCCTCTTCCGTCTTTCCTTTCTTCTTTTCTCTCTCAGCCCTTCAGCCTGGTGAGCCAAAAATCCTCGGTAAACATCCCGGCTCGGCAGCTTTGTAGCGCTGAGCCGGTCTCCTTCTCCGCGCTCTCCCCCTTTGCTCTGAGATCTCCGGTTTCCAGCACAGCTTCACTGACCTGCCGTTTGTTTTTATGAATTTACATTCCAATCGATATATTCTAACACATACAGGCCGACACAGGGTGAACGATCAAACCTGTGAGAAAACACTGTTGTGGGTTTTACTGCAGTGAGTTATTTGTTTCTTTGTCTGGTTGCACATTTATTTTAAACCTCTACACATCTTTTTTTTTAGTGAGTAGTTGAATTTACGTTGATTTATTTTAAATTATTTTTGGATTTTAGGACATTTGGAGACATTTCACCACACTCCTACTGCTTTGCATGTTTAATGCCACAAAATAAGGGTCATAAATCTTGGATATAAAAACACGAGTACAGTGAGTTTAATGTGCCGTCGTCTTGAAACAACAATAACTCAACCGCCACTTTCGACTTGGCCGAGGATCCGGCCACAGGAGCACAGGTGTTCCTGGTCTAAGTCTGAAAAAATGTATTTTGTTTTCACGTCAGTTGCTCGGCCACGTGGATATCATGTGCACCAGTGCTAGGTCACAAGTGTAATCCCCGATTGGCAAAGACAAGCTTAAAGGCCTAATATTTATATTTAAAGGTCCCTTTGTCATCATGTCACGCTGCTGCTTATAACAGTGCCATGATTTATGGTAATTGACAGGACGGACCCGTTCTGGTTTACACAAGTAGCACAAGAGAAGCCCGGGTCGGGGTCTGCATGTGTGGAACCAGGCCAGGAAGCTGTATTCATCCTTAGACTCTATTATTATCCTATTGGAGAGTTGCAACACTGAAGGTCCTGGTGTTTTATGGGAAAACATTGTCGTCGCCCTCAGGAAAAATAAATAAATAAAGGAGCTTCAAACGCGGCAAAATACGGAGGAAAAAAATCCCTTTGGTCTATTTGGCTATTTGTTATTAAAAGGAGAGAAAAAGTTAAATCCCGCTTTATCCCGGTGAAGTCAAGACACACAAGCAGAGGAGCTCTTAATTTTTCATAATAAAAAAGAAAAGAAAAAGAAGCATTGGCCGAAGACAGAACCTTTTTATCTGAAGTTTTTCCCTTATTCATTTGTTGCAGGAATTAGGAAACATCTTGGGACGATCCATCAAAGCAGTCATGCTAACGTCGGAAAGAGAACTGAGCCCAGTCGGTATGCAGACTCCTGCCCCCCCGATTCATAGTAGCTATACACACGTGAAGTAAATCATTGGCCGGAGAGGCTGAGGGGTCTGTGTGGGCGGGGCACTCCGCACAAAAGGGGAACACAGAGTTCAGCAGTAAATTACCCAGGTCAAGTTCCCGGTGCTTTAATGTAGCTCGTGCTATGGGAACCGGGGCCTCGGCGGCGTGCACGACTTCGCCGACCGAGTCCACGGGGCTCTCCGCTGTCACACTCTGTCACAGGTGCTTTAGTGCCGTGCACCGCAGAGTGAATTTACACATGGAGGAAGAGTCTGTTCCTCCCTCGTGCCAAAGATCCAATCCAGCCAGAGGTCACGTCCTCTCGCTTGTTCCCGCCGCAGCCAAGTGAGCAGGGAGGAGAGGAGGAATAATAATGAAGCCTCCCTTCTGTTATATCAGTTCGCTTTCCACCTCCCTCTATTTATACAAGCGGTGTCAACTAATATCATTAGTGTACAATGTCATTACTGTGAAACTGCAGGAGGAAATGTGTCACCGGCTTCAATAACACGCTCATCAACACGAGAGCCCGCGCCGACCGGCCCCTCCCGGCTCCTCCACATTAATTGGAAGGTATAAATTACAAGTAATCACTACCAGGTTTTTCACTGACTAGACAATCGGCATTTACTCATCCGTCTTCCTGTTTAAACTATCTGCTGGAGGATCGCAAAGCCCCGCTGCTTATTTTCCAACGATTAGCTGTACATCAGCATTACCACCTCAAATCCAGCAGTTTCACATCCAGCATTAAATGGGATGAATATTGATCTGCTAAAGAGGATTTATTTATTTCATGCTCTATCCAAAGATCAACTGCTACCAGCTTTGGACGGATCTGCGGAGGTCTTACCGAATAAAGCTACTGCATACATGACTTTGGACTTGACATTTTAGGCCTGGAAGAAGACCAAACAGTAAATTCACTGCAATAATCCCAGATAAATGGGATGATCACTACGAAAGCTTAGATAGTTAAGTGGCCTACACTTAAATCCAGAAACGATAAAAACACGACTCGAAGGAGATCCTCCATGTCGAAAGGGGGTGCGGGGTAGTGGGGGGGTGTGGGGTCTATGGTTAACACAGTCCTGGGTAAGGAGGACGCCCACCTGAGGACGGCCATCGTCTCTCTGCCGCCTGGAAGAGGAAGAGTCTTCTTACAAAACAGGGTCAGGGGAAATGGCATCTGTAAAAATAACCTTACAAATGGTACCTGAGCCCAATCTGACTTTGTTTACACAGGAGCAGTTTCCCTGCCTTGCTCAAACACACGGGCAGTGTATTTGTGCTACAGATCAGGACACTGGGCTGATATTTGCCTTGAGACATCAATCAATTGTTGGTTTGTCGTTGGGTCCAAATTTAAAATGTCTTCATCCACAAGGGGAATAATATTTCTTTATTAAAACGGGGAGTTGGTGCTTTGCTCTTGAATTTTAATGTTCTGCGATTTCTTTTTCTTTTCTTCTGACCTTTCAAAGAAAATCTCAAGTCTTAAGTAGATTTGTTGGCATAACAATGGCAAATGTTAAATATTATGTGGAAAATACACGAGTTGTCAATATAATTATACTTAAATAATGTTGGTATAATCTATCTATAACCCTGCCACCTATATATATATATATATATATATACAAACCCTCACCGCTAACCATGCACACACAATTTAACCCCTCACACACTGAAGCATATACAGGCCTGTGTCATCTGGATATTTTGGTGGTGGTTAGCAGCTGGGTTCAGGGAGCTGTTCGAGGATCAGCCCCGATAGAGAGAGAGACGGGCAGTGAGACGGGCAGGGAGACGGGCAGTGAGACAGACAGTGAGACGGGCAGGGAGACAGACAGTGAGACGGGCAGGGAGACAGACAGACAGACAGGGAAGTGGCCATCTGGATAGACAGGCCGCAGGGTCACATGGTGGCGTCACAAACAGGACGGTGCTCAGCTGCTCTGTGGTTGTTCCTTCAGCCTCAGAATCTTATGAGACCACACTCAGGCGACTGGGGGGGGGGGGGGGGGCTTCTTGAGTTATTAAATCTGTACAGCTTTTGTTTGATTTGGACTCGTGTTAGCAAATTTACTTTTTCTTATTTTTGGTTTGTATTTCATTCTATAGCACAAACACTTTCTACTGATTTACATTAACATGTTGACATTTGGAGTCAATTTGTTCAAATATATTTCAAGGTAACTTTTTTTATTACAAATCACAATAATCTAGAATTTTTTGTTTTCCCGAAACATGATCTAGTCTTAAAGTTTTCTAGTAGATCGTATAATTTAAGATAATTCAATCCATTACAACAATGGTTACTTTCCTCTCCATTTGCTAATATAGGAAAACAAATTCCAGATGTTATTATTATTATTATAATAGTAGCCATTGTTTTTAATTTACACTCATTAATTAAAGTAATAATTACATAAAGGATCTGCAATATAGAATAAAAGAAAACCCTTTGAAATGCGTTACATCTTTAAAACCAACACTTTCTATGAGAAGCTGCAAAGTGTGAAGCAGAGAGTTGCAGTGACTCGAGCTGCCAGTAGATGGCGTCTGACACCTGTGTGAAACAAGCCCCTGTCACTCTGGGGTATTTCTGCAGATCTTAACGTGACTGTTGGATCCAGAAAATAAAACATATTCCTGCAAAATACAAATTTAAAAAGCACATGAGCTGATTAATGTAAAAATGTGATGATGTAATTTAAGAATGAATGAAAGACTCGCTGTTTTAAATAAAAACTCTTTATGTATTAGTAGAGTTTGAGTTCAGCTTTTTTTATCATGATTGTTTGTTTTGTTTCATATATAAATGTATTTTTATTTTCAGAGTTTATTTATTCACAGCAGCTCTTTTATTTTCTTTATCTCATTTGCTTAGACTTTCAAAATAAGACAAATAAAAGAAGCAGTTTTCATGTTTCGTGCGATTTCATAATATTCTATGCATTAAAAAAAAAGAAAATCTGAAAATGAGAACTCTTCACAGCAGGAATTACTGCACTATGTCAAAGGCCCTGAACACCTCCTGTGTAGTAGTCGTCTGCCATGTCTGTCTTGAGCCCCGCAGATTAAAGCAGGTATTACTGAGAGGAAGAAAAGCTCTAATTGAGATGTATTTGATTGCAGCTTTGAGAATGGCCGACCGTCTCCCCCCTTCACCCCCCCCTCTTTAAACATATGGGTCCGCACGAGCTGTCCGGCAATAAATTCTCAACACTGCAGGACATTGTCTTTTTTTATGCCCCCATGATCCATCCCTCATACATGCCAGAAAAGTGTCAAGGCCTTCTGGGAGTGAAAAGCAGAAAACGTGCCGTGGCAGCGAGCGCTCAGCTGGCAGCGGGCGGGAAGCCGCGGCCAGCTCTCTGTGTAAGGAATGTCTTCTGGTGGTGTTGGTCGGCAGATCAGTCACACATCAAAAGACAATGAAAGCTTATTCTAATATTACACACGACTCCATCTGACACTCGATGGAGTTCCCCCTTAAAAATATAAAAAGATTGATTTATATCTCTTCTCTGGAGATGTGTCGATTGTCCGAATGCTTCACACGTATGTGGAGCTACACGTTGCTACATGTGCAGGTCAACTCGACATTTGGTTCCATCTAGAAACTGTTCCTCCCAACAACAGATATCAAACCATGTGAGACTTGAAGACGCTTAAATCCACAGGAAATGTTCCCGACGACGAGGCTGTCAAAACTTTTCCGTGTCGTCTACAAATCAAATCAAAAGAATCCAGACCACTTTGCTTTAGAGCTCCTGGTCACGTGCACAGACTCAGACGTTTCCTATAGCCGAGAGTGCACGTGTACGATTTGATGCATGTGAATCTCAGTATTACAAATGAGCTCCTCTGAAGAAGCTGAAGACCACACAAGTAGACAGATGGTCGCGGCTTCGCAATCAGCTTAGCAACAGGACAACAAAAGAGCAGCCACGCCTTAAATAAAGGTGCTTAACCTCCGAGCATGCAAAGTGCCCCGCGCTCCATTACCACTTAATACACCTAATCAGTTTTTGGCCCAGATTCGTTTTTTTGAATCTATTTGCCACCAAAGCACAGTGGCATATTAAATTAGAGACTTCATTAGAATGAGCAGGGGTCATGTTGTGTGGTTGGTGCAGCACGGCCCTGCCACTGTAGGATTACTGGGTGTGGATGGTTGTTAAGCTTTTGCTATTGGTTTGTGTGATTCTTACACACATAGAGAAAATGGCTCCTTTGAAAAGTGATCCCAGTTTTACATGTACAATTAAAAGCTGATTTATGATGGTAGTTTAATTCACAGATTAATTTAAGTAAAAGTATGAATTGTGTTTCAAGCTTCCTTAAATTATCTCTCAACCGTTAAATGCCTGGAGAACAAGTAATGCATTTGCTGGCTGTTATTGCAAATTGAACATTTCTATCAGTCATTTTATGATCAGATTCAAGCACAAGATCAAAGGGACGATTGCGGTTCAGAATCAAAGTCAAACCTACACAGGAAAGATCTGAACCGTCGAGGCTTAAAACTTCCCACGTGATCTTATTTCAAAAGAAATTAAAGTGGTGGAGCTCCTCGAGCAGCTCCGCTCGCCGACTGACTGACAGACTGACGCTGCAGCGGTTCAGCTTTCATATGAATAGATTTCTCCAACTGGGTCATATTTTCCAGTGAGGAGAAATATAGCGAGGTGCAATGCAACACGCCACCCGCTGGCTGGAGCAGATTGTCCCGAATCATTTACCCCATCTGCTAAAACACAGATGTACAGGAGACGTATACATATATGAACAGTGGGGGTCCAAAGGTTTGAGACCACTTCCCCTTTTATGTGGTCTTAGGCTTGTGGACGAATAAAATAAGAATAAAAATAAGACATTTGTGTTTATTTTCATTTATTCTTTGAAAAAATCTGTGATTTCTAGGGTGTTAATAACAGAGATCTCCTTTAGATGTGTTTTTGAATATGAACTATTATCATTTAAACTAATAATATTTTGCTGTTAACATTTCTTAAGATCATTGCTTTGAATTTGGTCTAAATTATTAACTAAACCTTATAAACTGACGTGTTCCTTTGGCTGGTTGCACCTATATACACATAACATAAGATTTTCTGTGGAAACCGATCACAAACATGAGATGAAAGAAAAGACAGATGCTCACACACTCTGGCACTGACACGGCTGAGCAGTGCATGAATGTTTTCTTGACAAATACAAAAAAAAAAAGAAAAACATCGCTCGCGGGGAAATTAATCGCGAGGACCAATTTCAGGCCTCATGCCCCAGTTTGAGAAATCAGACTCAGGCAGCGAGGCAGGCTGCGGCTCGGATCGATACGTGATGATACCATCATATCTTACTTCTTGACACTGTCTCAGCAGCACAGCACAGCACCGGGGGGGGTGGTGGGCGGGGGAGATGAGCTGCAAGCGGCTAAATGAAAACAATCAGGAGATAATAAAGGCTTTATAGCTGAATTGGACGTTGATATTTCTTTTTAAATGAAACAAAAGTGTCTGGAAATGATGTGTCTAGAGGATTTGATTTTCTGGCATTAGAATTTAGAATTGTTGCGTCTCGTGAACCAGCATGAAAACACAGAACATCTCATTGAATGACAAAATGAACCAGTTAACTTTGCCCTGAAGATAAACATCCACCTTACATCCACAAATCATGGAACCCAATTGCCCATGTCCATCTTTTTTTCAATGCATTTGTCTGTAAACCAGTAAAAGAAGCCTTCAAATTAAAAAGAGCTTCTTCTTTCTTTGCGACCACACGTGTTCTGTCTTATTTACTTCTTCCCGTCCTCTTCCCAGCGCTGAGAGGAGCCGGCGTTTCTTCGCAGACGGCCTCAGTCACAGCTGATGATGGATTAATGAAAAGGGCTCAATCCCGGCCCCAGCATGGACGCTTCTGCACACGCAGCAAAAAGCCCCTCAGTGATGTCAGGGTGGTTTCAGCGGGCTGGTGGTCAAACGGACGCACGCTCAATCATATATGGACACACACACACACACACTCGGATGGGAGGTGGGGGTGGTGGGGAGACCTGGGGGTGGACTGGAAGGGAGGGAGAGAGGGGCGTAATTCGATCCTGGATAATAACTGGAAACAGAGCAGAGTGACTTGAACTGTATGTTCGAACACAGACGCGTCTCACTCACACCTGCCCTGCCGATGATTGCTCATGCTCTATAATGAGCATACATCGGGCTGCTTTCAATGGCATTTAGAGGGTTAACGCTGCTTATATGTGAAGCCTTGAAAACAATAAGCCTCCCATGTGATTTAACAGTATATCCTCGGATTTAAAACTTGGGCTCTTTAAAGTTGTATGTGAAAGCCCTTAAACCTCACCACACCCTGGAGAGGGGAGCTGCTTTCTTTATAGTCTTACATTGACTTCCATGGACTCCCAATCATGAGTCACCCCGTGTGCGTTGCCATCACCCCTCCGACCCCCGCTACCCCCCCCCCCCCCACCCCCCCACCCCCACCGAAACAGAGTGCCGTAGCTTTTAATGGGCCAGCGTTGGGCTTGGCTTATATTCCTCAACGCAAACCAAATTATTGCTGGAAGAAAAACAGCAGAAGGCAATTAAATCCCAGTTAGGCCGATCATTCCAGTCCTGATTAGCAGGGTCATTGGAGGGAGTTCTTCTTTTCATGTCCACCGTGTTAATTTATCCCTTTTTAATTACAATAATGAAAAAGTATGGAGGTTACACTCTTTAATCAATAGAGTAGCTGCTTAACAGGAGGAATTTAATGAGGCCTTTGTCTGAGTGTGTGTGTGTGTGTGTGTGTGTGTGTGTGTGTGTGTGTGTGTGTGTGTGTGTGTGTCTGCAGGTAAGGCCAAGTGGACTGTGCACTTATGATGATGGCATCTCTGGCAGTCGAGCGGCCACAAAGAAAATGGCTGCCGTGAAGTTGCGTTGAAAGACAGTCAGTGAGTTTTGGCAGGGGGGCTTTTGCACGGTAGGTGCCAACATGATGACAATTCTGAAGGAAAACGAATCCCATTTATTCGAGTGGTGTCAGATGTTCATGGTCTGCAGACCGTGCACCTAACGAAGTAAGCATGCACGACTTATACCGTGGTTCCATCGCTCTAATGCGAACCCCTCTCCTCCGGCCAACAGCGCTGCATGGTTTTGATTATCACGTATCGTTTAAACTCTCTCTCTCTCTCTCTCTCTCTCTCTCTCTCTCGCTCCCAACATTCGCCAACAGGCTTTCAATCCAGTGCGTCTGCCGGTGCCGCGGAAGAATAAACTCTGCCACAGCGATTTTACGATCAGTGATCATTCTGAGAAATTATGTCTCTACGCCGTCCTGTCATATCGCAAACCCCCGAAGCAGAAACTGATGTTGTTGATTCTCCGTGATTCAGGATGCGACGGCGAGACGTCACATGTGGAGTGTGTAACCAGAACATTAGACGCATGAATCTGCGTCTCCAACAACCCCCCCCCCCCCCACCGCTGCTCTCGAGCTGTTGACATCCAGACTGGAACACACACACCAGCACAAACACACGAGCAGAGGGGAGCTGAGCAGTGATCCACTGTTTGCTGACTAAATGACTGTCACCCTCCGCGTGGGAAGTGGTGGAGGCGGGCGGGTGGAGGCGGGCGGGTGGAGGGGCCGGAGCGTGGCGGGCGGCACATTCTCCGCTGCTGTTTGTCACTATACAGTTGTCACTCAAGTCATAAGTCGGCCTTTGAGGGCTAATCGCAGCTAACTCCTCAGAAACTCGCCACAAGCCTCGCAGCGCCTCGCCTCGCTCCCACATTCCTGCAGCCCTCTCTCTCTCTCCTCGCGTCTCCCACATCCACCCTCCGCCGCCCCATCCGAGCCCACCCTCACCTCCTCAATCCACTCTTGGATCATTTCAATTTGCATCCCGACTGGCCCCGGGATTCCCTAGCCCTGTTAAAAGGCAGGCTATTTGTTGTGCTCCGCGGTTAATGCCGCGCAGAGCTTTAAATACCCATATCAAATCTTGGAGGCTCAACAGATTCAGTTTTGCAAACCTGTATCGAACAGAGGTTCAATCCGTCAGCTTAGAAGTGTACACTCCTTAAGTTGTGTGATAAGGTAAAACCAATCACTGGATTAGGCTCTCTCTGTCAGCGCTGGTGTGTTTTCAGTGCACGCCGTTGCTTTGCTGAAACAGGATAAGCTGATAGAGTAACATTACGGTGCTTGAGATTTTTCTTTTTTTTGCCAATAGCAATATACTATTAATGGATTCTGAAGCCGGTGCATGATGCCGCTCTTGCGGGTTGTGGATAATGCATTAGCATTAGCTGTGAAAAGCAGTCGGTGCCGGATGCCATGAGCAATCATCTCCCCGAACCGCAAATTTGATTGTTTTTTATCATGCAAATCCAGCCTAGTACCCGATAAGATTGATTGAGGTCTTAAAGCGGGATTTCAGAGTTTATTCTCGCAGAGCTTCTCACAAACAAACCTCAGCCGCTAGATTCACAAGCATCATTTTTGCATATGGTGAATTCATTCAAGTCCAGAGAGAGAGAGAGAGAGAGAGAGAATCTCAGGAGTCAGTTACTTTTTTCCTCTTTTTTTTTGCTTACTCCAGCTTATTCCATCTGGTTTTTGGGGGAGGAAGATGTGGGAGGTTTCGGCACACGGTGAAAATCTGTGGCAGGTACATAAGTAATCACCTGGCGAGAAACCCAGGACACATCTTCTGTTTCTGTTCAGTGAAGACTACCCTGGCTGACATTTGAGAGGAGCAGGGAGTGGTCCACATGTTGCACAGCACAAGCCGAGCGTCCTCTCCCTTTTCCCCTCCACATGAAGCCGGGTTTCCACTTCGTCTTGCCAGCTAGCGATCGCTGCCTGACGTTTTACGCTCAGTTGAACTCGCACTTCGAGCCTTGAGGCATCGTTTGTGGCCGGTTATGGTCCAACTGTCAGATTCTTTTCTCTCTCGGGTTTTTTGCGTGAATGCGAAGAGATCAGGGTGGTGAGGGGTGATGAAAAGTACTTGGACCACTTTTGACGACTCAAGTGAGAAAAACTGGAGGGCTGCTCTGAGGCGTCTGGGCCGCGGAGAGCCAGGTCACTGCAGCCTGACAACAAGTTTGCATGTGGCAGACTATTACTTTTCCTATAAGTAACGTGTTTCATACCAAACAAGCATAGGTTATTAAAGAATTACATAATATAAGCAAAGACATTTGGGCAAACTGTGCCATAAATTCAGAAACGGAGCGGTGAGTGATCACAGAACCAAGATGAACGCAAATTAAAAGTAGTAATTAGGTCTGTAGCCGTGAGACGCCGTGACAGTCACTGTTTGTTTTAATAATTTACGTTATTGTGAAGAGCCCAAATCTTAATGGGTTATAAACCTGTTGACTTATAGAATTTCACAAGGTTGTTTAATGTTTTACCCAAAACATTTCATTGCAGGCGTCAGCTTGTTATGATTTGTACACAAGATACATTTGTGTTTGTCATGTCGGTGATGTATGATTCTGACCTTTCAAGGCTTTTTCCTATCCTAAATATTTGACTACACAACAAACAACATGTAACACAAATCTTAGATGTTTGCATCCTGTGTGCGAGAGCGACGAGTCCCAGCTTGACACAGTGGCCGTCCTCCACCTCTAAAGCCTCAGCTGGTGGTCTAAGTCCGCCCTCTCACTAACCAGTCCACCCAGCACGTCCCCTCAGGTGAAATGGACACAAAGACTAAAAGAAGGACCGTCCATTCCTGCCCATTAGCTGGTTGCTATGCTAATCCAGGGATTACATGAAATACATTTACCCCACTTAAGGTTTCCCAGAATTTGCCGACTAGTAAGGACACACCAGCTCGTCTGCGTCCCACAGGCGTGCATGAATCTTTAATGTGCGGGGAGTCACCACACGCCTGATGTCGGTAGTGATCACGTTTGATCGGCGTGGTAATTGCCCGAGGAATGCTGATTCTGCAGATGCTTCCTGTGAATATGTTACTTTAAAGTTACGCTACACACAGTTACATGCGTTTTACTATATTGCCCCAATGCGACAAGACATGTGACCACAAAGTTCACCAGAATCTGATATGTCAAACATGGCTGCTTGTCTATTTTCCCCTTAGAAGTGTATTTGAATCGAGTAGGAAGGAACTGAAGGCTGATACTTTTTGATTCTACTATAATTTGTAAAGATTCTTAAGATGTTGTTATCAAACCTCTATCACAGAGAAATACACAATGGAGGGAGGAAATCACTGAGGTGGGATTGTTCCGGCCTGAGGCTTCGTTATCATGTGATCACAAAGCAATGGTTTCAACTGGAAACAACAATGGGAGCCCGCACTTAAGAGACCACCGCACCCTTGAGCCGCTGGAACACCCGGTGAAGTCTGTCAAACAGAGGAGGAGAACAAGTTGGTACCAAACCCAACAAGTGTGCACGGCCTCAGGCCAAGGTACACAAAGCTGTGGGGTTAAATTTCCAAATTAGCCAGTAAACAATCATCAATACGAAGAGAAATGAATAAAAAACAACTCAAACCACACAGTTAGATGATGTATTGCAAATAAAATAAGTAATTAATGTGTTCTGCAGACGTTGAAGTGTTACATACATAACCGTGATGGACACAGGAGTGGCCAGATGGTCTCATTGATCCACTGACCTCACCACTGCTCAGTCCAGCTAAGAGCTAATGTTGACCCAGGCCCGAGGATCTATATGGACAGTGCTTCTGTCAGTGTAGCATGAGGGATGGGCAAGTTTAATCCTAACATTTGCTTTTTGGGTTCGACCAGCAAAGAATAACTCAGACCACAACCAGTGGTGTCAGGTTACCTGTGGAGGATGAGTCTGTGTTCTCAGGCCCAAAGTCTCCGAGCAAACACAGAGACACGGTGTCACAGTGAGAAACAGGTCTGGAGTCAGTGCAGTGACGTGTAATCCCAGTGCTGATGGTTGTGTTGCATGGACGCTACATAAATCTCACAACTAGATTTTGTGTCTTCATGGAGGAAAAGTTTGAATTTGATTAATAACACGTTAATAACAAGTTTCTGGCTTTGTTAAATGACACAAATTCAAATGACTCTTTAATTATACTATTCTCAGCTGCCCCTTAAACAACCTGATACAGGAACGCCACCATTAGACGCACAGCAGAGGCACATTACCAGTCATCACACGCAAATTACAAGGCAGGCAAAGAGATAACTGACAGTGGCCCTGTGATCAGAGAGGGTTTAAGAACATTCAAACGACCAAATCGAACAATCAGATCGTTTCTGGGACTTTTTTCAAGCAAACAAAGCTGAATGTGATTCTCACCCCACTGTGAGATGAAACCTGAGGAGGACGAGGGCCGGTGAGAGAGGAAGGAGCACGAGCTGTGTCGTGTCAACGCACAGAGGGAAGCACGGCGACGACCACAGAGTATCTCGAGCATTCAGAGAGCACTTCTGTGATTGACAGCCCGGCCAACTCCAACCTCAGCCGACCGCAGCCGGGCTGAATTTAAAAACGGTGACGTCGGTGCTGACGTGGTTGAAATGCGCCCAGGTGAGCCAGCTGTCAGCGTGATGAGGTCACCGCGCTCTGTTTTTATAAGCGTTGACACATTTCAATCAGAACGGCTCCGTTTGACTGTCATTGGCATGTTTATTGCCCACATGCATGCGGGGAGTATATATTTTTAGGCGTGCGTGTGCGGTTCCACCGATTATGAACATACATGATCCCCCTGGAGGAAGACAATAATATTGGCATTAAACACCTTGAGATGCGGCGGGGTTTTTTAATATATCTTAAATTATGTCAAGAAAAACACTGGAACATCACACAAAAGCCACAGTCGGTGTATACTGCTTTTCTCATAACGCTACAGATCTCTCCAGCAATATTGACACGGGGAGCAGGCAAACAAATGTCAGCCCGTAGAACATATGAAATACTTAACGTAACCAATTTCCTCCTGTCAATCAACCTGGGAATAATGACAGACGGCTGAGAATCAATATGCCACAATTGAATTCCCCCCCCCCCCCAAAACATGTCTCGCTGTGCACCATAAACTGTCAAATGTCACGGTGCACCGAGCGGCGGGTGGAGTCTAAAGATTTATTTTATTTTCCAGCACTGCAGTCTATTAGGAGGAGCGTCCCCTCAGCCACCAGGGGAGAACGCCTCCGCTGCTGGTTTCACCACAATAACAACAAGGACAGACACCGTGAGGGAGATAACTTCTCCTGTATGTGATGAATATGCATGCACTGTAAAGCCTGAGACGCTCTTTTAAAGCTAAGAGAGGATTTGCCGCATCTCGCGTGAAATTGAGGAAGCTTCATTAATAAGAGATATTCACGTCAGAAGAGATGAGGATTTTAGTTGTAGGCTAAAAACTGTCGAAAGTGCATTTACTGAACAAGAAAAAATTCCAAGATGTTGTTTTCTGTGTATTTGTACTATACTATATATATATGTACTATTTTGTATTATATTATACTGCATTACATTGCATATTGCAATTTAACACTGTTCTACTGTTTGCATTTTACATTTTAAGTTTTACTTTACTTTTGATATCTTTTATATCTTTTTATCTTATATTTTGTTTTTTATTGTTTTTTCTTATGTGTGTTGTATTTATTGTGTTTTTATGTTTTTATGTTCATTGTATGCACCAATAACCAGAGCAAAGTCCAGGTAGTTGTAAACCTACTTGGCAATAAATACCTTCTGATTCTGATTCTGACTCTGACTCTGATTCTAAATGTTCCCATGACCTCCTGCTTTTAAATGACACTTGTACATTATCTTCCACTGTAGCAGAAGATCCCAGCGGGTCAGGCTCCCGAGCGCCGCGGTCTCTGCCGCTCACCTCATTTACAACACGCTGCCCTCTGCCTCACATAATCAATTAAAAGCCGGCGGGGCTGAGGAGGCTCCCTACCAGTCACAGAAGTTCACATCAAAAGGCAGAGATGCTTTTGAAGACTTGCTTCATCCTTGAGAGTCTTCCCCAAGAATGCAAGGACAGATTTAGTCCCTGATAGATGTGGTTCTGCTCTACTTCAAGGTCTCGTCCACGACGGATCGGATTGCACCGTCGCATTGTAGTACAGTGTTGCACTGCAGAGCGGGGGGGGGGAAACACTGGGGAGGAAACGGGTGGCGATACAGCATTTAGCAGGATTATGAGCTGAAATATTATATTTTATAGATATGTGTTTAATGCCGAAAAACACACAAGCAAAATGGTGTTTTACATGGTGCAGAGGAATATAAGACCCGGACAGATGTGTTAGTTGAATTTACACTTTCTGCAAAGAAAAATGTAACCCTGGAGTTATTAAAATGACCCTCAGGCCCCTGGTGGCCCCGCCCACGTCTAGGTGAGCGAGCTGACGTCTCGCTGACGGAGCGGAAGGGCTGTCTCCGAATTAAGGGCCGTTTTATGGCGGAGCAGCTGTGCCGGCGGTATTGATTACCAGACACCGTGAATGGGCCCGAACACGTTTTTTTACGAAGTGAAGAATTCTGGGTCTGAATGGCTGGCGCCAAACGTGAGTGACCACAGGACGGTCTGCGTTGCCCACTGGCAGTCGCGGAGATACCGATGTGGGCTGTTCACATCCGAGTGCCAGCAGACGCCATTATTTGATATGCACTCTGCAATAAAATGGTCCATTCTGACTGCAACCAGATATATTGTTAACGGCCAGCTCGGTAAATGTCAAGTCTTTACGTGCTGGGAGTCGTCACAAGGCTCTGTTGGAGTTCCTGCTGCGGAGAAATTGATAACTCTATAAAATTAAAGTGACTTGAGACATTAATGTTGTGAATTATACATCTGGGCAGCTGCAGGAGTGAAAGACAGAATATCGTGATCGATGTCATAGCACGCTGCAAGAAATGTCCAGAATCACAAGTTATTCAGTCAACAATATTTTATCCTAACATTTAGAGCCTCGGAGACTTTCTGCATTATAATCATAACTTTGTCCATCTTTTTTACAAGTTCTATAACTTCCAGAAAAGGTCAAAAGGTCAAGAAATACAGGTTTTCACCAGATTATCAAAACCATTTACATAAAAAAATCCTCAAGTTGCTTGAAATTCTGGTAATTATCAATCATAAGATCTGGTCATTTATTCTATTTCTGACCTTTATTTTCTCTTCAAAGCATCTTTGCCTAAACTGAGTGTGTTTAATTACACTCCGATTGTCTGACTGCTCGTGTTTCTCAACTCGTTTTTGATGATGTTGCAATATTCCAAGATCTTAGCAGTTAACTCGGTGAAAACAACGTTATTATCACCAGTAGAAATTCTGACCAAAGCCATTAGAATAACACTTGAGGCCGAGTTTCTCTGACTGACAGCCGTAGTGACTGGCTGCACGGTGGACGGACACTTTTTGCAGTGCACGCTCTGGATGCTCTCGGTTCCCATAGACGCTTGTGGTCATCAGAACAGGTGGCTTCAGGCTGAGGGTGGAGAAATATCCCGAGCTTGGGAACACATTTGTAGCGGCGATCCGACCCATATAGAAGAGAATCACTGCTTTGTAGCAGCACAAACACGTCGGGCATCCATTTGTAATGCATGAGAAACTATGTTTCAGCAGCTGTAAATCAAACCCACCCCTCCCAGGGAGGCAGTGTGAGTGTGTGAGTTGTTAGGCAGATGTGTTTACTAGTGTCTAGGCGCGTGTGTGTGTGCGTGTGTGTGTGTGTGTGTGTGTGTGTGTGTGCATAGCGCCAGTGTTGTCGAGACAATAGTGCGGCTGGCGTCTGGCTCGAGCGGAGCTATGCAGAAGTTGTTGGTTGTTGTGCTGATCCCTTTCTGTCAGTGTCACAAGAGGCGTCATCAATCATCAGAGAGCAGGGGGGGGGGGGGGAGTGTGTGTGTGTGTGTGGGGGGGCAGTCAGAACAGACCACCCTCCCCTGCTGGTCGCTGCCTGCTTCGGGCTCTGATCAGTGGTGGTGGTGGTGGTGGGGGGGGGATTACTATATACAGTGCAGATGATGTCAGGCCTAAAAAAAAAAAAGTTGACCACAGATCCGAGGCAGCGTCTGGTAATAGATCAGGGTCACTTCACGCTGACATGGAAAATTAATAACGCCATGTTAGCTGTGCCTTTCATATGCGTGACAGTGACATGATGAACAACTTTACAAAAGGCTTCAGCGACTCCACTTGAAAACACGTCATGTGTGTCTCGCTCTTGATGTTTGTTTATTGGACGCTCGTTTCTAGTGAAAGGCTGAAACATGTGTCTCGTGTTACGACACATCGACGAACCACACAACGTGATTTTTGTTTTGGTCGGAGGCATGAGTTGCAGACGCGGGCGATCAGAGCCGAGTCGGGGGGGGGTTCCGTGGGATGTGAGCCGCTCGGCCGGTCTGTGCTGTACCAGGTGGGCTGTCAGTTATTGCCTCTGACATTTGCTATCTGTTAAGAAAAACATCTGGTTCCAGTATCCACTCTGAGAAGACGACAGAGAGCGAGACTTACAGTCGGGGGTAGAGAGAGGTCGAGATGTAGAGAGAAACTTTTTACCAATTTAGATCCCCCCCCCATCTCCTCTCCCTCTTTATTTATTTATTATCTTTGAAAGGGCTTATGTCATGTTTTGGTCTCCACCACAAAACTCCTGCCTCCCAAAAAGCATTTTTCAGATCCAGAGAAACCACACCAGTGCATTGCTGTGAAATGAGTCGTCATATCAGTCGTCCCTGACAGAAGAACAGCCCCCCCCCCCCCCCCCGGCACAGAGCTGTCTTTGGTCTCCGCCACTGTCGAGGAGGCTGTTGACAGAAGTAGAGACGGGCAAACATGTGTTCCCTTCCAAAATACAGGAGGGGAGAGCCGGCTTGTTTTCAAAGAGGCCATTAGCGCCACAGTGTATCGCCCGCCCCCCCTCGCCGTTGTTTGAGGAGGGGATGTCTCCCGAGCTCCGCCTGGTCCCAGCTGAAACTGTCACAGCCAGTCTATTGAAACCACCGCACATGTGTGTTTGCACTTCCACCCATCACACAGATGTGGACACACTCTGCACTGCAAACTGTTCCACGTTACAGTTCGATTACAAGTGATAAACTGCGTTGGAATGAACGCTGGGGATTGGAAATGCGAAATATGTGAAAAATAAAATGTATCATTAAACCGAATTTGCAGTATCGCGAACCACGATTTCTGTATGCAACAGGTAATCCTCTAAAAGTATCGGTAATCTGTGAAAGTAAGCCCCCCCCCACCCAAAAGCTGCTCCACACACGCACGCACAGAGGGGCCTGTTACCACAAAATGACAAACTAAATATTTGGGAATGGTGATATCATTCTGCTCGGGCCTCATTACCATAGTCTGAAGCACAAATGTACTTTCAAAGACTCCAAATCCCCGTCTCATTCAGTCTGCCAATATGCAGAGTCTGTCCTCCGACTGCCACCGCCATGCCAAAGCAATTTGTTTCTTATATTGCTTTTGGAAGCCAATATGTTTTAATTAAGGAAATACATAAAGCGAAAACAACACCATAAATAATCGTCGTTCCCCATTCCGTGACAAGGGAATTTCGTCAGATGTTTCTCTCTTAGTCATGGCGTAATTATATATGTATATATATATATATATATATACTTCAGTGAATAAACCAAAAGTTATCCTTGATGAGGCGAAATATGGTTTCTCATATACAAAGCAAAAAGAAACAACACCAGACAATGGTGTGTTATCATTTTAGTCCAATATGGTATATTAGAAAATTTTATCAATTAAACACAGACTTTACACATATGAACCAAACTTTTCTATAAAAGGAAGGATTGTTGTGAATTTTACATCTAGGGCTATATGCTTGCAGCACATACAGATAAAGCTGTGGTCATAAAATATATAGGCATACATTTCAGATGTTATAAAACAATCTAAAGTTTGTTTAAACATCTAGAGATGATGTATTCCTGTGGCAAACTGTTATTCCTCTGTTAATCTATAAATCTGTTAATTCAAGTGGTGTCATTAGGACAGGGACTTTGCGGCAGTCAGTCAAGTGCTCGCCACTTGTTGCTTTGGCTATTCTGGTAAATGCCGATGCGATCCCTTATTGACGCTGCAGCGAGCCGCCTATGTCCTCCATAGATGACAGAGTGGCTCACATATAACCCCCGATGCGTAGTCCTCAGATGTGATGCCAGGTTTTTCGTGTCATATCTGGCGCCGCTGCCTCATAAAAAAATGTTTGGGCTTTTCCTCTTCGTTGGGCTCGAAGCCAAAATGCTCCCAAACAGCAGGAGTCAGGTTATTAGGTATCACTACAGAGTCCAAGCTCAGAGCTCAGAGTTTAGCATGTGCTACTTAAAACAGATTCCATGGGGATGTGTGTTTTGAGGCGGCGTGGTCAGTTTGATCCTGCGGTGGCGAGATGGTGTAACTGCAGTTTTGCGATAACCCTAGATCCTTCCTGTGCCGTCACAAAACCGGCGTTCACACACAAACAACGCTGCCGGTGCTCGGCACAGATTAGGGGATGCTGTTTAAATGGCTCATTAATAATGTGCTCTCTCTCCTTGCTTGTGATCCCACAGATTAAGTCGGCTCTCGACGTATTTGACCACGGATTAAACGGTGCCATCGCCTCAAGGGCGGTTCCACCTGCTGTGGAGCTGTGACAACTCAAGAGATCCACACCACACGTGTGGCCACATGGTCATGTGCCCCAATGTGGCGGCTTCGTGAAAAACTATTTCATTGATTAACAGGTAATGTAGCTATGACTTGATCATTTTGGACATTGAGGACTATGGCCTGCTGAAAGGTTTTTTTAGAATCACTACAAGGCACCTGACAAAGCTGCCATTACAGCAGCTCCTGATTCTCACAGTGGAGGTCGGGGATGGGATGAGATGATTACTCTGGGATGTAGCAGCCTCCTCACAGCGGGGGGGGGGGGGGGGGGGGTGCTGAGATTCATCAGGAGACTTATCCATCCTGAAAACTCATCTGGAGCCGTCAAATCTGCCGACCTGTCGCCTGGTGGGCGCCGTGGTTAAAGCTGCGAAGACCATAAATATTCAAGGGGAATTTGTTACTTGTGGGTCTTAGGCTTGTTTTGACAAAGCTCTACACAACAAGTAGATCCAATACACACAATGTGTCTGGCCTTGCTGCTGCACAATCCGACACCAATTAACACTACAGCCCTGTTCAACAGATAAAGTTATTTATCCTCTAGTTTGGGCTAATCTGTTCGTTTTCTCTGGAGGCTGAAGGCCCTGATACCCTGGACGGGTCAACAGCATGTCACAGAGCCTTGCTCAAGGGCACTGCAGCATAGTTTTTGTGGAAGAAGCCAGTGTTAAACTTTAGAATAGGTGCTGGAATCAGACCAATTACTCACATGCAACATTAGTGCATTGATCTTTGGACAGTACTGTATTTATTCATTTTTTTAAAATACAAAAGGTAGCATGGATTTATTTGGACAGTTTTTTTCTCTGACCTGTTGTGTGTTGATAAATTCGTTTTTTGTTGTTATGTGGCACATTATTGTGTTTTTGCATTCATGTTGCACTTAATGGCTTCTTACTTATGTCATCTGATATTCTTTAAGTGCTGGTTTATCAGAACCGCAACAGGTTCCTACAGGATGTCAGCTGACTTGACAATGAGGTATTAAATCAGAACTCTTATTTACTGATGGCTGAGTGTTTGATAAATGATTAAATAGGTTTGCCCAATAAAATATATAATCTGCCTGACGGACAGATGTTTGTGGAAATAACTTTTATTGACAGACTCACTTCTTTCACATGTCAAGGTTTCTGCGTTTGTTTGATTTCCTTTTGCTCGGCTCAACAACACAACTCCCCCAAAAAAAAGTTGGGATCCCCCACGGAGCGATGACAGATTTCCCTCTCGCCCACTCGGCCTCCACATTTCCATACATACAGCGCCGCTTCATCATGGACTCACTTTGAGAAGCTAAAACAAGCTTCTTTTCTTTTTCTCTCTGGTCATGAGTCAACTCGGGTAAATGGATTTTCCATCTTGACTGTTCGTAAAGAGGGAGTATCGTTCCTCCGCTCCCTGTGATGGCAAAGTACAGTCAGTCACAGAGAGTGAGAGCTGAGCTGGCAGCCGTCACAGAGACAGTGTCGCCCCGAAACCAAAAGGGATTACATGTGTGTGTCCTCTTTGTTCAGGCATCCAACGGCATCTGGCAACAGTCAGTCCCCCTGTGCTCCTTTATGGAGACAAGTGTGTTGTGTGATCAGGTTTCTCAAGCCTCATTTATTAAATTAAGAAATGTATCGCTGCGATTTGTCTAGCTTTTCCATTTTTTTCTTTTTTTTTTTTGCAAACATACGGCTGGGAAGATACAAGGCCTTTCATATTTCGAGACAGTGGAAAGGAAGGGAGGGAGGGAGAGGACCAGAGAGAGAAAGGGAGATGGAGAAATAGGGAGTGAATGATGGAGAGCGAGAGGGGAAAAAAGAGGTAAAGGCTGGAGGAGGGAGGGGGGGGGGGGTGGAGGCTCCTCTTCTCCTCCCTCAGTATCACATCAGAGGGAGAAAACAAACCTCCGCCAGGTCGTTTCTCATCATTTGTTCGATTTGTGCTGATCCTCCGTTATTTTCATTAAAAACAACTCAGAGGTGCTTTACGTTTTGCTCCACCTGCACTACCCCCCCCCACCCCACCCCCCCTCCCTGAGGTGGAGCTGGAATTTTCATATGCAGGCAAGTTAGTCTTCGACTTTTCTTTAGTATAAAAGAAACGAGTGATTGCTCACACAATAATCCTCCAAAACAAACCTCACGTATATCAAGGGCAGTGAAATATATGAAATACTTTTAACGATATTTCATATGGTTAATTTTATATCTCAAAAATGAAAACAAAACGTCATCAGCAAACGTCTCATTATATTTTATGTAACCAAGTGGAACGCCTGTGACAGAACCCCATTTTCACATCTTGTTAAAAATTAAAGTTCAGGGCACAATGCATTAAATTGCAATTTGAACATTGTTAGAATTATATTATATTATATTCATAAGATAATGACACATTTTCAGCAGCTCTCCTACACCAGAGAGGGTTATGTTTTACCCCTGATTAATTAGTGAGAGGTGAACGACAAAAACTAAAGAATGGATTTCTACAACACTAGGTGGAAGGATGGGATATGAGCCATGACTGAACTCATTCTATTTGTCGTGGATCTGGATCTTTAACATTGTGAGATAGAATTGACTCCCTGTTGAATAATGGATACTAGTTTGTGCAATATGGTTGTTCCAAACCATTACCATAGATAAATGTGCTTTCATAAAGTCACGGTTGGGCATCGGTATGATCTCTACTATTCCAGAATCAAAAACGTTTGACTCAAGTTCAACCCTGTCACAAACTACATCCAGTCACAAGAGAGGTAGATATTATATTTCCATGGAGTCTGACTAGTCACTGTCTGCTCTTTAGATCCAAGCTGTGAACAAAAAGTGATGTTGAATCATAATTTCAAACTAAATATGACTTGTTAACTAGATGTCACACATTTTACATGTGAACACACGACATGCGGTTTTCCAAAAAATCTCCAATTTGAATCCAATTTGAGAAACTTTCAGAGATGTTTGCAGATGTGTGGAAAAGTAAAGACACTCTGAGAGAGCAGAGGATGGTGAAATAGAATATAATCATGAGATCTAAAGTATTAATTTAACATGTATGAGTGCCACCTTTCTTTTTAATTAGATATGTACATTTGTTTGGTAGAAACATGATCGTATTCATTCAACCCACAGAGCAGCTTTTAAAAAAAGCTTTACTGCTGCGTAGCCGCCACAGCATCATCACATTAGTTCGGCTTTATTCTTATTCCCATCAGGTCTTTTGACTGCGAATGAGCACGAGCAGGAGGCCAAGAGGTCACTGGTGACTAATTTTCTGAGCACTCACAGATTGTGTAAGTAATGGAGCACTTATTGCATTCGCTCCCCCAATCACTGCAAACAAGCCCCAAAAAATCCATACAAATTCCCACACGTCAGGTGGCGCCAGGGGAAGGGAGAAGTGGCCCATCTTTAAGACACGGCGAGAGGCGTGGAATGGGCCTAATGTGCAATTTAAAATCAATATCTTCCAAAAAAAAGAAAATACCTATCCTACCCACGATTGCATCATCTAAATATCAATAGGGCCTGCGCGCTTGAGGGAGAGCTGGGCGCGAGGAGAGACAGATCCTCTGTGCTTTGACCAAGGATTTCATACTGTCTATCCGGAGGAATCGGGTTCTCGCTGACTCTCTTTTTCAATTTTAATACGCTGCCGTACTCGACGCATGAGGTTTAATAAAGTAGCACAGTGCCTGTCAAGCCAGGTGTAGCTTCAATCCTTTCATATTCTAAGTAAATCCCGTAGAAAGGTGTTGAGGATACCAGGCAGAAGAAGACAGGCAGGTGTGGAGGGGGTGGGCTTGTTTTTTCCACTTTCATCTGCCCGAGGTACTATATATTATTTTTATTTCCCCTCCTCCCCCTTTTGCAATACTGTGGATTTCAAACTAGTGTTATCTGGAACAATGTAGCTTCTGAGCATCTTACTGGATTCTCTGGGAGATGACCTGTGGCTCTGTTCCTCTTACAAACCCACATTTTAACAAGGAAATGCACCATATCATCATCCAGGGAATCAATTGGCAATGTCCCGGAATTCAGATGGATAATGATAGATTCTTTATAATTAAATCAAACACAAACAAATAGTAAACAGACTGAATTTATGTTAGAGATGTTCCAAAACTGATCCCACCATCAGAAAATGCCTCAGATACAACATGGCAGAAGAGTACGCAGATCTATGTGTACTGATCCGTTATCATGTCTTTAAAGTGTATTTGTTTTAGCTTGATATAACTGAAATTGTATTTTTTCCCAGAAATCACTTGTTTTGTACTAGTGCTAGCGTTAGCCAAACCTAGCTTAAACATCAGCAGCATTTAACGTCCAGGTTTATGTGTGTATGAATGCAAGACTTAAGAAACAAGCTATTTAAAGGAAGTAATTTTGTTTGTTATTTATTTGTTACATACATTACAAGTGTGGATTTTTTCAGTTATGAATAATAAAAACAAATATAACATATCAAAACAATCAACACATGAATAATTGAAGTCAAACCAAATGTTAAAATCAGATTAAAACACAAACACCTGTCAATACAATATACGTGACACAAGAATAGTTAAAAAAACCATAATATATGAACATAAGAGTGACAAAAAATAGGAGCAAAGTTTAAAATCTGCTTATTAAGGGATGGATATGATGTAGTTTGGTGTTTCCATGTCATTCAGTCTCCCTATGCATGGTTTAACCGGAGGCCATACAACCACTTCCCTTCACACAGGGTTAGTAGCATACAGCTGTTAAAACACGTTATATTAAGCACTGGTATCAAATCAGCACCGGTATCTGTATCTCTCCTTCAGCCCTTCAATCATACACTGATGAGGTGACACCAGGAGTAGTCAAGGGCTCAGCGTCTTGCTCAAGGACACTTCGACACACTCTGAAAGAGCCGGGGATCAAACCAGGAACCTTCAATTCATCATGTCACCGTGATATCTGTTCTCTCACATCGTATTTAGTTCTGCAACATTTAGAAGCAGGAGATGAAAGACGCCATCCACCAAAGGAAAATTGTAAATACAGCAACATACCCCCCCCCCCCCCGTTTGATTTGTCATATCTGGCCCTAAAAGTGGGCGGGAATGGGATCAGCGGGTATTTTTTTGTCTTCATTTCAAATTCATCCGGTAAGGTCCTGGAAAATGTGATGTTTAAAAAAAAAAAAGGTAATTAATGTCTCTATCCTTTCCATGTCTTGTGTTTGCTCATCTCTTCCCATCTGGATTCCATTAGGGACAGGATTCCTCCGATAAGGCCGTCAGAAGTGGAGACAGGGAGGGAGAGAGGGAGGGAGGTGGCGGAGAGTCTCCTGATGCACTGTGGGAAGACGGGCAGAAAACAACGTCTTCGCTCTCTCTTTTTGTTTCCCCCGACAGGAGAGTGATGTATTTGTGATTTCTGACACGTCGGTCACGTTGTTATTGCTGGATCTGTGTTGTCTGTAATGGGAAACCTGCATGGGAATAAAGGCCCAGTAACAGGCAGGGAGCCATTCAATCTGAGTATCACAACCTCTCAATCAGTTAATATGAGGAGACTTGATGACTGAAGTTAAACTGTCATTATCTCAGGTATTAAAAATCTTATCTTATAACAAGCAACATGTTACATGTTCTGTTTCGGCCCAGTTTGAGTTTCAACCCCATGTTTGTATCTTCTTCTTTCCATTCAGTCATTGCTCTATCTAAATAATGAGGCTACTGTAAATAAATTAAATTTCCTCATAGATATCAGTTCCCTAATATGTCAGACTTATGTCTTTAAGATCCATGATATCCCCTTGAATCAGAGAAAATGTCCAAAAACTACACGGAACTGTTTTAAATATGGAAAAATTAATCCTGGATCTGAACAAATACCTAATGAGTTCCTTCTTGGATCATATCTCATATTTAAGTTAAGGGGAAATTCATTTATTAGTTTTTGCCACATTAATCTGACAAACAAATAAACAGACACGGTTTGAACCTAACCTCCTTCGGGGACGTCATATAAATAATTGCGAGTTGTAGCCGTAAATTATCTCCAGTGGAAAACGCTAACAAAAGATTACATCCTCGAGTTTTACCAACACATAATTCTTCTGTATCAGATGCAGACCGGCCTCATTAATAGATCACATGAGCCAAGGTCAGCAGGAGCTGTGCCGGCGACCCCTGGACGACCCCTGGACGACCCTAACTGCACCGGCCTGGGGGGGGGATCTGACCAACTGCTGCCATGACCACAAACATTGATTGGTTCTCTGGTGTGAACGGAGCAATTAGATGAAGTATCGACACCAGATATCACGTCTGTAAAGAATTAATTCCATGTCTTTGAAGTTGGACTCATGTCTCTGGTATTGAGGGAAAAAACACACAAAGCCGGGGAAATTACATATTAACACTTACCTCTAATAATACATGTATTCTGTCATAAACCCTTAATCACTTGTAATATTTCACACATGGTCTGCCGTTCAAATAATGCTTCAATTATACAGGAGCAGAATATCGTTGTGTGCTCGGCTCCTGTTAGCGTGACAATGTCTGGCCCCCGGCCATCGACATGTTTTATTTAATAATGTGGGAATTTTCGACTGTTTTGCTTTCATTACAGTCTGGGAGGCTAAAGCTGAAAACAGAAACAGAAAGCCGGTCACTTTAAAGCTTGAACTTCACCGCCCAACAACTGTCAGACGCGATATGAGCATCTGGATTCAAACAGGAGGCTTTTCCAACAGGATGCCTGCTTAATGCAGCTGTATTCTTGTTTTTTAATCTCAAAATGTGTGCTCTCTTTCTCCTGCTCCTCTCTGGGCGGAGAGCCCACAATGTTCCCGGTGACCACCCATCGGAAGCCAGGTCCTTGCTTGCTCTGGGGTCCAGAGATTTAGGCCGCAAAGGAACTATAAAGCCAAAAGCCGCAGGGGAGTATTTCCGAAGCCGGGATGAAAAGTGCGGCTCAGGCTCCGGAGTCGCGGGGACACAGGGAAAGGGGGGGGGGGGGGGGGGGGGCTGAATTTATCTCTGTTCTCTTGCTCCTGGGCCAGTCCGCAGGCCCGTGTATCAAAACGACCACCACGTGAGGGATGAGCCAGCCGGCCCGCTCGCGGCAGAACGCTCCACACGGAGGAATCTTCTGCAGATTTGGGGAAATGGTTAATGTAAAGAGCGCTTAAACAGAGTTAAATATTTTTTCCTCACGAGTGACTCTGAGATTACACTTGTGATTTGTTGCCTGAGCAGCTCAAGGCTAATAAAGGGGGTTGATGTTATCGAGGTGATGTTTAGAATACAAGCAACCTCCAGCAATTCTAAACAGATATTTGTGTTTTTCAATCTCAGCCTGTGGTGCGAGCTGATTTATTCCTTTGCATAAAATCAAGGCCCCTCGCTGCAGTGCATGTTGGGAGTAGCTGCATGTACCTGATGTTCACCTCCATGAAAGTTTACCCACACGTCACAACGACACACAACAACAACTGGGATTGACTCCTTTGAGAGCTTTTCTCTCATTGGCCAGACAAGGACACAAAACTACTTCTACCTTATTGGTTTCTGCTTATTTTTTTGCCTTGCAGTAATTGAATTATCAGTTTGAGTAACTGCAATTACTTTATAATTGTTCAACATTTACAAGCTCATCTTCAACATGATTTACTCTGTCTCAGTTGTAATTGTTTAAAGTACAAACTCAGAAGAGGAGAAACTGCCAACTAGCATTTTGGCTAAGTAACTACAGAGCGACAGACCAGATATAAGTTGAAATGCTCACACCAGAGCAACATGATAGAGGTCAAAGGGAGACTTATACTCCAGTATCTAAATGCTATCTTTTATTCTTTATTGTTCGTATTGACAATAATACCAATTAAACCTAGATAGCGTTAGGGCGACCAATGGGGACTTTTTGGGGGAAATCACGATACAGATAAAACAGAATAAAAGCATTTCTAATATAAATGTATTAAACTCTGCCAATGATTCACAATGAAAACCTTATCACAAAAAATTTATTTGACGCTTGATATTTACATTTGAACAAAAATACAACCAAATATCTCTCATCTCTCTGCATTGTTTATTCTGTGAAATAAAAGTGTTCAAATCAGCAAACGTTAACACTGATATGTCTGAAAGGCTCATCTTAGCCGGGCTCTAGGTGATGTGGTTGGCAAAGACTAATTCGATGCTTTTTATGTTTTAGGTGTGAGTCAATGCGCAGTGGAGCCACGCA
Source organism: Platichthys flesus (assembly GCF_949316205.1). Lineage (NCBI taxonomy): Eukaryota > Metazoa > Chordata > Actinopteri > Pleuronectiformes > Pleuronectidae > Platichthys > Platichthys flesus. The sequence goes on along the minus strand of NC_084952.1, from coordinate 5,081,578 downwards.
GCCAGGAACAGCCACTGGCCCGTGGTTCATGGTGGGAGGAGCCGGTACCAGCCATGGTGCTGTTTCATTTTCGCCTCAGTGACGAAACATCAACATTTGTCTCACGGTAGCGGATCACTGAGAAACTGAGTGGATTTCATCTGGGGGTCAGATTTCGTTGTCTTTCTTCTCCTCGCTCAAAGGCCGGACCCGACAGCAGATGTGCCTCCGAGGCACAGGCCATCAGGTTGAAGGGTGCAGGCCGGCCGAGAGTTGGTGTTAGGGTTAAGTTTCGGGGTCGGAGGGCGGATGAAGGTCAGGGTTATGGCCAGGTTGGGGTCAGGGCGAGGTCAAAGTTTGCAGCCCCCTCTGGGGAGAGTTTAAGTGGTCACTGTTTACCTCTGTGTCCAGTTGGAGAGATATCATCTAACATACCACGAGTACTGGGAAGAGCTGTGGTCTGTGGAACATGAAAAAGAGGGGTGATCATTAGTGGATTAATTGATTAAACCATTGAGAAGAAATTAGAATTAATTACCTGATCAAAAGTCAAAATTCTGCTGGTTTCTCAAAAATTAGATTTTGATGCTTTTCTTTATCTTGGGTGATAATTTTGTATTTATATACAGATATTATATATTCTCATGAAATGAATTTGAATATTTTCAGGTTTTTAATCATTGCAAAGCATTTTTTACATTTTATAAAAGAAACCACAAAGGAAGGAATCAGGTCAACAAGAAAATGATGGCGGAGTTTAAACTAGATATAAAAAATTTTAGATAATTATGATATTATAATTTTATTTAAAGTGAAGCCTTTCATTGTTGCAGCTATTGTTTATTATTTGAGGCCTTAATAACAGGACTGTGAGTATTTGCAGTTGTTTTACATCAACATTACTAAAATTCACACTGTTTTTATTTTCTCTATCACCTCCTTTGATTTATTTGTAATGCCAATATAAATATAATTGATGTTTCTTTCTCTTTGCTTTCGCCACCACGCCCGATGCTGCCCTTGTTCCCGGAGGCTGGGGCATGCTGGGAAACTTTACACCGTCTGGGGACAGGGGGGGGGGACACGGGATGAGTCTGTGCACATGTGTCATGCTGGGGGGCTCAGACGCTGCGTCATATCGTACAGCCTCCCTGCCATGTCCCCCCCCCCCCACACCACCACCCCCACCCCACCACAGGACAGCAGCGGCTCCCAAAACCAAAATGATATTTCCCAGAGATGAGGCAGAGACGAGTGAAGCTGCTGCAGTCAGACTAAGGAAGCGTCCAAAACACCGCTGGGCATGTGAGGACTGTTCAAGACTGTGGCAGCGAGTTGTGTTTACAGCTTTTCAAACGTGCCGTGCCAGACAAATCCACTTAGTGCTTCCCTGAGTAGATAGAGCAACAACATTTTGTGACATTTATTAACAAAGAAAGTTACACGAGATAGAAGACAAGTTGAGGTCGATGAGAGGCGATGGGAGAAACAATAGACTCTTTCCTGAGATGTAAACTGGGTCGTGAGAGGTGAAGGGAACCGCCTCGGGCAACAGTTTTCAAGGATGCAAAGAAACAGGACAGAAATATTCCAGCGATTCATTATCTCCTTCTCATACCATCTCTCTATTGTATTAAGAAATCCAACCAGGGGCGTTCTCAGGCTTTGGGAGGCTTAAGATCTCATAAAATGAACTGTCACCTGCTTAGTTATTGGGTGCTTACAAATAACCAAGATGCATAACTTGAGAAAGTACCAGTCTCTTAAACCCTTTCCAGGAGGAAGAAAATAAGCTCCTTCCAATGCATTATTAATATTTTGCCTAAACTCAGTCTGGACCGAACAGCGAACTGGATTAGCCAAAGGAATTTAATATAAAATTCATGCCTTCATGCCTCTTTTCTCTTTCTCTCTGTCTCTCTCACACACACACACACACAGATATATATTCAGTCTGTTGTTAGTTAGAAAAGCCACGGCATTCCTCCGCGCACTGACGCACTCGACCTATGAGAGCGGGGGGGGGGGGGGGGGGGGGGCAGAGAGTGTGTGGCCCCCGCTGACTGCCATGTGTTGTCATTTAAAATGATATTTTTCTGAAGTTAATGACTTACACGGGCTTATAGGTGTAAACGGACAGTCGCTGGTGTTAATTTCATTGGCCGAGTGGGTCCCATAAAAAGGTCATTATGTGAGGTTTGTGTTTAACTCGAGTTTAATTCTAGGGCAGCAAGAACAGGGGTTGAGGGGGTGGGGGAGGGGCTGTATTGATTAAATGACAGCTTAACAACTAGTCGTTTAATAAACAGCTTCCACGTATTGGCCTCGAGACGAACGAGGAGCCAACAGAAAGAAAAAAAAAAAACAGGGCTTTTAAATTGGTGCCTGAGCCGACAGGGTGTGGAGATGAAGGATCGGAGAGGGACAAAATGGACGCAGGGACACTTCAGGCTGCTAACACCTCCTCTCCAAACCCCCCCCCCCCCCCCCCACCGCACCCCATCCCCACCATCCCCCCCACCTGCTCTGCTCCCTGACAAATTTATGTTAACAAGCAAATTAGCCACAGCGGGGCAGCCGGGACCAATCAATACCCCCACAATAAAAAAGTTGGTGCTGACCACGTAGTGTCTGCAATGTAAACTACCCGGCCCGGGGTCCCCAAGGCCAGGCCAACAATAACCTACAACTGAGCGAGACACAAAAGGTATCGACACGGAGAGCGCTTCAATTTCCCCAGACGGCCGGGCCCTGTCACATCAAACTGGCTATTAGTCACAAATTCTGCCTGCCACCGATCCATCCCCCCATCCTCTGGGGGGACCTTGTCAACTTGAAAGTTGTGCCTCTGGCAAAAGGACATCTGGTTCCACTGTAGTGTGTGTTGAATACAAGAGGCTCGGAGCTGCCGGGCTGATAAAGGAGAACAAACAGGGCCACTTCAGACTTGTCAGACCTTGTTAGAGGGAGCAAATGACAAAAGGAGGGGAAGGGGAGAGGAACAAGGGGCAGTTTTCACGGCTCTCTGGTGAAACGGCACAGGAGGTCCGCGGAGTTATGAACTGCACACATCTTGAAATTGTCTTTAGCCGACACGGCAATAAAGAAGTTGATTAATAATCCGAAAGAAAATGGGCACGCCTTGTGAATATCATCCTTTCTGGATGAAACATCTTAACAGCTACGATAACTCTTCCCCTGTGAATCTAAAAGACTTCATTCCAAGTTGTTTCTGCCCTCCTCTCCCATCCGACAGCCCGGCCCATGCCTGCACTCGCATGCTTCACTCATTACACGTTTGGCTCTGCTCAAAGTGTCCGATCCGACATGGCTGTCAGTGGCGTGCGTGTAGCCTTGTAAATTTCAATCAGCGTCTCACAGCGGGGTGCCAAGGTCCGACTTCATCTCCCTCCGCACCGAACAGGTGGCACCAGAGCGGTCGTCACTCAGCGCCGTCTGAACAACAGGGCTGCCCCCCCACCCGCCATTACCGCTCTATTAATTGCCCCATGGTGTTCATGACAAGAGGCCCGGGCCCCCTCTGTTAATGTTTAATGTGGCGACGCCTCAGATCAATGCGTGTTTTGAAGAGGAAGACACGCCGTGCTGACCAGGCTGGATCCTGAGGAGGAAGGAAGTGTCACATCACTCTCGCTGCGGAGCGCCAATTGGGGAAGGCGGGACGTATCATTCGGTTAATTGACTCGGACAGGGGGAGTAAATCTGAAGCCTTTCTTGCTGAGCTATTTAAACCATCATTAATGTTAATTGCAGGGGAGGGTGGGCAGATGGTGAGTCTCTGCTTGACCCTTGAAATCCCTTAAAGACTGTAAAAAAGACGAGGGGAGGACAAATAAAACACACGTTGACTCTCACAAGCGCTTTCACACACAAGACACACAGTTTTAAAAATGGCAGAATAAGCCGTTACAGGTGTGAAGTGTGAACTAAGGTTTATTTAATTAGATCCTATCATCCCAGCAAACATGCACGTGTTCTAAAGCGAGGATATTTTAAAGGAGATTTATGATTCTATTGCATTTGCCTCTTGATCGAGGCGGTTTCATCTGGGAATGGATCTGGAATACAGATGACATCAGGGGATGGCTCAAAAAAAAAAGAGAGAGGGGAGAGATCAATTTTAGAGGCAAGGGTTTGGCACATTTAATGAATTCATGCCCCTTTCTCCCTCTCCGCCTCTCTCTCTCTCTCTCCATCTCTCTCTCTCTCCATCTTTCCCTCACTCTTTCGCTGTAAGGATGAAAAGGATGAAAAGAAAAAGCCTCACACAGTGACCGTTAGGGAGCTGCTCTGCGGGCAATCAATCACCAATCAGTCATCGAAAGTGCTTGTCCTGCCGCTGGAGGATGTTCTTCATTACATACAGACTTTCAATGTGGTAACAGAAGGCTGAAGGAGTGTGTGTGTGTGTGTGTGTGAGTGTGTGTGACTGTGTGTGTGTGTTGGGGGGGTAATTATTCATGGCCTTCAGCTCTTATACTTTTACTGCCCCTGCAGGAGCAAGTTTCAACCTGTGATATGGTTGTTAGCGTCCACATGTGATCACAATATCATTACATCTCTATTTCTGCCCCTTTACACACACAGTGAATTCCACACACACAGACACACACAGACACAGACACACACACACACACAGACACACACACACACACACACACACCGTCCTTATGAATTTGGACTCCTCTGCAGACCCAGTGGGCTTTGGATGATCCCTGAGGTTGATATTACCTCCCATGATAGGCATCAGAGAATACCCCAGCTTAGAATGTGTTTAGATTCACCAACCCTAACTTCTTTAAAAGCCACAATAAGCACAGCAGACCTGGAGTTTTTAAGACCGACGGTAAAATGTGTTTGCGGTGGGATATTGCCTCAGAAACACACCTGGAGTCATGTTGAAGACGTTTCTTAGAAGAGTGGATGAATTAAAACGTGGCTCAAAAATAGAGAAAATATGATTTTAAATGAAATTACAGATATTCTAATAAATATGATATTTTTCTAAAGGCCACGTGCAGCTGTTAATTATCCAAGATTGATGTTTCGCACAAAGTAACATGGACAAGATGATGAATTCCCACCGCAACAACTGGGGATCCCAAGAAGAGAAATATTCAGAACCCATCCCACAGCAGATATCCCACAACTTATTAGATGCATTGCTGGAATACCCTATTAGGAATGAAGAAGGGAGGTAGAAGGGAAAGGGGGCTTTACTTTAAATTGAGGAAGTGCCAACGCACATTTATTGGCTCTAATGTGGTACAGGCGACCCCCGTCACAGCCCCGGCGCTCCGTGGGCCGGTGCTGCCACAGTGAGGGAACATAATAACCTTTCTGAGGGTGCAGCGCGCCGCCGACTTACAGAATAAAGACTTCACAGTCGGCGCCCGGCAAGAGAACAGAGGGCCTCGCCCCAGATGAACATAATCTTTTGTTATTATGCTGTTAATACGTTTTCGTTCCACACGCTGATCTCAGACCAACCCGCCCCCAGCGCCCCACAACCATCACCCAAATAGAAGGGATTTATTCCTGTGTTCTTCTAACCTTGTGAGGAGAGCAGCAAAGTCGCAATGTATCGGGGACACCATGTTGTTTTATTCAGTAATTGTACTCGCTGAATCTATTTCTGTTATTTGCATAGAGACAGGAATTCATAATTTTGTGTGTCTTCCTGAAAAAAAAACAGAAACTGGAGGGATACATCTTCCAATCCACTCGATCAGCCCCAATCCAAATCTCCCAGAATCCCTTTCACCCAGGGTGCTGACAGCGGGAGGTTTCGTGGCTGTGTGTCGCTGCTCCGCGTGGCAGCCGATCGACCGGCCCATTGATTAACAGATTGGAATTATTAACTGGGGGATCATCCATCCCACGTCGGCCATGTCATTTCCATTACTGCATTTCCATTATGCCTCATTTCAGAGACGAGGCACGGAGGAGGAGACGAGGCCGGGCGGGGGAAAAAAAAACCTCCTCCTCATTAGCATTCTAATTAAGAGGCCATCAGATAATGATCAATCAAAGCAATCATCAGGGCGGGCGAGCAGCCGCATGCAGATGGAGGAGAGGTGCATCCCTGCTAACGTCAACATAAATACACAAACACACTGTTAAACACACAAATAATTTGTTATAATGAGTTTTGAGGGGAAAAGGAAACATCTGGTATCTTGTCATTTGTTATTCTGTCTGTCAGAGGGATATACTGTATTGCAAATAGTGTAAATCCCAGTGTTCAATGAAATACAGCAGGAAATAACATATATAAATTAATATATTATGAAAATCAAAGCTAAGAGACATTATAAAGGCAATTCTGAATTTGAACATGAGCAGTTTCTGCACCAATGCATTAAATTTAGGGGATTTTACAATAACTGCATTAACATATAATAATGGATCATCATTTATATACATTTCTGGTGGTTCTTCGAATCTTTGGCCATAATATCTTGTGCTTTTTTCTAAAATTCCTGTTTTAAATCTGTGAAAAATCTACTTTTTCTTGGCGTCTGCTTGGACGGACAATAACCCTGTGATGGACCACCACCTCCATGCAAGCAGCAGATGTTATAAATTAGCATGAACCCTTTTTCTTTTTGGCAATAAGTCACCGCCGTGGAGTTTTTATGAAAGCAGTATTTTATACCACCGCTTCACATTAACTCCATAAAGCCGCGCAGCCGACCACTGGCGACCCCACGCCGGGCCACTGCTGCCGCACAATTATGCAGAATCCCATTGGCTTTGATTTAGGAACTCTCAGCAGGCCGGGGCTGCAGAGCTGAGAGTCAAGGTGCAGGGAGAGGAGGCGTCATTGATTGAATTTTATGTCGTTGTTGTCGGGGATCTTAACATGCCAGAATTTATAACCCGGGGAATAATAATGTCGTATAAAAACTGACAGAGCCAAATAGGGCCGGCCCTGTCACGACCATCCTTCATTTCGAATGAATGTGAGTTTTTTTTCTCGCCTGAAAATGAAACATTTGTGTTTGACAACTGAGAAGAAGAAAATCAATACAAATGTATAAACCATTCATAGTGGCCACTTCATTATTTTGTGACAAATTTGTTTGTCTGTTTTCTTGATATAAGACATCAGGCATACAAGTTATAAATATATTAGTTTGGGGAGAGATGAAAAAACTCAACATATAACACTCTCCAAAATAAAGTAATTTAATTTATTTTGCAAATTTAAACCAAAATAACAATTACTCTAAACTATTTCAAAATAATGTTTAAAAATGTAAAGAATGCGTTAATCCTAACATATTACATAAGGATTATGTCAGTTTGATTGGATTTGTGTTGAATAAAAGTAAATGAAAATTATCTTTCAAAGAATCTTAACAATATTCCTATAGTCATCAACAAATCGTATTAATAACTTGTGGATCACAACAATAAGAACCCAATCTAAATCTGAAATATTACGACAAATGGAATTTAATGAATTAACATTCAGTTTATACAATTTAACATCATCTTCATGGCGTCACTATTACTTTCCGCAGTGAATATGAAAATCTACGTCATCTGCTGCAGAGCCACAGATTGTTAATAAAACTAGAAGTAGACGCAGACTCTCTGATGTGACTTGTCTGTTTCTCTGACCCGAGCAGTGCTGTGGTTTCACTGGGCTGACTGGGCCCCGGTGTCAGATACAGCTACAGCAGGTATCACTCCTGAAAACCACCACTACACCCTCACCCACACCCAGGCCTGTCCAGATGTCAAGGTAGGGCAGTGTAATTATACCCCCCCCCCCCCTCTTATTTCATAAACACATGACGTTGACTGAACTGAATTATTGAATTTTCATCGGTTGCCTTAGGCCACGTCGGGCCTGTTCAATTTTAGCCTGAGGAGGACACGCCATTAAAGGAGATGAGTCAAGAAAGTGTCTGCGTCTGATTGCCCCACGAAACCATTACCGCCCAGCGGCAGCAGCAGGACGGCGCTGGTGCCGAGTGGACACATGCCCCAACTTAAACCCCCCCACACACATACACAGGGGCAAGCATGTACTCACAAATGCATACACACATACACAGCTGAAAATCCACATATCCCCATCCTCTAGCCCCGCACCCCCCCTTGCAGAAAGCAGACGCAATTTACATGAGTTGAAGGGAGGTGACAGGTAGCAATCAGCCTGGGGAATAGGGTTAGAGGCTGACGCCTGGTTGCGTATTACCGCCTGCCAACCAAAGCCTACAGATTGCTTATACCAGGCCACGACCTCCGACCCTGCCACATATCAACCAATTGCCCTTTAGTATAATTATGGGGAATAATCTTTTAGAGTTTGATTCGGAGGAGATAGGCGAGGAGGGCCACTTGTAATTTATTTTTTTAAGGCGGCCTTGTTAATAAACACTTTTTTTTTTGGGGGTGCAGGGCCCGTCTGGCAGCTGTAAGTGAAATACCCTTAGTGCTCGGGGTCAGATTTATTTATTTGCCCGTTGCATCTGTCAGTCAGTCCGGCCAGACAGTTACACCGGGTTGGCTGTAGGAGAATGGGAATGTCGTTATCGTGCGATGATGTTTTATTGATAGCATGTATCATTGGAGGTGGCCCTCTCGGATCTGTCAAAATAATAATTGCATTGTTTAGATCTCATTAAAGTTGAATGAGGTGCGGCAGCCACTCGGAGCTGACGACAACCGGAGGTTAAGTCAAAACCTTAAAGAGACATTTTTCATCCTCGCTCATATTCCTACGATGCCTTGTGTTGTCCAAGTGTCATCAGTGGATCTCAGGATCATCACAAAGCAAAAATAAATTCTGTTTCAAAACTCGAATAATCAATTAGCCAACAGATCCACATCATCAGCAAATATCTATTGATTTTGTACAAAATAAGGCCACCTCAGCCTCAGGGAAAGTTTCATGGGATTTATCTTATTTCATAAATGAATTTAGCAGATTCTATTTACAAACTTGTATTTATACAGCTCAGAAGTCACAGATTTCTGTTTCATTCTGTGCATCTGTCTCTCTATAGACCCTCCGTTTGGATGAGAGAAGGCTGCAGCCAACATGTGGTGGGTGTCATACACAGAAATATCTGGAATAAAATTAGATTATGGAGAAACAGATAGAACGGGGAATAGAGTGCAATGAATATATACATATTTATGATGTATATGAATCCAGAGGGAGATTTGTTGAACAAACCCAAACACATACGTAATCTAAAGAACCCTGAAATAAATATGATGTTAAATTGAAATGACAAAATAATTTCAGCTCTGAGATACTTGAGTTTATTTTTTTAGATAATCTGTTTACAAGCATCTTCTTGTTGAAAAGGGAAAAAGACTTGTTGCTTAAATATTCCCCATAAATAGAAAAAAGATGTTTAGCTCATTTTCATGTTTAAAAAACGCTCAGAGCTTGAACATCAGTGAGAAGAGTCCCCATTGAAAGTCATTAAAAGTTGCAGTTTCCTCTAATCTCCGACACACACATCCCACTTCTGACAGTTACATTAGTGTGTTTTCTTTTTGTGGCGTCTGATCTTAACCTTGGCCCGTTTAAAAAAATCATGAACTTAACCCTTCAGAGTTTGGCTTCCATCCCGACGCCACACACAGCCACATTAGTAGCCGGGCCTGACCTTAATCATACAGTCCCATCAGAAACCTGCTGACCTTCACCTCCCAGGAGAACCCTCCTCATTCACACTCTCACTGGGACCTCCGGCTGCCCATTTAGCGCTTTAATGGTGGGAGGCGCCCGCTCAGCCACCCATTTCATTGTGTCCTCCTCCTCCTCCTCCTCCTCCTCACACACACACACACACAGTGCACATGTACACACACGGGATGAGAACACATGAGCCCATGTGCACACACACACATCAAACGTTTACATCCACACAAATACAAATACTGCACTCTCCCTCCACAGGGGGTTAACATCAACATATGTCCTTGTCACACGCGTAAAGGTGAAGGTTTGTTTGGTCACGTGTGGCTCCACGTGCAAAGCAATTGTGAGAAAACGTGCACATTTTTCTGTCTTTTCCTTTTTCAGAAGTTGTCGGTTTCATTACCCCGACTTTTGACAGACGTTGTGAGCTTTACCAGCGGCTCCCATCCACTCTGCAGTTTGAGCAGTCTGTAAAGGGCAAAAAAGAAATCAATTCCACCCTGACAAATGTAAATAAGGTCTTATCGGGGCAGCGGCGACGCATCGACAGCATCAAGCGCGCGAATGTTCCACTCGCTTGCCTGTCATTTAACCACATCACCGGATCACTCCTCCATATTTTGCCCCGAGGACAACCAATTCTCCATCGCACCGGCGTGCATATGAGCTCACGTGTGTGGGTATGTGCGTGCATGTATAATAACGCGTGTGGCTTTCATGTTTGCTTGTGGACAGCATCACTTTACATTTATTGAAATGAGCAGCCCTCCCTGGGGCGCCCGTGTGGAGCCTGGGCCCGCAGCCATGCCAGCATCTATCGACTCCCCAGGATTAGGGCCTGGCCGAGGGAGCCTCTCCCCCGTGGCCCCGGCGAGGTGACCCACACCGAGACAGGGTTCAGGAGGGGAGAGCAGGGTGAGCTCTCCCGGGCGCAGATTAGGGGGCCCCGCCTCTCCCAGTGGAGACATGAAAGCCTGAAACGATACGTTGGCGTCTCTGTCCGAGCGGGAGATCGCACACGCAAACAGTCACATCAAACAGGCTCAGGTTTGTTCAGGCAAAAACTCCAATTAGGGAAACGTGTCACATGTGAGAGGCAGATACATTTCTGTGTGAGTGACACAAATACCTTAAAAACACAAGATGACATCCAGGGAGGGGGGGGGGGGGGGGGGGTCCAGGAATTTGTTTACATTGTGAGATTTCAACATTTTCATAGATTTTTCAGAGAAAATAAAAAAACAGGCATATTTAGGGGACTGATATTTATGAGTGTGTTCAATTTGGTGCAGCCAGTGAATTTACATCTGGTTTCACAGGAAGAGGGTTGAGTAAATCAGTTGAGGGGTTAAAGTGATTTAATTTAGTGATATACATATTGTAATAATTGTACCTAAACCTATGGGCGAATTCGATGTGATTCAAAAGTGTTTCGCTCGAGACAAAGGCAAGGACATTTCTGATTAGTGTAGTTTTAAGTTTAGTTTATATCTCTGTTGATTTAAAAATCGCTAGTCACATCGAGCAAATAAGGAATTAAACATCCTAACAACGTTCTTATTACTGACTCAAATCTGTCGTCCACAGTTTATGTTTTTTATCCTAATTTTGGTAAAATATATACATTTTTGTCTAGTTGGGAACTCATATGTGTTCACTGTCCCAAAACTATATTTTTTTAACAAATATCACATTCATTCTGTCTTTCCCCATCAAGTTACATCAAGTAGATACTAAGTGAGAATCTCCGCAGTATTAACTAAAGCTCATATTTCTCATAAGATTCCCTTATTTCCCCTCAAACAGAATAAAAAGTCAATCCAAAAATGATAAACAACATTTTGTGTTGTTCTAACATGTGGGCGACGTCTTCAGGAGGAAACTCAGTGGTGAAGACACAGTGGTGAAATACTAAGAACCAGGCTGTTAGCATTAGCAGTGGTAGCCACCATGCTGGAAGTGAATGAGAATAAAATGCCACTGTTGTTTGCAGAGAGCTCCTCTGATACAACAGAGCGAACACAACACCAAATATAAAACCAAATCAAAACACAATCAGTCGAGATCTTTTTTTGCAGTTTACCACTTTACACGCGTGTGATATTTACGTTTGGCGAATCAAAAACGAAACGCGTCTATTTGGGGTTTTATCTTCAACAAGAATATTTTCGAGTAACCTCTGCTGTGAAGTAAAATCTGAAGTGCCCGCTTAACAGAGATATTTTTCGCAAACCCCAAAAGCAGCTGCATTTGTTTAAGTTGGTTCTTTCAGATTGGCGTTCACTGATCCTCACCTAAGTCCACTAATTGCACAGAGAAATGCAAAAAAGTCTGTGTTCAAACAAGGCCCCTCCATTACAGCGAGGCAGACGGGGAGATACGACTATTTTTAGATGTTAAAGTCGTAATTAAGGTTTCTGGGATTTTTTTAATTGGTTCTTTTGTTTCATATAAGCCCCTTTTTCTTTGAAGCTACAATTAACAGGGTTTTGCTGTTTTTTTGGGGGGGGTTGTTTGTTTTATTCATCTTGAGAATCTCCCACCACAAATGTAGAGACACTGCACAATTACTTTATGTGTGTTTGTGTGTGTGTGTGTGTGTGTGTGTGTGTGTGTGTGTGTGTGTGTGTGTGTGTGTGTGTGTATCCTGAAATTGTAAGAATCACATTAGCACTTCACCAAATGAAATATCACTGTTTCTGTTAAAAGCCAAGAGGTTACATACGGGAATTGGCTAATCCCAGGGAAGGGGGGGGCAGGGCGGGGTACACGGCGAGGTAGAAGGAATGAACTCCTTAAGTCGAGAAGTGGCTATCTTGCCGCTGAGTGGTATCATCATCATCTTCATCATCATCACCACACAAACCCCTCTCTCTTCTTCGCGAGTGGAGTGGCAAAATAATTGGATTCTTTCCCACAAATAACACCTTCACCCCTGAGCTTAATTAACTAGACAAGGCTGCGGGGCCAGGGTCCATTCTCCTCCACTCGCACTGGGCTCTTGGAGAGAAAGAGGAAAGCCCAGCTGTTATTGCCCACTGGCCTTTATTACCATGGCTGAACGATAATATAGGTTATTAGGGGCAGGTTGTTGGAAGGGATGGTCTTTTTTTTTATTTTACTAGGCCCTGTTATATTGATGTGTAACACAGACACGGCCTCGTAAAAAAATCCCAAGTATGTTGAGAATAAAAAATGAGTGGTAATTATCCATCCATTAAATATTGGTATCTATCCATCTATCCTATCATATCTATCTATCATACCTATCTATCATATCTATCATATCTATCTATCTATCTATCTATCTATCTATCTATCGTTTCTCTTATTTATCCATCTATCCTGTATTTTATAACTATCGTATCTATCATATCTTACATATCTATCATATCTATCATATCTTACATATCTATCTATCTATCTATCTATCTATCTATCTATCAATCTATCTATCTTATCAATCTATCTATATATCTATATATCTATCTATATATATATTTATCTATCTATCGTTCTATTCTAATCTAATCAAATCAAATCAAATCAAATTAATGCTAAAAATAAGTTTGTTTATCTTATATTTTACATTTATGTTATCTGAGCACTATCCGAACCACAACTATTACATATAATCTAACAATACAATAATCTAACTGAAGGATGACTGGGGGCGACAGCTCCTCACACCCACACGGTCCCATGGAGTCATTTGTCTTGACTGACAGTCCCCAGCAAACTAACAAATACAGGCTTTGACACGAACGACAACAAACACAGCAGGACTCAACAATCCATCACAGGTCGGCTGATGCTACGACACTATTGGTCAACGCATTAACAGTAAAAAAAACTACAACAGCAACATCCAAGTAACACCAATTTAAGGGGATAGTGTGTTATGGTGTGTGGATTTAAGGGTTTTACTTTATTACCGTGGGTGTTGTTTTATGGCAAAGAGCAGCGTGTGAGCACGACGCCCACAAGGCCCTTCTAGATGCCACCCTTCACATTATAACTCTTCCTGAGGTCCTTAGGGCCACTTTGTATGGAGGAGTTGCCATTTTGCTGTCACTGCCCCCCCTAAAACACACACACACACACATACTTGCACACACACACTTCCCTTCGACTCTAAAGCTCCATGTTTGTTGTTCCATTCTCCTCTATATCTCCCAGAGGAGCGCCCTCATTTTAATATAAATAGAACGCTTCATCATGCAGTGGCACAAACTTCCCCATGTTGCATTGCTCCGGTGACATTAGCAGCAGGCAGCTAAGGTAGGAGGACGAGCCGAGGGGATGGAGCATCGGCACAGACACACAAAAAACAACGTGTTCGTCTGGTAGTTTCAAAAATGACTGGTTTGGTTTGTTTTTCTCTGAGGTTCGATTTTGGGAAAAGAAGTAACAGATATTGCTCGAGAGAAAAGAGAAGAAGTAGCACCAACACAAAACCAAAGATTTATTTCCAAGCGAGTTGATACTGAGCGCAAATTGCACTTCTCTTAAACACAAGATCAATTGGGCCCTGTCAGAAATGCCAGCGCGCTCACACAGACATGAGGGATTTAATAGCTGACTGATGGGCAGACTGCAACTCTATTGAGACTTTCCCCCCCTTTTTTAAGTGTCAGATGAGAAAGCCGCTGAGATCTAAGAGAAAGCACTTCTTAGCCAAACTGGACCGTGCCCGCCTCGCTCTAATCAGATGTGCGCAGCTGTATCCCAAATGCCAGAGGGATCATTTGACGAGAGATATTTGCAGCCCCCTCTCGGCTCAGGCTTTCTGCTCCCTCCTCTGTAGTGGTAAGGAGCCCCGAAAAGGCCAGCGGGGCTAGGACACAGCCCGGGGCACTAGCCGCCAATAACTTCGCCCCTGAGAAGCGCCGACTTGTGCCTTGTGATCGGCGGACACCTAAAGCCGTCACCATTGACTAATTGTGCTTCATCTGGGCGCAGGATCCATCTTGGCTAACAAGAAAGCACTAGAGGTCTTCATTTAGCTATCAGGCCTGCTCTCCCCAGGGAGGCTTCTGAGTGCAGCTGCTGTCCTTGCTCCTCTCCCGATCAACACATCAAACGCCAACCCCAATTCATTTTCCTCCCTCCCTCCCCTCCCTCGCTGCACCCTCCCTCCCCCCAACCTCCCTCCCTCCCTCGCTCCATCTCGCCGCGAGAGAGGAGGCAAAGAGGAGGAAAGTTCCAGGATGGTGGAACCAAAGAGCAAAGAGAGACACAGCGGTGAATACTGAGCGGCAGCTTTAGCCCGGCCCTGCAGGCACTCTGGATTTAGCAGGATATTTATTCTTTTATATCCAGACAAAAGAGATTGCACATGCCCTCCTGTGCTCGCCAGAGTCACTCCGGTAAATCAGCGAGAAGTAGCCCGAATATAATCAGACTCCATTATGAAGATTCTCACAAAAGCTTCTGCGATAATCTGGCATAAACAACGTGGCAATTGCAGGCCTAACCTTTGCATGTGGGGAGAATCTGACTGTCGGCAATGATCTTTATTTATTTGTTTATTCATCTATAATTCTGTTTGTCCAGTTTTTCATCTCAGATTTAGGCCATTTGTCAAATATTAAACAGTTTGTGCTGAACACACACGTCCTCATGCATTATTTCCTGTGTTTCAGATTTCTAAAATATAAAAACATCAGGAAACACATATTTTAAATGTTATTTCTGCTAATTTGTCCTCAGAAATAAACTACATGGCAGGTGACAGTGCTAAATTTAATCTTCGTCGTCCTCCTCCTCCTCTTCTTCTTCTTCTTGCCCTTTTTTTATTACATGCAGGAATCTAATAACGTGGACGTAACTCCACAGCTCCCTGTCCTCCGTCAGCAGCAGCTTGCGTGTTTATTAAAAGCCTAATTTAGCATATGCATTGATTAGATTCTTAATTACATACAGAATTACCATAGTGCCACAAAAAGTATAGGCTATCTTTGTCCACCCGGAAATAAGGAGATTAATTCCCCTGTGATTTCTTGGTGCTGCTCACTTTGCTCCTGCACCGTCCTCCTGGGGTCCTTCTGAGGAGCAGCGGCATTAATCCACTTTAATATTAGATGTGATGTCACTTCCACTCTCTTAAACAAAGCAGGGGTCAGCCCGCCAACAGTTCCCAGAGAATGGCAGAGATGTTAAACATATGTCGGGGTCTCTTCAGGGGTAATCCTATTCTGCTTTTGACAGGTGAAGAGCTCACTGCGAACTGTTTGTATTTTTTACTTGTATTTACATTTTTATAGCCCCAAGGCCCAAAAATAGATCCTTTGAAAATGCACTATATAGAAGATTCACTCTGTTTAATTCTGATAAAGTCATACAAGGATAACAGAATAATAAACATCAGAATTATTACAATTTATAAGCAGGTTTTGAGTTTGGGTTTGGCAAAAAAAAAAGGCAACACCTAACAGATACTTAAATACTTTATCACAGCTGTATTTCATGTATTTTCTTCAGACATTGCAATTTGGATTAAAAGGTACTTCTTATTATGGGCCAAGGAGGAACCCATAGACTCTATTCTATTTTTGACATATTCGTTGAATTGTTTAGAAATGATGGAGAGATCCTTTATGAAAAAGTGCTAATATCTATACATTTGTCATATATGGTGTGAATCGGGACAATGATCCCGATTTTTTTTAATCTAACCGGGTATATTTATACATCAAAAACTATGCATCTTCTTTCCATAAGTATTAAATCATATGTTTGAAATATAGAAAATATGCTATAGGAAGATAAAAGTGGCCAATCAGCTTTGTTGGATGTATTTGCTCTCCGAGTCCTTTTCTAAGTAACAATTCAACACTGTGGAGATGTTGCTTCCTTTTTCCTTATGTCTACATGGAACATGTGCTTTCTTATGATGAAAGCTCATCGTCACCATCATCAGTGTCAAAGAGGAGAAATCCCTGCAGTCGGACATCAAAGGGAAGCAGATGTTCTTTATCAATCCTGTTAAATACGAGCGTGACAGTCGGACGCCGCATCTGCGTAACATTACAGGTTCGACATAATGTGACACTCGCCATCAGAGGGCCATCATTTTAATAAAGGACGTGACATCAACTCAAATTAGTGCAAACAAATTGGGTGATTAACGTGAGGAGAGAGAGCTGTGAGCAGAATGTCATCCTCAGCTAATGAATCTGTCGCGACCCGATAACCAATAATCAATCGCAGACCCCCCCCCCCCCCCCATCTATTAGGCTAGTTGCAGATTGGTGACAGCAGAATAAACACCGGCGTGTTTGCCGCCACGTGTGCGAGTCACGAGCGGTAAAACAAAGTGGCATTTCTGATGTCACGCTAACACACAGCAAATGAGATAATGAAGCGCTTTTAGGCAACTGGGTGTCGAGTTATTTCCACTGCGATCAATACACTGTTTAATAAAAAAAAAAAAAAAGAGGAGGAAAGTCAATAAACATATGCGCAAATTGATTCCATCTGCTTATTATCATATAAAACCGCCGGGTAAATATGCAAGTAATTACCACTGACGCTCCGATAGCCGATAAGTTGTGAAAGTGATGCTCCTGACTCAACGGTCAATACGTTATTATTTTTTTATCAATAAATTACACAGGAAATTAGTTTCGGAGACTTGTGTTATTTGCTCTTTTTGTGTATTTCTTTGAACATTTCCATTGATTCCTACGTAAAGAGGATTAAATGTTGCTTTACTGCATTTTCTACAGTTATAATTTGTTCCCATGGATATTCTCATTAATTGTGTTCCTCTACTTTAGTTTTCCATCCAGCCGTTTCCATGTGATACCTCATCTGACGACTGTGTGTGTCACTATATTCACATCACCGCCCTCCCTGGCATCCGCAGGCACATCCACACCATCCAGCTCAGCGTCTCGGAGATGCCAACCCAGAGACATCCTGCCATCCTGCCGTCTTTTCCAACCCCAAGTCACCGAGCCACGCAGATTTTCTCGCCTAATCCCCCCCCCCTTTCCGTCCAATATCACCAGGGTCGCCACAGTCCCGTGCCTCCCTGTGCTCTCTAACAAGATGAGCTGTTTTCCATTCGGGCCCTTAATGCCACTCTGGGCTCCATTGTGCAGATCCCCGATGTGCCACAGTGAAATGTGCCCTGGACTCAAAAACCCGCTTGTTGATCTTGAGATTACTGCCGACAACAGGTCCCCCCTTTTTTCTTGCTAATGGATTTGCCAGACAAGTCACACATTTGGAGAATGCTCCTCACTGGGGGGGGAGACAAAAAAGTGAAACCATGGGAAAAAAGATGACCTTCAGAGCTTGTTTGATATTATATATTATTTCAATCATACACAATTACAAACTGAAATCACATCACAGCACCAAACTGAGGCCCCAGATAACCTTTTAAAGGGACAATTCCCTCAGAGGGCCGACCCCTGACCCCAGGCCTGCCAGCAATCTTCCGCAGGATGACTTGGCCGTGGTTCCAGAGGTTGCGTGCGCCCAGCACATACACATGGACACACACTAGTGCTCTGCCTCTCATCTTTTCTCCATCTCTTTTTGTGGCTCTTACTTTCTCCACCTTGCAAACATGAATGCACCAAATCACAAATCATGACACTGATGATTTACTATGCACTTGTTGCATTGGTCGGCATTGCTGTGTTGAAAGGAGGGTCTGTGGTGAAAGAACAGTTAAAAACCTGTTGTTGTTTTTTCTTTGATTTTCTGTCTGCTAGTATTTGAACCTCATAAAGTCCATACCTCTGCAAGTTCTTTTCTGTAAATGTGTCAAATCTGGGTCATGGAATTGGCTTAATTACCCTTTTTAGACTTCTTTTGGTAAAGATAGAATTTTATTTTACTCAAGCTCATTTTGACGGGAGACTTGCCATCACAGTTCTGGCTTTCAAATTACTACAGTTTAGTCACTAAGTACAAAATTCAGAAGATTTTATTTTGGGTGTTTCAGCATATGGGATCTCAAATGAGACCATAAGGTCAACATGCTCCCTCACAGCCTGTGGCCCAACAAAAGAAATCCACATTTGCTTATATTATTTCTATACAGCATCAAATACACAGAGTAACATGTTATTTGTTTTGTTTCTTCTTACACAAAATAATTAAACAATCCATACAATAAGTTGACATATATTGACATATATACAAAGTTGGAAGCTTCGTTCCAAACACCACATGCTCAAAGAGCAAATGGTAATTGCTGCTGTTCCTAATGAGTTAATAGCTGTGACCCATCATGCAACACAAAGCTCTAACTCTGCCGCAGCTAACTCAGTTTTTCTGAAGCTGATAAAACCTGGGACAAGATGACTAAACCTATCGAGATTTACTGCCGGGCTAATTTCCCGACACTCATCCAGGAAATGACAATCCTGTTCCTCTTAACTCTGATTAATCTCCCGGAGTGTGCGGTGAACATTTCTGTGTTGCCACTAACCCCCCGCTACCCTCTAACATCCCCCCGCTGCTAAAATGAAGACCTCTTGTGTCCACCTGCCCTCGGCCTCTACTCAGAACCAGATGTGCTGCGGCTTTGATGTGGACCGAGCGTTCTCGGGTCAGGGAGGGACGAAACCCCCCGAAACCGACTCGCACGAAGCCACAACACACGCTGCACTTCGGGCTTTCAGCACAAGTAACATGTAGAATTGTGAAAAATGTGAATTCTTTAACTTTTATAGCCACTCTGTGATCATTCAGGTGATGAGGGGGGGAGACAGATGTTCTTCACTGCTAGGGTTGTGGGTCTGCTCTCAGTTTCCAGACCAGACTAATGTATGGACGTATGAGTTATGGCCATTATTCTATAATTTAGATAAAGTTTCCTTTCATATGTGCACTGGTGTAGATTTACTCCTAAACTTGCATTCACAAAGTTACCATTAACATGATGTGTCTCTGTCTTTATGTCTCTAATATGAAAGAAGACTCAATATGGACTGTGGCCTGAAAACAAATCAGTTTAAAGTTTATACTTATACATGTTAAGCATGATGTTTTTTCTGCTCTAAGACATATGTGGACACTGCTGTTTAAAGTAAATTTCACTGTATATATATATATATATATATATATATATATATATATATATATATATCATTTTCTTGTATTCATTCATTGTGTTTATATTGTACCCTTACTTATTTATCTATTCATAATCTATTTTTACCCTCTGCTTCTACTACTGTTCCCCATAGTTGGACTAATAAAGGATTATCTTATCTTATCTTATCTGATCTTATATCTTATCTTATCTTATCTTATCATATTTTATTTTATCTGTATCTGGTTCTCTAATGTGTCTGTGCAAACATATTTAAATATTTTGAGTCATTGATTTTGATCAAGAAACATTTGTGCATTAATAAATCTGCATCATTGCATTTTATTCCAGATAACTGGTTTTCTATTTCCTCAAAATGTTATATGAGATGCAGAGCAGATTCAAGTGTTATCTTTCATTTCCTGTTATTCTCACACAGGCACAGTCGACTTTATAAACTTTGCATCACCTTCTCCAGCCCAGGTTTATAATTAAACATACATGATAACAGTTATTTATTTTAAACTGCAGTACAACCTGTCTAATACGTCTAACCTCAGACTGTAGCTCAGGGCGAAGGCAGCATGAGAAGGTGAGTTTACTTGTTTTCCCAAAGCTCTGTTGGAGGTAAAATAAATCACCCAGACTAGACATGCTACTGGGCAACGCACAGAGAAATGAATGTATTACTTAGTCAGGAAAGAGGAATAGCTCTGCTGCTTTGTTGGAGCTTAGCGAGTTTGTCTTTGAATGTGGAGCTTTTCAAAAGAAGGACACTTCAAACTAACTGTATATTTAAGGCTTTGTCCCGTAACGACCGGTTGTTTGTATGAGGGATGGGCAGGTTTGGTGTGGTGCAGACTTCCTGCACAAACAGGAGGGACCCAACAATTCCAAGGTTCACTGATGAGACAGTTAAGCTCAGTCAGACCTGACAGCAGCAGCCGCCGGCTTTGATCAGACGTCTATCTCACAGTGTCAACTCCCTGGACTGGTCGGGCAGTGAAGCAACTTTTAATCATTAATCAAACTAATCACTTAATCAATCGTTCACACATTCATGTTGCAGCCACCGTTTAAAATCCAAGTAAGAGTTGATTATGACTAATCAGTCCTGTGATTATTGACCTTTGGATCCATTTTCTAACATTAGGTCAATGATGTTTTATTTGTCATGTGCAGTTTGTTAAGTACATCAGTATTTTGCTGTTCATTCTTGTATTCTTACATTTCCCTGACCAGGGGCCGCAGTAAGCTCTACAGCTAACATGCCTCAACTGAATATAAAGATGGACGACATGACAGCTCCCCTAAAGTGAAGCCCAGGTGTCTCAATTGCCCCCTGGTGGCTGGCTGCAGTACAGGTCATACACCCCCCCCCCCACCCTCCTCCTCCTCCATGTTAGTGGAAGGCACATGGACCAGACTTAAAAGACAAATAAATGTTTGTCAATGATGGTTTCTGTCATTTCAGGTAATGAATACCAAAGTGTTCTTTTTCTGGTTAATTTGGTTTTAATTAGTTATGAGATGTTATGAAAATGGAGTTTGGCTTAGTAATGAAACACCATGATTGAGCTTCGACTGTCTCGTGATTGGTCAAGGGTGTGTGTCAACAAGATTGTGTATTTATATACACAGTCTATCGGCTCAATGGTTGTGTTGTCTTTGTTAAATAAACAAACTAAACTGATTATTCTGCTCAACAACCGATGATCCATTGGAACAGGTGAGTTTACAAACTAAAAAGGTAGGTATCAATTGAGGACATAAAGGTTTTACATGATATTTACAGAAGTGACGGAGCCTCATAACTCATATCTTCCACATTAGCTTGATAGGCAGCTGTAACATGTGCAGCATGTGTATTTTAACTGATATAATGCGAGTGGAGTTATTTTGTGGAACAGAAACACTCAGTCATGGTTAAAATAGGAACTAAAAAAAAGACTTCATTGACTAGATAATAGTCTGTGGGTCGGTTCGCTCCAGTTCTGCGTTTCTCAGTAAGTTCAACGGCGAGAGGACAAATTGCAAACAGGCCGTCTTGTTTAGTCGCTGGTATGTTTGGCTGGAATGTGTCCCTTCTGGTGAACTAGAGCGGTAACCTCTCACGAGTCACAAGTCACAAGTCATAAGCTGAAATTAAAGGCGGTTTGTTTTCTCTGGCTGGGCTTGATTAGCAATGGCAACATTCGGCGCACATGCAACATTTATAAACTTTCTTAAGAGCATAAGTGCAGTTTACTTAGTCTCTTGTCACTGAGGCAAAAGGTCAGCGAGAGGCCGATGTTTGGAGAAGCACATTAAATGTTGGTTTACCCCTCAGAGTTATTTTTGAAATGTTATTGACCACAGCTGGCTTCTGTAACGGCGTATAATACGGGGAGATTAAAGCAGGCCTGACGAATTATCGCATTCTACCGTCCAGTTGCACATGAAAACGTAGTAGCCTATAGCAGTCTATACATGGAGAAGTAAGAGAGGGATGGCAGTAAATCTAAAAATTGAATTATTAACAATAATATATATGTTAGAATACCCCCCCCCCCCCCCCCCCGAGACATCTGGACAGTGAAAAAAAACAATAAAAAAGATATAACAAGTGTAAGTTAGCACAAGAAGATGAGTAGGACTTTCATCAGTGTGTCAGAAGTTGTGACAGATGTTAGCAGATACAAATATCACATAGGCTAATACAATATAAAGTATACAGGCCAGTAGGTATGATGTTTTAAACCATATAGATCATATAGATATGAGGGAATTAAGCGATTTATTTTTCTAATCTTAATCAATAACAATTATTTCAGTGACTTATATATTTTAATTAAGTTGAAGGTGACGGGTCAAAAGTCACATATAGCTGATAATGACTTTTACTGATTAAATGGTCGACATGAACAACCAGTGACTGCAGGGTCCAGGTATTTTATGTAGAGTTCTACCCTCTAATATATCTGACTGTTTTGTAAAACCTATACACAATGTTAAATCATTCAAAATGATGATATTCTACAACAAAATTTGGGCCAAATACAAGTTCACGTTCATTTGTTGAAACATGAATTTAAATCTAAATAATGTTTCATGAAAACAATAAAAAAAAGGGTTTTGAAGTCAAATATGGAAAAGAGAAAAAAAAAAGGGTCACATATCCTGGTGGGCTAAAATAAATGAAATCCTCAGAATAGAACATATGACCTATGAGGGAATCGCTTATTTCACCATAACCAACTGAACTAAACTGTTACTTATGAGTTTCTTGAAAGAGATTCAAACTTGGTGGCCATAAATAAAAAAAAAAGAGTTGCCAGAAAGAGGAGATCTAATAAACTGCATCCTCTTAAGAAGAGATAATCACAGGAGATATCAGATCTGAGGATTTCACAATAAAGAGGTCGAGCTTTTGAATACCGATGCAGACACATGAGTCATGTGACATTGTGAAAAGCCTGATCATCTTTCCTCAGATTAAAGTGTCTGACGTAGTAAGAAGTGTCACACGTCTTCAATAGAGCCTGGAAAATGTTTATAACTGGATGTTACCCAGGGGACACGATGCAGAAGAGTCCCAATGCTTCCTCAGTCCTATAACTTTGTCTTTGTTTAACATCTGAACCGAGAGATGTGATAAGAAAGAGACACAAACCCGGGAGTGAACTCCACTGAATGTAGAATGAAAACACCAACAGTGCATCACAGAGTCTCTCTGCGTCGTCTCCTGCGTTCCCCCACATCCATCTGTCACACGTCCCACAGCGAGGTCCACTCAGCGCCGGCAGTAATTTGATTTTGTCATTGACGATGACAATGATGGAGATGGAGATAATCCCCACTATGCATTCACAATGGAATATTTCCCAGTAGCCTCTATTGATCGGTACTGTTATTTGCCAAGCGGATCAGTGTGATAATTAAAAACTAAACACATTTAGCATCCGACTTCCAGACTTTTATTACCTCTGATATTTCAGCAGGAAAAAGAAAAGGTCACAGTCAGGAGCGGAGCAGGGGACAGCCGATAGGTCTGACAGGTCCGGGTTTGTTTAGGATATGATGGATTCTAATTTATTGTATAAAGACAGATGAGCCGGTGGTGACATCTTTGCTACGGACATCTGAAACATCACCGATATGAATTTTATACTGAAATATCAGATAAAGTAAAACTGTATGGAGCTTGGCTGTGTTCGTCATTATTGTGACAGAGTTTCTGTTTTATTCCACAGTGCAGAAAAGTGTCTGTGTAGAACTGAAAGAAAGAATAAAACTATAAGTTGACTATAGTGCATTCGCAGGAGAAGCCGAAACTACCTAGAAAGTTACTCAACTGCACAATCAAATAGAAATAAGAGTTTGTAATTTACCTAAAACCAATTTGTTTCGATATAAAACACATTAAATGCTATTACAGTAACTATCTCCCTACCAAACTACCACTTTGTCCCGTGTTCCTCGGGACACAAACGCAGTGCATGCGATCGATAAATCACATCTGTCGCTCAACACGTCTAATAAGATCATAACGTCCAACATGCTGAGGCTCTAACAAGTGATAACACGGTCCATATGGCAGGAAGCAGAGCCGGGTCTCCTTTTCACCAGACCGTCTGCACACAGGACACAAAAATGTACATTTTAACAAGCTGCTTAATCTTATATTCAGACTTTATATGGAAATGTAGAATTATGCCCATTCTGTGCTCATGAATGTCCACAGCGACTTATAGACATCTTCCTTGTTTTAAGAATTTCCCTCGGTTTTCAGTGCAGCTTTCTTTTTTCTTTTTTCCAGGCTGATGGGGGGGGGGGGGGGGGGGGGGGCTCCTGAGCCAAAGACAAATGGTTTCTCTTGCTGCTCTTTGGCAGCTGGGGCCCTCAATGGCTCCCTGAAGACGCAGCACTTAAGAAGCACAATAAGGTGGCAGGGGGCTCTCTGCAGTCCAATCGCACTGAACATGATGGGAGAAGAAAAAAGTCTGTAAACTGGAATCAAAATGGTTTGGGATTCCATGTTACTGGGGACACAACGAGGGTCCGGCAGCTCCCCGAGGTCAAGGCAGCAGTGAGTTTCAGGAGAATCACTTTTGCCTTTCCGGGAGAGAAAAGTGGGCCGGCAGTCCGTCCCCTCTCATTCCCCCGGACACTGAAGGAGGCGTCGGACGAAGCAATTTGTTTCCGCTGTCACATGATCGACATTTACGAAGTTCCGTCTTCACTGAAAAATGCTTTGAAATGTGTTATCTGTACGTGTTTGCCCTGCTGTGTAGAATCCTGAGGCGGTTCAGAGAAAGTTGTGCAGTAACTCATGTGTTCCCCTCAGTTCTTGTTGCCTGTTTGCAAGAAAAGACACAAAACATCACATGTCGCTCTGTAAAGATTTAACATCCCAGCGTGTTTCTTGAATGAAGTTTGCAGCTGTAACTTTTAAAAGGACTCGGTGTATATGTTGGGAAACATGCCGGCTGGTTTTCCTGCTATGAGTTAGATAAGAAAATTGATACCACACGTCTATCTGTGCATTAAGTTACCATTAGCAGCCTGTTAGCTGAGCACAGAGGCCGAGGGGAAACTGGCTCTGCCCCCAAAAAATCTAAATCCACCTTATACCTAATAGAAATCATAGAAAAGAGAAAATACATGTTGTCCCCCGCCACCAGGTTCTGCTAAGCTGACTGACTGCAGCCTCGTATTTAACGGAGCGGCAGGTTATCGACCTTCTCTCCACTCGAGAGCGAATGAGCATATTTCCCAAAACGTCAAGAATATTGCTTTTCACAAGCTCAACTTTATCGTTGCACAAATAAAAAAGCGGGGCCAACTCGTTGCAGAGCGCCCCGCGCCGTGCACCGCCGTCCAGCACAAGTCACAAAAGCATTTTGTGCCCCTTATAAATTAACGGTGTGGACACAGGCCCTCACCAGGAGCAAACACAAGCACTCCCCTGGGAGAGGCAATTCAGCGGGAGGAAGGAGGGGGACAGTGCATCAGGCCACTGTGTGGACGCATCAAATCGACCTTAAAGACGATCCAGTGTGAGATGCGGCAGAAATTGATGGCCACGTGTCAATGAGATGGAGACAATGAGTAAATGTCCCAGGGTAGATGTTTGTGCATGGGCATGGCTGAAGTTTACATTGGGCCTCTTACTGTGTGTGCGTAAATCATGAATATCCTCGTTTCAGGCCCCTTTGGAGCGATCTCACCTGTTTTATTAAGCAATAACAATTTAGAAATTTCAATGGAAGTGGATATACGGCGTGCCGCTGGAATGGATCCGTTCAATCGTGACCGAATCAGATGATGGATGTGGCATTACTAATCAAATTCATTGTGTTAGCCACTTGGGAATTGGGCCTGGAGGAAAAACAACCTCTATGTTTATGAATTGCTATCAGAAGGACAATTATAGAACAATATCTTAAATTATAAACGCTCATGAACTCTGCAATAACTTACATGAGAGTGCACAGTTGGACAGAGACTCTGAAGACATAAAAAGAGACATGAATGATTGAGGATGAAGCCACTGGACCAGGGGTGGGAAACCTCCTGTGTCCACGAGACAATTTAATCAGTCTCACTGGACAATTCATAAAAATGAACAAAAGCTACATAGAAATAAATAAATAAAAAATATTTTATCTGCAATAATAGGAAATCACATAAAATAGAATGAAATGTACTTCAGGGTTGTTACTTGTGTTTGCAGCTCCTGTCAGGTCACAGAAAGGATGAACGAGACACGATAACTGTGAAACAAATAAAAGACGATCCAGATTGTCGAGACACTGAGAGACAATTCCTTTTAAAGCCAGTGTTCCTAGTTTGTCGGGATGAAATCACAGCGATGATTTTTTGTGTTATTATAGCTGGAAAACCTGCAGCTGAACTGGATGAGTCGTGAGGACAAATGTGCTTGGATGTCGTTCACGCTCTTTGGGGAAGTTTGTCCGACAGGCGGCTTTTACAAGACCACATTCTGACAGAGTCCCACTGGCAGATTTTGTGGTGAAAGAACCAGAAGCGACGAAGCTGAAATGAGAATTTGCCTCGTTGTCACTGCAGAGCTGCGAGAACATGACAAAGTAAAACTGACAGAGAACCGTCACGGAGCAGATTATAAAATATGGCACAAGATGTTGAAAATACGTGACACCACAAGCACAGAAATATTGTTTTAGTATTGTGAGTGGGGACATCCTGCCAACTTGCTCACAACTGAGGAAAGAAGTCAGACAATGTGTGAAAGACAACTCATAGAACTTGTGACAGCAAATGGCTCTGTCATTTTCTTCAAGATGGAAGTTACCAACTACGTCTCAGAGTCGTACGTCAAATTAGCTCCCAGCCTCACGGCCCTCCGTTTTCAAAAGTGAAATATTATGAAATGAATTTAAAGCATCCGAGTGCATCTCGAAACACACATTGCTTTTGTTTTTTGTGTTTCTCTGCAAGAAGAAAAGTCTGCTGTGATGTGTGGATATTCTGGAGAGTTTTCAAAACATGAAACGTCAACAAAAAGGAACTGAACCTATAAGTAAATGTGGAACGAGCTGATGTGTCTGACAAGCTGCAGCATGAAATCCTCAAACTGCAAAGCAACATTAGCTCAGAGCTAAGTACAACAACCTCCCACCAATTGAGTTCAAGTAACTACTTCCCAGTCTGAGTACAAGCTCCCTCGCTAAGTATCTCTTTTCAAAACCAGCAAAACCAGTCTTTCCAAGAGTCAGACTGACTCAAACCTGAAAAAACCATCACCACTACCATCTGACATCAGACGTCTCCCCAACGAGAGGCAGTTCCAGGCAGCGCATGGAAGACGTTAGAGTGATATATGTGATCAATATTTTAATATGGCCCCTTGAAGGGTGTTATAAAAATTGAAATGGCCCTTCATAGAAAAACGTTTCCACGCGCCTGCACTAGTCCATAAAAAGCAAGAGACACATTTCAATCACCTATGATTTTATTTGTGGTTAATTTATTAGTCAAGCTCTTGTTTTATTATATTTTAAGAGGAGAACTTTCTTAAAATGATACAATCTACTCCAGAGGCTGAATTTATGTCATAAGGAGAAATTGCAGTGACCACGATATTCTCTGCCGCCTTCTCAACTCAACTTGTCTGTTTAATGAACTGGTCATTTAGGAGGAATCCCATTTCAGCCTCACTGGGATTGGGATGCAGATTTTTCTGTGAATGAGAATATGACTCATGACAAATCATCCCTGTTCAGCCAGACGGAGGCAGAAATCAACCTGATTCCCAGATGTGCTAGCCCTCCACCCCCCCCCACCCCCATTTCAACCCCCATCCTCTCCCAGTTATTCCTGTAACCTCCGAGACGATAAGGAAATGAAAAAGGATTAGTGGGACTCGGAATCAACGAAATGACTTTAAATGACTTCTCCGGGTAGCCACAGGCCGGCCGCACAGCATGTTTAAGTTGACATTTCAATTGTACAAGTAATTTGCATTCAATTTGACTCTAAATGACACCTCCATATTAAGGATTCCAGACGGCAGGGTTTTTGATTTCCTTAGTTCAAAGATGAGCCAGAGAAACGTGGCTTAATCAAGGTGTATAGGACTCCTGTCAATCTCTGACATAAAAAAAAAAATTGCATGGCTAACAAGGAGAGGTCTTCACTTCAATCAGATTCTTAATGTGTCCACTCGTGACACGAAGCAAATCTTCAACCAAATCTTATTAAATAAAGATCACTCACCGAACACATGTATCTGTAAAATGGCAGTCAGGTGAAAATTAGAAAAAAAAGGAAAGGAGGTGATCACATGAAGCCGGAGAGAGAGAGATGGAGAGTTTAAATGAGGGGCGATCCTGTTGCTAAGATACTTGGTAATGTCACTGATAACGTATCTATAGCATCTACAGCAAATGTATGTTTTTTAATAATCATCATGAGTCAATCCGTGAGTGTCCTGATCTGCCTGAGCACGAGAATCTTTCACCTCGGAGCAGATTTGTCTTTTCATTCCGACAAATAGGATTTTAAGACACAGCCCTTGTTAGCATCGAGCCGCGTCAGCACGTTTATTATTATTACCGACAGATAACAGTGAGGAGTAAAATCCTTTTCAATACTCGGAGACAGAAACATGATTTCCCAGACTATTAAACCGAGGCGGTTAAGTTGGTGGAACACACTGTAGCTGGGTGTTCTGTTTGAGGTAACACCGCTGCGGTAATCCTCCACCCTGAACAAAATACTACAGGAGACATTAAATGAGATATTTGCGAGGATGAACGTTCATCAGTCGCTACAGGACGTGTTGTGTTGTGCTGTGTGAGAGAAAGACTCGTGGAGCTTTTTGCCGCATTTCATATCCAGTGTCTTTCCTCGTTTAAAGTCCTATTCGCTGAGTCGTAATAACCTTTGCAATAATGCGTCACGTTTGCATTATATGTGCTGTTAAACCCTTTTTACCTTTGCTATCTGCATTTGTTTGTCTATTTGTTTGTTAGCAAGATTACGCAAAAACTTCTGAACTGATTTACATGACATTTTATCGAGGTTTGAAGAATGACCATTGAATGTAGATAAAGATGGACGACTCGTTTCCACTTCCTGCCACCATCCAGAAGTGAAGCCAAAATATCCTGGATACGAACGCTGCCATCTTGGATATGTGGAGCAAGTGATCGGGGGATGGAGTTACGGTAGCGTAACACAAACTTTGTCAATCGAATGTGATCCACCTAAAATTACAGAAACCATGGCAAATATAATTGTTCATTAATCCTAAATCAAGGTAAAAGTTTCAAAGCATTATGATATTCATTTGCAGAATCGTCCAGCCCTATGTGTACTTTGGACTATTTAGTTAGTCAGTGTCCAATCCACGACCATGGAGGAGGCAGCCACCAGGGTTGATCGAGACGCTTTGGCTTTGCGGAGCAGTGATGTCGTCCATCTTTATACACTCCCTATGGGCATGATATGGTGAGTATGAACTCGAGAAGTGCTCGTCTAGTTGTTGAGGTAGCTTGTTTAAAAAAGTTTATATTTTTCTGTATTTCATTTCATAATTCAAATGACTAAGTAGTGATCCGAGTGGCACCAGGATCACCTCAGCACAGAGATCTACATTCAACCCATCACCATCTGTTGTTGTGCAATTTCATAACACACCAGTTCTTCCTACCGTACTTAACTACACAAGTACTTCTCGGCACAACAACTCTAAATTTAGACATTGTGGTTATGCCCCCTCCCCCCACACACACACACACATACACAGGAGCGTGGCAGGAATATACTTACCCTCAAGCATCATTTCTTCCCCTCCTTTGTAGAGCAGTTGTCACCTTTCTATCTATTTTCTCAAGGTCAGAACACGAGAGCTGGATAGCCAGACACGAGACAGAGGTAATGAGTTTGGAATGGCATTCAGAGCAGGGCCAGGCTCGGGACTCGCACCCCACTCCTCACTATAGATTCAGAGAGAACAGATAGTGAATATACAGCTCGACGCTTAGGTTCAGACTGGAGAAGACAGAATGCTCATTTTATGAAATAACAATGTTCCATTAAGAATTGTTTTGGATAAACTTGTAGGTGTTTACAATCATCAAGTCAGTTTATATGAATTTCAGTTTCTCAGTTAATATTGGGCATTAGGGTGTAAGTCTCGGTGGAGGTGTTGCACTGTCTGAGCACAGTGTGGTTATACAGTGGGATCAGGATGGTTTGTTCCTTTTTAAATTGTCAAACTTACTATGTTTTTGTATTGGGTTTTGCAATTGAAGGGTACTGGGAGAGAGCATGTCTCCACCAAGGCTAAAACCCTGAATGTTGATCTGCTCCAAAATTCAACAGGTTATTCCTTGAGTCAAGCCCCACCCCTAAAAAGTGTGATGGAAACCGACCAACAAACAAAATAAATGAAATATAAAGACTACAAAGGGACAGCACATACCTGCAAAGCCCGATTTTGAAATGTTACGGGAACTGAAAAAAAATTCTCCATCCCCATAATCGAATCTGCTCCAAAAGCTTCTTTGGCTCGAACCCGACCACCAAGTTTCACTAGAAGTGGTTCAGTCTTTTATGAATAATCCTGCCAACATGCAAACAGCAATGAAAACATAACCTCCTGGGCGGCTTTGCCACCTTGACAGGACAGTTGAGCTCGTGTGAAGAGGTCAAGTTGGGTTGAACACAAGATGTTTCATAAAACGTACTGTAAGTGAACTAAAATATGGAGCCTGCTGGATTTTACAGAGGGTACTTACCAGTTTGTTATCACATAGTGCAACGTTCTGGTGGCGAAAGAAGAAGTTCAGATTTCAACTTTACTAGAATGGACTCAATATGTTAGGATCTCCATTAAAATGCCATTATGATGGGACTGTCCCATTTGAGGAGGAGTCGGAGGTTCAGCCTGTAAAGACAAGTAATCATATCAGCAAACATCTTCCCCCGTCGTATATCTCTCCTCACGGGCCGGAGCGAGCATATAGAAACAATCATGTTTGGGCCATCCATGAATGACAGATACTTTTCAATTGTCCTGTCAGCAGCACAGGGGGGACGGGGACGGGGGGGACGGATAGAGATGTTTTTCCAAGCCTCTTACTGCTCTCAATCTCTGTGCTCGCTGCGCCGCGAGAGGAGTAAAATGCTTGTTTACCCAGAAGCCAACGGGCCTCCCTGATTGCCATCCCAACGGTAATAGCCAAGGATGAGGCAGATCAATAGCCATCTGCGCCCATTCCTCAAGCAATAACATTCAATAGGAAAACCCATTTACTTTTACTTAGCTTTGCTTTATTTTGTTTTACCATAAAGACGGGCCACTTGTGATGAAGATGGGATTTCACTGGACGCAGTTGTGGTTTTAGATCTTTTACTACTGTATTGTTTTCTCCATTGGAACGTTGTGAGCCCAATAAGAGCCTGAGGAGGTGGAGGTGGTGAATGTGAAGCTAAATTTATATATATATTTTTTTATAAATGGTGTCTCTCATGGTCTGATCATCTCTACTTGTCTAAGTGACTGATATTCCCGCTGTCCTCACTTGACCTTGGGGTATGGATGCCGATGTGGAGCAGCAGCTTTAGTGTTACAGCCGAGCGATGATTGCTGCCATATAAGGATAATCCAAATTTATGGCCCCGGGTACGTATAAAAACACACAGTCATTATCGCGAAGGAGAAATCGTTCTTTTATGAAACGCGCAATTTTCCCCCCGATCGCCAACAAAAACAAGGTCGCAGAGGTCGGGCCGCACGCTGCACTTTGCGTGTATGTGCGTCTCTGTGTGCCAGCACATGCATGTGCGTGCTCTCGCTCCGTGAAAACAGGAAGTTTAATAAGAGTTTGTGTGTTCTGCTGAACTTGCCTTGGAGCCAGTACACAAATCCTGCTGCAGTCAGAACAGCCAGCTCTCCCAGGTGAGCCACTCTCCAAGCAAATTACCTCCAGATAGAGGGAAGGATGAAAAAAACGAAAAGTTGCTTTACTTGTTGAAAACACTTTTCATTACACTAAAGTGCAATATTCACTCTGATATTGCACCTCAGCCCCGTGTTGAACCGTTGGCTTCCTCCGCTTCTGTCTCGAAGGTGAATTATGGTTCGGTATCTTTTCCAGTCTGTGGCTGTTGTTTGACTCCATCGACAAAAACCCGAACACCCGTTCTGGCTGCCCCCCCTCTAACCTTCCCTCTAACTCCAAAGACTTCCCAGAATCCTTAGCAAAGCTTCTGGGAATGATATTTCTTTACTTTGGCACATCACTGACGTGCTCTAGATTTATTTATTTATTTATTTGTATTTTTCTTCAAATGACGTGATCGCATTCATTGTGCACGACCGGGGACAATCTGCCAGACGAGCATTGTCCCTGGTGTGTCAGTCTGACTTTTGTCTTCATGAAGACAGGTTACGTAAAACAAAAAACACGACATAAATACGATTCCTTTCACCCTGTCACCCTCTTTCTTAAAAGTCAGCTTTTCTTACCCTCCCTGTCTGGACATTTACTTAAGCAGAATATTCCATCTGCTCTTATTGCTTCCAGAAACAAACTCCAGCTACAAATCAAATGAAATGCTCAGTTACAGTGAACATCATTGGCATGTAGGCTTCGGCAATAAAATTGAATTTCAAACCTTTAGACCTGTAGCCGTGTGTAGCACTGCAGTTGAGTCCTCGGGGATTTGAGGAGCTCTCTGTGCGTTCTGTGTATTGGCCCAGCTGAAGTTTTCCAAGCATGTCACCAGCACAGTCCCTCGCTCTAATCTGACATTGTGTGAGTATTAGGAGGCCGTGTTGATCCAAGTTATCAAATTATACAACTTAATAGAATATATTAAATAATTCTTAAGGTGTTAGGTCCACGGCTCATGTGACATTTGACGCCGACTTACTGAGTCTGTTCTTCATATTTAAAAACTGAGGACAACAGAAGCTGATAGATGGAGGATCTCGGGAGTATCTATAATTGGATGTATGCACATCTATATAATATGAACAAATAAACGATGGGTGGATATTGATATATATGGTGAGGGCACAGCTAAATATCCCATTTAATTTCTATTATAATCATTTAAGAATTTAAGATTTGGTCAGTCCTGTTATAGCAAATGTGTTTTTCATAAGTTGGACATTACATAATTTATCCCCTGCTCAAGGACGAGTCAGGCATAAGTAATACAAAAATGAGAAGAGGTAGAATTTTTGTGTATTTTGTATTTGAAGAATAAAGTCAAAATGTAAATTATGAACTTGAAAGATTGAATTCAAACTTTTAAGAATATATCAAACTACTTTTACACATGTGATTGCCTCTGCAGAATGCTTTATGGAGATGATTTCCTTTCAGAAGGATTAACCACACAAGCTTAGAAAGATTGGTAACTTAACATTGCTTCCAGTCGCTCCTCTAAATGGATTCAATGGACCAGAGGAGTTGACTTGATTCTTAATATTTGAACTTTATTCTCAAATATACAGGAAAAATGATCCTCCACTGATTTAGTTTGGCTTCAGTCTCGATAGTTTGGGGTTAGGGTTAGATATTGCAACTTTATTCTCTAAATGCAACAGGATTTAGAGTCTTCAATACGTGCATACGTTTACAATGTGTAAGCTGTACACAGTTTACAAAATCTGCCAACTGTTGAATCCTACTCACGCTAAAATAGTTTCCTCTACAAAAACTGATCATTTGGTTCAATAGGTCTTATCCCCAGCATCTTGTTGGTGATATTATAAACAACCATCTTTCGAGAATGAAAACTTTATATCAGGTTCTAAAACTGCTATTTCTCGTCAAACCTTAAATTTCCATTTGGAACAGGACAGTCCGACTTCCTCTTGCTGTCCCGAGGACTCAGTTGACAGAAGTCGATTTTGACGGGGCAGCTGCTGCCCTGAGGGAATCCATCACCTCACGGGGGCTTTACCCTAAAAGGTTAGGAACACTCCGCAATTAATCATCCGCACCGCAACGAGTATTGTTTCCAAATTTATCATGATGCCCGGGTCTCGCAGGCAGGCGGCTCTCACATTGTCCCGTCCCAGCGCCCACAGTAGGAGACACGGGATGTCAGCTGTAAATTAGGTGGCACACGGTGACCGTGCGTTGCTCCAGCTTTGGCTAATCCGAGGCGAGGCGCGGAAAGGACAAAGCAGGACACATTGATCCCGGTGACTTAGGTGCTCAAACACTACTCATGTAATTCATGCTGTATCCCCATTTGTAGATGCCATGACTATGTACATTCAGGTGGGTGACTCCAGTGCAAATCAGTTTAGAAATGCAGGACATGTCGAGGCTTAGGGCTTCACACAGGAAATGGAACTCCGACTTTTAACAGCACCAGTGTCTTGCATTGACACCGGACCCACATGTTATCTGAATTCTTCGTACAATACAGTACAGAGACAATAAATCAGATGGGTCGTATTTAAGGCTGTAACCTAAACCCTCACTGGATCAAACCTGACCCATAGGATTTGGAAATCAGTTTTAATATAAGAGATGCAGCTACGTTCAATATGCAGACTGTTAGCATAGCTTCATCAGAAAGTAAAACACGAGGTTGAAACGGTTATATCTCAAATTAAAGGAAGAGGTTTGGATATCGAGAGTTTGACAGAAGTCTGACCGTCTGTAAGAAGGGAAGCTGAGACCTGTGGAGTTGTTCTCAGTGTTCAAAGGGCTTTGAAAAGTTCATGAATTGAAATGTGGGACTAAGACCTCTGGCTTTTTGCTTCATATTTCTCCACCAGACGTGTTTGTTCATACATTAGGCCGTCTGTCATTTTGTGTATCTGTGTCTATTCAAGTAATAAACGTGGCATATAGTTCTGGAAACATTAAAACATGCATCCTTTGTTTTATGTCTAGTTTTTCTTCTGTGTCACATATTAACACTTGGGATTCCTTTGTTTTTATGAATGCTGGGATAGAATTGTCTTATCTTATTAATGATGGCAAATTAAAATCTACATTTAACAAAGAATTGGAGAGGATTTAAGATTATGACGTCAAATTGCGACATATTAACTAATATCTAACCTGCATCATATTGTGTATTTATAGTTTATTCATGTTTATTAAAACTGTCTCTGGTTCTTTTTTGAGTTTGATGTCTCCGTGTGAAATGATGCGGTTCATCTCTTACAGCTGAATCCAAACTCTCTGCAGGAGCACCGGGGCGGTCGAGGGGTTTAAGTTGGAGACCGTTAAATGCAACATCCTCCGTTTGAGTCTCTCTCTATCTCTCTCTCTCTTTTCTCATTTCCTGTCATCTCTCAACTGCTGACTCTCTCTAACAAAGTCCCAATAAATCCTTACAAAATAAATAAACTTAATTTTCAGATTCTTTTGCAACTTTATGACTCATCATCCAAATACTTGTACTCCACCAGTGGCCTTTAATTACTCGTCTCCTTTTAGCTCGCAGCCATTGTCCCTCATCCCTTTTCTGTTCTTCAAGTTTCTTTTCGGATTTTCTCAAATCTATTTCCGGATTATAGTTAGATTACCTCTTTAGTCTTCCCCCCCACTGCTGCACAATGTGCTTAACAAGCAAGACACAGTCACGCTGAGATTACACGAGCTTGTATTTCTATTTTCGGACAACGTGGACTTTGCTGCTGTCAGTTCAGAGCTCTGAAGCAACGTAAACTGTGGTTTAACACAGAGTGGCGAGAACTGGAGTCAGTTTAATTATCAATGAATGGATTGAAGTTTGATTTAAGTGAAGTAAATGTCTCCGTGAAATCTTCTCTCCACAGCGTCCCATCACTTCCTCCGTCTGCCTCCATCGGCCTTTATCGGCGTAAAGCTGCCGAAACAGCTGCAGCCGTTCAACGAGAAGCGCGGGACAGCTGGTCGTCCACACAAACGCCACCACAACATGTCCACGCACACAAACACACAACCACAAACACACACTCACACACAAACATTTCCTCTCCTCAGCCCATCTCCAGTCCTCTTGTGTGTATCCCAGGTGGAATTGGGTTGAACAATGAGCATGATGGGAAGGGTGTTGTTCGGGCGGGCTCGGTGGAGAGTGGAATCCTCCCCAAGGTGACCTCTGAGGGGCGGTGGGGGGGGGGTAGAGTTGAAGGCTTTGACGGTGTAATGGACTGGTGTCGCTCTGACCAGAGACGCTCGGCAGAGTAATGATATCATCTCGATGCTGGAGAGTACGGAAAAAAAAAAAACCTGCAGAGCAACAATTTTTTATTTTTTCTCTCAACTGCTGGAATTGAAAGTTGACACGGACGTTTTGTTGGATGTATTTACGCAAAATTCACAACCATGATGCCCCTAAAAGTTAATATAATTAAATCAAATATTGATGTGACTCAATTATAAAAAAATTAATAAATATCCCTTCTACAAACTCACCAAACAAGCATCTATGCATGTTTTTAACTGTTTTATCCCTCATATCGTTTAACTATATACATCAGGTGGGTTTTATGAAATATATATATGTTAAACATGCATCCTTAAAAAACATGTTAAAATGTTGTGTTTGCATTTATACATAATATAATTTTGACATATTTAATTGCTGTTGAATTAAACTACAAGTTATTCTCAACTTTGATTTCTTTTTTCCATAAATCAATGTTTTTTTTTTCATATACATAAAACAAGTTCAATTTCCCCCCCTTAAAATTACATAAATATAAAAAAATATCCACCTCAACTTTTCCTTTGCTTTTGAATTATTGTATTAAAAGCTATAAATTATTACAATTATTAAGTATATCAAAATGACTACAAATTAATAGCATTCATGAGAACAAGAGAGGGTTTGTATACGTCTGTGCTTCCAATAACTCCACGGCACTGATTCAGCAGAGGAGTATAACTAGCAGATGCTGAAGCAATATGGTCGGTTAACCTGCCATCGCAGGTGAAACTGTATGTGAACGAGGCGCCGCCGACTCACACGAGATCCAGACCAGGGCTTTAATTACCTTGAAATGAACCAACTTTGGAAAAAAATAAAAAAGCATCTTGAACTTTCATATATATTGATCTTAATTATTTCAGCCCCAGAGGGTTCAACACACACACAAAGTGAAAACAGAGGAGCGTTTCTACCTCTCCCTCCCTTCCTCCCTTCCTCCCTCCCTTCCTCCCTCCCTCCCTCCCCTCCCCTACCTTCCCCCTCCTCTGTCTGACAGTGATTTTGCTCTCTTGGTGTGGAGGTGTTCAGAAAAAAAAAAAGAAGAGGAAAGGAAAAATAGCCCGGGGCACCTGGCAGAGGATTTGACCTGTTCCCTTGCAGTCGGGAGGCAGAGCGGCAGAAAACGCACTTTTTCCCACACTAGCCATATTCAAGGTTTTGCAGGGCTGCAGAGGGAAGCGGTGCCCCTATAGGTGGAGGGCTTCATCTCCCTCTCAGTATGTAGGTGCGTGCGGCCTGTAACAATCCCAACATTGTGCCGACCCGCCCCCGTCTGCTCTCGGCTTACACGCCCAAAATAAGATAAATAATAATAAAGGGTTCCACGTTTATCAAGGGTCCCGGGGTCCGCCGCGTCACGTTCATTTACTCTCGGTCTTATGGCATCACAGCTAGTCACGCGATGGTGTGTTATCCCCCCTTGATGATGTATTAAGTTGGATATATAATACGCCGCAATAGATGAAAGTCGGCCATATGAAAACTTTCACTCGGCGTCCTGTGTTTGGTGCATTCAGCTCTGTTTAATGCGGAGCTTCCCGTTTCCCAGGCGTGGAAAAACCCGATCGAGTTTCCCCTGTTAATCACATTAACGTGGCCTCATGAGACGCTTTATTCCAGCGACCCTTTATATTCTGAGTTCAATTAAAAAAATTCACAGTCCTTCTATGAAGCAAACATAATTACAAACAGTGTTTTTATTCTATCGAGGGCGAAATAGGATTTAATATGCCATAAAAAAATACAATAAACTACTTCTCCGAAGGATAACGTGTATGTCAATCACACTGCAGCTATTTGACAATAACTCATGTTTTCCACAATGGCTCTGGTACCAACGGAATAACACTGCACAATAACCATATTTCATCTCCCTGAGAAAAAAGGGGCACATGGAATCGCTGACGGCGTTTTTTCCCTGCTCTGTATTTTCACGGTGGAGCTGTGCCCGATGATGGTTATGATAATTTGATCTGAGAAGACACAGAGATTTGAACTAGCAGAAAGGAGGATGCAAATCCCTCGGTAAATCCCTACACTATATAGCCCCGCAGCCTGCCGGGAGAGTTTAATATCTACTGGAATGATTAAACTGAAAAGGTGAAACCACCATTGTAGTAATAAGAAGTCGGGCTGTGCAACAGGGGTTGGGGAGTGGGCTAATAGTTTGCACTGCAACTCTGACCTCCAATGTACACACACGATCCACGATGCCGATTCCTCCCACTCATTTGCATCTTCACTCTTCTTCTCCGCTCTTTCCCCTCCGTGATGAAACCCTGGAAATCCAACGTGAGGGGAAAAGAAATTGGAGAAAAGATTGTTTCCATTAATTTAAGTTCTTGTTTTTTTTTATATATATATTTCATGAACTCGACAATAAAGCGGCGCTTCTGCTGCTGGGAATCGATTCACCCGAACCAATAAACAGAGGAGCGGATACGTAAAGACATTTTCTTGGAAGATTATATGTTATGAGGCGTGATGTGATATATTCAGTTTTGTCCTTTCAGTGATTTATCGGCTTATTTTTCCTGAATGAAACCAGCTTCACTTTTAGTAATTACACAACAGAACATCCACAGAAATGACCCGTTATACAAACTGGGTCAGAGGCCACGCAATAATTACTACACAACATTATTCTGACTGCAGTTAATGTCAGTTTCACAAAGCTAAACAAGAAGGAAACACTTTTTTTATCATTCCTCCAAATGTCAATCTCAATGTTGCCTCTTTCTCAGCTGATATGTTCAAGTCGATTATTCCCTTGTAATTAAATCACATCAGGAAACCGTCAGTACCTCTTGTTTGTGGTTGAACTGCCTTGAAGCACATGAGAGCAGCAAAACCTGGTTGATCATGATTGAACCCCCCCCCCCCTTCCCCCAGATAAATAATGCATAATGACATATACCTTCTAATCCCCTTGTTTCCAGCTCACGTGACAAACTGTGAAAAGCGTGTGCCAGCTCCTGGCCCTGGTGTCACCGGCGGCGGATTTTTCCCCTTCCAGTCTGGAGGTTTATTCCCAGGACTTAACACCCAGGACACACGAGTGAGCATCAAGGCTCCGGCACCGAACTGCTGCCGCTCACACGCTCACATGGGGGGGGGGGGGGCGGGGGGAGTTCATGTGTCCACACAGCAGCACGAGTTCAGACAATGGGCTTTTCAGTATCTAATTATTTCATTTACTGATTCATCTTTGATGTAATCATCAAATAACAATATAGTTAATGATGTTAAATAAATAATCGAAACATTATGAATATCATGTTCTGATGAATGTTTGAAGACGGGTTTGATAAACCGACAGAGCGAGTGGGCCTAAGTCGAGTTAGCATCTTTGGGTGAAACCATTTTGAATAGAGGGGCAGGGGGATAAACATGTAAAGGCCTAAGTAACATCTGCACCAATATCTGTACTCGTGGCCTCCATTTTCTCCAGGCGCAAATTTTTAAAATGGTTAAAAAATTATAACAAGTTAGTAATAAATCGTTTCCTTCATGTCTGAGTCATATTCAGATATTCCCTCGATATTGACCCTATAACACGTTCCTCATGAAGAATAGGCGAAGCGACGTAACTCCAGATGATCCTCAGCAGCAAAGTGTGAGCTGCACCTCACGCACAACACATACGTCCACTGAAATGAACACCAAGAGATTCTGCAGGTCCACCACATAACACAGGCTAACACACTATCCCCGCATCCCATAACCCACGATCAGGTTCCCAAACCAACTGGTGGAGTTCACTACCAAAGAAGTAAGGACGTGAACTCTCTTTACACCTTCACACTTCTGTCAGCCCCTCATGGACGACTGGGTTTCTGCAGCTTTCTGCCCATTTGAGTAAAATGACCATGGGAGACAATGAGATTCAAGGCTACAAAGACCTGGAGTCGATTCTCAGTGGTTAATTTATTCAGATTGTATCCATCACATATTTATAAATGCATCAGTACAATTAATTTCTTAAGATGTAAGTGCATTATTACATTTAAAACCGTTCACACATGGAACTGTAGAGGCCTTATTTAGTTTTCCTTTAACTAAGTGACTTGTTTGACATTTCGAAATTGGTCCTGTAGGGAAATTATCTTGACTTTGATTGGTTTCTTATTTGGTTGGTCAACAGAATCAAACCCCCGGCTGACGCCGCGGCACCCGACTCCACCACACCCCTCATCTAAATGTCTATTAATAGCATTAATAAGCGTGGGCCTTATGAAACCCTGGAGCTTTTTCACTAGAACTGGAGGGAAATCGGATATTGTTCCATTAAAAAGGTCATGGAAGAATTCAAAGTGCACAACTCATCTGAAAGGAAAGTGAGGAGCCTTGTCAAATCCAGCTCGAGGTAGACAATGTTACATATTATGAATATAATGAAGCACATGTTAAATATCCTTATTGAACAAAACACAGTGAATTAAGAGCAGCATCATTTTTTGGATATATGCATTACTTTATAGTTACTTTACTTATTTTTTACTAGTTTTTAATAAAGAAAATTAAAGAAATAAATACTATTACTGTAAAATAAACCATCGAACCAATAACAATTATTTAAGAAATAATGAATTTCACTCCTTATTTAGTAGGAGAAGTAATTATCATTGTGCAACTTATCACTCCAATTAAGTTTTGCTTAAAGACAATAAAGTGTAAACATCTAAAGCTGTGTCTCCTGTGACACTGTTACATTTAAAAAACCACCCCTTTAAAAACAGGCCCAAGCATTAACCTGTAACACTGGATCAAAATGCATTTCTTGTATCTTTGGTGTTATCCGGCTAAAACAGTATCCAGGCACAAAAGCAACCAACTCGCAGGGTAAATGCCGACGACCCATTCGGGCTCCATACACAGTAATTCTGCTCGAGCCCCTTTAGTCTCTGCTGGCTAAATCCTCTGTTAGAGATAGAGGCCGGGTTTGATCCCCTGCAGGATCTCAGTTTATCTCTCTTGCAAATCTGCTGCCAGATGACAGGGTTAGCTTTGTGGACTGTGGCTGCCCACGCTCTCCTCCAGATCCACACGACGCCTGGAACCACAGTGTCTCTGCAGTTCTTACTCCTCTGGACTCGGGGACTTACACCAGGTCGAAAAGCCGAGAACATCGAGAAGATATAGATGAAGATATAGATGAAGATATAGATGAGATATAGATGAAGATATAGATGAAGATATAGATGAAGATATAGATGAGATATAGATGAAGATATAGATGAGATATAGATGAAGATATAGATGAAGATATAGATGAAGATGAATGAACTAATTGTAAGTCGCTTTGGATAAAAGCGTCTGCCAAATGACATGTAATAATAATAATGTAAAAGATAAAATTTATGCATTTGTTTTTGTTGCATATTTTCATGAGGTTTTATCTTTATACATGTTGTGTCAAATTCAAATTTCTATATGATACTTACCCTGTTATTGAATTAAACAAAATGTATATTTATTTTGTGTTGTGTCAAATATGTCTTTGATAAGATGTATAATTTTCTAAAGTTTTTTTATTAAACATACATTCATAGGCCAGGTGTAGCGCGTCAATAAATGTACAGAAGCACGGAGTGGTTTTACAAACACTGCTCACAGGGATGGGATCTAAAGGAAACAAAATAAGAAGATGTTTACCAATACGACTTTGGTGTGTGCAGTGCTGTGTGTGCTGCTCAGGCCCAGTCGCTGCAGGAACACATGTGTGTCTTGTGTGTCATCATTTCATCAGTGCCATGCAGCCAGCTGCTGCTGTTGCTGCTGCTGCTTGCTCATTAAACATTTGTAGAGTCAACACCAATTCCACCACGGCTCCCTTCCTCGGGGCAAACACTGGGAAATACAGTATATAAACGATGCCGCACTCATCATTCACCTCTGCAGAAAATAGAGTCATCTTCCCACCATGCTATATCAATAACCGAGGCATGGAGGGGGTCCGGGAGCAATCCTCATCAAGTCATTATGAGCCCACGTCGCCTCCGGCAGATGAGCCGGGTTTGCTGCTGTTGACAGCTCGTCTCTCTGCAGAGAATCGCTGATTATTGTTAAATGTCAATGTGAAATATCAAGTCACCGTGTGAGGGGACTTTGATTGGAGCTGGAGCGTTCTTATGCACAGGTGATACACACAGACTTTCTGCAAAACTTCACACATCCACAGATTCCCAGTCGTTTGCCACTGAGGTACATTTAAATAAGGGAACCATCCTCAGAACAGTTTCACACTTTCTGAAAGTTTTACTTTTATTTAAGAGAAGAAACATTTCTCTCTATGATTATTACCACAACTGTGCGACTAGAGCCATTGCAACAGATTTATTCTCCTGACTTGTATCCTCCCTAAACATGTACCGGAAATACCACATATGACAAAGTAATGCATTTTACATAAACTCAATAAATGTCTGGTGTCTGGTATGAACATTATAGACATAACATGATATCATGAAATCATGGCTGAGAGGGAGATATTGGCTTTACACAATTTGCAGCTCAAGCTGGAGGTGAGTTTGAGTGTTTTGTTGTTTTTAGTCGCAGCTACACGAGTACGCAACATCCAGTTTGTGGTCGGTTTGCTCTGATTTGCTATTTCAGGTTTCTGTTTGAGCAGAGTATCCTAAATATTAAAGATTTACGATTCCAGATCGAGGAGGCTGCGACTCAATCTGGAAACACTTCAGGATTATTATAGCAGATAATCAGTCCCGACTGAATGACCTCCGGGTCGGGGACGATTGACGAAAGGATCAAATCGGGTTTAAAATCTGCCCGATCATCCTGTAGTGTCCAGCAGCCTCAGTCCTTAGCCTTTACTTTGCATGAACTCTGATGGTAGGATTGGAATGGGGTTGGAAAAAAAAACAGAGTTCGAGTTCACCGAAGGTTTTCAAGCTGTTTACTAAAGTTCACTTTTCACTCTGTAACAGAATGTGAACTAAAGGTCACGCAGGTCGACCACTGTGGCTCTGGGGGCAAATGACTCAAAATCCCCAGAGACTTATGTTATTGTTGTTGTTGTAATGTGAGTAAGAGAATTATTGTCTGTTGAAGAAACACTTGTTGAAGTCTTTTAGTTTGCTTAACGTCAACAATGTTTTTTTGATCATCTGCATCTTATCATATTTAGCTCTTCCAAGCCGAGGAATTACAATAAACTTATTATACATATACAGCAGCATATTCTTCTTCAATTAAAACGACTATTTAACTTTAATACACAGTTTTTAGGCTGAAGTTGCCCAATAACCTATAACATAATAAATAATAAAGATGATATTATTATTACTGACCTCTTGGACCACATGGTAGGAGCTTCAGCTAACCTCAGCGTGGACTGGGAGGACTGCATCGACTGCTGTGGTGAGTAATCTGGCTACTGGCGTGACACCCCCGCACTGCGAACGTGAGAATAGCCCGCTGGGAGCGAGGCGCTCTGGGGCCTGCTTATCAAACGTCTCTTCCTGTGATCACAGCGAGTTCCAGGCCCTCGTGGTTCACTCTGCGAGGAAGACGATGCAGGAGGAAGCTTGTGACTTCACGCCACCGCCACGAGAAACCCTGGAGTCTTGTAAAGCTTTTGGGGAAACCCTGGACACATGAGAAAAATCACGAGACCTGTGAACATATCAAATGTTTTTTAGTACTTTCACATTTAAGGCAAATTAAGAGCCTGCCTGATCCACTAATTCCTGAAATACATCATGACACCTATGACTGAGCCTTTTACATTCATCATTGCATTGTCAATGAAAACCAGTATCGCACCATGTAAAAAGAAAAAAAATGGCAAAAGTGAATTCCACAATTAAAAACAATTCTTCCCAATTTCAATGTCGCCTTATTAGTCAAAGATCTTTGTCGCATATATCAGAAAACCCTGAAACATGTAAACCCTCTTTGTGATTGTACTTACTTCCATATAACAATTCATTTTCAATTTACATATTTTTCAGACCTTTCTAAAGCATTGGACAATGTTTATCGAGATATTTTGGTTCATATAATGTAAAGATGTGGCTTATATTGAAACGTTTATTAATGCCTCAGTATTTCTGTTCACAATAGAAGTTAATTGTTTTGATTGATGGTCTGGAAACTAAATGTAACCTATTATCTCTATATCATCATAATGTGTTATTTTCTCTGGATTTCAGTCAAATAATCTCATATA
Organism: Platichthys flesus; assembly: GCF_949316205.1. NCBI lineage: Eukaryota > Metazoa > Chordata > Actinopteri > Pleuronectiformes > Pleuronectidae > Platichthys > Platichthys flesus. Next base: position 5,036,953 of record NC_084952.1, on the reverse strand, counting down.
CTTTGTCATTGTTGCTGTACCACTGGCAGTTGCGTGCCTCGTCCAGCCCCAGCTCACAAAAGCAAAGTGTGCAAACACCAGACGTGAGTTGTGTTACTCCCCCTCCACTGACCTCGAGTTTCCTCTGTTGCGGAGACTTTGAAATCCAGTTTGTTTTCGGGCCTTCGAAAGACAACACACGGCGCTTTTATCGTGGTTTAAATTCTTGCGTGGCTGAATTTCAGCAGCAGATATAAATAGTTTCTGTATATTTATTTTCCCTTATTGCTTTTGTCGCCTCAACATTTAAACCGGTTACCCCCTGTTTTCAGTGTAGGTGCATAACTGAAGGGCAACATTTTATTGTCCCGTACTTAACCTCTCTCATCAGTTGAGACAAGATTTAGGAGGAACGGCAGAAATGTAACCTTAACATGAACTGTGCATGAACGTATGACCCCCCCCCCCCCCCCGCGTGGTCTGATCTTCCTCTGGTGCAGGACTAAATAAGTCCAATGTGTGCCAAACGATTCCGAGAGAATCAACATTCATCGGACTTATCCGTCCACAATCTCAGTTTGCTTTTGATCTTATCGCAAATTTCATTAGTGAAACTTAATCAGATTCACAACAGAGGAAACGTGTGATGTCGTGCGGTAGGAGAAAAAACATTGTTCTTCTGCCCAGGGGGTAAAGTTTACACGAAAGTGGGTTCGTGCGGAGCGAGGTGCCGGAGAGCCAACACTCGACTCCGCTAAACAAAAGTAAACACTCGGTCCCAAGATAGCTGACGGCTGTCAATCAAACCCATCCCCAGCTGCCTGTGCCTGTCAGCCGTCACTCTTTTCCCAGGGTTCCACAGGGCCGGAGCCCCCCCCCCCCCCTCCCCCGCCCCTTGTTTTTAGACAAACAGATCGGATTCCTCCTCAAACAGGCCGCTGCCGTCGCTTTCGATAACAATGTAATAATTCAAAACAAATGATCCGGCCCTTTGATGAGAGCACATTTATGGGTCACGAAGACTCACCCTCACACTGACATCTGTTTGATTTTATCTTCTTGAACTTTATCCCCGGCTGGAGAATTTACTGGCTCTGACCGGAGAAGTGTGTTAAAGCCTGACTGACGCAGGGGCAAAGACGACTGAGACACTGGGCAGGACAGAGCTCAGGGCCTAGAACACGTACAGGGCAGTTACCATATAACCCTGTCAAGCACGTAGATCATATCCCCTTTACAGCATGGTGTCATGAAACATATTAAAAATCCAAATAATACTGTGGGACCCGCCTGGTAGACGGTCGAAACACCACGAGGGATTCACAAGAAGAGGTTCTGTGCTGTGAGTAAAGTTTTATTCAGATTATTTATTCTGAATTCAGATATAAATAAAAAGAAGTTGGAACATCACCATAGTTCTTGTAAGAGAGAGAGTTTGAGCAGATTCTGACACTAGAGGATGTTTTTAAATAGGAAAGTTTCTCCGTGATTGAATCTGTGAAATCACGACTAGTTTGGAGGCAACCGAGGCCCAATGGTCCCTTTACTGTGTGAAGAATGTTTTTTACAGATGATGCACACAACTGTTGTAGGTGTTGTACATATGTGTTCACCTCGTGTTAATAGTCGTTTTTTTTGTGATGTTTATCCTCATCTTACTCAAGTGTTAATGACAGAAGATGTTGAGCCTCATACAGATTGTAAATGAGGTAAATTTTCATTTTTTAATAGGGCCATAACAATAAAAACATTGATTGATTGAATGATTGAAAATTTAAATATCGATCATTCAGACTCTTTACAAATCTGGACAAACTATGTCAGTCACAAAGATAATTTAAAAAGGAATGTTTTCACCTCTGGGAAGATATCTAGAAATTCTACAAAAAAAAAGTTACTTCTATATCACAACTGACCTTGATGGGCATAAGAAAACTGCAGAGAAAGCTGCTACGTGGTTTTATCATTTGTATTTATTTCCTTTGCGCGATTAGACAAAGCTCTTTCACACCTTGATTTAACCCCCATCGAACCACTTCCTGTTGTGTCACATTAATCTTTTCCACAGTGGCCGAGGAGCAAAAGTTAGAGCAGAACTTAAACTAATCACCAGCCGCACTTTACCGAACCGGGTGTGAATCTGAAAAGCAGCAAGAAGCCAAAACCTGGCCCTCTTAATTCCTCATATCAGCGCCGCCTCCTCGTGCTGCTCTATGCTTCTTCCTTCAGTCGGGGGGCCGAGGGCGGGGAGGGGGCAGCTCTGCACTAGGCCCCGGCCGTGGTCGGAGCTGTATGCTAAAGCCGTGCAGGCCCCAGAGATTTCCAGCCTCTTAGATGCCTATAACTCATCCCTAGCCCTGCTTCTGAAGGGAGATTTTCCCCCCCTCTCAATCCCAGGCCTGAAATATCCTTTCAAAGGCCGCAGACTGGAGACAGATATGTAGGTGTTTTAGATAAGGTAGGAATTGCATTAAAGGATTTTTCCGTTTTAAAGCTGTTGCCGTCTTTTCTGCCCTTTCCCATAGACTTGAGAGGCGCAGCTGAGAAAAGGGCTGGGAAGAAGGGGTAAGGGATGCGCTTTGGGACGGAGCAGGTCGTACATTTGTGGTCAGTTCACAGCTCATAAAGGACTTGCACTAACCTCAGTAAAAATTGAATAATGTAGAGTGGCTGGAGGCAGCGCAGGAGCCGTCTCGCAGAATACGAAAAAGTTATTGACCCGAGTTTTTGGAGGAAGAGAGTCTCTCAGCTCATTGATCTCCACACCAGCGTAATTACAGAGCAGCGAGATGAATCTTCATGTGGAGGGACACAGACAAAAATCAGAGTGATGAATTTGCGTCGGAGTGACGAGGATTCGTGCCAAATGCAAAACGTGAAATTAAAAACTCCCCCCCCCCCCCCCCCCCCCCGAAACCTCAGCAGTGGGATAATTTAGTTTCTGCAAAAGGAGAGCGTGGCCAGAGAGAAGCTGTCAGGCTGCAGTGTGTGAACGCGTCAAGTTGATTTTAACAGCAGGTCCGTTAAGGCCCTTTAGGTTTGTGCGTGCAGGACGTCTCCTGTCCCCGCCGCTCTGTTTTATAAGAGCTTATACGCTTCACTCTGCCATAACTTTATAATTACACGGCCTCCTCTCTCCTCCGAGCCCACTGTGATTACATTTGCCGGCTTACCGTGCACACGCAGCGCCCCATGCATGCACATGTCACTTTGTGGCAGGGAGCGTCGGACCGGGCCACAGGGAGATCAGACCCCTCGTTCGGGTTAGGGTTAGGTTAAGGCTCGGCTGCTCATTCTTTTTAATCGGACCCTGGTGAGGGGGAATTCACTCTGATTTTGAAATGAGCTGTTATTTTTCCTTCCGTCTGAATTCATTCATTACACTTAAAGTGATAATTGACAAAGTTTCCAAATTGTTCAAGTGTAAACTGAAATATTTGAAATTCAGATAGAGTCTGAAAAAAGCATTATGAGCAGCAGTACTCCCTCTTTTTATTATCATAAATTAAATTGAATGTTTTTTGGCAATGACCTAAGGACACATGGAATAAATGGGGATAGGTTCTTGTGGCACTTCTACTCACTTCGTTGTTTCTCAAAGTTTAAAAAGACTTCACTTCAAGTGTATATTTTAAAACCTGGGTCGTCTTTTGCTTTAATAAAACCGTAAATATGCCAGTGGTTATGATACAAAAAACATCCAGCCATGAATCAGAGCATCTGAAACGCTGCCGAAATGAGCCTGGATATTTGCTGAAATAATATATCACATATCTCACGTTGAGAAAATTACAGACGAGCGCGCTCAGTCGTAGGGAAGGGCGCTAGACGAGACAGGGACTAGGACCCACATGGTCAGAACCCACACATGAGTGGTATGGTAACGGCATGAGAGAGAGAGAAATGAGGAGGGGAGCAGGGAAACTTGCTGAATCGAGGGGATGAGGGAGTGAAGTCTCTCTAACAGAGCTAGAAACCAACTGGTGACTGGTTTTTGATTGGAAGCAAAGCGTGTAGTCTTCACCATCCTCCCTTTGTCTCCCTTAAATCTTCATTTAGAGGCTGAGAAGCCGAGGACAGCTGTTTTAAAGATCTCCAAGGTAAGTCTGGCTTCATTTCTATTCTCCGCCACAAACACCGGTGCCTTGAGTGTGTGTTTCTTTCTTTCTTTCTTTCTCTCTCTCTCTCCTGCCCCGGCCTCATTGACTCGTTTGTTGTTTGGTGGTGTACATTTTACTTATCGAGCAGTGGAGTTTTGTACAGCCTAGGCAGAGATTAAGACAAATTCTGATAAGGACTGGAAGTTGACTCTCGGCATTAAGGAGGATTAATGTTTAGCTCTGTGTGGCAGGGGCCTTCTCAGTGGCGGTGTTTACGCAGTGTTGCAGACCCCGCATTAATCCGAAATTAGTATAAAAGATCAGCTGTGGCCACTGAGGCGAAACCTTCACAGGGCTTAGTCCACTAATCAAGTCTCACTTTGGGACAATGAGCGGCTGGAAGGTCAATGAGGGGTCCGGGTTCAAGGAACGAGGAGATTGAGGTGGGGGGCGGGGGTTGGGGGGGACTTTTGGTGACCACATGGTTTAATTTAGGTGGGATCCACACACACACACACACACACACACACACACACACACACACACACACACACACACACACACACACACACACACACACACACACACACACACACACACACACACACACACACACACACACACACACACACACACACACACACACACACACACACACACACACACACACACACACACACAGGTTTTGCCGCCACAGTGTGTGCCGTCTCCTCCTCTCTCATCCGCGACCACGGTTTGTTTTCATTGATGCTGCAGATGATACTGAGTGTTTATACTTTCACACTTAAAAGACGTTTCTTCCTTTTTTTTATTGCAGCCCCCCCCGTGTGAAATTCAAGACGAGCATTTGATGTCACACAGGTTTACATTCCGCCGCGCTAAGTATTAGACCCGTCACATAATTATAATGTGTGCCGAGGGATTATAACAATAAATAGCAGGAGACTATCTAGCTGCTCGTAGCTGTAGAGCAACAGCTCCTGTTCCAACGCAAACTGGAGAATCACAGGAGGGGTGTCTCCACTCCACCACTGGATTTCACAGGAAAGCAAAACTGTGTCAAATTGAAAACTAGCAGTATATATATATATGTATTAAAAAAAGAAGATTTTTCCACTGCCAAACTGGTGCTGGCTGGAACACGAGGCAGCACCACTGAATTCAGTTAGGAAAAATAAAATAAAGGGAATATAGCTCTGCATAAACCACAGGCCTTGGATGACGAACACTCGCAAAACTGTTGATATCTGCATTATTTTGTGTTTTTCAAACCACTCACACTGAGAGCGGCCACAGACAAACCTGCGTCCAGACGCAGACAACTTTTATTGGCATTTTAAAATTGCCACCGTACGTGCAGCGCTGAAACGCCGCCAAGTCGATGTCCGAGGAGCTCTCCCTTGTAAATACTTTCCAAACTACATCTGTACAGTTCATACATTATTTATTTATGGGGGTTTTATGGGCGCTCGGGCAAATTACAGTCTCCTTGAACGGAGAAACGGGAAAATCATCTCCTCAATCAGGGGATCTTTGGCTCGTGGCTGAACTTCATCCCGCGCTCACTTTTTTTTCCCAACGTTTGTGTGTCTGTTGTCCACACAAGTTGACAACAGACAAACTACAAATGAAAGGGGGAACAGCACAAAAACAACAGCGACAAAGCCAAATGGTAATTCAGGGCATTTGGACCACATTGTGGTGGAAGCAGTTCTGTTCGAGTGCCAGCAGGGTCACAGCGACCCCCCCCCATACATCTCCCCCCAAACACCCCCCCCCCCCACAACCACCGCCCACTGCAGCCACCCACTGCTCCTGCTAAGATTAGACAAATTAAACACTATTATTCACGTCACTCCTGCAGCTGGTCTTTTAAGTGGTTCTACGTTAACTATCATAATGGTTTGCTTTGAAAGCCACAGTCTTCTCCTTAATTTACAATATGAAAAAGCACTTTTGGCCGAGTCTGGGTTTTTCTTCTTTTTCTGCAGAGGGAAAACGGGTTTTCTTCACACACTGTACTTTTCTTGAGATTCACTCCATGTTCATACTGTGTACTTCAGCTAATTTTGCATACCAGTCTTCTTACTTTACTTTATTTGTTTAAAAGTCAGCTACGATCGTGTCTGTCCCTCTGCACCACCTCATCATTTACAAGAAGACGTTCCTGAGTTTGTGTCCTCAAACTGGAGAGTAGCTGCCGGACTCCCACATCTGTCCATACGTTTCTAATGTAGACTCCTGTTGGGGGGTGGGGGATAATGGATGTGGTATTGGAGTGGGACCTGTGGACTGAGGACGGCCGGTGATTGATAACCTAGTTCCAGACCCGTCATCACCGTACAGCATGTGCCGTGTATCTGTGGCAAAGTAGCCGTCCACCCACTGAGCAGCTCCACATACAGAAGGTGAGGTCCTGTTCGCTGCTCTACACGTTAAACCTCCAGCACAAACTCATAGCTGCTTGCCCATTAGTGAAGAGTCCGTTTTCTAAAACACATAATGACTTTAATATTCATTTTTTAAATTAAGAACCATAACAACATGAGACTACGGAGACATGGGTGTCATTACAGTCCACCTTAGGAATCAAAGTCGCTTTTTTACATACCGAGTTTATCAGCTGATATATTTGTATCTTTCTATTGTATATATGTCCCATATTGTCTAGGACAAAAGTTTACATAATGAGCTTAAAGTTTCTGCAAACAATTCATAATCCTATTTAATAAACCAAATTGCATAAGGAAGCCCGTGTAACAGTCACACCACAAAAACATACCATCTTTTATTCATAAATTTAAGCACATAACAGAAAACACACTGCAAGTAGCACAGACGATGATGGAAATGTTTCGGGGGGGGGGGGACAGAATAAAGTGATGAACGCAGCTCAGATGTGGTTGTAGAAAACTTCAGTCACTTCAAAACTTTAAAAGCATTTGACGATGAGTTCTTCTCAGCCTGGTCCAACGCTATTTAGTGTCCCCTGGAAACACTTCCACTGAACGAATCGTGTGCATGTGCCTGAGCCTCAGAGTTCAGTTCAACCTCGTGTAACAGCATCATAAAGCTGGGGACATTCTAATACACATTTTACACATTAACTAAATTATAGTAATAACAAATACCACTGAGTGTAAATCATCAGCAAAAACCCCAAAACACAGATTCTTGCTTCATGATCACACTCGTACGACTCGAGCTTGAGTGTTTCGCCTCAAAACCAACTTTAAAAAAAAATGTAATCCCTCATTTGAGCCAGTTTCTGGTGTCAACACCAGCACCGGCACAGCAGCTGAGAAACACCCGGCCCGCTCTCCCACTCGTCTGCTGCTCACATTATTAAAAGCGATGAGGTTTGCATATCAACTTCAAATCAGAGCACCGGGGGGGGGGGGGCTGCACATAACAGAGGAGGAAAGCAGGTTGAGATTGCAGCTCTATAAAAATAGTGACATGCTTCCGTGAAACCCGATCACTTTGTCTACAAGCTGCGTACTTGAGCTCCAGGTCACTGAAACACCCCCGACGTCTGAGTCTCACATTTACTGGTGGATTATTACTCCGAATGCAAGTGTCTCCAGCAGAGAACTCACAGTGACTATCACACTTACACAGTCATTCTCAAACATGTGTCTGTTCAAAGCAGTTTTAATATATCCCACTAGTTTGGGAGCAATACTTAAAGATTATATTTATGAAATGGATTTCTTGTTTCATAAAAACACCGGCATGATTACTGCACAGCACAATTCCTCCAACTAATGAAACTCCGGCTCGAGAACCGTCTGATCCTTGGTGGGAGCGGCACTCGGTCCACGCAGGGTTAAAAGCTGTGACACATGATTTGAAGACAGCTGTGCGACTGGCCGTGCAGCGTGAGTCTGTTTGTCTGCAGGCGGCTGCTTCTCATCCTCGCTGCCATGATTTACGCCCGACAGATCTCTGTACAGTGAAAGACAGTCAGCGTATAAAAGAAAATGAAAGGGAGGGGAAGGGAGAGAAAGAAAGACGCTCTTCACATTCACGTGTTTTGCATTTCTGCCTGCATGGACGAGGATGACATTTCATTTCTTAGCCCGAGTCATCTCCAAAGGGCTAATTCAATTTGCACTCCAAGCTGTTTCTAATCCTCGCTCCCTTCGCTTTCTCACTGCCGTCGTATGAATACCAGAACACTGGCTGCCTGATTGTCTCCTAATGGTGAAATGTTCTGCCACAGCTGCTGCCACAGAGCGAGAAGAGAAGGGACGGTCAATGGATCCCAATACGGCAGGATATGGGTTCTTACCTTGGTTAATTAGGAAAGTTCACCAAACTCTTTGATTATGGTTTTAAAAAATTGTCTGTGCAAGTGTTGACTACAAGGGATCAGCATCCTAATGAGGGAAGCCTCCAGTAGTTTAACATGGAGTCTGGTCTTGCATGGATCAGAGGGGGGTGCATAACTGTGCATCAAGTGGCCTGTGCATTGAATAAGCATAAAGATGGACGACGCATCTCATCATCCTCACGTTGAAGAGAAATTAAGCCACAATATCCAGATACGTGTGTTGCCATCTTGCCCTTTAAAGGTCATCTAGAGCCATGATCACATGGGCATGCCCGTCCACTTGTAAGTTGTCAATCATTACATTTCATCGCGTTTTTAAAAGCTTCAGTGTGTGGAATTTAGGGACATCTAGTGGTGAAGTTGCGTGTTGCAGCTGAACACCCCCGACCTCACCCCCTTACCCTCAGTAACCTTCATTCGTATTGAAAACTAAAAAGGTTTTTAGTTTGTCCAGTTTGGGCTACTGTCAAAAACATGGCGGCCTCCATTTTAAGTTGAGTACACATTCTATCCACTAACATGGAGGAGGTGGGGTTTATGACCTGTGCTGCAGCCAGCCACCAGGGGGCAATCGAGATAATGAGATCCATAGGCCTGTGCAGCTAGCACCGAGAGGGGAAGTTTAGCTAATCATTCGAAGCTATTCCTCTTGTCACCCAAAAATATTTATACCATCTATCTTCAATTATTCATCTATATTAAAAAATATGACTCCTAAAATTCCCATAATGCAACAACAAAGTAATTACCTACACCTACCCACGTTTTGCAGGAAACTGTGTGTTCTCATGATGAGGATCTGCTGTTAATTTACATATTTTGTGAGAGATCACTTCACTTCAACGTATACCATCAGCTCCTGCTACATTACAGTAGCTGCAGTTTCACAGCCTGCACTTCTATATTTAAGTGTTGCGGTCATGTATGATCCATTGTGGGCTCGGCGAGGCGCTCGTCATGCCGAGCTACAGTATCAAACAACTGGCACAGACTGTGGCCATGAGACCTTCTCCACACTGGCCACAGGTTGTTTGCTCGGCTCCCGCCACCAGCAGCCCTCACATGGTTATCCCCGCCCACTCGAGTGCAGCATGGGAAACTCATTTTCCTCAGCCGCTCGTCAAATTAGGAAGAGGATTTTTCAAAACAGGACATTCACTTTCCTGCACGGCTCTTCTAAGATGTTTATTGTGCGATTTTTTAAATAGTCAGTAGGCCTTAGAGAATTAACAACATTTGGTATCTGCTTTCTTCCCCTGTTGGACAGTGTTATCTACAAACTGTCTCTAGGTAACTCTTGAGGGTTGTGGTGATATTCTTTGTAAGTCAGGGGAGGTTGAGTTTATACAAGACAGCAGCTGGGGCCCCGGCTCCAGGATCTACTTTAGCGTTTGGCACGGAATCCGAGGGCACATCATCAGGCCACAAAAGTGAAAGTAAGAGGAGAAATACTGTACATTTCTCAAGTTCTTAATTTGTCTCCGAGGGAAAATCTCACATGTGCAGTGTGTGTAAATAAATAAGACAGGAATATCGGAGTTTCCAGCCTCTGCCAAGTAACCGAATACTGGAGGTAATAGCAGAGATAAACTGAGAGTCCCTGGCAGTTTAACAGGCTGCGGGAGAGGTTTCTCCTGCAGCCCTGCACGCCATGTCCCTGCTCCACATTTCTGTCCATTAACACATCCACTGTGTACGTACTCAATTTGGGAGCGTAATAAGAGGCAGATGAGTCTCGCGGCCACTCCCCTCGCAGCCGGGAGAGACCCTGTAGGGCTGGAAATTTGTCCAACTAAAACCAGCCCAGCGGGGGGGGGGGGGGGGGGGGGGGGACTGGCAGGTCAGAAGCCCTCGAGTTGAGGCGAGCAGACACTCGTATGAGTTTGTGATGAAAACCGCGTGATCCATCATCGCCGGCGCGTTTGTCTGTTAAGGGACCGTCAGCATGCTGGGAGCTCCCACAGGCCTCCACTTGATCACAGTTAATCTGAGCTACATGGGGCACCAGAGACATCACTCATTATGAAAATAGAGGGAAACCGAGATAAGCTTTCACATTAAATAATTAAAGCAGATCCTCACAGGGAGCCAATCAGACGGAGGTAAAATATGATTCCAATACTGTAAAAACCTTTATTTACTCCAGAGCACTTAAACTGTGGATCCTGCTCGACACTCAACATATTTAATAAAGCTGGAATCAATATCATAAGCATATGTGTCTTATGTGATGGTATGTACTATAAAAAAATTATAAAAGTGATATCCAACAAACAGTTGCCATCTGTTACAGATGACATAGGATTACATAATGCTTCAAATGTGAGGGGAAAGGGTTTAATTGACAGTTGGCTTGGAAACATTCATTAAACAAAACTGATGATCATGTTTGATAAATTGACAGCTATAGCTTTTGAATTTTTTTCTAGCACATAAAAAAAGCCTTTGCTCGAAAGTCTTTGCTCTTCATTTTTTTCTCGTGGATCTTTCATGTGATGGAAATATCGTTTTCTCATTAATCCATTAATGGCATTTTGTACTTTTTGTACTCATCAGGTCACAAATATAACAAAACTGATGCATCTGAAATAATAATAATATATATTACGGTAATAGTGTTATGGAATTACTGTCCTGCCAAGCACCTCTCAGGTCTATGAGTAAAGATCACGTTTCCACCTCAGGCCAGACTTCAGTGAGTTCTTCAAGACGTTTCAAACTCCAGGTGATAAAACCTCTTCAAGTTCTTATTAAAAATCATCACCAATGATCTCACTCCCTCTTGAATCCTCCCACTCGTCCCACTGCTCCACCACTACAGGCTAGGTAGCAACATCCCAGTGTCTCGGAGCCAGTCTGGCTCTGATTACCATGGGAGCTACTGGGCCAGCCTGAGAAAAACGAGGAAAAAAAAAAGTGCTGCTGCTTTAAAATAAATGTTATTGTTTGTCACAGGAAACCAATCTGATTACTGTTTCTCCTCTCATGCTCACACTTAGCGCCGCGCACCGGGGTTGTGTTTACGCATGTGGTTTCCATTCCGCCCCTGCTCCGCCATTGGAGGAGCCGGGAAACGGACACCTCCTGGTTTCATCTTTATTAAGTCACACTTTGGGGAAGGTTAAAATGAGGCTTGTTTACACAAAGCATTTGGAAGACAATCTGTCTGGTCACATCAAACAATAGATTGGGTTTCCCTGCAGCGGCGGCTCAGCAGTGGGCCGGGGAGAGAGACGACTCCTCTGATAGTCGTGACGTCTGTGTTTGCTCAACTTGACAGGGAAAGTGAGGAGTTGTTAAAGTGCGGAGTGAAGCTATTTTGGGTTCAGCGGGGAATTGGCCATTTTGAGAGTACGGTTTCACATTAGCTGCGAGCGCTCCTACGGCTGCATGGTGTGTGTCCATGTGTGTGATTGTGTCTTCAAGTGGAGCGTATAGCTGATTGAAAATGGCATCTTAAGGAACCCCTCTGCCACTTTCACTCTGTGCCCTGTATCGCTCTCCGTTTCTGTCTTTGTCCCTTCCTTCTCTTTCCTCCTATCACGCCGGGGATTATTGAAACGCGCACACACTCTAAAAGCAGTGCAAAGAAAAAGGGAGTAAAGAGTGCTAGTAAAAAAAAAAAAAAGGAAAAAGAATAAAGGGCTTAAAAAGGCATCTGGGAGGAAAGCTGAGAAAGCGAGGGACCCATCAGCAGGGTCTGCCAAGGCTTAGAAGTCAGACTGTTTGTTTTGCTTCGAATGTCGACGCGGCCGCTCTCTCTCTCTCTCTCTCCCGGTGTAGCTCTGTCCCACCGTGATTCTGCAGCAGGTTGCTCCTCTGTACCTCCGTGGGACCCCTTGACTTGACACCCAGCAAACAACCCACCTCACAGGAGGAGGTGGGGGGGAGGCAATATGTTAAGGTTGTGAAAGGACCCAATTAGGAAATTTATCTTGTTTGGAGGGCTCGTAATAGTTTAATTCCAAAAACATGTTTTCTGCCTCCCCGATAATGCCTCACATGTGAGGTTGTGGCTTTCTGCAGGGCGGGGGTGGGCGGGCGTTGAAAGGCGGAGGCCGTGGAGGGGTGGCGGGGGGGACTAGATTTGAACGTGCCTGGTGGCAAACATTTGTTTATGTTTTCCTCCTGGTGCATCGTTTCAAAGGAGCGGCGTGCATGCCCCATCGCCGGCTGCACCTCTCCCGCCGATTGGAAACACATTGCAGCGCCGTCGGCTGACACGTCAAACTAACAGGCCCGTCATGAAGGAAGCAGAGAGGGAGCATGACGTGATGCGCTTCTTTTAAAAGAAACAATAACTTACGCATTTAATCAGGGAGACATCAGCTCATTTGGTTTCACTTTAACCCACAAGGCGCCCCCCCCCCCCCATCCAGCCCCTGATGTGCAGAAATGTTTTTTTTTCCAGGCCTCCCACCACCAGTGTGAAGGAATACACTTTGTGTGTGGTTGTGTCTGCTTTACAAAAACTTATTTACATGAATGTGTCAGAGGATTATGGATATTTCTCCTCCCTATATTTCACTCCTCTTGGAGCAGAGGTACTGAAACTTTTTCTGGCATCTCGCCCGAACCCTCCGGAAAAAAAAATGGTTCCCACCCCCTGACCCAACTATTTCAATCATTCATTAGTGGAAGTGAATATTAAGGATGAAATTGAGTTTTAGAGGAATAAATGTTGGCACACGTTCAATTGGTTTCAATCCATATTTTACCCCGATGGTCGTCTGATTCCACCCATTTGAGAACCACAGTGTTACAGATAGAGGGAGAAGACAGTTAGGAAGAAAGAGTAAACGTCTTTATAAATAAACGAAGGCGGGTGTTATAAAGTGTGTGTGTTTCCTGTTGCTATTTATTTTCCACTTTGCCTTTAACTGCTCCCACGATTTGAGGAACACAAACAAGGCAATGTCCTTGAAAAGGCACCAAAACATCGGAAAACTTTCAGTCACACTCAATTTACTTTTAATTTCCAACACCTGAACCCAATTTAATAATTCATTTAACATACAGTACATGGGAATCACATACACCTCCGCACTTTAATTGGATTGTGAAAAAAGAGACTCAATCTTTTGATATTTCATTAGTGGATAGCGTTTCTCACTCCTCTAAATGGAAACCTGTCATTTTGAACACAATTTAAATTACAATTAGGGAGATTTTTGTAGATGTCACATTCACGGAGGAATGACATTTATCCAAGTCCTAAAAAATGGTCATGGACAAGGTTTGTATTAAATGGTGGAGAAGTAATTTGCTGCTGGGAAGATTATCCCGACAGAAACTACTGGATTTGTTTCCCTTCTTCAGAGATGGTTTACTATATTCTGTGAAAGAATGAAGAAAATATATACACAATATTTACGGAGAGCACCTTATTTGAACACAAGTATCCATCTTGAAGTATTTAGCACTAAGTAGATGTAACCATGTATTTTCTTTGATGAATTCATGATATTTTGCTGTTAACTGTTCAAACCTGTGGTACTGTAGAGTAATAAAAGTCCAGTGTAGATGTTGCTACTCACTGAAGTTATTTATTGCTCAATAATTATGTGTTGGTTTATTTAAGATTGTTTTTATCATGTTGTTTTGCAGTAAAGCTTCAATTTAACTTCTTAGAAGTGATTAAAATAAAATATGTTATTGTAATCACAACAAATTGTGATCATTATATTGTTATTTTAAAACCTTGCTGGGAATAAAATGGAGAAAAAATCACCTTTAACACATTAAAAGAAAATAAAGCACAAACACAGAAAAAATCCTGAAAAAAAACTGTTTTGTCAATTACCTTTTTGCTTACAAGAAATGAAAAACATAATATTTTTGATCATATCACCTTTAGTGTGTGTACCACTGCCTGCAGACGGTGAAATTGAGATGGACCAGGTGTTGTCTGTGTGAGTCTCCAGTAGCTGACAGCAGTGAGGCGTCGGGCAGCACAGGGTGAACATGGTCCTGGGCAGGGTGAGGCCTTATCGCCACTTTAATTTTTCTCCCCAAGGTGAGCTGGGAAGAGATCAGTGGCACTAAACCCTGGGAATTACCCTAGATATTGGCCCCCTGTGCTCTGCAAATGAAATCCTGCCGTCGGCAGGAAGAACATGGTGGTTAACACTCTGAAAATCAGTTTTTGTGCAGACCACAGCTGGCGTGAAGGGTCTGGAGAAAGTAGTGGAGAAAGTACAGGGAGGGAAAGGGGGAGGGAAAGGAGGAGGAGGGGAAGGGGGGGTTTGGAAGAAGAAAAATCGACATTAGTCATGAAAAGAGAAAGAAGGAGGGAAAAGGTTTTACCCTTTTCCTCCTCAATCTTTTATATCTGCTTTTAGATTTTGTGCAGCAACAAGGGCCGGTGTAATTATAAGAGATATTTAGACACATGGAGACGTGGGTCACGGAGCAGGCCGGTGATCACGACCTCCCGTTTGTAGTTGTACAGACTGAACCAGTAGTGAAACCAGAACCAGGGTCCAGCTGTCTGAGGGTCTGAGCAGGGGTCCTGGGGCCATGTGGACTGGGTGAGTGCTGAGATAGAAATCAGTCACTGTGATCATAACCTTCACAGTCCTGAAGCAGAGCAGCTGTCAAGGCCTGTGATCGCAATCACACACTACAAGCACCGCAGCGAACCTCGTGACTTCTTTGATTGAACGTGTCTTCTATTCTTTTATGTGGAGCCATCGTATTGAAGTCAAACAAAAAGCTCTGCCTGTCCATAACGAGTCAATCGGAGCTGTCAATCATGCCGTCTCATCCTGTTTTTATAGCATCAAATAACTTTATTAAATCAGAAATATTACGATGTCAATGTATATCAGCACCATACGTACAACCAACGATGGTAAACAAATGTACGTGATGTGTGCTTTGATTTATTTGTTTTATATTTGGCCCCTGTCCGATCTGCAGGAGGCAGACTTGATGACCTGTACTGCAGCCAGCCACCAGGGGGCGATCAACATGTTTTGTCCAAACTATAGAAACGTCTCAACCAGTAGTTCAATCCAATAATCCTCCCATTTACCGATATAATCAAAACTATTTCACTTGATAATAATAACATATAATATATTATTTGTTTTTCTTTTTGTTTTTTAACTTAAGTATCTCACGACCTGAAAAAAAAATCAAAAACTCCTCCGAACGTTGAGCGTACGCCACACAAACAAAACTGTGGAGCATGTAGTTATATTTCAACACTCACTCGAGTTAGTCTCAGTTTGTCTGCCTCACATAGAATCACACACCCATGTGCTCAGCATGCATATACACACGCCACATACACACACATCATCACCCAGAGACACATACCCCCCCCCGACACCGCCCCCCCAACACACTCACACGCAGATATTATTTATAGATTCTGATCAGGGTGTAAAACAAGCCCGTCTCTCTTTAGAATACCCCTCGACATATCCTCCCCAAAATAGCAGGTGCCCATCCAGTTAGCCGCAGTGGGAGGATTCAGAGCTCGAAAATAAGTGGAAGGATGTTTACTCAGAGCCAGAATGAAAACAGCGCTAATCTCCAATCAAGTCCAAAAGGCAGATAGTTAGCAAGGAGAACCTAAAAATAACCAGGAGGGTAACAAATTCCAGCTACGGCTGAGCTTAACTTTGATGGTACCAAAGGCTGGCCCTGAAAATGATTAGCACTTCTGTACAGTGATTTAGGACATACTGCATATAGATGAACTTAAAGGACATAATATGATGAGCCGCTAGTATTAGTGCATGCTCCACAAGTCAGTGGGATGGAAAGTACACGGGCGGGGGGGCGGTTAACGAATGGAAAGTTCGGTTTGGAAACTTAGTTACACCACCAGTGAATGATGGTGACCTTGGTGAGGTTTCAGTGAGATGAGTGTGATTAATTATTAATGCACATTTGTATTAGATATCGATTCTAATAACACCATTTACATAACACATTCATTTTAAGACATTTTCAAGTAGTTATTTGTTTTTTCCTGCATGCTGAGAATAAACAGAATATGGACTTTAACGACAGATTGAAATAATTTTTTCAAGAGAATGCAAAAACTTTAAAACTTTGTCTGCTCTGGCTTCACTCGAAAGAAAATTAAAACATAAAGAGCGTTTTTCATTGAGTTTCAGCGAGTTAATGACAAAACCCCCTTCAGGCTCGAGCAATGAAATACGAGTGCGATGCCACAAGTATCAAGAGGACGATTACAACTGAAATATGGTTTCCATAATCGTTGAGCTTTTTAATGACATGTAACTGCAGCGCGAGTGTTAGTGTGTTGAAAGGGCTCGTTTTATTTTCCTTTGGGTTTTCTCTAAGTCGGGGGTTTGCGTTGGCCTCTGTTTCCGTGTTATGGAGAGAAGAACTCCCTGCAGCTGCAAAAGTGTCTCTCCACCATTCATCTTCACTTTCGACTCGTTAGCATTAGCAGATAAGGGATTAGGAATTAAGAATGAGAAAGGCACATGCCTGCGTCTTGAGCCTTGAGAAAAACGGTGTAAAGAAAATGGCGATAGCGACGGATCAAATTGAAAATAACCTTTTGTAAGTCAAAATACAACAATATTGAATAATTTTCCTTAAACTTCAAACCTAAGTCCCAGATTTCATTGAACTGAAAAAGGAAACAAGGTCAATCCTGCTTAGCCAAAGATCCAAGTAACGCCCAGTCTGGTTTGAGCCCTCAGACATATCCACGGTTTGTAATCTGCATTTCAGTCTGTAGCCCGATTTCACGTACTTGACAGTGAAGTAGTAAATTTATCATGTCAACTCAAAGCATTGAGAAACATGCGATGACTTTTACAGTAGATGAATATTTCAGGTAGTGCAAATAACTCTCCAGACAAACAGTCACTTAAGACCCATCAGCTGAGGAGCAGTGCTCAACGTGTGGGTTGATTTTCATTATACATGCAGGGTGGAAATCTTGTGCTGTTTTCCAAGTGGTTTTGGAGGGTGTTACCTACACTTTGGCTGCTCACTGAGGCGTTCCACATATCCTGCCATTTGGCCGACTGTAACTGGCATGTGCCCATGGCAAAGAACCAGCGCGGTTGACTTGTAGGTAATGTAATGGAAGGTAAATAGCCCCTTGGATGGAAATGATCAGTTCATAATAATCTTGAAATCGTCACCTTGTTGAAGCCACTATGCATGAATTGATTCGAAGGAGATTTAGTTGTGGAGTAAAACCACTTCCCCAACTTCCTGTGTGCTGAAGACAAAAAAGGTGCAGAGAACTTTAAATGTAGAGATGATTAAATAGCAAAAGAGTAAAAAATGTGTAAAAAGGATTCGAGTGACACCATGTTTCTCCTCCTGTAGCCTGAGTTTCAACACATGCTCACAGCAGTTACTCACATCACCTGCATGCAAAATAAATAGTTCAGTAATCCATCTGTAAACAGCCAGTCATCCACCGTGGAGCCAGAAATATTCAGACACAGGGAAAGAAATAAAGATGGAATACAACCTTCTGATATCTCAAACACTAGCGCATCAGATACTAAACAGTAGTGGCTACATACGACCAGAAAACGTTTTTTACAGTTTGGTGATTTGGTCACGTTAAATATCTGACGAGGGCTACGACATGTGACTTAGTGAGAATTAAAGTCGTGCTATGCAGATTGGACTTAACCAAGCTAGCTCCTTTTAGCCTGCACTCTGTCTTTATGCTAAGCTATGCTAAATGGCTGCTGGCCCTAGGTTTGTGTTTGGCATACAGACATTATACTGGTATCAATCTTCTCACCTAACTATGAAAGAAACCCCCCCAAAATGACTTGGATTTCCTTTGAGTAAAATGTGCCTTTTATAAGTTTATAATACGCAGCGAACTTCATTCCTTAATTCAAGAGCCGACTCCAGCGTCCACAAAACCACATTTAGCAGCAGGATAAAAACAAAACCCCAAAACCTTATGGCATCTTTAAGATTTATCTTGGCCTTGCCTCATTTTTCCAGCTGTGGTGGCTTTTGGCGATCATGCTAACAACACTTGTTTGTTTACTGCAAACAAATTGTTGCGGCCATATCGCCACATCTTTTCAGAGACGGCCCTCGAGGAGAAGGACTGTTCAGAGCAGGAGGCAAATGTGTAACTTTCACAAACCACACAGAGCCAGTGAGAGACGTTTTTCCCAGAAACAACAGACATCAGCACTTGTTGAGCGGGACAATAATTTACCCTAATGTCAAAGTCAGGCTGACCTCCATCTGAGACATGAACATTTCACTTGCCAAACGGTGTGTAGTTCTCTGTCTGTCTGTCTGTCTTTGTTTCAAACTGGAAATTCTGAAGTCTCAAGTTGCTCGGCTGGAGGAGTCCACATGGAGAGAGGGCAGACATCATAAAAAATGCCTATCCACCTGTTGTTCTGGCATTGGGGGAGCATTTGAACCCCACCTGCAATTCTTTGTTCTGACAGACTGTGATGTGTGTGTGTGTGTGTGTGTGTGCACATATATGTGTGTGTATGCATGTGTGCGTCTCCCCCATAAACAGGTGGGGTTCCCCCGCCACAGATATCGAGTTCCCCCCTTTGATAACCCATTACAGACTTCATTAATTTCACTCACTCCAGCCACGCACTCGCCGTCTGACAAAGTCGCAGAGGAATTTTTGTATGAGCACACCTCCTTGGGGTTGTGTAAGTTTTACAAGCAGAGATTAACATGTGTGAAAACAAATGAAATTTAACCCTTTATTGTTTTAGGAGGTTGAGGCGGACACGGCGGGCGTTAAGAGGAGCGGCCTGCGTTGGGTGCCGCGGCGTTGCCCCCCCCCCACGACAAAGGCTTTTGCGCTTGTTTAAAAAAAAAACAACGAAAGGAGGAAGTCTGTGAACTGTACATTTAATCAGCTTGAAAAAAATATATAGGATCTTTTATATTGTGAAGTCAAAGAGAAATACCCAAACATGACAAATCTTCTTTTACACATGTATGTCTTAAGCTGTGGAGCCTGAAAACAATCCTCTACACATACGTCTCCCATGTCCGGTTGCGCCGGGCTAATCTGTGCTTCACTTTGTTTTCGTGACATTGATTGGTTATTCCCGAGCACATGGGACACCCGACACCGAAGCCCCCTCGATTCCAGTTGTGCAATGACTCATCTCCATGTCTGGCAGATGACACGGTGGCGCGGGGGGTGAACTTGGACCTGATCCGTGGATCCACCATGGAAGCTGCGAGCGCTACGCACCCAAAAACATGTCTCGCATTGTTCCCGACTAACAGGACAATACACGGGATTAGGACGCTGGGTTAAATTTAAAGCTGCTGTAGAATGCGTGCAAAAACACAAGGGCCGTCCAGAGCAGATATTTCTCCTGACCCATGCAAAGACAAAAGACTATCGGCATCGTTAAAACAGTTGGTTATAATTTATATGAACACTTTAATCTGTTTTTGACAAACAAGATTTTATGAAATGAGGATAAAACTCACAAAGACACAGTTTTGTGACGACAAAACACGATTATCAGTGTTTCGGGGGCCAAGTCTTTTTGCATGAAACTACGTTAAAAGTCCTTTTGGTCATATAACATCTGCTGCGGACATCACCACAGCAGATGACCGCGTCGTCTCCTCGTGAAATGCTTGACGTGGCCCAGACACAAGCTTGACCTTGACACTTTAAAACAGATGAGGGACAAGTGCTGGGGCATGAACTTGACCCACTGACAGGGAGGAGGAGGAGGACAGAGCTAACAATGCACAGTTTCCAGTGTCGGGACAACAACACAATCATTCTTGGTGTCAATAACCTTTTGGTTCATTATAAGATAGAGGGACCACCACTGATTCAGGATTGACACTGTCCCCTCCTCATGTCTGTTTACTCAGTTTCAGATCCTGGAATCCAGCTCCTCTGTCGCCTTCCAATAAAAGAAGCCGGGCTTGACAAGTATTGATGAGAGAATGAAACCTGCTTTGATCAACAGGCGAATAGGAGCCACTTGTGCCACATTGTTTAGAGGATATCCATGTCAGTTATTTTTAGAAAAGCCATACCAACCATTTACAAATGTCCTCATAATGTAGCTACGGGTCATCGCTGTCATTTTTTGTTTTTTGTCTGGTTGCTCAGAGGAGCTGCGGCATGTGTTGTTAAAGGGATAATATTTTAACAATTCATATTTCAAATGAATCTAATGGCGATCAGGCCCATGTTGTGTTTGTTTGTTGACTTGTACATTATCCAAAAGTAACTTTAACAACGTACAAGAGGAAAACACTTTGTTAGCCAGTTGCCATTTGCTGCGTAAAAGGAATACAACTTTTATCCGTGAACAAGTTTTGTGCCCGAGTTGCGTCAATTTGATTTTCATCAGTAATGGCGGTGAAGACCAAAATCTCCCATGATCCCACTCTGCTTCACGACATCATCCCACTCCGTCTTTTGTTATCGTTTTTTTATTGAGAGACCCCTAGTGACAGAAGTTACATATTGCACCATCAACTCTGTGGCAATCACGGCTCTGGGCCTGACGCGCTTCTAGATTTAAACTCAAGGACTGTTTCCTGGAAAAAAGAGAGAAAGAAGTTGAGGTATTTTTAGTGATGGATACAGAGCATGTGGATGTTTGATTCCGAGATGATTTACAATGCCGAGTGGGTCTATAAATCCATAGCGTTGAAAAGATACAAACATACCTCAGAGGCCACTGAGCAGTGGGAGTGGGAAGTTGTGGACAGAGAAGCAAACAAAAAAAAACGTTTCATCAGGCAATTTTTGATCTTCCTCTCGGCTGCGTATCGATTTCCTCGGCTCCCTGTGCAACTTCACCGTATGCAATCTTTAACGGTTCAATGCCATGAAATAGTAGCTGCTCTCATTTAATTAACAAGGTCAATCGTTACCTCAAAGAGAGTGAGCCCTCTTCCGCCGTACTATTCTCTTGTTGTCTGACATGGAACTGATATTAAGAACTATAGGAATATGAGAAAAGGCAGAAACGAAAGACCTCCCCCACACACAAGTGATTCAGTTTTGAGTACGCTGCATACAGACAGCAGGAATTACTGTTGCCTTGTTTGAAAATCATATTGATCTTTGCCCCTTTTGATTCGTATTTTCCCCACTTGCAGCCAAATCCTCCCACACAGGCTTTGCTTTTTTGAAAGATCGCTTTCAGGCCCCCGTTTAAAGATGCCAGCCACGTACCGAAAAAATTGTTCTCGGAGAATATTACTTCAAAATACGTATTGATTCCGCTCGCAGAAATGAAGCATTATGTGGGTGTTGAGTGGAGCAGGGAGATACGGGCGGTGAAAAACGACACCGTGTCATGAGCTATCAGTTTCAGTGGCTCAGAAAGAAACATCTGGTCGGACTCGGCTCCAAAGAACACAAACCCAGCTCAGGAGTCGGCATGAGTCGGGAGCAGACAGCCTTCAAAACAAACGCCACCAGCTTTGTTGGCTTCTGACACAATTTGCTCGAGGTCTTATTCATCGCCAGAAGCCGGGAGTCTTACTTATGATCTCCATGTGCAGAAGCAAACTTATTGCCGTGTGGCGGGCCAACATTAAAAACTAAAAAGGTGAAAAAGGGAGAGAGGCAGTCACTGTGTATGATAATAGACAACCCATCCTATGAATGTTACATTTTTACCCCTTCGGGCACTGTACATAGTTTGGCTTTAGAGTAATCCATCAACCCAGGGCGAGAAATAGCCTTCTATATTTGGCCACTACATCTTTAGCTTGTTCTCTCAGTGGGTACAGCTGAGGAGACAACTCGCTCCATCAGTCATAACTGCTGGCCCGAGGCCCAAAGTTCCTGTCACTAAAAGGCTTACACCAAAGAATCTTCCCCCCCTCCTGTCGTTCGTACAAAAGCCAAACAGGTCAAAAGGTTCTCAAATGATTTGCAAAGCCAACGGGGAACAATGAGTTGTAAGACGCTCTAAAAAGGGCTAATTTCCTTATCTTTCTCCTGTTCTTAAAAACCATACAAGCCTAAATGTCCAGACCTCTAACAGCACTGCAGAGCATGCTCGAGGGTTTACTACCATCATCACCTTGAAAACATGCACTCCTGTAAAGTCCTGATCAAACCACACACACTTCAGTTCAGTCATTTCTTCTACATCAGCCCAATTTAAAGGCATCGGGCCACAGAATACGAGCCCCATAAAATGCAAGTGTAAGAGCGGGGATAGGAAAACATTCGGGGAAAGGGAGCAGAAAACTGGGAATTGCTTCTGTAACGCTGCAGGGTGACCACAAGAATCTGTCTGTGAACCACGTGAAGACTGTGATCACGATTTCACTCCTTTCTCCAGCTTTTCGTCTGCGTTCGTTTACCACCGCGTCAGCGTTTTCGCTCCAAATGAAATCCGGAGGCATTCCTGTCTCCGCTCTGCTCCCTTCACAGAGCCCTCATCAAAGCCAGTGTGAGAAGAGCTCAGCAGCTGATGTACGATCACTGCTCACACATTAAACATCCTCGAAACTTTACCCAACTCACTGATGAAGAGTTTAGCACCAGAGAGTTGATAGACAAAACTATAGTTTAGATTTGATAAAGGTTTTTCTATCTCAACAACAAAACTATTCCAGTGTTTCTCACTAAAACTAACTGTGAACTCTGGATGTTTTAGTACAAACCGTGGTTTTCCTTTCACAAGAAGATGGGTGCGAAATCCAATTAAGCAACAAGTAGCCTGTGGCCCTGAAATGGATGCAATACAAAAGGTTGATGAATCTAATCAGTGCAGCTCAAAGGGGACAATTTCTTTAATTTAGAAAATTCCAAATCCAAATAGGAATCTAGAGCTAGTGGATTTAAGTCTGGTTTCACACTGCGCTGTAACAAAAAGGGCTCTAAACCTGTAATGGCTGCCAATGTGTAGCTGAGATCATGTGGATTCAGTAGGGAATCAACAGTTTGCATGTAACTTCAATAGTTTTAGAAGTGTGTAATTTAAAGCCTTGCCAGAGGTATGAGCACCAATTCATGTTTTTGACTGGTGTCAGTCTGATGTGCCTCTTGTCCATTTTATCTAGAAAAGATCATTGTTTTTCTCAAGTAGTGATTCTCTGATTATTGCTCTCCGCCTCATGAAGACCACTTCACACTCAGTATGTTCACAATGGCTCCACTAGTGTTCTTGGAAGTCTCAACACAGTGAGTGCTGAACACAATTACCAAGATGGAACGTATATATGCACTGGCACCAGCTGATACCTTGTGGTCACAGAGCTTCTCCCACAGAACTACTCCGGCTGGAATGATTGACAGATTAAGTTGAAATAATGGTAGAGCCATCTCAGGCTGTCGTCAAAGTGCAACTGGTGCAATTTATGAAGTGTTCAGAAGTATCAGACTCTCTGTGTGTTTTATAAGTCGGGGCAGGACGCCATCCAATACACACTGGATGTTGCAGGAGGGTTTTCAGAGTGTGTGTGTTTTTACACTTTTTAAAGTCCAATCCCCCTGCCTCAAATTTCAATTTGTGCATATATAGTGTAGGCATTCAAGGAGCAAGATGAGAGCGCGTGAGTTCAGCGACTCTAGGATTTCTAGTTTTAGACAGGCTAACCGCTAACGGCTAACAGGCCAACCAGACAGAAACGTCATGTGGGAGTTAGACACAACTGCTGTTGACTTAACTAACTTTGTGTCCAGTAGAAAAACAAGGTCAGATTCTAGAGTCTAGTCTTGTAGCAGATACATTGTTTGTGCAAGAGTTCATGCACCATTAAAAAAAGGGTTGTACGCAGTAGCCAAGTGTAGCTAACATGCTACGTTATCCTCCGTTTGGTTCCCTCAAAGGTCAGAAAGGTCATTAACATTAGACTATATCCATTCCATAATTTGGGATTTAAAACTAAAACTTTCTCTTCCCACACAAGCTATAACACACTTGAAAACACGTTTCCCATGACCGTTCAGATACACTGGGCATCTGTATGCCGATGTAAACAGGAAGCAAGTTGTCAATGGTGGAAAGTAAAAGCATGGATTTATTGTCTTGGACCAACGAGGAAGTTGAAGTGAAGTGTTTGCATCACTTTTCATTCACTGCTAGAAGTTCAGTGGTGACTGACATGACCCAATCAGGAAGAGAATGCAGATGATGCTTCCAATGGAGTTTTCAAAATAAAACTGGCCCAGCAGCAATAGTGATGTCTTTAAATACTAAATGAAAGTATTATGGATGTAGCCTTAGTCGTTGGTGCAATTTCCCATGTTAAACTTCAAAGTTGAGCTCGACAGAGAAGATTCACACAGATCAACTTTTCCCCCTGAGAACTAAGACAAACATATAAGTTGGGAATAAAAAACAGTTCAAGGATATGCAGATAATTATTTATCTTATACTTTCTTGTAGTAAATAAATGTTGTTTAAGCTTTTCAGGGAAAAAACCCTGATGTTTTGTTTACGTCAGAAAGATCATTTTCACTTGATCTCAACTGTTTGATGTTTTCCTCTTCTGCTCAAATGGATATTTCTCTACGATAAACCCAGGCACTCACCACATTTCCGCACTTACTATTCGCTTCTGTTGAGGCAGAGTAAAAATGCAGAGGCCACACAATCATATGTACCACAAGTGTCTGATAATGTTATCCCACTATTGCATCTTCTGCAGCACTCGTAGCAGAAAACACTCGCGACTCTCGAGAGTCCTCATTCTCCGCTTGAGTTGACCGCCGCCCGAGCCAAGAGAGGCGGTATGAAGTCATCACAAAAGTCAAGAGCTACTGTGCCACAGAGACCGATGTTCAAGGAGGGAAGAAAAGTTGGCAGAAAAATCAGTGTTGTGTCACTGGAAAGGATTCGCCAGTGGGAGGAGGAAGAACAAGGGGAAGTAGGGGAGGGAGGAACTGTGGCTGAAAGCGGAAGAGGGATGCAATGGAGGGAAAGAGAGTAGAAGGAGGGGTGAGGGAAAAAAGTTCTGTGGGACCAAAGTAAAATAAAGACGGCAGCGGAGCAGCGAGACGTGTGGTTGTGGCGCAGGGAGAATGCTGGTGTTGATGGGAGAGGTGAAAGACATTTTGTCTGGCTCCAGACCCAGCTGGTGTCTACGCTGCACCGCTGCGGGTGTCAGATCTTTATTCCGACCCTGGAGACAGCTGGAGATGTCAACACCGCGCCAGCCTCAGTTATACCTCCTCTCCACAAAACTCGAGTCATGTGTTTGTGCATGCAGCCGCCCCACTGCCACAACAAGCAGATATCATGTTGACACAGGGTCCCCCCCCCGCCTCGTTGCATCTTTGGGACTATTTGTCCAACATGCCCCGGAGGCAATGCTTTTGTTTGTTGCATTGCCTCTTCCCAAACAATAAAAATTGATTTGAAGGAAAGGTTTTACTTTGAAAGTGTCAGATGTCCGCTTGAAAACCAGAAGTCACTATAATCGAACATGACAAGAGCCAAAAAGAAAAGTTATAGAGCAGCTTTCATGCCCCATTTACATTGAAACAATCACTCACTACAGGGGTTTCAAATTCTCCTGCACCGCAAACAGACATTTGAGGGGTTAACCCTCTAACTACAAATCAAACTGGTAGGAAGGCCTTTTCATACGTCTCCTAATGGGTTCCAGAGCAGAGGATGGCTCTCATCTATCGTGTGTGTGTCTCTCCAAAACTCCCATGTCACCTTTAAAACTTTACAGCTCTACATAAAGGAGAGGGCAAACACCAGAGTTGGGAAAAGATGAGAGGGAATCCACTTCCATATCCGTCAAGAGTCGTGATTTCTCTTTCGATCCGGGAGCAGCGTCCTGAAGGGGAGATATATGGTCGGGAGCAGGAGGCGAGTGCGTAGGACTTAGACACATTCCTCAGTAATGAGGTTAGTTCTGGTCTGATAGGTGACAGAGGATGATTTGACGGCCTCTGCAGGAATCTGGAGACGGCAGCGTCCAGGTCCAAAGATGATAAGTTCAATTTCCAAAATAATCCTTAAAAACTGAGGTGGCAGATTTGACAACGTGAATTAGCTCCTTGGATAATAACAACAATAATCATAATAATTGATTTAAAAAAGAAAAAAGAATGAAAAATGAAAACAGAAAAGGAAAACATCTGTCCTTTGCCGGTCTGGACTTCCTCCAGTTGAGATTTGATAGATCACCTCTCTGGTCCATGCAGTCTCTCCCTTTAAAAAAATAATGAGTCCATTTCAAGAGGAAAAAAACATTTACTACCGATAAATCATAACGGATCAGGAGACGGCGATGGTTTGGCGAGAGAGGCTGCGTTTCACTTTTTCAAAAGGGAAGAAAAGGCTTCATATTTTTTTACATCAACGAACTAAAGAGAGTTTGATTAAAAGCTTGAAAGAATAACTATGAGTCCCTTTTCACGATACTGCATTTACTTTAAATTTAAAATAAGGAGTTGAAGAGAAGTAGAAAAGTGGATCTTCCTCTTTGCCCCTTTAAAAGTTGAATTCAGCCCGATGTGTTCCACCTCCGTCAGGTCTGAGATGTTTTACAGATCGCAGCCCGACCTGCATCGGAACTCCGCCTGCAGTCGTGTTTATGGGCAAATGGGATGCCTAATAAATCTGTGGCATGATGTTATTGAATTAGTTGGGACTTAGGACCAGATACCACATTAAATCCTGTCTTTTCCAGTTCACTGCTCTTGATAGAAACATATTAGATTCCCACATGATGTACTTGCGCATCCGCCATCGTTTTTTTTTCCCCCACCTCCAGCGAGGGCGTCGGGCGAGGGGGGGGCTGACGATGAATAATAAATGAGCCTGAATTTTCTGATGGAATTTCCATTTGTGCTGTGAACAATTTTCAGGAGAGAGGATTTACAGTTAATACCTGGCAGTGGCCCCTCTGACAGTGGCTGTTTGTAGCACAGATTAACAGAGAGATCTCCATCTCCTCCGTGGCATGATGTGATATTTGCAGCCATTTAAAGAGATACTTAGTCCGAGCACTCAAATCTTCAGATGTTCCAGCTGAATTAAAGCAGCTGCCCATGGAATAAATATTGGTAAATCATAAGATCTGCAGCGTACACAAGTTTACTGCACAGCAGATAAACACATTTTGGCCTAAAATTACATCTCTACACGTCTAAATCTTACATGAATACATAAATCTAATTTTGAACACGTTTTTGTTTAGAGACAAAAGCATAACTTTCAATAGTAATACTGTGAGATCAACACCGATACATCAATGACATCATACTAATTAAATGGGTAAAATACAATTCACTAGTCACACAAATAAATTCCTG
This sequence comes from Platichthys flesus, assembly GCF_949316205.1. Lineage (NCBI taxonomy): Eukaryota > Metazoa > Chordata > Actinopteri > Pleuronectiformes > Pleuronectidae > Platichthys > Platichthys flesus. Next base: position 5,009,298 of record NC_084952.1, on the reverse strand, counting down.
AAGTCTCGACCCGTCTTTCTGTTGTTCCTTTAAATTTTTGTGACAGTCGTTCATCCAATCAACTTTGTGCCAAATACATCAAAGAATATTACTGTTTTGGCAGCAGTATTCTATATGAATAATATGAATTATGATCTTAGTTATAGAGATGGGGGAAATGTTTGGTCCTCTCTAATAGGATTATGTACCTAAATTTAAACCTTTTTTGTTTTATTGACAATAATTATTGATGCTAATTTTCTTGTAACGATGGATGTCTAACCTTATGGAAGCCTGAATGGATTCAAAGTTTCAAACCTCAACTTATTTTGAGTACTGGGAGCCGATATTGTTGAGGTATGGTTTATAGTTTGTTTGTTCAGATTTAAATCTTGCATTTTCTTCATATATTTTTTTAAGGAAACGTTGTACAACTGCCTGCTTGAGAACTTTAGCCTATTTTCATTAAATAAAAATGGAATTTGTAAAAACTAAGTTTAAGAAATTCTATTCTTTCCACATTTTAAATCCATTGCTCAGTTTGAACACTTGTCATAAATGTCCTGTCCTTCAAGAAACATTGGAGCATATTGTCCTTTGCTTCTTTAAGAAACAAAATATTGACCACGAGCATCGATTCCTGACAAAGGAAACAATGACGCGTCAGGAAAGTGAAACCTCTTTAGAACAGAGAGTCAAGAGAAAAGGCTGGCACAGTAACAGGCAGCATTTGATTGACAGCTGATCACAACATAAAACCCAGACCCGTCCCTGCTCATCACCCCACATGTCACCAGCAATCCCAGACTGTTCCCGGTCATAAACCTCTGGTGTGTCACCTCCGGGCTTTGAGGTTTCCTGCTTCAACTGTTCAGAAACCTCACTCCACCGTTTCTCTGGATGAGAGCAGCAGCTCGGAACCTCGGATGTAAACGTAAACACGCTCACACGCCCCCGCATGGCACATACTTCCTTTCTTCCCAGCATGGCTCGTAATTGGACGCCTGGATGCCCCTTGCCATCCCTCATTACCCAGCATTCCTCAGGGCTACATGCCGAGGGCGCGACAGAGAGACCCCTGTGTGAAGCTGGCACGGGGGGGGTTCCAGGTGACAGTGACTGATCGGAGTATGATTGATGGCTACAGCTGATTCTCCGACTCTGTTTTCAATTGTTGTTGGATCTGGCACTTCTCGCCTTGTAAAGTCGCTTTGAGGGGAGCTGTGGGATGAACGTGGGTGAAGAGATGGAGGGAGAGGAGGGGAAGAGTGAAACGCACGATCTGTCCCACAATATTCTAGCATCCAGTCATCACAGGGGGTCAGACAACACGATCTCCACCCGACTATAGTCTGACCCGGAAGTTGAGATGAAGCCACAAACAGATACGAACATGGCGAAGCAAAAGGAGAACGATGCTGGTGATGTCAAAAGATGGAACTGGGAAACAGAGGAGAAGTTCATCAGCCTGTGGCAACACGGCCCCTGTGTTTTTGAGGTTTCCTGCAGGAAGTCATTCGAGGAAGTTTGAATGTGGGCTCTGTAAATTCTCTCGGCCTTGACGCGGTGATAATTTACGGCTCTATAATCACCTAATGTGACACAGTTACCATCTTAACAAAATATCTTTTAGTCGGACTCCCGGCATGTATAAGAAATCCTTCATTCAATATGCCCTGTACTGTCTGTGGAGTTCTAAGAAGAGGATTATACACATATTACATATCAGACACTACATAATATAAAACGTGCCACATCAACAGCAATAAATACATACATGCATTTTTACGATAAACACATTACACAAATGAATGAATATATAAAAAAAACTGTTTTCTGTTTGATGCTGCTTCTTATTCTTCTTAAAGTTTTTTTTATTTTTCAATTTTCTTAACTGAAAGCTCATTCATATACATTTATTGTACAATTTATCTCAATACTTTTAAACTGAAGTTTTTCTTTGAGTCAGTGTGAGTGCAATGCATGATGGTAGATATTGCTTGGTTAGCGACCTTTACACATTTCCTTTCATGATGCATTGTGTGATACTGTCTAAATGGGATATAATGCATCTCACTGAACACACTGTGGCAAACTCAGTGAACTAGTGAGTGATTTAGAGCCCGGCCTCAGTCTGTTAATGCTCATCTGATCGCTCCATCTTACTACTGAACACTGCAGGTAGTGGATTTGCAGACTTTGTTTCACATTACTTTTTTTTTCCTAAGGCAGAAATCACAGCACATGCATCAGTTACTATCTGAGCCAGTGGTGTAGGTTGACATGTCTGCTGATCCCCTGCCTTCATTGTGGCCGTCTCGTGCTCACATAGGACGATTATAAATCACAACGTCTCCCTGTTTAAACGGAAATACCTATTCTCTCCTTTCAAGTGCCCACGGGTTAGATGGTGCAGTGGAGGTGAACAGGTGGCACCGCTCACTCCTCTTCCCCACCGCGCCGCTGTTTGGGCCGGGAGCCGCATAGCTGACGTCTTCGCTTTCCGAGTTCCTGCTCTGCAGCCAGGACAGAGTTACTCTGTGTCCCAGCAGGGAGGAGACCTATCAGGAGAGCCAGGGAGCTGCACGGCATGCCGACAGAGTACAGAAGGACATTAAAGCCTCTTCTGTGACCTTCTGAGACACCAATAGCCGTCTGCCCTTTACTCCACTGCTGTGGTCCTGTACAGTGCACAGGACAAAACGCAGCTGGTTTCAGATGCATTGACGGCTCAGTGCTTTGGTTTGATTTAACTTGCAGCCGGAGAGAACCAACATTTTTACAGGGGGGGGGTGGAAACAAATTTGAGATACTGATTCCCCAGTACCAATAAGATACCAACGCATTTAAAAGAATAATACATATATAAATTTTAAATAAAACAAATTCATACTGAGAATGAATGCCATGGAGCTTCTATTATTATCTATGCTTTGAGAGTCATAACTGAAAAATCTAGGAATACACAACAATTACTACCTTTAACAAGGTAAAAACTGAAGTACTGCATATTGTACATGTCACCTTTTTACTGGTGGGACTTTTCAGCATGAAATATTGCCAAATTGCTGACATTAAAGCGAACTTTAAAGATGTGGCATCACATCGGTACATTTATTTGTGTATTCACCGATCCCTGGCATGGAATTTTTTGCCTTTCTGACAATGGTATCGGAAGATATATAAAAAAAAATTATTATGGTGTGATAAATCAGCAGGAATCTGGTATAATGAGACACTAATCACAATCATAAGAGAAAATCATCAGTGAGGGAAATAAGAAATATCACAGCCACACGTCAAAGTATTTTCAAACTGAACGATGGTTCCTGACGTTTTTAACTGAGGCCTCCGCTGTGAGACTTTATATTAACAAAAAAAAAAAGAAAAGAAGCTGCCCCTCTCTTGTCGCGTACCAGCAGACATGATTGAACTAGAGATGGAGTCTGATCTGATTCCAACTCATTCTTTGATTTGGCTGCTCTGGTTCAAAAGCTGAGGGGATTTGCGGTTTGTATGCTGAGGTAATTGGACTGATATCTAATTGGGTGTCAGGAGAGAACGAAGCAGGCGGGCATGCTAAAAAATCTCCACGTGTGTATGAGCAGCAAAAAGGAGACGCTCTATTCTTTTTTTGTGCAGTTGTCTTTGTCTTAAAAATATCGGAATCAACCTTGAAATGTTGAAAAGGTGTCGCTCCTCCACAGTTTGCACGTTTTCTCCTAATTTGATTCTGTTATATTTCAGGTTTTTAATCATCCATCATCATTTATCACTAGGTATAATATCGTTTTATCGTTTTCTTTGAGATATATAACGTCGAGCACGAGAGCTCCACAGAATAGAAAAATAATCTTTGTGTTGTTTTTCTTCTCTGTGGCCATGGACCAGTTATGGAGTCAGGAGTTGATCGATTTGTTTCCCCTAAAGATCCTCGAAGTTGAGTGGGATTGGTGACAAAGCCGCGGTTCTGTTGATATGGGCCCCCGGTGACCTGGCGGTATTTGAGCTGCCCTTCAGGTCCAGTGATCAGAATGCTTTGTGTTATAGCCACGAGCACCAGAGAAGGGGTTAAGACTCAGTTGGTCCGCAAGGGCCAAGCCTTCTACACACTGGAGGATCTGCAGTTCTCTTTGCGAGGATCACGGACCTACAACCTGTCAACCTCTGCTAAATTCATGTCTCGCTGGCCGATGGAAAATATACCTGAAGCCCACCATTCAAGGTCAGCAAATCCAGTCTGTAAACATTTTATCCTTCAGAAAAAAAAAGAAGACGAAACCTTTCAGTGTTTCCATCGATATTCTTCCAAAGATGGAATTTATCTGAAATGGCAGAGGTATGATTCTCTTCACTCGGCCTCCAGCTTTTTACAGTTTGGTCTTTTCGGTCATTTGTTCCTTTTCAGTCAGTTGAGTGTAAATCCACAGTTAATATTCAGAATAATAAGTAGAACAAGCATTTTGGTGATGTTATGTATCAAATATATGTGGTGGGAGCATATAAGGACTTCTGGTACTGCAAAGAAGTGAAAGTAAAAAGAGGTGGTTGTTAAATTTAGTGCTTCCAAACCTCCGGAATACGATCTTCACACTCGCACCTTAAGCTTTGGGTGATTGGGTTGCTTCCAGGGTCTTTCTGTCATGTTCTTCATTAGTTTACTGACCAAAAAAAACTGACTTTAGGGTTAAATGCTCAGGGAATCATGTGCATTAAATCTAGATTAACCCTAAGAATAACCAATCCTCCTTCTAGATCTGCCGAAGCACTGTTTCATGCCCTTAAAAATAAGAAATAAAAACTAAAAATGTATATGTAAATATGTCCACGTTCGGCTAGAAAAGCTCCAGTGTCCGATGACTGTCTGCTGAAAGCTTCAAACTATCTCATTGACAGCAGCATTTATGTCTTTGTGCTGAATATGACAGCACAGCCTCAATTATATGTTTGAAAAATACCACAGGAAAAGACGAAAACTGGTTTTGTTGCATCACTTCAGGCACTTCCAGGCTATTTCCACTCAAGAAAGAATTAATCTGCTTCTTACAAATAGAAAACATCAAAAAAGGTCCTCACTTTTTGTATAAAGACACAAGATACTCTGCTTTAAATCATTACACTTTTTACAGTTTTTGCTCAGAAACCTCCCAGGTCCAATTTATCAGCCACATAACCTCTCTGTGTTTGGCCTAAACAATCCTACTTCACATGTGCTCGACTGTGAATGTCAGATAGCTCTGTCAAGATACAGGCCGAGTTCACCGGGTCGTCCGCAGCTGAATCTCACAAAAATGGAATGCGGTTCAATAACACGCAGATTAATTTTCGTAATCAAACTTTTTGCCTGTGCCGTATATTTATTGAAGTAGCATGTGAACATGAGGAAAAGAGCAAAGACGGAGACTGTGAAGTCGCCCGGATTGAGCGCAGGCCACGCTAGACATGCACAATGAAGTCATGTGCCCCACCAGGGATGCACAGTTTGCGTGATCCATCACATCAGACATTATCAGTCATGTAATGAAGGCTTTGGTTCCACTCCCATGCTTTCTTTTCTCTCACACTCCTCAGACAGGGTTTTTTTTTTCTCCTCCCCCCAAATAATAAGCTATCTCATCCCTTTTTCATTACACAAGTATTCCAACGCTGGAGTAGCCTGAAGGTTAGAGGAGCTTTCTTGTGACCGGAAGGTCACCACAGTCGGAATCTGCAAGATTTGCAATGAAAACCGAGGTGGGGGTGGGGGTGGGGGGGTAGGAGTAGGAGGAGGGGGGCCATTGAATGAGTACATCACAACCTCCATCAGTGTGCCCTTGAGCAACACACAGTGATTTGCATTGGCCCCTGTGAAGCTGCTTTGTAACCTTTTTTCTTTTTTAAGTTAAAACTACAAAAACTTAAAAAGCTCATAAGCAAACAAACTGTATTGCTTTTTTCAGAAGAAGCTCGTCAGTAAAACAGTTGATGAATCTATGTTGAGAAATATCTATAATAGCTCTGATACGTGAACCCTGTCAGGAGCACAGGTCTCAGGCTGGAGGCAGGCGAGGCCAGAGGCTGCAGTTGTGTGAAACAATCTGGAACCAGATTTTACACTTCTAATTAGATCTATCAACAACTGGGGCTTTCATGTCAAAGCCAATGTGTTTCCTGTTAGCTGAACACTGTTCGTGACAGCCCTGCAATTAATTGAAACATTAGAGAGACGGGGGAATGCTCCGGGGCTCATGTGGCCTTGGCTGACGCGTCGCATGCACCACAGCCCCCCCCCCCGAAAGACACGGAAAGCGCAGGCCGTCCAGCGGCAGCTTAGCCTAGCCTCAGTGTCAGCAGGCTAGCTTTCCTCCCAGTCAGGGGGAACCAGATGTAACCCGGTACTCAGCATTAGCACACGTATCATGTGGAGGCAGCCGCCACGGAAACATCCTCTTGTGACCAGGATACCACTCGGGCGCGTGTGCGACTCTGGAAGGCAGCTCCTCACGACAGCTTCGTTCAGGACGCACATATGATTCGATGACTTATGGAGCTGTGTGTGTGGAGAGCAGCAGGACGGACTTGCAATAAGAGCAGAGACCTTAAGATAAGAGGTTTAATCTCAGCCACAGCTTGTGTGTCTCTTTCTGCAAACATTTGCAGAAGTGACGTATGGTTGAAGTATGAAAAAAAAGAGGGAATATGAAAGAGTCATGTGCAAGATTCGTGTCAGAGTCCCTGAGATAAGAGAGTTGTTTTTGTTGGTAACTCAAAAGTAACAATTTGCATTACACTACTATTTGCCTGTTTGTGAACAGGATTAAACACAAACTACTGAAGCTATTTTCTTTAAATTTGGTGGAAGGCTGGAACATCGGCCATAAAACAACCCATTAAGTTCTGAAACAGATCCAGGAAATTTGTATCACTTTATTCAACATTGTGTTGTCTATTTTTTCAAGTTTTCACCGACTTCCCAGGTAACACACCATTGATCATGATGAGAAACAACAGGCATATTTCTAAGACTGATAACTATTGAGTCCCATTCTAGTTAATTTTGGATTTGACAATAACACCGTTAGACGTTCCAATACATTTTGACCCATTGACCCATTATTATGTGATGCTGATTTATTTTTGCGTCCCTAATCTGCGGTTTGCAGCTGCACCAGTTAAAGGAAACTAACTGTGCTGTCATGAAAGTGATTAAATCTGATCTTTGACTTGAAGCTCTCCTTTCCCCATTCATATCCACAAGTGAAGGCCTTGCAGGCACCAACTACTGTCTGCATCTGTGGCTGCAAAATCTGCAGGCTAAGACTTTGTAAGAACTTTTAAAGACCATCATGAATGAAATTTAATACCCATGTCAAAAACGACCGACATGAAGGAATATCAGAGTCCCAGAATACTTACACTTCTCCTCATTTGAAGATAAAGTGAAGTTGTCTGGTAGAGAGAAACTCCTCGATCAACACGATATCTCTCAAACTACAGCCAGAGACAGAAGGTATCTGGGTTCCTCAAGGTTTCGTGGACTCACTTGTCAGTTACACATCAATGGTCTTGATTACGGTTTTATACGAGTATAATATCTGTATGGTTGAGAAAGTACTACAACGCAGACATTTCAAACTATGCATGCCACCAAAACTGATCTTTAAAAAAGTGCTAGCGTGATGGAAGAAGCACTGAATGTTCATGTATTTAGAGCTATGATGTGATAATTAAACATATTTCAGACTTTGAATATTCAGATTATACATTTTAAGAGTTTGACAGTATGTGTGTGTGTGTGTGTGTGTATGTGTGTCAGTGTGTGTGTGCTCATTACAATGGAAACTCTTGTGTGACATTCACAGCATGCCAGGGGTCAGCAGCGCCCGGGCTGCAGCGAACCGACACGTCAGTCAGGAGAACGCACTTGGAAACAATCTTAAGTATTATTTATGAGGCCGGCAACTGCGATTACAATGAACTATGACATCACGTAAGCTTGGACCAATAAGCATTTATTTGCAGCAATGTGTCACCTCACACATCAAAGCTGTCCGCCTGGTATTCCTCCGACAGCCTGCAGCTAATTACATGATCTGATCGCTACACAGGGAAGGTTGTGACTGGATGCTCACGGCGGGGACAGTCAACCCGGCCGCTACCTCTGAGACAACGACAGCTGCTGTGCCCTTGAGCAAAGTGCTAAACCCACAACCAGTCCAGTAGCTGCTCATTGGCCGAGAGCGGATGAACCGGGCAGCTCAAAGATATCGATTAACATTTTTTAGAAGGGAGTTGATCATCATGTTCACGATTTAGATTAAGAACATTTATTTTTTATTTAAATTATATGTACTTGTGTTTTATCTATAATAGTACACAATGTTTATATTTTACATTTTGTGGTTTAACAAATATTTTCCTCCCTAATATCCGCCTCTAAATATCAGCCTCTAGCATGAGAAGCCACTTGTCTCATTCTCATTGTCAATCAGATAAAATACAAATACACAACAATCGTTTCCCTGTAGCTGCATGAAAACAGTATCAGAGTCACACTTTGACTCCACACACACATTTGTCCTCTGGGATCAACACAGTCCATCTTTTCCATTCTGCAACTTTAATCTTCACACAACATTCGACAAAAAAGGTTTTGAATATTTGTCATGTTTTGAAATCGCCCTGTGAGGTGAACTCAGTTTCAAGTGGAAGAGCGACACGGCTCCTTTCAGAATGACGAGGACACACACTACTTCTGTTCGATGGAAGCAGGGAGTTCACAAAAGGGTTTTCAGGTTTCTATGCCACCGTCTCCACCTGTGGCATGTGACAGGGTTAAGCTGCTGGTATGTTTTTCTTTTCACCACATCAGAGCGTCGCAGCTCGGTTTTGTTAAACTGATGCAAATTAAAAGAAAAATATTTCCTTGTTGCTGGTCTGGAAGCTACAATTTTTATTTTGTCGGGCATGGTCGAAACTTTTTTTTTGGCTTCACATTTGTCACTCCAGTTAAATATCAGTTACACGGACCCCATTAAAGAGAAGAGCTACCTTGTGAAATTGAATGATTTCAATGAAATATTAGAATAAAAGGATCAATGCTTCATTCAGGCCGGACATCATTAGGTTACAAACGTGTTATTGATATCTTGTGTTGCCTCATGTGAGATTTATTAGAGACTTGAGACTTTATTCAACTTTAAACCTTTTCATATTAAGGGTCAACGAGTGCACCGTCGTTTTTTTTACATTGCCGAGTGGAAGTCGATATTATGATACCAGAAATCTGAAATATTGTTTGATTTAAACACATGGGGCATGATGCTGATTTATCTTTGGTGATTTCTGACTTTGGTTATAGAGCAAAAAGTTTATTTCTGCCATAAGTCTATAGCATCAATCCATCGACTAACCCCTAAACAAGAAGGCTGCCATGTTTATTTATAATGTTGTATGATCCAGAATCCATCGCGGTGAGATGCTAAAATGTAAGCTTAGAGTAAATCTGTCTTTCATATTAAAAGCCAGAGGCCTAAAGTGCACTATGCTGACTGAACTAATCACCAAAATCAATTCCTTAACAATCTCACATATGAAATTATTCTTACTCTTATATCTCATTATAAATCCTCCATCGGTCATTGTTGTAATGAAACAGGTACGTTCTGGTTCTAGGACTAGAACCCAACCATCCTTCCCTCTGCACAGCACTGGCCTTTACTTTTCCTCGGGCTTGTGTCACCATTGTGTTGACGGGAAATCAAAGCGGCCGCAGACAGAGAAATAGTGAATATGTATACCTTTAATCCCCCTTATCCTGCTGTTAGGCCAGGGTGTGTCCCCCGGTCTTCTATAATAGTCTGCAATGAGAAGCTTGAGTAAACACAATCAATGGAAGACACTAGCATATGCACCGCAGAGACTTACCAACTCCCCCCCCCCCTTGTTCTATTCAACCCTACATATATTCAATTACACACCTCAACCTTTGTGGGTTCCACACAAATTACAATTGACGCAATATTACATGTGGGCACCAAAAATAACCATCCCAATCACAGTCGTGGAGAAAAACTGATTCTACGATAGGGGTGCCCTCTCTTTTTTGTGTATTTGTGTGTGTATTTGTGTGTGTGCATCTTGGTGCGTGCGTGTCGGGTGCTCTTGCATGCTCTCTTACTCCTGGATTACAATCTCTTCATCCATTATTAATGAAGTTAAACTACTAGTGGCATGCTGAATGTGCTGCATGGGAGATTTGCAGCTAATCCAGCGCAAAACAGCCCCAGTCACATAATGAAGGGGAAAAAAAGCACAAATGTCAACAGTTTCACACTGGGACTGGATTAGACACCCCCACCTCACCTCTCTCACACACACACACACACTCAGACACACACTGAATCAGTCGCACCGCAAATGTCGCATCCAGCATGAAGAGTTGTGAGTCTCCGTGCAGCCTCCTCCCTCCGTCACCTTCTCTGTGATGTGTGCCCGCCGGAGGATTAGTGAACCTGGAGTACCACATCCAGGGAGAAGGCCGAAGAGCTGCTGAGGTCTGAGACTCCCAGTCGTGACGCTGCCTCCTAAGAAGAATCCCAGTCTGTGCTGCGCCTCAGTGGTGACAGCTCCACTGGGTGTGAGTGGATGTAGACCCTGCGTCAGGGTCTGGTGTGTCACTCTGGTTTGTCGTGTTGTGTTGTGTCGTGTTGTGTTGTGTCTTGTGTACAGTGCAGCCGTGCATCGTGTCTCCGTGAAAAGCAGAGATGAGCGTGAAACACTGGAACTAATCAGAACACATGACATGGGACTAGCATGCTGATTTCAGATTAGCCATGTCGTACTCGCCCTCCCTCCTTCTGTTCCTCTCTCTCTCTCTCTTTGTCTTCCTGTTGGATACGCTCTTTTTCACATCTGTCTCTTTCTTTTCTTTAAATCTCTTTGGATCACACGTGGTGTATTCTCCTCTTTGCTCCCTCCATTCTTCTCTTACCACAGACCATCTTGTTTGGGTCACGTAATTAGAACGTTGATATGAAACAGAACTAATCTTGAATGTTGCAGTTCACACTATATGTCAACAAGACAGTGAAAGACCAACGCTGCCGTCAGACGGGGTCAAATTTAACATGTTTACAAGAACGTCAAGATTTCGTGGTTTTCACAAAAGTATCAGAAAGTGGCGACTTGTTTTCAAACATTTTCAGAAAGGCTGCAGGCCATGGGCAATGGTCTCATATTTTTTGTTCCTTTGTATTTCCTGCACTAGCCTGCTAGCCGACAGCATAGCCACAAGCTAATAGTTGCATTTGAGGTCCTGAAAATACTGCGACACGACGCCCATCTTAACAGGAGATTCAGAGACCTGGAATAATAACTTCTGATGTTCCATCTGCACAACTTTCCATTTTCTTCCCTGAGGAATGTAAGGTATATGAAGCAACTTTTTCTAAAACAATTTTCAACCATTATCACAATGATACAATACTAGTTTCGAGATCACAGTATAGCTCGGTTTGGTTGGTCCACCACTTTTAGCCAGAGCTATCTTAACACCTACTGGATGGACGGGAATTATAACGACTTTATACTCATGGGGCCACTTTACGCTAGTGGCCCCATGACCCTTGTTAGTAGTTCTATACGGAGTTTATTGCTTAATAGCAAATGTTAACATGAAGTCATTAGTATTTAGTTTTGGACCCTAAATTTGACTTCAAGAGAATTGCTAGTTATTGAAAACACGGGTGTCAACATTGAGGAGAAAAATTATTTTCACATTTAATTAGTGAATTTGTTTGAACGTTGCCTGGATCCATCTTTCCCTCGATATACTTCCAAATAACATGCTTGTCTTTATATCTTTTCAACCTTTTTACGGGATTGATGAGCACATGTCATCCATCTTCTACTCTCCACTGTCTGGATGTGCCTCTGCCTCTCTCCTCCATCTCTCTCCTCCATCTCTCTCCCTCTCCCCATGCCATCCCTCTCTGCCACAGTGGACCAATTAGGCCTAAGCTGATTCCAGTTGTGACCTTTGGGTGCAGCTCGGCTCTGCTGACAGGAGAGTTAGCATGTAGCTGAACTGTTTTACATGTTATTGACGGGCTGGGAGGCATCATAGTCATTTTATCACACCAATTTCATTCTTGGCCGATTTCCCCTTAGGCAGGTTAGTGGCAGCTTCCCATTGATTTTTCCGGTAATTGATCAGAGACCTGCTTGAGCAATTTATTGGCCCGCTCGCACCTGTGATTAAGGCTGAGGCCGCATGTGTTTATGCATGCACGGACTATTACCTTCCCCGAGATCAAGTGCGGTCAGTAAAAAGCGTGGCCGTGCGGTGCCGTCCGTCTGCGGCCCGTCGGCCTAATAAATGCCGTCCTAGTCTCAGGGACATTTTTAATCACGCTTGACCAAAGCCATGTCATGTCCAAAGTCAAGAGAAAATAGCGGCGGCCTCGTCCGACTGACCAGCAATGACAGGAGTTAATGTGCTCACATAAAAACATGGACCAGAGTTTAATTCAAAGTAATCCTTGCTCATCTGAAGCCGCCTCGTGCATGGGATTAATATTAGAGCAGACTGGGGGCCAAAACCACAGTGACATCAGCTAAGCATTTTCTTTGGAAGCCGAGGATGGGATAATTACAGAAGAAGACAAAGACGAAGAGCTGAGTACTTTTTAAATATACACCATGTTCGCCGGGCACGTCGGGAGAAGTGAGGCTATAGCCTAACATGCAAGTCATCCACTGGGCCCCGCACATTACGCTCTAAACCACAAGCCATGTTGCTGAGCTGGAGTGGTTAGCGTCGGTGTAGCTCTTCTCCCTCTGGTACAGTGACAGAGCTGGAATGGTACGGATCAGGCATAAAGCCGCTCAACAAGCTCAAGAGCTATCAAAGAGCCACCCTTTTAATTTGGTTAATTTACAGGCAGCTTTTTCACTAATAACATTCTTGGAGTGATACTTGACAAATGGAAATACACACACAGGGTATTTCTGTCTCGGGAGGAGGAGGAGAGAGACTCGTCTAACGTTCGGTTTTCCTTTTTTTCTCCTCCTGCAACGGAGACCCAGCCCGCGAACGAAGCTGAATCCACATGCCCGTTGCTTTATTTCTAACATATTAGCAGCACATAAACTGATTTGTTTAAAGATTTGTGGCTTTGGAAACACCAATTTGACTCCAAATTTTATTACACGGCCACAGAGCGCTGGCCAGACAGAGCGCTTCGGCGACAATCACGTGTGGTTTGAGGCTAAAGCTGAAAAGAAAAAGAAAAACCAGGCTCAGGCAAAGCACCCCCCCCCCCCCCCCCCCCAACCCCCCCTTCACATCTGCATTACTCAAGCTTCCCGGTGCACCAGAATGACGACCATCTATAAAACAAGGACGGTAAACAGTAGATCACTGAATGCTGTGTGGGAAGAATAAAAAAATAAAAAAGCTTTAGATTCATTTTAAGCGACGGCCTATTTGGAATGAATTCTGAAGTCGTGGTGCAAGGTGAAGGGAGAAGTCCCTCTAAATTTTTGTTTCTTTTTTGATTTGACTGTAATTGATTCCTTGTGGCATGAGCAGGATGCAAAGGCTGTATGATGGAGGAAAAGGCATTAGTCACAGCAAACCATTTCTCTAGAATTAGGTGGGGTTCCATTTCACAATAAGACTAATATCTTTGCAATATACACCCTCCATTTAACAATTATTACTGATGCTATAGCTATATTCTGGGAAATGTAAATGTAGGCCCATATTCTGGTGGAACATGTGTATTTTCTCAATACTGATGTGGCTTTGTGGCCTAAATCTTTGCATTCAGCCACTTTAAATAAGTGTATATGGTTTCCTGGCCTTGCAGATGTACACTCTGCTTCCAAGAAGGGAAATATTGAGTTTTAAGCATCGTATTATTCACATCACCGGTTCTTAGAAGGTTTAAAAGTGCAGTTTAACGCAGTAATAAATCCCAGAAGAGAATAATGAGCAGAAAGAAGCTGGAATTTCCTTCCAAATAAAAATGTAAAGCAGATTTCTCTTTTCTTCTTCTTTTTTTTTTTGCCCTATAGCTTTGGGAGGTTGTGTTAGTGTGGCCAGTCAATCATCTCTCCTCTTAGAAGAGAAGGGCTTGGATGGATGCGTGCTGATGTTCATGAAAGCTGGGAAAGGCTGTTTGAAAGTCCGTGCGCGCTGCTGCACCAGCACGAGGAGGAAAAGTTGAAAATGTCCAACTGTACCGAGGCTGATGTGCTCGTTAAGAGTCAGGAGAGAGCGTCGGCGGAGCAGGTCACCCCCGTTTCTCACATCACAGCCCCGTCAGAAATTCTTTCAAGTGTCCTTCTGCGTCGCCAAAGATGACAACGGCGAATCGATAAGCGCTTGAAATGAAAAGGAGCCGCCGGTTTGGCCCCCGAGGCGAAAGATTTCATACCCGCCAGCCTCCTGTGAACTTCAGGCATTCCTCTGCACCTTTCTGCGTGAGAAAGAGGAGGCTCGTGTGTGTGTGTGTGTGTGTGTGTGTGTGTGTGTGTGTGTGTGTGTGTGTGTGTGTGTGTGTGTGTGTGTGTGTGTGTGTCTCCCCTCCTCCTCTTCCTCCTCCTCTCTCTTTGTATAAGAAGGTTAGAGGAGAATATAGCAGCCGAACCATCACCACGACTCTCCAGACGCAGCTCAACCTCCTTGTTCTCTCCGTGCATGCAGGAGGAGGGGGTGGGGGGGGGGTGCATGATGTGGAGGATGTTATCTGCACGTGCTTTGGGGTCGTTTACATGTATTGTGCATATGTGTGTGAGTGTGCACCACAATCCAATATTAAAGCGACCAGGTCAAATTGCGCAGCACCGAACGAGCAGTGCTGGTAAACGGTTGATTTTGTATTTGTTCCCCTCGTGTTGTTTATCATTTGACTCCACGCACATGTGTTTACAGCGGTGGAAAAGGAAAACAACAAAAAAAAACAGGTCTGGCCTTCACGGGCCTCTGTGGAAGAGCCATTTCCTTAATGTGTTTTAAACCCACTCTTATAATTATACGCATTTGGTGATTTATCATATCACATGTGATGCTGGGATGCCAGGTTCTGATTCACCTAAATTTAAGGATGCTGGAGAAGGAGTGAGGGGGTAAGGGGGGGAGGGCGTGATGCGCACGGTTTGCTTCAGTGTTCCCTTTTTTTGCCTGGAAATTCCCGTGTGGATGTGCGCATTAATTAGGGTTTAATGGGAGTATGACTAAAAATGTAAAAGAAGGATTAGGCCAGGAGGGGGGAGGGTGGGAGAAGGGGGGGGGGGTGCACAGGGCCTACGTCCGGTCTGCTCTCCTCACTTAGGATGCGAATGGAAACAAAAAAAAAAAAAAACACACCAGTCTGCATCTCAAGAAACGGATCTATAAAAACATTTGCATCCGAGCCAGCTGTTCACTTCACGAGCACATAAATCCGCAACACCGCTGCTGCTGCTCGGTCTGGCCTCGCGAAGGAGCCTCGTGTAAATACATGTGTTCTGTTAACCAGCCACCTCTTCAAAATAGTCTCAATGTTCTGTTTGGCAATTATAATAAAAATTATGACTAAAATGACCCAATAGATGTTAATTGGATGTTAATTAGACGCAGATTTCGTTGATTACACGTGGGTCGGAACAGGAATCTTCAAATGCTGTGTTGGATTTCAAGTAATTTGATATTTAGCCATAAATCTATTTGTTTATTCATTAGTTTGAGATAATGAGAGGTTGGTTCGTTTATTTAACGTTGCAGGTTCGGTTTTACGCTAATTGTGTTTTGTGTATCTGTGCCACAAATGGTGCAGTGCATCAATAAACCTGTCAGGGCCCACTCACGTGTTTCTTTTTAAACATGCATATGCGTTTTATTTCAAAGACGCCTCTGTTATAAGAGGACTCTTATTTTTTTGCGTTGTTGATGAAATGTTGTCTTCTGCCGGACTACAACAGGGAGAGACGCATACATACACAAACACACCCCTTTAAAGGCGCGCGAGCACGCACACACACACACACGCGCGGGGTCCCTGTCTGAGCTCAAAAAGAAGGAGGAAAAAAAATGCGCCACTCTTGAAGCGTCTTTCCAGGGGGAAAAAGTTGAGGAAGACAGAAGAGGACGAACCAAGGGGAGACTCGGATGAAAGCGCCTCCTTCGCTGCTTCTCCTCACACTGTAAACAGATGGTTATTTATGCGCATAAATGAAACTATCCTGCGTCTTTCTCTCGCTTTCTTTTTGGATAACATAGCGAGAGGGAGCCTGATCCGCGCAATTACGCACGCGTTTCCGGACAGAAACTTCAGACTTGTGCGTAACTGGACCTTGAAGACTGCTCAGCCGTCGCTGTAGAACACAACTACTGTAAACACGAGCGGGTCCCGGACGCTGGAATTTACCTCTTCACTGTAGAATCAAACGCCGACGGCTGCAGGGCGACGCACCGCTGTCCACGACTGGTAAGTGAAGAGTAGAGGAGCTGGAGGCGCTTCGAGAGGAAGTGAGTTGTGAGTTAATGCAAGTGGAGGAATTTGTTCCACTTTTTCCTGCGCCTTTCTGGTGTGAATTTCCAAAGCTGTGGCTGTGGCACATAGCGGAACATGAAGTGACGTGAGAGCAGAGTGCGCCTCACAGGTCGGCGGGTGATAATGGTGTATCGTTAGAGGTGATGGAGTGTGGGGAAGTCAAAAAACACAAGGGGGAGGTTAAGGGCTTGATAGTCCTGTCCTTTGGTTGGTGAGGCTTTTGGGGAAATTAAGAAATATCAGCTGAAGTAAGAAAAACTCCGTATTTTGTGCGTAATCTGCGGGTTTTGGTTCTTTTCTCTGGGTTTAAAATTGCGTAAAACGTGTGTGCACAACAAATACAGCTTCTAAACACTCATAGATAAAAATGAAATGGAGTTATCTCTCTCCAGCAAAATACAAACAACAGTGACAAGTGATTATAAAGTGAATTCCAGTGTTTTTTCACCTTCCTCCGCAGTACAGTGTAAAGAGAATGGAGAGGGTGAGAGGTAGGGGGGGGGGCGAGTTTGGGGGACGTTCACGGTCTCACGCCTTTAATTAATACGGGACCATATGGTGGAGGTTAGACGATCCATCTCCCGGTAAAGGCTGCAGTCTCATGCTCCGCGCACTGTGCTGATTTCAGAAGTGGAGCCAGTGTGAGGCGGTGCCAGCTTTCTGTCTGCGCTGGGCCCGGTGCCACGACACTGACTCACCGACCCACTGTCGGTGCTGAGAGCTGAGAGAGTCCGCGAGGAGCCGAGAGGATCCCGGGCTGAACGAGATTCATATGAACGATCCTAAATATTAAAATACGGAAATGTGTTTCAATCTGGACACTCAGCATTTAATTAAAAAATATTAGCAAATTAACCACCAATATTATTGTTATTATGAATGTGTCACATATATTAAAACGTCGTTAATTTATAAAATATTAATTGAAAAGAAAATATCACTGTATTTATATAATTC
The DNA here is from genome assembly GCF_949316205.1 of Platichthys flesus. Lineage (NCBI taxonomy): Eukaryota > Metazoa > Chordata > Actinopteri > Pleuronectiformes > Pleuronectidae > Platichthys > Platichthys flesus. Next base: position 4,991,842 of record NC_084952.1, on the reverse strand, counting down.
GTCCCTTACGTGTTGTCAAATTAACACAATAATGTCGTTTTTATTTCACTTGAAAGGTCAATTTATAAAGGTATTTACACTTTTTATTAATCTGGGCCATATTATTATTATATTGGTATTAAAAACGTGTTGTTTTCTTTCATTTTTCACATGTTATTTAACAAAAAATATTTTTTTATTTAATGGAAATACTCGCCTTTAATTTAATTGTTTTAATTTTTCAACAAACACAGAAGAAAAACGGATTAAAACAAATGATTCGAGGCTGAAAGTGAATACATAGAAAAACTGTATAAATATCAGCGGGTGCGAGTGAAACACTGGAGGCAGCCTCTCATTAAATCTCACTGATTAGATAACACGCAGGCTCATGCAGTGACCTTACACCTGACAGCCTGACCCGCAACATTTCATTTTGCGGAGGACAGATGCGGGGAGAGAGGGTAGGTCGGGTGGGGGGGGGGGGGGGGGGGGGCTGCGCAGGTATGAGACACACCGTGTAAAACTTAACCTGTAATATCTGCATCCTCTGAATCTGAGGCAGAGAAATAAAAAACCCAACCCCACAGACGGTGTAGAGCAGGTGAAGAGAAGAAGTGATGGAAAATGGTTAACAGCATGACTGCATGCAAATTCGCCCCCGACTCGAATTATCATAAGCAAACAGTGTGAGCCTGGGCTAATAAACCCCCATCTGTGTAACTTCATATCGAGGTAGTATGAGGGCTGCGATAATGAATTTTGTAATATCCCAGCGACAGACATCTCAATCAGACTCTAATCCCGTGATTTCCACTGCTCCTCCAAAGCGGCTGCAGGCTGCGGCAGGAAAACACACGATCCTGGCTCAGGCCAAACACGACGGCTTCTCTGCGATATACAAATCTGAGCGATGCGCAAAAAGAAATCTGACGCTGGAGGAGGGAGGGGGGGGGGGGATACTGAACAATGCACGAGCGATCATATTTTAGTTTTAGTCTTTAAACAAGTGGGAGAAAAAGCAGAATCAAACTGGGGGGGATTCATAATTTTCTACAATTAAAAATAATCGTGTTTAGACTCATTTCTTATTGTGTAAAATAAAACGTGTAAACGTGTGTTGCTCTCAGCTGTCGAATCAGGTCAAATAAAACTGGAATTAAATTAAATGAATCTTTTTATATTAAAAAAAAAGGTGCAGAGCAGATAAACTCGTTAAAATGCACATTTCCCCAACTGTAGTGCAACAGCTGAACATCAAGAGTTTGAATACTGCATTTTAATACACAACTCAACTCTCTCATGTCTGAATCCAGAGTTGTTGTTTTTCACTTTCGTCATTCTATAAGATCTGAAGAATAATCTTTGAATTCAAGGCCTAATAACTCAACGTTGATTGTGTGATCTAAAGTCTAAATGCGACTCTTCTTTCTGTTTCTTTTCTTTCTCAGGAGCCGTTTCCAACAAATTTGCCATAATGGATTCCCACTGCCGCAAACTGGCCACCACCTGCGCGCAAATAGGTGAGTGTCTGGTCCATGGGAATCGATCTGATGCGTTTTCGACCACGAGAAAACAGGAGGTTTTGACAGCATTGTGATTTTATATGTCAAATCTGCATGGGAATTAATAGGAAGATATTTGAACATAATTTAAATATATATATTTATATATGACATGGCTATTAATTCTAGGGAATAATCGGTGTACTACTCTTTAGGTTAGGGTAAATACCATGAGGAGGAAAAAACAACTAGAACATAGAAAGTATTTTGATATCCCCTGATAAGTAAGGTAATAATAATAATAGTAATAATAATGATTAATAATAATGATAATTGTATCTTTAGATGTGGCTTTTATCTTAAAATATATTTGACATAAATTAACACTGGTCTCTGTTCAATTGACTGTTTTTACAACAACAAAAAAACATTAATTAAAATGCTAAATTACACAGATTTCTCCAGAATAAAAAGCAATTCTCACAAATGATCTCAGATTAATAATATTACAGTATTAGAAGAAGCTGCTTTATGTGAATATTCCACAGATAATTCTACTAGTATTCCTTTTTCTAAATGAGTGGTGGTCTCAGGTAGTTTTGGCCTTTGGTGATGTGGAGAACTGGTGGTGGTAAGGGGGACTCCAGGTTGTTCTCTGTCTTAGAGGGACACCTGGCGGCCACATGTGGGACATGCAGCTTTAGAGTTGCACGAGGAAGCGTGCAGATAAACAGAGCATCATCTCCCCAGCATGATTTAATCAGGAGGATATTTGACGCAATTATAACCAATATGATTATTAATGAATATAAAAGGATTTAATTTGGCTTTTACAGGACTTGTGTTGCAATAAAGCTGCAGCAAAACACATGAGGGTCCTTAAGCATTTTCAAATCTAATCTCATTCCAAAATAACGTCCCCGAGGAGGGGGGGGGGGGGGGGGGGGTGTGGAAGGAGAATAACAAGATAACAAGAAAAATCTGGGATCCTGCATTTAAATGTGTGATTTATTAATTATTCTCTTCCGCAGAGGGGGAAATCACATCACGTCTTGTTAGGGAGGTAAACGAATAACCGATAACTCCTCATTCTGCTCCATTTACCCAGCGTCGAGGTGGGACAGAGCGCGGGCAGGACATAGCTGCACATCGGGGGCGCTCATTGATTATGAATTATAAAGAAAATAAAACAATAACAGAGGTGGAGGACGATGCAGAGGCGTCGAGCATGCTGCAGTAAAATATGCAGCGCTCGTGGGATCGACTCCGGGGACAGAGAAAACGAAATGTAGAGCGGAAGCCAATTCGTGAGGAGGAATATACTAATGGAGGAATGTGATGTCTGACCTAATCCTATGTAGAGCGCCTGCTCGTCTCCTCCTGTATTGACTGAATGGCTAATTAATGGCCCTCTATGACAGAGGCCTGCTGCGCGCGGTAATCCGCAGAAGAGAGATAAAGCATTCACAAGGTAGAAATGAAGAGGAGACCGATAATCCACTTCAGGTTTAGTGGCGTTACAGTGGAGGCGGGAGAAGAAAGGAGCAGCTCGCTGTTTACTGAGGAGCACGAAATAAATACAGAGAAGATGGGATGTTATAATATTTTGTTTTTAAGTGTTAAAAAATATATATTTTAGATTTAGACCTTTGTAAGATTGGTATTATTCATGAGCCTCATTTTCTTCTAACTTTCACTTTAGAGGATGCTGACAAATACAAGAGGATGATTTTATTGTGTATTTAAAAAAAGAATAATGTGTTGGGGATACATTTGTCAATTAAAAAATATATGAAAGACGATAATTTAAAAAACTTGCATCACCCAAAGTGACGCGGGGTTATTGCTCAATATGAGAGTGTGAGCGTGCGTGCGTGTGAGCGTGTGTGTGTTATATATCAGGGGCTTTGGCGGGATTAGACCAATACCTTCATAACAGCCACGATTCCAAATGGCCACGTGGATCTGGGAAGGGTGTGCTTATCTAATGATGATGGTGGTGATGATGTTATGTGGAATGAGAGAAAATGGCCAGAATCTCACGGGCCTGCACTTTTACGCACATTGTCCCACATGCACTGCTGTGAATTTGCGTAATTACGCAGCCTCCTCTCTGCTCCATGGCTGCTAACCTGTCTCCCAGCTGACAGCCCCCCCACCCTCAATTCCCCACCTTGGAAATTAAAGTCACCTCTGTTTGATTAACCGTGTTTACTTTGCCTTTGGACGCGTCACAATCTTAAGGGACCAAATTTTTTTTTTACTAAATTAAAAAAATGACTGCACATCAACTCCAACTCATTAAAAGTCCTTTTCCAGAAATTCTTAGGCAAATGAGAGGCTTATCAGATTAGAAGGAGAGAAAACACGCAACAGGAGAGCTCCCTGGCTGAGGGGTCCGAACGCACGGTGAAGAGAGAGATCCAGTTAAGCACTCTGATGAAGTAATCCGTCGTCAACAAACCCGAGTGTGCGCGGCTAACTGCGGCTCCGCTGGGGTTGATTTAATGGATATGTGAACCTTAACTCTGGTGGGGGGTCAAGAGGATGGCCTCATTTGACAACTATATGACTGTCAATGCTTTTTTACCCCCCGGAGACCAGTGAACCACTTCAGGTCAGACTGGGCCGAATCTTCTGTTGGACAATATTTTACAACATTCATCTCCTGATGATCATAGTTCGGGGGGGGGGGGGGGCACTTTAACAGAATTTGTTGCCTTTGACATCCTCTTTAACTTATTATGTTATATCTTGGATGAACATGCGATAGCTGGAAATTCTGCACCAGATGCACATGTGCTCATTTTAACATACTGTACATGTCTGGTAGTTAGCGTCAGTTGACAAGTGCGCACTGTTTGGGAGCAGACAGGCCGGGACCCCCTCCCTTTGAGGCTACCATTAACCCCCCCCGCCTCCCTCCCCTTTGTCCTTTCACGGTGCCATTCTGCTGTGTGTTGTTGTGTTTGCTATTCAAGTGCACATCTTTATTTTCCTTCTTTGCGCTTTCAGTACAATCCTCTCAGTGCCTCGCTTTATCCACACTGAGTCCCTGAGTAAACTGCAGAGCCAGACGCACTGTGAACACGCGGCTCAGCTCGGGTATCAATAGAACTGCGTCGTTTTGCTGGGCCACTGGACCCAGCTCATAAAACGAGGCCAAACTATGATATTTTCATTTTTTATTTGGTCTTGGGCTGCTGCGCAAAGGCACCTCGGAGCGCCGCGGGGGCACCGTGCGTCCCAGCTCTCTTTACATGCTTTTATTTGGAAGAGAAAATAAGCGCCCAGCCCGGCATAACGCATTGGCAGACATATCTCGTTTCTGCGAGCTCCGGTTGGTCGGGCACACTGTCATATCCACATGCATGCGCCTGTCAGAGGAAAATCTGGGCGGGCGCAACGTGGTGACGTGGAATCTGGATAGAGGCGCAGATAGAGGCAACAGCTGAAATGAACACAGAGCGGTGTGGTGTGTGTATGCCTCTGGATCTAATATCACCTACCTGTCCTTGTCACTCTGATAGTCAGCAGAGGTAGCCGCTGTTCACCGCCGATGCCATGGCAGCGCTCAATGGCCTCTTTTAAAGCATTTATCAGCTCAGACACAACGAGGGGCTCTCTACTCAGCCGCAGGAGGAACCGCGCTGCTGTGCGTATTTTGGAGAGCCGCTGAACACATTCCGCAGTCGGACTTTCCGATCATCCTTCCAGTACTGAGAGGGACTTAATCTGCTTTTTTGACAGCCAGCGGTGCGATTTTTGCCGATGAACTCTATGAGGGATCCATTAAACACAGACCATCACCACACAGGGAATAAACTTGCCTCCACGCACTACACGGCTCTGGCGATGGCCTCTAGTTTACAGCCGCTGCAGCGGTCGGTGGACTCGAAGCACCGGCATGAGGTGCACACCGTGTCGGACACTTCCAGCCCGGAGTCTGTCGGTAAGAGCCGCCCGGGGTGCAGATGTGCTCAGCGAGGAGCCGCTCCAAACAAAAGATGGCTCCCGGTTTTACATGCATGCGGATAGGAGATTACAGCTGTCATTTTACTCGGATAGTTAGTTTTGACTCTGGCCTGAATGTGTGTGTGTGTGTGTTTGTGTGTGGTGTTGAAGTGACAAGTTTCTGTGTCATGTTAATGGAGCAGAGCTTTTCTTATGTTAAATAAAATTAGTCTCAATGTCAACATGGAATTAGAAGATTAACACAGATCCAACTAAACTAATTTCAGCCCATGAAACGTGGGGTTATTCTGTGAATCGGAGCGGGAACAAACAGCTCGTCCGTTTCCCAGGAGAGTCGTGGGTTCAGGATTGTATTTTACTGAAGCATTATAAAGGCCTTTAATCCGCTGAACTAAACCGAGCGTGCTCTCCTCTCCACAGAAAAAGAGAAGAACCAGAGTAAGAACAACGACGACTCTTCGGATGACCCCTCGAAAAAGAAGCGACAGCGGCGGCAGAGGACTCACTTCACCAGCCAGCAGCTCCAGGAACTGGAGGCCACTTTCCAGCGGAATCGCTACCCGGACATGAGCACGAGGGAGGAGATAGCCGTGTGGACCAACCTCACAGAGGCCCGGGTCAGGGTGAGTTAGTCCCCTGGGTGTAAACAAAAACAATTCGTGTGAATCATTTCGGGGGAATTCGTGCCAATTGTCTGGTTTTACTACAAATATCCTGGACGTTAGTATTGTTTACGCACGGACGCCAATCTTTACGCACGGCTGAAATTTCCAAGAAAATAATTAAGGACACAATTTTAGATTAAGGAAAACAAATAATCAGATTATTGTTTAAATATACTACTTGTTGGAGCTCAATTTAATTAATTACACCGTATTTGCTAAGCTAATAAACTAAATATAATTACATGATGCCAAATAATCAATTGTTGGCACAAATTAATTTGTAGCTGTGCAGACTTTTTCTTTTTCTGTTATTATTATTATAATAAAACAGAAGAAAACGAGCTGTTGGTTATTCGCCTGTTGAGGTGTAAGAACACATTATTGACCTTAACAGTTTGAGTCGGTGACAGATACCAGTCGTGTTCGCCTGTTCGTGTGAAAGAGGTGCAAAGCTTGTATTTTGCGATTGTCGCCCTGGTGTTGTGTGATGAAGGTCAGCGTGTTTGTGGGAGCCTGCAGGGGAATACACATCCACGCCACATTAGGATGGTGCAGTGACAGCCCGGTGTGTATTCAGATAACAGACACAGTCTAAGCGGATTAATGAAGTCTGTGTGGATTTACGCACGGTGATTCTTTAGGGGAAAAAAGAGATTAATTTAACCTAAAACTTTTTTAACAATTACAAATTAATTAAATAGGTTTACACAAAGATAATACGCAGCAAAATATCGAGGTTTTAAAGGATAATTCATCTTCGAAAAATAATCTCTAACACTTTCCAATTTTCTTTATTCCAGGTTTGGTTCAAGAACCGGCGAGCCAAGTGGAGGAAGCGGGAGAGAAACCAACAAGCCGAGCTTTGCAAAAACGGCTTCGGCCCTCAGTTCAACGGACTCATGCAGCCCTACGAAGACATGTACCCCAGCTACACGTACAACAACTGGGCCGCCAAGGGCCTCACGTCGGCCTCCTTGTCCTCCAAGAGCTTCCCTTTCTTCAACTCCATGAACGTCAACCCCTTGTCCTCGCAGACCATGTTCTCGCCGCCCAACTCCATATCCTCCATGACTTCCAGCATGGTGCCATCGTCGGTGTCGGGCGTGCCGGGCTCCAGCCTCAACAGCCTCAACAACTTGAACAACCTCAGCAACCCATCGCTCAACTCGGGGGTGCCCACGCCGACGTGCCCCTACGCGCCGCCGACCCCTCCTTACGTGTACAGGGACACTTGTAACTCCAGCCTGGCCAGCCTGAGACTGAAAGCCAAGCAGCACTCGAGTTTTGGATACGTGCAGAATCCGGCGACGAATCTGAGCGCTTGCCAGTACGCCGTGGACAGACCCGTCTAATACCGATCCGCACTGCCAAGAACGACCACCCTAACAAGTCATTAAAGGCTGAAGTGGCGTGATTTTGCGCGTAATTGGGGTGAGGAAATCTGGTTTTTACTTGTTTTGTTTTTTTAAATGCATTTAGGGAAACTCCTCCATCGACTGGCATCTTCAATAGCTGGAGTGCTGCATTGTTTTGGGCTTTTTTCCCTCTTTCCTCAACATATCGCCACTTGCCCCTTGAACATTCCCCAACATTAAAAGAACCGTGTGAGATTATCCCACCCGCTCCCTGTTGTTAAGATTTTTTTTATTTGATTTTATTTCAGCAGGAAAAATAAGATTTGAAGGTTGGCTTGTTATGGTGGTCATTTTTTGCAGTGTGTGAGTGTGTGTGGGTGTGTGTGTGCGTAATCACAAACAGCCGGCCACAGGAACAAGAGACTACTACAACTACTTCTTTTTTTTTGTTGTTGTGTTTTTTCATATTTTTTTTTTTCCAAAAAGAAAAAAGGGCACTAGAGACTTAACCACTGACTCAAGCTCAGCTCCGGGAGGTTTTAGGTTTATTCCCCCTTCGATGAGTCCAGGCCTGTTTGCGCCACCGTCAAAAAGAAGAAGATGATGAAGAAGAAGAAGAAGAAACACACGCCTGGTTCATTTTTTTCATAAAAACTCCTCATGAGGGTTATTTTTCATTTTCTCTGGACGTTAAATGTTGACTGAAAAAAAAAAAAAGGTTGTAAATATATATTTGAACTATCATCTCCTGTCTGTCGAGGCGAATGCGCTTTAACCCTCCAAGTTTCTCTCCCCAGGTTCGATTTATCAACGCATGTGGAAAAAAAAACAGAATTAAACAAAACAAAAAAAAAAGATAAAACCCTAAAAAGGAATCATGTTTTGCTTGCAAACAAAAAGGGAATGTACATACTAAAAAAAACGCACCAGTTGTGTGTTTCTAACATATTATAAATTTATTATTAATGTCTGTGTGAATATCGATTTAGAATAGCAATTCTGGATTTAAACAAAACTAAAAAAAAAAAATAAGAAAAAGACGCATCAAAAATGTTCCTGCGACAAATTATTTGTTTGTTTTTTTGCTCTGTGTATACTATTTGGTACGGAATTATGTTTCTCTCCTCTTTTTTTTGTTCTTTTTTTTTTCCAACATCCAAAAAAACTATTGTGTTTTATTTAATGGAAGTAAATATATTGTTCAAAAACATTCTGCTGTTATTGAATCTTTGTGTCGCGCGGTGGGTTTAGCGGCGAGCAGGGCCACTGACAGTCTGTCTATAGCCTTTCGATTATGTGAGGTGCTTGTGCCGCCTAATCTATAGAGGAAAAACAATGGGCCCGCTCCAATACACATAGCAGCGAGATGCTCAGTCAGATTAACTGCTGAATACATGTCTCGGGCCCCGGCTGGTCGCTGGTGCTTGAAATAACACGGGAATCAACAAACAGGAGTTGGACCACACAACAATGACAGGGGTCCATTAGAGTCTGTGGGGTTGTCTGAGTCTCTGAGTGTGTTGGAACTCAGGAGAGTCTCTGAAGTGGATCATTAGAAAAGGGCAGAAAAATCCACATTTACATTGAGTTTATGCTTTAATTTAAAAGGGGGTCTACTAAAGTGGAAATGTCCAAATTGTGTGTATTTAATCTAGAATTTTAAAAGATTTGAATTAACCATTAGGATAATTGTTGTTGCACATCTTTACGCAGCCTCACACACACACATCCATCCGCCTTCCTTTTGAAACTCTCCACTCCACATTAACGCGTAATGTTGACGACAAATGCGCCAAAGCAAAACAAAAGGGAAACTATCTCTGATTCACAAGCTTAAGCAAACAAATCTCTGTCACACACACACACACACACGTAGGTATGTGGGGCGATGCTGACAGTGGGAGGCGGAGATGGGGGGGGGGGTGGACGAGTGCAGATTCGTGGCCGCAGGCAGAGCCCAGACACCGGCGAGGAAGCACCGCCATGGGCAGAAGGAAAGAGCCAGACAGATAGAGTCTGTTTTTTTTTTTAAAGCCTGCTCCATAATATCCATCTAGTGAACTGTATTGGAGTTTAATTACCCTGTGTGATTATATACAAGTGTCACAGCTATTTAAATATCTAGAGTTTTTGTTTTTAAAAAGAGCAGAAACTCGATGTCAGCCTCTCGTTGGAGCTGATTTAGGAGCTGGTGTTAGGCTGGAAGAGGCCTGAGGTCATCCATGGGTGGGGTGGTGGTGGTGGGAGGGGGGGGGGGGTATTATGAAGATAAATAAATCAGACTTAGTCCAAATTGTTTTCATACAAAAATGTTGAACAACAAACACGAGAGAAGCATTGTTCTCTCTTCACATCCATGAGGTTCTCTCCTGCAGCCACTTCTCCACAATCACATTCCCTCTCTCTCTCTCTCTCTCTCTCTCTCTCTCTCTCTCTCTCTCTCTAAAAGAAAAGACAAGCTGCGGCCTCTTTTCTTTTATCCGCCTTGTGTCACCTTTTGATGGAGCCGGTAACGCAGGGCAATAATCAGCTGACAGGAGGGGGGGGGGGGATAAGCCGCGGCTGCTGTATAGGGACGAATACGCAAGTCTGCAGCCTCAATACACATCAACACGTGAACAGGGGATGACCCTGAAGAGAGGAGGCTTCAGTGGGAAATGTCCATTTGGCTGAAACGGCGCACAGGACTGCGGACCTTTGCCCCCCCACCCTCTCCTCTCCTCTCCTCTCCAGCCTGCACAAGGTAAGAGCTTATTAAAGTTTAAATGGGAAAACAACATGGAGTACACTTAATCAGCTGCTGTGGCTGCATGTGCACTTCAACCATCGATTTCTGCAGAGACAACGGGAGGATTCTGTTTGTGTCGTGGCTGCGTTTGATCAGAAATCAATTGTGAATCGTTGGTCATCTTGTGCGTAAAACAAAAAACAGAAAAACAAGTTCGGGTCAACCTAAGAAACGTCTCCAGGTAGAACACCGCCAGAGAAACACACTCAATAAACGTCAGACTCGTGTAGTTCATGTTCCGACAAAGATGTGATTCTCGGTACATGTTTAAAGCAAATTTATACTTCTCCTCCCACATGCACCCAAAACGCACAAGTACATCTTGATTTGAGATTTGTTCCGCCAGCGTGATTAAAAAACAAAACCCAACTCGAGGTAACACAACACACACACAGACACACGCCGCTGCAGCTTTCACCTCCACTCCGATGGGAATTCAAATAAAAAAGCGAGCGAGTGCAAATATCCAAACATGTATCGTTATAGGCTTTAATCTGAATAATTAACAAGCTGTCAGTATTCATGAAGCGGCGCGTGCACATCCTGCACGCGAGGAATCAGGGCGCGAGTTCTGCTAATTACACGCTGATGAGGCCTGGATTTCTACTGTTGCGTTCTTAGACAAATGAACGCAACAGAAACAAATGAACTCACACACATAAATAAAGACAGTTTTAAATTCAAATATAAACAGCATGAGCGTAAATATGTTAAGTCACACGCATGGAAATGGTGACTTTCAGCTGTGTGGATTAGTTGCAGATATTAGTGTGCGAATGTTATGAATGGACAAAAGATTGTTCGATTATGCACTTTGAGAATTAACTCCTTCAGAGAGTAACAGGTTATTTAGTTGGATCTCAGGTTGTGTTGTTCTTTTTTTTTTTCAAGTAATAAAAGGACGAGTGGTGCATGTGCATGAATTCAGATGCTTCTTGGATTTCATTTTGAAGTTATAGCAATGAGGCAACAGGGAATTATTTAAATCACAGGAGGAATCCATTTCTGACACAGAGCAGTTTCAAAACCTCAAAGGTCTCCAGTGAAATCAGCAATTTTCAGGTTGTTAAAAGCACATTTGTATCTACAAGTGAGATGAGATGTTTCCAGTATTGAAATATCACAAATATACCAATTAATTATAGTACAATTGTTGGAAAAACAAATACACACAGCCACATGTGAAGTCTCCGATTTATATCAGGCCAAGTCCTTATAGCCTTGTATAATCCGCTATATGTTTAATATAAGTATAAATTAATGGAAGTGTGTATAGAGACCCACGTTTCTTGTTATCTTCAATACACACACACACACATTCACTTGCACCTACCAAGCTTTTTTATGTAAGGACAAAATACATGCTTCTATCTTCGTATATCCTTCTAGGTGTTTCATATCAGAATTGAATACTTGAAATAAATAGCGACCCACCTTTTGAACACCCCTACTTACATACATAAATACTCACATGTGCAGAGTATTTGGGGAACTCAGCAAGATATTGAATTTAAATATGTCGTATATACACACGTCTATATATAAATCACATAAGACCTGAATAATGGAATTGATACATCTTTCTTAAATCTCCACCTATTTACATACAAATGCACACACACACACACACACACTTATATTCTTAGATATCCTTCTATTGGTTATATGTTTAACATAAGAATTGAATAATGGATACGTATAGAGAGATATGTGTTAAATCCCAGAGTACATCAAATTGCTTTCATCTATCCAGCGACGTATTGGATCAAAGGACAAAACTCCCCCCATATACTTATAGAATTAAATGGCTACACATGCAACCTCCACACAGACTGGACTCCTCTCCGTCCCCTCTGAGTGCAGCAGAGAGGACTCCTGTGTGTCTGGGGGAGGTGGGTGCTTGTGGCTATGGGGGTTTGGCTCTGGACCAATGGCGGCCCGGCGGCCTCAGCTAAAGGTCACATGGTGTGACCTCACACATTCTCACCCTCACCTTAGGCCCGATGAGACGCTCCTCCATAACAAGACGAACGGGCCGTCCACACCCGAGCTGAGCCCGCACGGCGACGTCTCTAATTCGGACCTGCTCGCTTTGCTTCTACAGAAATCCATGAAAGATAAATTGTAGAGTTTGCTTTTTATTCACTGTAACAACATTCTCGTTTGTTTGCAGACTGTAAAGAAAGAAAGGGAAAAATAAATGTATGTCTTTGCCTCGGGTTTGTGCTTTGTGTGAAAATATTGACTCGCTGGTTCATCTATGCCTCCATGCTTGGGAGTCGGCCCACGAAGCCACGCATTGCTTCCTCTCGGCGCTGCACGCATCTTGAGAGTGTACGTGTGTGTGCATCTGGCGTGCATACATGTACGTGAACATGTGCGTGCAGATGTGTGTATCAGCTCCTCTCGCAGTGGGGGGGCTCGGTGCTGTGCGAGGGCAGGCGTCTGGCCGGAGCGTGTGAAAGCAGATAACCAGGGCGAATTTCTGTGACGCACACACTTCCTGCTCACTGAAGTTCTATTAGAGAAAGATGAAAACAAAACACACATCTGAGCTGTTTTCTCTGCAAATCAATTTCTGCACATTAAGCGTGCTGGAGAGATCAGCAGCACGGCTCTCATGGACCTTGAAATAGGGAGGGGGGGAGGTGGGGAAAGGGGGGAGGGGGGGGGAATGATCCATCAGGAGCGACTCGTGAAACATAGGCAGGGTTTAAAAAACTAAAATCTTTACGAATACAGTTTACCTGTAGGTGTCACGTGTATTTCGCCATTTGTGAGAGGCAGCCTTTCAGGAGCCTGGGGGGGGGGGAGAAGTGAACGTCACTCATCGTAGGTGGGGAGAAAATGTTGGAGGCTTCTTGGAGGCATTTTGAGTAGAAAAAAAACAAATACTTAAAAATTAAAAATGCACTTAACACCTAGTTTGCTCCTGGAGTTCTTTCTCCTGTGTGAGTGTGTGTTTAGGTGTGTGTGTATTTGTGTGTGTGTGTGTTATTGCAGAAGAAAAAGCTTGCATGCTCAAACTCCTCTGGATAAAAATGCCATTCAAGTGGTATTACGCAGCATTAAGGTCGACCTACCCAGCTGCAAGGAAAAAACAGGGAATCCTTTATTATGTTCCACGTTGATCATATGAAACACGTCCTGTGTTCTTCTATCAGATCCTATCCACGAATGGATTCTGTGCATAATCTATGGAAAATTATAAAAATGACTTGAAACAAGGTGTAATTCATAAGAACAGGCAGCCTGCAGGCCCAGCAGCCGCCCAGAGTCTTCCTCATGCCTCCTCTTGTTAACCTGACAAGTCCAAAGCTGCTAACATTTTAGCCTTATCTGCAGCATCGTGTTCAGACACCTCCAGTTTACACAGTCGGCCCCAGATGGCTTCTCTCAGCACTGTTTTCTTTGGACCTGTCATCTACTGTAACGTCTTAATTGACGTTTACCTCTGCTCGCCTCTGTCAGCCACCCGGAGTCTGACGAGCAGCCTGGCAGCACCGGTTCCCAGGCTCCGGCTTCCAGTTAGAAAATTACACCTGAGCACTTCTGTTTGTTTAAGGTCCCCCCCCCCCCCCCCCTTTCTTTTCATTTTGTGTTGGACAATTTTGTGTCTTTCACACGCAGAGCAAATTCAGAAAAATGTATTTGTTTCCTCTCAGTTGATGCGAGTGCAATCCTGCTTGTATGTCCTGTTTATGACCAAAACCCTCAATTTGACCTCTTAGAATATGATTAGATCCGATTCATGCTTCAATCAGGGACTGAAGCTGAGAACATACAAATAATAGAGAAACTAACATCGCACAACAGTTTAAAGTGACTTTTCAGTTGATAAGGGTCGTCTCAAAGGATAGAAAACCCAAAACCATGCAGAGTTGATGTTGTATACTCGAAACACTGATCTGAATCCAGCTGTGCAAACATCTTTGGGCATAAAACGCACAACATTATCGAGAGGACCACTTAGAGAGGAGCTTTACATCCATTATTCCAGCCTGATGCCACGTTCAGCTCAGAGCTGGAAGTCAGAATAGTGTGTTTCCGAAATAAAACCTCGGAGCTCTCATGTGATCCAGTTATAGAAGCAATAAGACAGAAATGGGGACATTGAATAAGATTTAAATCATTAAACAGCGTAAAGCAGTTTCTCATTTAGATGATACAGATATATTTGGTTTTCCAGACGGCAAATGTAGGTTTAAATTCTCACAGCGAAAAGGGGAATAGGAGCTCATGCAATGCAAAATGTGGTTTAACTTACAGTAAAGTGCCACAGCATCACATTTTCAGTAAATAGAAATTAAATGAAACTTTCTGAAGCCAGGGATCTGACCAGCAGCTCAGTTTAAACCACAGTTACAAGAGTTACTTTTCCCCTTTTCCAGTTTATCACAACTTTAAATCTCCCGTTGTTTGATCAGTGTCAGAGCGAGCTGAGTGACATCCCACAGAAAATCTAACTTTGCTTATTAATAAACAAACTCCGGCAGGAAACCGTCCGATTCTCACGTGATGTAATCCTTTGTGTTTCTGTTACACTGCACGTGACCTGAGATCAATGTGCTTCTCTCTCTCTCTCTCTCTCTCCACTGTTTCCAGAGCCTGTTGCTGCCTGTGTCCGTCCTGCCAGCAGCAGCTTGTGGTTGGAGACCAGCTATAATTCAACATGTGCCTCCATCCACAGACTTCAAGCAAAACACAGAAGCTCTGCCTGCTGAGTCACTGTAAGATGATTGCTCCTCGCAGAAGTTGCATGTTCCAGTTTTCCTTCTGCAGCGTTGAAACAATTTTTTTAACTTCCAATTTTTCAATTTCTGCTCCAGTGGTTACAACAGATGTCAGATTCACTCTCATGTGGACGAGCAGCTGTTTGAAACAAGCAACAGTTATATACTAACAGATGTTTAACTGAGACTTAGAAACTGTAAATATTGATTAAATGTTGAATGCTTGCTTCATGTTCCTCATTCTAATGTGGTCTGTTGTGTGAACTATGCATTAAATATTATTGTTTGATTGCAATCTCTGTTTATCATCATGTATTCATGTAGTTTATTAAGTTGAATGGTCACGCTCGTCAAAGTTGTCATCTGATGTCATATAAGAAGACAGATACCATTAATGACCAGGGTCGGCAGTGAGGTGTAAAATAACGCTCCACCTGGTGTACCTGGTCGCTCTGCACCTCCACCGGCCCCGCAGCACTTCCAGCCCGGCAAGAACAGACGGCAAGGAGAGCGACTTATTGGATTCGATTCCCACCCAGCAGTGACTTATACGCTCAACCTATATGTCACAGATGGCAGGATTTCAGCGGGGCTGATATAGGAAACCCACTAAGAAGTATTGATCTGTGCAAGATCTGCTCCCAGAGCCTGATCTCCACAGGATCTGAACATATGCAGAGCGCTGCAGGGGAGAGGAGCCGCGGGAATCTCACTCTGTACCTGGAACCACTGAAGCACTAACAAGCAGTTCACAAAAACACATTATACTTAACCTAAACTCTCTCTTATATGCAGAGGAAATCCAGTCGATCTTGTGTGAGCATGAATTATGGTTATTAACGCCACATTGTCCAGTTAGCAGCGGCTACATTAGCATCAATTAGCAGAACGCTAGCATGCCAATCGCCTCCGTGTACGAAAAACAATGGGACATTAGTATTTTTACATTTACATACATCAACATTGATTTACAATCAATACTTTATTGTCCACAATTAAAATAAAATGTGTTGTAAATACATCTTCAGCTCCATACACCCTGATTGATCGACCTCATCAAAGCCTTCATGCTCATGAAGCATTAATACAGTGTAAGAAAACAACCAACATGCTGTTATTAAAAAATACTATTAATGCTAATGCAGAATCTAACATGAATTGTGATTTTAATTTGATAACTCAAAGCACTATCAATTTGAACCATCAGAGTTTTGGCTGAGGAACTCGATGAGAAAAGGGTCGAGCTCATTCTGACACTTTATGCTTTGACTTTTGATTCCCCTGATTATTCAGATCTAACAACAATCAAATAAATATTACATTCTCTTAGACAAAACTATGAAGTTAAACGCTTCTGCAGAGAAAACTATTTTTTGAATTTAGTTGCAGCTTTGTATATTTTTAATCAAATTTAATAAAAACAACCTATAACAACAACAACCTTTAATTTCCAAGCAGGTGATTTGAAAAATTGCCCGAGCAGGTTGACTGAGCAAGTCTATAGATCACTAACATAGAGTGTGTGTGTGTGTGTGTGTGTGTGTGTGTGTGTGTGTGTGTGTGTCTCAGACAGTTTTAATCTCTGATAAGACAGTCACGTCCATCTTTGTCGTCTGCCATGTAAACTCTGGTGGAGAGCGACCTGCTGCCTGCGCCTCCAGGTCTCCACAGCTCCCCTTCATTACCGTGCACGGTGGGAGAGCCAGAGCGCACGGTGTGGTAATCCCTGCTGGAAGGTGTCACCATATACTGTCATTAATGATAACACACACACATACACACACATATATGCTGGGCCAGGATTGGCTGAGGGATTAATGGTTACAGCAGCAGCAGCATGTTGGAGATGACAGCTAAAGGTTTATATCTCTGCAGGTTATGTTCGCTCATATCATCCTCCTCTGTAGGAAGCTGTACACGTTTACATTACTCTGTTGTTGGGGACATGTGTTACACTGTTGTGTTGTTTAACGCCATTTGCTCACTTCTGTTTAATGCTGCAGAAATCATGATATTTTAGAAATAGATGGGGATTTCCGCAGGGAAATTATCCTTCAAATATATTTTGAGGTTTTTTAATTGTCTCCTAAACTATTAACTTTCAACCCCCTGAGAGAGAGGTAAGTATACGTGTTACTCCTTTAAACAGACTATTTATTTACCCTATTTGAATTATATCTAGAGGTTATCTAGGCCAAAAGTTGTAATGAAATCCATTCACAACATTAAAGACTACGGAGAGAAGTCGGAGAAAGCAGCCAATGGTGTGTTCAGCAGAAATATATGAATCCACTCATCTCAGGACCTGGCAGGTTTATTTCACGACCCCTAGAGGGCAGCCGCAGCATTGCACTAATATGTTTGACCTGTGCCCTTTGGGTTTCTAATAGTATGTTTATTTTAAAAATTTTCCTAAACTACATTGGTTTCAAAGGATTTAAATATGATTTACTATATGGTGAGATCACTTACTATATGTAACAGGGATGTTAGCTGCTGAAATGCATCTACCTGGATTATGTGTAATTGTAAATGTTATGATGAAAATATTTAGACACAAATAGATATTCATCTAAATACAGTATCTAATTTCTTATCCTAATATTAGAATGTTTTGATATTAATTTAAAAGAATTTGTCTCCAACTGAATTAACTAATAAAGTATTGTGATTCTGTAAATAAAAGTATAATTATTTAATTTAAGCTCAGGGTTGTAATATGAAATAATTTCTCCACAGGTTTGTTAGATGACCCAGAGTTGATAACGTTGTTTTCTTGATGATTTGTCAGTGAACACACAACCACCAATTATTCAGTCTTGTAATTAGACCACATGATCCAGCAGAGGGCGCCACAGACAGTTGATTTAGAAAATTAGCTCCTCCAATATTAAAATTATTATTTTTAAACGTAGTTTAGCATCTTCTGTTTTTGAAAATTCACATTATGTTTGAGTCCGGTAAACTAAAGGTATCATCATATCACTAAGCTGTATATTTCTGTATACATCTCAATATCTATCAACTGCAAATAATGTTTTAATAATTCATGCCATTTCTAATTTTCTATAATAACATATCCCTTAAATATATCGTGATAACTATTAAAACATATTTATCATTCAATCATTAGCTTTTCATTAGGCTTACATTGCAATTGTCTTTAATTAAACTCTGATTTTACAGAATCACAAACGACAAAACAAAGTCAAGCAGACGCATCAAGTGAGAAATAAAAAATGGCAGAGAGAATAAAACCGAGGGTCTGACGTGACACCGGCTCCGTATTCTCCTCAATTTATCAGGCATCACGGTGGGTAATGAAGCAGAAAGGTCAGGCGGGGAGGGGGGGGGGGGGGGCGATTTGTTTTCATCCGCTCTGAACCAATAGGTCAGATTTCCACTTTCCACACCACAACTCTGTGACTGCAGCTGCTGCCCTTCTGGTTAAAACAATACATTCACCTGGGCCACTCATACATCATATCACCAATTCTCCATCTTATTGGCAATGTCACAGCGAGTGCTGCCGGGGGATATTAAGAGAATAGATTTACTGCTGCCTGACAGCCTCGGATATGATATGAACGGCCGTGTAATGTAAGCCATACATTATGAATCCAATTTGTTTGGGCCACAGCAGGTATGTCAAGAGCAAAACAGGTCGGCCTGAGAGTCACGCTGAGGCCACTAGGTGGCGGTATGCTGGTGAATATGGGCCCAGAGTAGGGTTTTCACGGTAATACAACATTTATATTAAAACTATAGTAAGTAGCTGGGACACTATCAGGACATAAATGATGAGACAATCTCTAATAAAAACATCTTTATTTAAAAAGGCACATTTATTGCTCTATTTTGAAAAGGAATGTGTAATGAAACCACAGTTCACAGCCATTTATTTGCACTTTGCTCATTTGTGGTTGTTTTGAAATGTCATTTAAAAAAAAATTACCTGACATAAATATCCTGCAGCATTTTACTCCCTAGATTCTCCTACTGTTCATGTTTATTTTTATATAATGTGTTGTCTCCTCTGATTCTACAGTATGTAACCAGTTATTTAGTCTGCACTTTGAAGCATATCATATTTTTTTAAAGCACTCCTTTGCAGGTCTGCACTTTGAGGTTCTAAGCAGCTTGGACATTTGACACCACAGTTACTGGGTTACTGGTGACCACACATCTTATTAGAACACACACACACCCCCACGCACACACAATTTACACTTAATTAGAATAGGAAAACAAGCCTCTTATTTAAGAACTATTGCCTGTCTCATTTCTTTAAGAGATGCTTATAGGGGTGGACGTTGAATACATGATACAAAAAGCAAGTAATGACTTTCACGAGTCGAAGGTAACATCTGGTTTTAGATTGAAACAAAAACTCGAAAGCCTGAACATATTAAAAATATAATATGATGAATATAATATATTCACTATAAACAAAAAGAGAGAACATATGTTGTAATTTGGGCTAATAATAAATTCCTCAATAATTACATTTAATCTTGAAAATGAACAATTTTATATATAGTTAAGGCCATTATACATTTACAGTTATATGAGCATTCAGGGGGAAATGCAAATACACTTGAATCTACCAGAGATAAACTTCAGTGCATCCAGATGAGACGTGTTGTACTTTTGTTTCAGGACAGACGGGTTTGTTTCAAGGACACAGTGCATTCAAGACACTGCCAACAACAACAACAGTATAGGAACAATATGTCATGACGTTAAAAGAGCTGAATGTACCAAAGGGGAACGGGTTGAGGATTAGGAAGGGTCACAAAGATTCATGATCCCACATGTGTGGTCATGGGAAAAACAGGTTCACAACACAAAACGATGACAAAAAAAAGTGTGTGTTTCTATCAGATAAGAATCGGCTGTATACAATGAGGAGGCTATTCTACGGTCACAGGTTATCTGCTGAGATTATTGTAACCGAAGTTGTTCTGGTTTGTCTGAACCGAAGTGGCAGCTCACCACAGAAGCTCTTGTTTTGTGATGCAACGATAACAACGAGCATCGATACTTGTTCTGGTTTCAAACCAGTCAGTGTTTTCAGCTCAAGTTCTTGAGACATTGAAGTCCTGCCCCCTCCCACACAAACACAAACACACTGTGTGCTGCTCCAGATACATGAAATACCTGTCCAACCTCTTCTTCAGGGCAGATCAGCTACAAATTCACTTACTCACTACACACAGCACACACGAAGCAGAACACAAACACAAAAACACACACACACAGAGAGACAAACACCTCTGAGCAGCTCCAGATACTTTAAATAACTGGAGAACTTCTCCTTCAGGGCAGACCAGCTACACACTTACTTACTCACTACACACACGAAGGAGAACACAAACACAGAAACACACACACACACACATACACACAGAGAGACAAACACCTCTGTGCAGCTCCAGATACTTTAAATAACTGCTGAACTTCTCCTCCAGGGCAGACAAGCAACACAGGTGCACCCACAAACTCACAACACACAGACACACAATGCATGCTCACATTCCTCAACAGTGCAGATTTATTAGATGTGCAGAGAACAGGGTGTGATGATGAAATCCCGCATGATGCTGCAGCACAGCCCCCGCAGATGCTCCACCGGGACACGTTGAGATGAGATGTTTAGACAGACAGGTGAGAGGTCACCCCGCTCACTTCTACTGCTAAATTACACCCGAGGGACTCGTGGGAAACTAATGATGCAAGGGTGAAATCCAACAGATGATATTTTAGGAGGCATAATTAGGTAACCGGGGAGAAAAGGAGACGGACGGTGCGGGAACATAAGAGCAGATCAGTGTGTTGGCTCAGGTGGAGGAGATTCACTGAAGGGAACACAGAGCTGATATTTGGCAGCGAGCCTCAGCTCTCCTCACAAGCCTGCGTCCAACTATGTACAAAATAAACCAGTACACACACATTAAGAGACCAGTGGCAGCCAGTAGGAGGACTCATCATCTTCATCATCTACTGCAGAGAAAGTGACATGTTTACAGGCCAGAAATTCCAAATGAAATTCAGCAACAGAAAAGAACACATGGGCGAAACGGAAAATAACTGGAATGTCCCTCAGCGGAGCACAGACCTCGGCCAAGGGCCCCCTCTCACTTTGTTAAAGAAAGTGATTTAAAAATTCCTGGTCCAAATCTATGCCGAATTTGTTGCCAAGGAATATTTATGTATAACTATTCAAGAGAAATGTCAAAAAAGAACATGTACCCTTTGCACAAAATCCCCATTTCCCAATCTTAAGGAAAGTGGATCCACAGCAACCTGTAATGGGTTGTTTCCTCCCATCACTCCAGCAACTTGCATGGAGATCCATTCAGTAGGTATTTTTGTATTAAACAAACCCTAACCAATGGTGATAACTCACTTCACTTATATCACACAACCCTCAGAATGTTATGTCACACTCAACAGATCTGGATGGATATGTATATATAGGCAACATGTTGGAGGTCCTTCTGGCTGAATGCAGGTGCAACCGAGACCAATGACCTTTGGAGTTAAAATAATCCTCCAAAGCTCAGATACACACAAAACAGCAGAGAACATCTTAATACAACGACTAAGAAGGAAAACATGAAATGACTCAAATATCTCCACTTCTGCACAGGCCTACACTGAGCCAAAACCACTGAAGCACCACACACACAATACTGACAACAACACGTTTATTGGAACATGAGTGTTGATATGTGAGCTATGTGTCAATCAGCATCAGAATCGACACAATAACAGAAAGGGTAAACGAGCTCAGCCACAACATGTGGATTGAAGCTAGGTAGTTAGCGGCCATGATGCAACAAGCAGCCGAGCAGAAAGTGGCTGAGAGGAAACACACACCTGCACAGAGAAACCTCACCTCACAGTGTCTGAGCAGCAGAAACTGACCTGGTGCAGTGACGTGTCTGGGGGGGGGGGAGAAGCACTGGATCCCAGCTGCTGGGCCACATGGTCCAAACTTTACTCCAAACATCAGGAGCAACAGCTGGATGTAAGTTCACTCCACTGAGGCCACACCAGGAACCAGCAGCAGCAGCAGTATTAGTATTACTAGTAGTATAAATATTATAATTAGTAGTAGTATTAGTAGTAGTATAAGTATTTGTGCACATTCACAGTAGTTAATGGCAGGATGCGCCAAAACAGAGAACCCGCCAGAAAAAGGGTGCGTTAAATATTCGACCCAGCAGGTGGAGACAGTCACGTGACTGCAGGAGCGTTCCTGTGCTACCAAAGTAAAAGTTCAGTTATGTTGTTTACTTGACTTACAGACAGTGGAGATGACCATGAACAAGAGCCAGGGGAGATATGTGTCATTTTCAAAGGATTTAAAACATTAAATATTTTATATGAGCTAAGTTATGAGAGCTAAAATGAAATATTAACATTTTCTATGAATCTCGAAAGTAAAATCCTCTGAAACTTGACACAGACAGTGAGAGTCACCATGAACAAGTGTGAGAGGAGATATATGTGTCACCTCTTAAGGATTTTCTAAAATAATATTTAATATGAGCAAGTTGATATAATAAAGAAAGTAGCTGACTTTCCCTTTTGTGTCCATTTCCTAAAATAATTTAGTCTATTTCTTTCTTTCATTCGTACTATAGACTAATGAGAGTTTTTTTATCTAGGCATCTTATGAACACATGATCACAGTAAGTGATTTAGGGCCAAAAACCCACAGCTACATATAAAAGATATAGAAGTTTTTAAAAACGAGTTGAACTGCATGTAGAAGTGTGGTTCATTTGCTCAGTTTCTTAGGCCAGGTGTTTAAAACAGACAAATACATTTTAGATTATGATTCTATTCAAAGGCTGTTACATCATTTTTGAAAGC
The DNA here is from genome assembly GCF_949316205.1 of Platichthys flesus. Taxonomy (NCBI): domain Eukaryota; kingdom Metazoa; phylum Chordata; class Actinopteri; order Pleuronectiformes; family Pleuronectidae; genus Platichthys; species Platichthys flesus. The sequence goes on along the minus strand of NC_084952.1, from coordinate 4,968,958 downwards.
AGCTTGTAAATGTCAACTTGTCCCCCCCCCCCCCCCCCCCCCCCCCGCTGATGGAGTGTATGCCTTGTGATGATTGATGAGCTGTTCCTGTTCTTGGTGCAGGGACCTGTCACTGGGCCTGAAGGAGTCAGATGTGGGCGATTGTTTCAACATCCGCTGTCAGCAGGTCTGTCATAACTCAAAGTCCTCTGACACTCAAGTGCTTATTGACTGTGCAGAGATGAGTTGTACGATTTCCTCATCCCTTTACCTGCAGAGCGAGATGGTGTCACAGTATAAATCCCAAACTGCCTCAGAGGAGTGAATGAGGAGTTTCAAACAAAACGAAAGAATTGCACAAAGGGATTAATAACCGAAGACCTGGTGCCCTGCAAAGTTTGCAGACCACCTTTACTCAGTAAAAAGTTACAGCTGTCTAATGACAAAGGGCTGGTCTCTCGGGATGAAGTGTATTTGAAGATGCATGTGTAGAGAGAATTCAAAGTGAAACAACTAATTAGAAACTATTCCTCTGACAACATGGTGGTATCAACCAGCGTGTTGTATTGTTGACTGTCTCATAGCAAACTATTGAAACAAGCTATAGTCAAGGTGTGGCCCGGAACCGACCTCACATAGCCAGTTTCCCACTGAACAGCTCGTAAAGAGGCTTGTCTCAAAACTACCCGCCAGACCTGATTTACCTGCTGTTGCAGATTAACAGCGTATTCTATGAATCGGGCTCCCACTCTCATGGGAAACCTGGAAAAGGTTAAAGACTTGAAAAGTCAGGAAATGTTGTTGTGTAATTTTGTTTCATTTCAATGTGGCCCACTGACTCCATCGTACAATATAAACACCAATAAAACTCTTTGTTTGAATGAAAACTTTAATTTTCTTTGTTCCGGGGAAGGAAAACTTCTAAACCTCCATTCTTACCAACTTTAAAAGTTCATATAGATACAGTAGTTGAGCCTGTCTACCCCATTTATGTCAGATGGTTTCATGTAGTCGTGAAAGAACGAACAAATCCTTTATATCCAGATACTGAGAGCATGTTCAGGCAGGCTGTTCTCATCTGTTGGGTGAGGAAAGAAATAATCCATTCATCAGTTTCCTGAAACTTCTTTAAATCTTTGAATCAGAGGGTTTAGAAATCATGATCTTTGTGCCTGAAGTCAATGTGAAGCTCCAGTAAAATCCAAAAACATCATCAGGTCACAATTGAAACACACATGTATGTACAGACGTCTTCCAGGGGGCACGGCCTGCATGTCAGTGCTGAGAGGACACAACCTTTAGCTGTATGAAGACGGCTTCATGTACTTACAGTATGTCTTGTAAATGTTTGAGTAGTGGGAATGTTTCCTCGGGCGGGTTCATGAATGGTTCACTACACCTGTAACTTTTTATCAGATGAAGCTTCCACCTGATTGGCTGATGAAGCAGGCATCGCATCGGTTTCTCTAAACGTTGGGAAGAAGCTTAAACAAACTGAAATGAAAACTTATCACAAAGCTTTTAATTTGAATTTGTGAATGTGAAAATCTGGAAATCTATCTTCTTATGTCCATTCTTCCTTTTGTCTAACTTATGGAAACCTGTTCTAAGTTGGAATCATGCTGTCTCTCAGTTAGTTAAGATCAGGGGCCCCCCGCGGGGCCGCACCATCTGTTGATCTTGTCACTGTCGAAGGACAATGCAAATGCAACATTGCACTGTACTTGCAAATTCCACAGCTTGGAGGCAAGCTATAGGGCCTAGTCAATAAAGTCAAACTAACATGTGTCAAACAAATAGTTGAAATAAACGTTTCTGTCCTTTTATGAAGATTCTAATCACACTGATGTTTACTCAAGTATAATTTGGTTTTAATCACCTATTGGATTTGATTTGTACAATACTGGGGTGAAACATCATGATTTACAGCTGAGACTGAGCAGCATTCGGTCCAGCATGTGTATCTGTGGTAAACAGTAAATATCTACTGTTCATATTGCATCTATCTTTTTCCTGGTTTCTAGTGTTTTTTATTTTATTTTATTAGTATGCTTGCACTGACAACTCACTGCAAATTAAATCAATCCATCATATTGTATTTGTTTAGCTCATATTCACAATTTTGTCTCTATAGGGTTCAACATGACATTGAACCCTATAGAGGTAGGAGGGGGGGGATGCGTCGGCGTTAGGACCCGGGGAGCTCCGCCCTGAGGAAGAGGGCGTTGGAGGAAGAAGCCGCCGCCACCGATAACTCGCGCACATCCGCGAGGTCCTGAGCACAGCGCGAGCGATGCGAGTCGGGGGGTCGCGTGGAAACTAACAGACTGAGAACTGATCGAACCCGGAAGCAGCTGGACTCACGGTCACGTCCCGGCTACAAGCGGCAGCAGCAGCAGCGGTGAGAGGACGCACACGGCGCAGCGAGCATGTCGGTGCTGGCTCTGCAAGAGTATGAGTTCGAGAGGCAGTTCAACGAGGACGAAGCCATCCGATGGATGCAGGAGAACTGGTAAGGACCGCGAGCACCCGCCCGTGCCTCCGGGCCACAGGGGAACCGGGAGGCTGCCCCGGCGCATCGGGGGATTAAACCCCCCGCGGCGTCCGCTCTCCCCATCAGCCGCACACCGTGCCTCAGACACATTCACAGGCCGATGCTGAGCCACGCTCCAGCCGGTTCACTCACACACACACACACAAACAGACACACACACACACACACACACACACACAGACACACACACACACACACACACACTCGGGTTGCGTTGCATTACGCCTCATGTGCACAGGGAGGATTTGTCCTGTAATTAATTATCCTCATCATCACCAGTTACCGCAGCTGCAAAGGTCACCAGCTGCCTCGTCCGCGGTTCACTGAAACCGAAAGCCTCCAACATCTGCATCAGCCTCGAGAGATGCTCCCTTCATTCATTCCACTGGAACTATCCTGCACTTTGTTAGTCCTGTGCATGGTTATTAGATTAAAATCTGATTTAAAGTCGGTGAAAACGATGCAAACCGTGTTTCAGGGATGAATATAAATGATCTGAGCAGCAGGAATCAGGCTCAGAAGCTCGATTTGTCCAACTGACAGTTCTAGATTCAAAGACATGTAATTTAAAGCGATGGCCCAGCAGCATATCTGCACATTAGAGATATTTTCAATCAGACTAGATAAGGCAAAGTACACCCATATTAGCCGATATCGATAATTATTGTCATTTCTTTGCATTTACAGACAGGACAGCAGAAGTGTGTGATGGGTTAGAGTGGGGGGGGAATGGGAAGAGGGCTGGGTCAGCATCGAACCTGCGGATGCCACAGGAGGCCTCAAGCCTCAGCACATGCCCCCTCGATATCCATAATTATCACGACAAACTTTTTAAACTGCTAAACAACTACGAGGTAGAACTTTAAAACCAACTTCCACATCATATTCGCACAAGGCATGAATATAGTGATGTGTTTTAAACTTTTGCTACATTGCTACTGACTTTATGGCCCATAATTGAAAGGTTAACTAATCAAAAGTAAATGCAATCGACTATTAGACCGATCTGGGTTTTAAAAATCTGGGTTTCAGCCAAAGCAGGAGCAGAGAACACTGATTAACTGTCAAAGGATTAATTGCTAAACAATCTCTGCAGATATGAATCCCCTGGAATCACTGACAGAAAATCAAAACTGCTTTTAGACCGCTGTGTGTTTACCCAGGGAAGTGTCTGGCAGGGTTTGCATATACTGCAATATTGCCCTGGACTAATATTTCACTGTTGATAGTGGGGGTTAAGTAAATATTGCTCTGCGGCCGTGTGCAATGCCGGTGCATCTGAAATGTAGGCTGTGTCCAGAAAAACCTCCACTTTCCCTTTTTGTGCATGAACTCACTGAAGGGGCCATTCTCGCTGCAGGTCTGTGCCAGGTTGAAGCTTCGGAGCAGAAACAGAATGAGTCATGTGTTAAGTTGGTACAGGCTTCATTAGGCATTCAGTGGCACTGGATTGGTGAAAAGTAGCACAGGCGGAGCAGGAGGCATTCGTCTGGATTCCTCTGTCGTCTGTGAGAACGCTCACATTCAACAGAATCGGGATTGAGTAGCGTTCACAGAGTCTATCTGAAAAGAGTTTTATTATTTCTATTTGAAATAAATCTGTCTGTGTGAGAGAGGGAGAGAGAGAGAGAGAGAGAGAGCATGGCAGCAGTGTGCAGGAGCTGTCCATGCCCGGGTACTGACAGCCGGCCAATCGCGTTCATCTTCTGATGTCTGCTGACTGAGAATTGGCCAATCGCGTCAGGGCATGATCTGTGCTGACTCCTGTGGTGGAGGGTGTCTGGACGGGGGGGGGGGGCCGGTGCACATGGCCAACCAGGGCAACCACCGCAATTAATGGAGTTTCAGAGAAAAACTGCCGTAACGTTGACGAGGTGACTCAGTGTGACTTTGTGTTATTTTTAGGATTTAAGGAAGCGATGGAAAGAAGGTGAAAGCATCTGAAGGCTTGAAAGAAAGAGGAACAGAAATAAATAGACTTTATTCACACACTTGTGCAGCACACGTTGATTTATTAGTCGATGTATTCATCCAAGTTTAAGACACTTTCATTAAACCTTACGTCCACTCATCAAGTACAAATGCTCATTAAATTAGTTTTTGGCCGAGGAGCGATCACTTAGCTGAGCTGGACATTAAGATTGAAGTGTTAATGAATCTGTTTTATGAAGTTCAGATCAGAGTTTCTTTTGTTGGCATTTAAAATACATATCTGTCTTCAATTCAAACTTCTTTCCACTTTTCACTCACCCTATTTCTCTGCCAGTTTTCTGTCACTGTGCGTCACAGGCGGTATAATTGTGTTATGAGGGAAAGCAAATCTATTGCATCATTACACATATAGAGAGAGAAAGTAGGAGCTCTTGTTTTGATTTAATATTTGTCAAGATGTAATCACCAGTTAATCTGATTCTGAGGCATCATAACCATAGCTTCAAATTTTACATGGCATAAAAAAAACAATATTCTTTAACATGTCTTTGAAAATCTTATTGGTTTTTGGGTCCAATATGTTGATGAACTATGTTAAAGTAAAAAATGCATTGTCTCATTATGTAGGCAATGCTGTGCTGAACATTAATACAACAATCAATGTTGTATATAAAGGCCAAATCAAAATTGGCCATACCAAAAATATGCTTTTTGTGCTGCATACTTTTTAAAACTGATACTTCTATCCAACATAATATTGGATAGAAGTATTTATCAGTTGAGCTCGTCATGCTTTGTCAGTTTTTTCTAACTAAATTCAATCCTATGTTAAACACCGTGTTTCCTTGATGATGTTGAGCAACTCAGAGTTTCACTGACAGGAAAAATGTTCTATAGGTTCAGACACTCACACACACACACACACACACACACTTACATACTAACACTTACACAAACACACACACACACACAGAGGGATTCCGCTGCAGGTGTTTTACCTTTTACACCCTTTCTAAAAAATGCCTGCAGTGACAGAACTGGATTGGGCGAGGCCAGAGCTGCAGCATGCCTCACAATCTGAACCTACAGTCTCCATGTTGTAGGTGAACCGTTCCACTTTCTTCCCTGATCATTCCCCATGAAATCTGATAAACGAGAACTGAATAAATATGAAATCTGCTGTCGGTGATCGATCTCACATTTTGATATAAAATCCTCCGACGAGGCGGAGCCGACACCAAAGATGGAGGATCGGCTTAGATGAATCTCCTCAGAAACTCAAAGGTAAGACATCTTTATGTTTGGATATCGCCTCTTTTGTTTAATATATAACATTTAGAGTGGGCGATGCATTGTATGTGTGCATGTCAGAGTAATTAAATCATCAAATATCCAGATTACGACACAGCACTATCAAAGCATGTATCAGATGAACTAGATAATTATATTCCAGATTAATTATGATAATGCAACCCTGGCTTTTTCTCTTTTTATCCATCAGTATGACTTTAGCTTGACAGAATCTTTCTTTATGTGATGAGCACTTTGTCCATTTTAGCCTCCATAAACACAGCTGCTACTTTTATGAAGTGCTAAATTACAGTGTTGCATTTCTTAAATCTGTTATTGAAACCTCAGCTTTGCTTCTGACTCTTTTTCATATTTCATACGTCATTTGAGCAACTCAATGAGTCGTAAGTAATGTTTTCTGGCAGATGTTTTCAGGTCACCTCATATTGTTATGTTAATTAATCCAGCTCATTTACTGCTCTTGGTTCATCCTGTCACTTTCACTTTCTGTCACAGTTAGAGGAGCGACACAGTAAATTAATATATTTCAGTAAAGCAATTGTTTTGTCTCGCCTTGGGTAATGCACGCTGTGATACATGTGTTGACGTTGTGTGTTTAAAGTGTGTACATGTCATTGTTTTGCAGGGTTGAGTGGAGACTGGTACTCTGATCTGATGTGTTTTCATGGAGACCGGCTGCAAACAGATCAGCATTGTGATGCAAAGACAAAAGAAGATGAAGAGGAGGAAGGAGTGGACATGGATCAAGATGCTGCAACGACATCAGCATTGAACCCTTTGACCCCTTTGACCCAAGCATGAGGCGGTGAAGGAGCAGGACAGTATATTGGCTTTACATTTGGAAACTAATTGGTAAGATTTAAATATGAAAATGACACTATTAATTAATATTTAGTTTACTTATGTCCAGAAATTGTATCCACTGTACTTTCTGGATATAGTTTAGAATTTGAAAAGGGGAACTCTTCATTATACATGACAGGAAATGTAGAAATGTAAGTTTTTGTTGTTCCTTTCTTTTTCCTTATGATAGTGGATGTGGAGCTTTCTATGAAATGCTGTAGGTTTAGACATGAGCTGTCAGATCTTTCCAAATAAAGGATGTTCTATCAAACATATCATGTGCATTTCATTGTGTGTGTATAGTTTGTTAGAGATTGCCGTGTTCACTTTCTCCTGATTATAATTATAGATTATTTGTTGTACTCCACATTATTGCTGGACTCATCAATTATATCAACAGGAAACAACACAAATAATAGAATCGTCAGATCACTCGTTTAATCAAATGGAGAGAAACGTCATAGCAAATACACAACTATCAGTCAAGTGATTAATATGGGAATGAGCATGATCTACTTGTCATTCAGATGGATTTGCTTCAGCCCCCTGTGATCCTCTGCAGGATGAACATATAGATAATGGACGGATCCAGATGGAGCTCTTGCATTGTATCGTTGCATTTGTGTATTGATTTTCTTAATGCAATTCATTGTGATGGGTTCAACCTGCAGTTTAGCCTGTTCTGTATTGGGGTTGTGTGTGTTTCAGTTTGGCATCACTGTCCTGAGGAGAGCTGCTATCTGCTGTTACACACATCTCCATCCTGCTGACTCACAGTGCATTCCCACAGACGTCACCCCCCCTCATTGCCATGCAGGTTGCTGCAAATCTGTGTTCCCCGTCTTTGAAAAAGTCGGCGTCCCCCCTCGGGTCTTTGCAAATTTGATCGATGTCTGGTGGTTTGGGCTCTGGACGGATAAGAGATCCAGAGCCGGAGAATGTTGCAGTGAGAATTAACAATGAGATGGCTGTGGTCTGTTTTGTTAATTCTGCCTCTCCCCACAAACTAGACACACTGGTTTCCTCTTAGCTTGACGGAGATGTTGTTATTCCATTTCTCAAAGCGTAATATCCAGCTTCTTGTTTCTTGGCAGTCGCCATGATGCTTGTCAAAGATGGCACGAAATCACTACAGGCTTGTTTTGTTCACCCTGACTGACCTGAGAGGCATCCAGCCTAAAGCACAGCTAGCGTTTTGTCACTAACTTGCTAAAGGACGATAGTGACATTTGTGACAGACATCATATCTATGATTTATTCAGAGTGAAATTAGATGAAAACATGAACTGCCTTCCACGGATGGAAAGTGAAAGTGAAACCAGAGAGCAGTGGCACATCCAGCCTACCCGTTAGTTTCTGAGCAGCCAGTCCACATCCTCATCTTTGGCTTGCAAACATCAGGCCTGGGGTGGATTCTGTGTTAGTCAAGTCTTATTAAGATCACCTCATGCTACTCTTGTTACAATGGCAGCAACATGCTAGGGACTAGGACTTTGTAGATTCAGTGTTTGACGATCAAGAGACACATCTAGAACTGGAAAGGAACAGTTTCTATATATGTAGCCTGGTATAGTAGCACATGTTGGTTTTTGCTCATGCTTGCTTTAATAGTGGAGGTTTATTATTTGATTTAATACAGAATAAAAAGATGGTATCGAGAAGAACATCATCTAAAACAAAAACCTAGCATAACTCAGGGAAGGTTCTGGATGGGTATGGATTTGAATGTTTAACTAATGCTGACGTTGTGCTTAAAGTGGAAACCTACAAGTGTCCTTAAGGCCAATTGTCTTACAGCTTGAAATAAGCTTTACTCAAGATGCTCTTAGGGGTTCAGGTTACTTAACAGGCTGAAGTAATTGCTGCTCAACAAAAGTAAGGTTTCATGATTAGACAAATGATCATTGTAAGCTGGCCACCAGATGCAGAGTGAAGTCAAAAAGTGCTGCATAGTTTTGTTGGTAATTTTATGTCACACCAGAGCGTGCATGCAGGGAAGGGGAGGGGTGCGTGCCACTAACTGGATTATATATGGGCTCTTCCTGGACGAACTGATGCTGTAATAGCTGTGTCTTATTTCCAGCACCTCCTGGTCTGAGGCTGTGTTTGCTGCTCATCCAACTCTCTGGCACAGAAGCTCTGGCAGCTTTCTACAGCTTTAAATACAGCAGAAAATATACTGTAGTCACCCACTCTGAACTGCACATGCACAATTGTAGGCACATGCATTAGCTGCGGGTGCAAGTTGTGTCTGCATATGTGACAGCATATGCTTTGCAGAGACAGTTCGAGAGCAGCTCAGTGGCCCAGGCGTGCAGACTCATCCTCAGACTGCAAACTCAGGATTACGTAACGGCTGAAATCTCCTGGACCAGCTAATACAGATCCAAGTTCCACAGCAGGTTACCCGGCGGCTTTGTGCAACACTGTCCGTGGGGGGAGGGGAAGGGTCTGAGGGATCAACATCCTCATTATATCATGCAGTGTTCCAGAGAGGACACATGCAAGTACACATAATGTGCACACTGTGATTTACTTTGACAATACTCTGAGCTCATGTCTAGACCTGGAAATCAACCCTATCTTTTCTGAGTTGTCTGGGCTTCTCGTTTAAAGTTCAAATAAACAGAGGAGGACACATGATGCTTTTACACACACACAGAAAACACTGCTCCTGAAGCTCATCATAGCCCGACTGATACTTTCCTCATCATCGCGATGTCATGTGACATTATGATGCCCCACATTTACATTACGTACAGCTAGTTGCTAGTCCTGCTTGGGCCTTACCTCAGCCAGGTAGAGCTGAGGCTGACGTTTTCCAACAGGCGCTGGAAACCAGTTGACCAATCACAACCAGTGGTCTGTGTGGCCAATCAGAGCATACTGGACTTTATCGAAGGGGGGGCTTAAAGAGACAGGAGCTAAAACCAAGTCTTTCAGACAGTTGCTGAAATGAGTTGCAGCAATTTTGTGAACTTTAGATCCTGTAAACCCCTTTCAAGTAATGTCCGAAATTAAATTTATGAACCTGGAAATGAGGATATTAATGTGTCTGCATTACCCATCTTCATAAATGTTGTATTTAGTGAAAGCATTTTGATGTGAACAGCTCTGTTGAGTTTTTTTATATTTATACTCTCTCGTTTGGCAGATATGAGCATCCTTTTTTTTATGTCAGATATCAAGCAGAAATTGGCAGCGGTGCGAACTGGGCCAGCGCCCACCATCTCACCCTGTGATAATAATCTCACATTAGAGAAAGAGATGCCAGCGATGCCTAACCAACCCCACTGAGCAGCTCTTGCACACTGTGCTGGTTGTGCACATCGATAACGGCCTCTGGAGTTGGCAATGTTCCTGTAAACTTAATATTTGACTCAATGTTCCAACAACACAAGGACTAAACAGTATGACAGCTCTGTAAAAGACCAAAATAAAACCCGTAAAGAACTGGACCATATAAAATACGTATGCAGCGGATCTAGGACACACACTGATTTTGCTGCTTACTGTTGTTTTGGAGGAAATGTCAGCAGGAAGAAAACAGCTGGTTTCTAACCAGGCAAGAAATATCTGCTGATTCTGTCCCCACGTCCTGCTGATCCTTCTTTAAAAGAGCGCTGCCTTGTAGTTTTTCACTGGTGCAGCCGTGGCCCACTTTCCCTAACAGCAGAACAAGCCTCTTCACCCACCCTTCTATTATGTGTTCCTCCTCCAGCTCCCCACGACCTGCAAAGGACGAACGGTTTCTTAAGCCTTTCATTGACTAATCTGCCTTATTATTGTAGTCTGCCCTGTTATACTTTTCTAATTGTTGTTGATAAATGAGAATAAAGAGGATTACTTGTCAGATCTCCCTGCACCAGAGACGGAACAGTGATGGAAGAGATCAGCTCTTACACTAGCCCATCCTATTTCTCTATTTTCACAGAATGGGTTTATAAGAAACCTATTGTAATTTGTGTTTATATCCTGGAGTTGGTTCGTAGTGGTTTTGAGCCGGTTGATGAAGTCGGGTTGTACACAGTCGGAGTCCGTTTCTCTCTGCGATGCAGTGATGGTATTCCATTTGGCCGCGGGAATGATTCAAAGAATCTATCACTTGTCCGTTGGCATTCGGTTTCAAGTGTCAGAAAATCCTGTTTAATTCGAGTAATCACGTTTTATATCTCAGACAAATTTAACTACTGAAACTCGTTGGCGGAGCTTAGAACCCATGATGTGAAGGTGTGATGTGAAATTCCACTGACATCTGAAATGCATTCCTGTGACTGCACACGGAGCTCGGCCTCAGTTGGCACTTTGGCGCATTTGCAAAGACAACAGCAGCACCTCCCCCACCTCCTCCACCACTTTGCCAGCTTTGCCCGAGCCCGTGGGTTTCTTTACCCTTGTGTTATTTCTTCGGACAGCTGTGGAAACCATCTTCTGAACCTAATGCATCAGGCTGTGCACATCTTAATCTTTGAGTTGGTAGTAATGTACATACTTATAATGATAAAATACAGAATGACACAGAAAGAACATTGAGTTTATGTTTGTTGTAGCTTTAAATTTCAGTTGTGTAATGATACTGGCGGGGATGTGAAGTTACTTTTCAAACCATTTCAGACTGTAGACTGTAGATAAAGATGGACGACGTGACAGCTCCTCAAAAATCAATAATCACCAAACTCCTTTTTGACTGAACAATGGCCACAACAATGACGTCTCCACACTTTGACCTTTTAGCTTGGATGGCAGCACACTGAGGGCGAATGCCAACATTGTTTCTCGTCTGCGGCTCCTCCGGCCAGGCCACAGTATGTAGGCCACCGTCTCTGCTCTCCCCTCATTAGAGTGTGGTTGAGACACAGTGCTGTCCCTCTGCTGTCCAGGCCTGTGGTTGATTCCGTGGAAGCGGCTCCTCTTGACTTTGACTGGGCTGCATTGTCCTTTGTGCACTGGAGGTGGCCTGAATCTGGGAGGATCAGAGAGTTGGCATCCTTCATCCTTAGAGGAATGACACACAATGAAGTCTGTTATTATTTTTAACACTTGACTGTTATTGAAACTTTGGAACCGATGTTCATGAGTTTTTTTTGGAGGGGTGAAGCATCATAAAAGGAAGAAACCATTCAATATCTAACCCTCCAATCTATTATTTTAATGTAAAATAAGTTTTATAGTGTTGATTTAATATAGAATTGTTTATATTCCAAATGTATTAAAAAGAGAGGTGGGAAATGGGGATAGCCAGTCTCCTGCGCACTGAAATGCCAGAGCAGACAAGTTTATAATATTATAAACTCATCTTTGTGTGGCTACTGGGAATTAACACCTTTTCCCTTTCTTGCATAGCTTCACACCTGCTCAGCAAAGCTCAGTGCTGCTGTAGCTGTGCTGAGGCTGCAGAACGGGATCTACTGCTGGTTTTGCAGGTTGCTTATGTCACGGTTCTGTGAAAAATGTTGGCAATTGCAACAGAAGAAGTATGCAGAGCACTCGTCAAGTCCGCTTGTGGGCATGTGAGCTGCACTCTACAAAGACAGATGACGTTAGATGGCATCCAGAGATACAAATTGCCTCGAGTAGATTGCAACTTGCAGTACGGCTTAAAAATACATTCCTTTCCACTGAGTAATACATTTTAATTTAGTGATTACTTCATGTCAGGTTGTGTAACCTCCGAACAGAACGAAAACAACATATCCGAATTGGATCATCACTCCTTGAGCTAGTTTTACACCGCTCCTTATCTGCAGCACTGTGGATCCCTGAGGTCCCTGAATGCCTCATTCCTGGTCCCTGTGCACATTTCTCTGTGAACAAACCTGATTTATTTGTTTGTGTTACTGTACAATCTTCTTTTAGCTCTAAGTTTATAGTTAAACACGTGTGACTGCACACTGTCCAATGCTCTGCAGACGCCTGGTCGAGTTGTTTGTCGGCAGGATTACACAAAAAACACTGAACGGATTTCCAAGAAAAGGATGAGACACAGGGCCGAGAAATAACCACGAACTCCAGGAACTTTTAACCCTTTATGTAACATTGCAGGATAAGGAGTCGTTTGACCTTTTCACATATTTCTCAGAGAACAAGGGCCCGGTCACACATACGTGAAGGAGATGTGAATATCGCAGGTCAAATTTCATCAAAATTGACATTTGTCTCGTCACAGAAATGGACAGCCACTGATTGGAATGTGTGACAGGGCCCTTATGCATGGATTTTTATGATTTTTTTAATCAGGTATGTTTAGGAAACTGATATTCATGAACGTTTGCAATTTTGTCCAGATAAAAATCCACATCTTGCAGATTGAAATGTGGTTTTTCAAGGGGACTTGTGATCCTTTGCCAAATTATGCTCCCTACTGAGATCCATTCACCTGCAAGACTAAAACAGGTCCAAACAGTTGCTCTGCTTTGTGTCCAATACACCAAACAGTGTTCATGGACACAGCTGCTCTAGCTTTAGGCAGCATGCCCCATCTCCTACTCAGCATCGAGTCTGTCATGTCAGAGCACCTGAGCTCTGTGATTGTGCTGAGCGCAAATTCAGCTGCTCCAGGTGATGCATCATCACAAGTCCTCAGCTTCACACGGCACAGCAGGCATCTCTGAAAACTGAAAGCTTTTCTAACTGATCAATAGAGGTTGGAACTACTTCTGGATATCACTTCCATGTCTTCTTTTGTATAGTTGTTCTCCTCACTCCTGTCCTGCAGAGCATCTGTTAAGCTGTTGGTGTTTTCTTTCTCAACGTGTTCATCACTTAAACCTGTGACTTGAACAGGCGATTACAAGGTCACACAGAGAGATTAAAGTTGTCCTCTTTTCTGTTTGTGTTTTCAGGAAGAAGTCCTTTCTCTTCTCTGCACTCTACGCGGCCTGTATCCTCGGCGGCCGCCATGTCATGAAGCAGAGGGAGAAGTTTGAGCTGAGGAAACCTCTGGTGCTGTGGTCGCTCACGCTCGCTCTCTTCAGGTCAGAAAGAGTTTTTCTTTATTTATTGTTTTTAAGTGTATTTGGATTTTTTGATGAAACTGATGAACAGTGACTATAAAGTAGGTTTTAGCTAGATGTATTAATCTGCTTTGTGTGTCTGTGTGTGCAGTATATTCGGTGCCATCCGCACTGGGAGCTACATGACGTACGTCCTGATGACAAAAGGCCTCAAAACGTCCGTTTGTGATCAGGGCTTTTACAACGGGCCCGTCAGCAAGTTCTGGGCGTACGCCTTCGTACTGAGTAAAGCACCGGAGCTGGGTAAGTCCACACCTCCTTAGAGCTCATGCTGCTCATCATGCACACTGGTAATAATGTGTTTCTCCGGAAAAAACAATTTCAATGAACCGATCACCAAAATCTTTACTTCTTTATTCATCTCAGCTTTAAAGTTAGAAAAAGACAACAGCATGTTAGTGAACCACAGTTACTTTCTGTGAAAAATTAAAATCACTTCATTGCAACGGATGTGTGACTGACAACATTGATTTGATTTTTAGATCAAATTTAGAGTTTAACTTTTTTTTTTATTGGAGTAGATCATCGATATTAGATTGTGTACGCCTCTGAATCCGATATTTCAGACACGATTTAACTTTAATACCTGAAGAATTGAGGAACCTTTTATTTCTCCATCTTTCACATCACGTTTAAAATGCAACAAACTCCAGGTTTAAACTTAGAGCAGTGGTTCCACTCGTAACCACCTCGTAGCACCAATACACAAGGTCATGAATTACATAAATGTCTCACACTTTCAAACACGTTTACATTTACTTCCTGTATTTTTGAAATATAAGGTCATAGTGATGTGACATGAAGGTTCCTTAAATTCTTGTGGTTCGTTTTCTTCTTTACTTCCTAAAATCAATTAAAAACCTGAAGTCATTCACGTCAATCCGACTTTATTAGTATGAATAAAAACAATGTGACACAACATGCTTCATAATAATACCCATAAAACAATAACAACACTTCCTAAATGTTTTTAAACACCACATGCATGTAAACAGATTGAGATAAATGAAAAAGATAAACACTAACATCTGCATTTTAGTGACTTGCAGCTGAAAGTATATGTTCACTATTCTTTTCTATTATGGCATCGTTAGTTTCTAGATTAATTAAAAGTATATTTGTTTACTTCTGAAAGTTTATGGATTATACTGGATTACTTATGTGTTCTCTAGATACGGATTTTACTGTCACTTGTGTTTCTGTTTATTATTTCAAGTTTTCAGCTTTCTGGCTTTAGCGTGTCTCTCTGCGTGTTTGTGATGATTGTCTCTTTCCTCCGTGTCCCATCACGTCATTCATCCTCCTCTCTCTCCTGTCCCACCTCCAGGTGACACCCTCTTCATCGTCCTGAGGAAGCAGAAGCTCATCTTCCTCCACTGGTACCACCACATCACCGTGCTGCTGTACTCCTGGTACTCCTACAAAGACATGGTGGCCGGCGGCGGGTGGTTCATGACCATGAACTACTTGGTCCACGCCGTCATGTACTCTTACTACGCCTTGCGGGCCGCCGGCTTCAAGGTGTCGCGCAACTTCGCCATGTTCATCACGCTGACCCAGATCACCCAGATGGTCATGGGCTGCGTGGTCAACTACCTGGTGTACTCGTGGATGCAGCAGGGCCAGGAGTGTCCATCCCACATGCAGAACATTGTGTGGTCCTCGCTCATGTACCTCAGCTACTGTGTGCTCTTCATCCAGTTCTTCTTCGAGGCCTACATCATCAAGTCCAGAGCCTCGGCTGCGGCCATCGCCAGGAAGAGGGAGTAAAAGAAACGCCATAAGTACGGGAAGACGGGAGATAATGACGAAAGAGGGAATTCGAAACGGAGAGCAGGGACCAGTGACTTTAGAGGGAGAGTCGGGCGGGCGGGGTGGTGGTGGTGGGGGTGGTGGTAAATTAAAAGGTGGAGGTCGGGAAGCGGGTGGGGGTTGGAGGGACAAGAGGATGGCTGGTGTTTGTGCTTGAGCATTACTAATAATGTGCAGATCCTAAAAACGCCTCATCCGAGGTGACGAGTCTGTTTGCGCGACGCCACGTTTCAGAAGCCATCGCCATGAGCGGTCCCCCCCGAAGTGTAAAAACCTCCTGTTTTCAATCCAACATTAAATCGTTTTTTAAAATATTAAAAAGAAAATTACATTTGCCACAAGCAAAAATGTTTATTCGATATTTAAAATAAGAAGAAATGAATCCGTACATATGAAGATGGATGGAGTCTGAGTATGTGTTCGTCCTCTGTGTTTGTCGTTTTGCTGGCATCTGTCTGGAGAAAAGGTTTGAGACGCCGGCGAGTGCTCGGAGCTGCGGTGCGGCGGCGGCCGATGTGAAACCGACGGTGGTGAACGGCACTGGATCGTCTGTGTCTTACGTTGCAACACGCGATATATTTCTCAGGTCTTTTAGGTTATCTCCTTCAATACAATATGCATATCAAGACAAGGTGGACGTGGGTTAACATCAGCGAGGGTTTACAGTTCGGAATCACCGGACTGACTGGGATGATCCCACTGCTCCAGGAGGGGGGGGACCAGACGCTGACAGTGGCCCGCTTCACCGATCGTCAGGACCTTGCAGAAGCTGCCGACCACACTTTGATGGGGACTTGATTTCCAAAAGCTTGTCTGTGTTGAAGGGTCCCCACCAGGGAAGAGTCTGTCGGACACTGAAATCATAAATGAAGGACAAACATATTTATGTTTAGCGAAAGGCAACAAAAAAATCAAACACGCAAATTGTCAAAAACCTGCTGTTATTGACTTAGTATGTATCATTAATGGCGTCTGTTGTGCTATCGTGCATTTGCACCGTGTCAATGTCAGAAAACAAGTGTTGCTGAAAAACATGACGTGAGAGCAAAGAGTGCTCAAATGTGACGTGTGCCTGTCGTCTGCTTTTCTTTTTTTTTTTTGGTCTCAGCTGTGATGTCTTTGTTTTACACAAATCTTGTTTTTCTGGGTAACCCTCAGGTCAGAGGGCGATTATCAGTTATAAATATCAGTTTACCTGTTCAGCTGTTTTACACAGAGACTGTTTATTCTTCAAAACCCCTCATTTGACCGAAGGACTCCAAAGAAATGCTGAATTGTATTATTACCACAGACAAATAGGACACACATCTTGGTTGTAGATTTTAATGCTGCTTGTATTTCATATGAATTTTACTATTAAAAAATAAATATTGTCTCCTACTCAAAATGGAATTTATTGATTGTCCCTAAGTGACAGCCCTGTCATCTGAGGTGAAAGTCCAACCTTAAACCAACTTCACTTTCTTTATGTACAATGGCAGGAAATGGAGTCAGTCAAACTTCTATTTGTTTAGCCCATTTTCATCATAGGGTTCATCCAGGTGGAATGTCCTCGGACCATTACCCTCGACTGTACAGAGGCAAACTAATCTAAAAATAAAGTTATACCCAAATGTAATAAACTGCTCCAGCAAGAAAACCAAATAAAAAAAAAGCTCATTGGAAATCAGGAGTAAAGGAGGACAAAAACCAAGCGGTGTCTCTTAGTTTGAGTCACATCAATCTGTTCAAAGTCCAAACTCCCAAGTGAACTTAATATTTGCTCCTGGCTGCATGAAGGAGTCTGAGGAATCTGAACACATCTTCGAAACTGAGGTAAGTGACAGAAAGAAACGTCCTGAAAGGGTTTAACAGGAATGGATTGTGTGTAATCCTCAGTCAACTCAGATGCTTCCTTATCTTATCTCATCTTGTTCCACTTCACTGGGCCTCACCTGAAACTGTCCAGAGCCACTTAGAAGACTTCTGGTGCACGTGTTATACAAACTAAGAGTATATAGAGCCTTACAAGACAAGATCTTTTAAATCATCCTCATAAAAATCTGTAATAACAAACGTATAAAAACTCTATTCTGTTCAGCCAATGAGATTTGAACAGAGATCCTTTGAGGCCCCAATTATTTAAACTGATTTGTTTGTGTGTTTGTTTATCTCTGAAAACTGGTATTTTCTTTAATCTTTATTGTTACTGAATTTCACACAGACAGGCCTGAAAAGGGACTTTTCTCATTCCAATGAGAAATGTTTATTCTAAATGAAAGTTGCTCTGTGTTAGAAGCTTGCAGGCCCCATTTCAAATACTTTCACAATAGACAATGAATTTAGGCTAAAACTCCTTTAGGAACATTTTCCACCTTAAAACACGAATAACAGCAGATGAATTATACTTCAGGCACGAACCAATTTCATAATAACAAACATGTCTCACAAATTAAAGCTTTTGCCCTTCCAGTTTATAGATTGTTATCATTTGATAGATTATCACTTTATTTCCTTACAAATGACATGTCACTGTTTGTGCAGAGTGGGTTTCTTTACACACTATCGCCATCTGCTGGAAGGAATAGAGGGGCAGCCTCACGTGTCATTGATCAGGAACAAGACAGACAAAATGATCCTAATAAATAATATTATGGTCTGTGTGGTGGATATGTTCATGGAACTAACAGCTCTAGTTATTTAAGTTTATTAATCAACAACTATTATGATCAATTCAATAATTGTTATATAAGTTTCAGCTGTTTGGGGATTTCATGCTTTTATTTCAAACATGAAAGTGAACTGAATATTTTTGAGTATTTGGATGGTTGATGAAACAAAACAGAGCATTAGAAAACCTGCATGGAATTAAAACTTTTATTTTTCAACCATTTAAAGTCACTTTACAAACAAAATGATTAATAAAATATTTTTAAACTACACAAGTTGTGCCTTTTCTTCAAACCTTTATAAACTACTGAACATTTTCCATCATCAGCTGTATGTTGCCTGAATTAAGACAGTATTTGAAAAAAGAAAACATATATTTGGATTGAAATTCACAAATCAAATATCTACAAATTCATCCTCTGATATTATTCAATCATTTGAAACAGCTCGTAACAATATTTGAATATAAATGAGATGTAATGATGCAGGTTGCACCACTTAGAGGAAACGTTTCAGACTTTAAACCAGTGAAGTCTAAAGGTTCCCTGCTGCCCCCTCAGGAGATTAAATTAACAAGGGAACTCCCAGGTTCTGTTCTTTCTCTCTCCCGCATAGATTCTGGCTCATGTATCTATGTCTAATATATGTATAAGACCACCACCCCCCCTCCCCGCTCCACGTTTTAGACTTTAAATCTGCCAAAATCCTTTCAAGCCATTGTTACTATGTCCTGCTCAAGAGCCGAGGAGACCAACTACTGACCTGGAGGATCAGAGCAAAGCCTTTGAGTGGGCAGCTAATTCCCTCTTTAGCCCTCATCAGCTGTCCTCCAGGCCGAGATGGAGACGAGAGCGATAAAGCAAAGCTAGTCCCATCTGGCAGAAACATTCTAAAACTCGCTAATAGAGAAGGAATTATAACACTGCATTAGTTTGAGGACGTTTTTAAAAACAACGACTCGCACCATCACATCTCATTCCTTTATCATTCTAGTTTATCAGAGTAACTTTTCCACTAATTAAGTCTTACTGCCTCTTCTTATAATTGTATTCATCTGTTTCATCTGACTTTTAAATGACAAAACTGAAGGTTTAACGTTGAATATGTCCACAGCATAAGTGACGTGAGATCCCATCGAGTGAAGATGATGGTTTTGAAACTTTTCTCTCTCATACTCTTACAATTTTGTCCATTAAAGTTTATGATATCACACATTGGGACAGTTGTGTCATTAGAGGTCTGGAGCTGGGGACCAGTGAGTGTAGAGGGACCAGTTTTAATCAACTTGTAAATTACCACAGCATAAAAAACGGCTAATTCATCGTTTTAGACTTTAATATGAAGAAGTAATAATTTGCATTGCATTAGAAAATCAACCAATGTTTTTATCAGCATCTAAAATATCTACGTGAGGCCACTACTCATTATGAAACCTAAATTAAAACCTAACAATCTCAACTGATGTATTTTAATCGTTAAATCTATGTTCAACAATCCAAACCAATAGAAAGTTTATAAATTCCTCATATTCTGACTTTTTAATAAACGACTGCAGGATTGACTCACTGGACGCAGAAGGTTTTCACACAGTATAAAAGAAGCAGAGCCACATTCACTCTGATTCAAACCCACTGCTTATTGCCAGCAGGTCGTTGTTGAACTGAACAATAACTATTCCATCACACGCGCTGCAGAGTCTCAGCTTCATAAAGTCTGCACTGATTTGAAGGGATGAACCTGTGGGGCTGATTATGTCAGTTTATGAGGGGCCTCTAAAATACAGGCTGATACAACACTCCTGTGATTTATTCGACCGTAATGAAGGTTGTATATTTCTAATAACATTTAAATCAATGCTGCTTCCATAAATCCGCCCCCCCCCCCCCTCCCCGCCCCCCTGAGGCCCCTGTTACTTACAGTGTCAGTGACTCTATTGCCCCCTGTTGCCCCAATTGAGGAGTAATGCAAGATAAATTGACTCTGGGCCCAATTTCATCTTTTCTTTGAAGGCTGATCTGCTGCTGTTTAGAGCGGCGCCCTAACCTATCTGTCCGGCCTAATGGAGGCCAATATATATAGATGAGTGTGTCTTGCCAGGAAAATCAATATCTATGTGGCGGCTGATGGTTTTCAAGTGAAAGTGCTTTGTTTTCTGCCACCACCTTGAAACAAAGAGGCTGCGGCCACTTCTATTAACAATCCCCAGTCAACCTTGAGACGGAGTCGCAGACAGAGACTCAGGGAGAAATAGACAGATGGGGGGGCGGTGGTGGTGGTGGTGGTGGTGGTGGTGGAGGGTGGCAGCAGTGGTACCAGCATCACTAGAGCGTTAGATTTGGTGGAGGATAGAAAAGCATCATCAGTGGAGCATGGGCAAGAGCTCTGAAGAAGCGATGGGCTGTGACGAGCTGTGAATGGACAAAATAATCTCTCAATTATAACAAAGATAATGTCATTAGAAAAAGGTGTTTTGAACATAGAAGTTGACGATAGAGAAGAACAGTCAAAGTTTATTGATGGTAAAAATAACCTCACGCAAACTGAGGTTAGGGGATAGGTAAATGTAGTTTTATTGGAATAAAAACAAACTTCATCCTGCAATTTTTCTTATTCCAGTGATTGTATCAGATAATCAGAGCTTATTCCCAGTTAAATGCAATATCAATAAAACAATTCTGGATGTTAGGAAATCTTTACCCACTTTTGCTTTATTGAAATGCGAAATAAGTCAATAGCAACATCTTTATCCAAACTCTTCAACAGTTCTGGTCTTAATCCTTGAAGCACTGATTCAAACAAAAATAACTCTTTTGAATAAACTAGGTAAAGCACAAACGTTGCAAACAGTATCACGGTTTTCATGTTAGGTTTTTAATGTAGTCGTTCTTGGGTGAATGGGACCATGTTAATGCAAACAATTTTGTTTTGCAAAAATATAATAATATAAACCAATATCTAATATGAGTGTTTCAATGAGTCTATACAAAAGTAAAGTTCATGGTTAAACTATAAAATGACATGTCTTATATACTGTATATATATATTTGGCTGAGAAGTCGAATCAGAAATGTTTTACTCTCTATAATTGCAATCGGCTCCAAAAATGCTTATTGCTCTAAACTTTGAATCTAACTGTGCCTCTGAAAAAACCTTTGTCCTACAATTACTCAATTTATATATAACAAACAGTGAGAACATGTAAACAACTGCTAAACAACAAATAACAACAACACAGAGTATGTCCCTTTATAACACTAGCAAGCAGTTGCACATGTGTACATGACTGAGAACTCCACAGATACACAAGCGTTTATTATTTGCTCTCCTACAACCACAGTGATCCAAGGAAATTCAGAAGTTTGTTTGGATGTTAGAAAATTTTAAACTTTTTCAAATAACTGCTGTTCTAGTTCCAGATCCGTGATAAAGATTTGTTCAATGTGAGTGTGTTTGTTTAGTTTGGCATCTACTCTAGAAAGTCTGTAGGAAAGACTGTACACATGTAGATGACATAGCTAGTTTTCTTTGCCAGCTACAGGTAAATTAGTATGAGAAAGAGTTTCAGTCCAAATACTTTATTTTTCTCTAATAGCTCAAAATAGAACTTAATAAACTTACCAATTACTAAAATTACTACCAATCAGAGCATTATGCTGATTTACACCAGGATATGAAGTCCAGAATATACTTCTCTCTCCATCATATGGTGGATAAGGACACTCACTCTACTGTATATACATATTCTGCAGCTTCGTTGTGTTTTGATGTAAGAGAGCTCGTTGCTGTTTTTCGATGCACCGGAGTCTGTGTGTGAAAGCAACGGCTCCAATGTGACTTCTCCTGGGTGGGTGTGTGTGTGTGTGTGTGTGTGTGTGTGTGTGTGTGTGTGTGTGTGCAGCCTAGATGACTCAAAGGGGACTGTTGGTCTTGGAATGAAACTCTTCACCTGCAGTTGGTAAATCAACCAGATATTTCAAACTGTCCAGCGCTGAGTCGGTTCCCTCGGCTGAACTAGGAAGCGGGCGACTCCAGGCTTGTTGTCTTGGAGACTAAAGATGAACATGAATATGAACTTGCTGGTGATGGACCTGTGGGTCGGGTGATCTCCATGGCAGCAGCCGACACCATGGAACACTCGTACCCTCTGTTGTGTTTGGATAATGTCTCTGACTCCTCAGACAAGGGGTTGTCACCTGATGGACAAAAACAAAAAACTATAATTTATCAACAAAGAAAAGAAGAGCATACAACAGTTTAGTTGCAGAGTCATGTTAAAAGTAAGTCAGCATCAGTTTGAGGCACCTGTCTCTGAAGAGCAGGACGGACAGATGGCTCTCCTGGGACAGCCCATGGCAGGGACGACTCCTCCTTCTGAACCACTTTCCATCAGCAAGTAGAACTGCAGAATCACACAGTGACTTATTTAATGATGGGAGATAATTGATCAGTCAAAATTTAATTGAAAAATTAATTTTCTTTTTGGGATTTCATACACTGAGGTAAATGAAAATAGTTAGTTGCAGCCATAGTGTTTTACAAAAAGAAGTTCATGGTGTCATGAGCTTAGTTGAATACAGTTTAACCAGAATCCAAATTGCTTGATGAACTTGTGACCACGTTGATGGCGTTCTTACCTGAGGCACGGGGCTGCTTTCTGACGTGCTCTCGTCTGTCACACTGGTCTCACTCACATTATCCACTGACGGCTGTTTGCGGAAGAATTTTCTGGTTCTGTAGAGAAGACGGAAAAACAGTCATCAGAATCATATAGTATTTTAATTACTTTATAAATTAGTCCTCAAATTCAACCCATTATTATTATAGACTCACAAGTCAAGAATTTCCTAATTTGACCTGAATTTTTATTCTATTTTACTGAATATTATTATTAAAATTCATCTAAAAGAGTTATTTTAAATGAATATTGTCTTTTAATATTTGTGATTCCTTAAATTTGAATGTGTTCATGATCTTATGTTTTATTTTGATGCATTTGTAAAGGACTTTGTAACTTAGATTTTGAAAAGTGCTTGATCATAAAGTTATTATTATGAAAGTGATAAGGTTTTACCATCATTATGGGGAAAAGGAAAAAACTAGGAAACTAAGAAAACCTGAATACACACAAATGGTTAAAAGCACATTTAAGATTTAGAAAAACAAATTTCAAGTTATGATCACAGCTATAGATGTTTCTCATCTTTAAGAACTTTTACATACCTGTTGACCAGAGACAGTCTAGATTCACTACATTTGTTTTATTTGGTATAAAACCACAGAGCACGAGACACACGTTTTTATTCCACCCGGTTCTATATGATGCTTTCCTTGTTTGTGTCTCAGAAGACACTAAACCACCAAACTCAAAACCTGCCCAAGTGCACTTGCAGTCAAGTGCAGAAGGCAATTTGAGGCAGAGCTATTGGCGGCCATGTAGCGTTTCCACTGGGGTCATACCTCAGCGGCTTCCATTTTGTAGCCGAGAAATGACCTATTTTTATGTGTAATTGCTGTAGAACAAGCTAAACCAAGCATGTAATTGAAAGCGTGCCACTTCCACAGGGGAACCGAAGGCTGCGAGCGACAGGATGTGGTGTGTGTGTGTGTGGGGGGGGAGGTGGAGTGTGCTTTGTGAGTCAAAAGAGTGGAGGATGCCAACAGCCTTGTCCGTAAGCCAGCAAAACAACCGTAAAACAAATCAGCTACTTAGGGACGGCTCAGGTGGAAACACAAGGGGGGCGAGGAGGAGGGGGGGGGAAGAGGTGGGTGTGTGGTTTTACGTATACGCTCCTCGGTCGGCCGGGTTGGGGTTGCATGCTGCCATTTCGTTCCACGCGTGATCTGCTCCCTGACCCCCTGCTGTCATGCCGAGACACTGACATTACACGGATCATGCCACCGTGGGTTTGATAGACACCTCTAAATTCTGTCAGCTCATTCATTGCTGAGGCCGTCTGTGCTTCCCCTGTCCAGACGACTACACACAACACTGCTTTTGCTATACATCTTTACATGGGTGACTAAACAGGCGCACACTGTGACATTAGGTAGGTGTGGATCTACATGACAGCACTTCCCCTAGAGTATGTTTTTAAAGCCAATAAGACCCTTACGTTTAACATTTCGATAAAACCCAGTTGAATTAAATCATCTTTGATCTCACTATGTCTAAACAAGGCAAGTTTTTTAAGGGAAAACCAGGTAAGCCTTTGTGGAAAGTGGTTTTGATCAAATGGTTTAAATCCCCCCTCAAATGCAGATTTAACATTTTGATTTTCAGGTATTTCTCCCCCCCTCTTGTCCTCTCACCCGTAGCAGTAGGTGACACAGGCAGCGATGGAGAGCAGGGAGATGAGGAGCACCATGGAGGCCGCAATCACCACGTTCCTCCTCTTCTCCTCCTCGGCCTGCTGCAGCTCCCACCACTCCAGATCACTGAACTGACAGCGCTCGCCCATGTAGCCCAAAGGACAACTGCAAAGACACAGGTTTCAAATTAATTTAGAGTTAATTCTCTCTCTTTCTCTTAATGTGCTTTATGCACATTTAGTATTCTCATGTACCAAATGACCAGAATCTATTAGAATCTTTTATTGGGCAATTATACATTACCCATTTTCAAGTCAGTGGGTAATGTATAACTTCCACATTCAATAAAATCGTCACAAAAATACATTTTACAAACTGACTTGTTGCACTTATCTGAGGCCACATTTTCATAATCACAAAATTATCAGCAAAGGTTCCCGTTAAAAACTTCCCAATATAGAATATCCTAATGAGCTGTAATGTCAAACTGCCAGAGAAAAATGCAGAATAATTGTAAAATTTTGTCAAACAATAAAATTGACGTTTCTTTACACCACAGATATGAAACCATCATTTTGATGCAGTGGCTTTAATCATGGGACAACAGTGACTCCTACTGGTTGTCAGCTGTTATAAAATAAAATCACTGAATGTTTGGTTTCATTCCAAACTGAAGCAAGATGCGACAAGAAGTTTGGGAAAAGAAACATTTCCCTGTACGATAATTGAGTGGTATTCTACAGTATAAATGATCATGGTTTCTCTCAAACATATGAATAGAAGCTTGTTATAAAACATCTTTACGACTGATATGAGCAAACTGTCTCACAAGGAGGTGGCACGTGACATGAGAAGGTTTATTTACTTGCAGGCATATGACTTCAACTCAGGAAAGTAGAAGCAGACCCCCTGGTACAGGCAGTAGGACTCATGGGAGGCGGGGCAGCTCTCCACTGAGTTACTGATGTGGTGCAGGGTGGTGACGTCAGCAGGGCTCCCGGTCGTCACCCAAGTCGATGCCGCCTCCGGCTCTTAAAATCAGATTTAATATGACAAATACACAGAATGTCACTGCTGTGCATCTTTAATTATCATCTGCTATTTCAAATACAGCTTGTTTCTTAAAGCATACACTGATTATACAGGTTACTCGATCCTAGTCCTTTAAACCACTACTTTATCACATATGCTATTTAAAGTGATGAGACATTCGGCAAAAAATGAATGATACCTAGTAAGATTGCTGGTTTCAGTCTTTGTCATAATCTAAAATCCTGTCCAAAAACAATATATTTGAATATAAGCTGTAAATATTCTACACACACCGTGACATGTTTGCCCGTCGCTCTGGAATCCAGCCTGACATTTGCAGAGATACTTCCCCAAAGTATTTTGGCATTCTGCATTTCTGTTACAGTCGTGTGCTCCCAGGTCACATTCGTCGATATCTGAAACCAAGGTGGAAGAAAAGATTAATATATAATATGTGAACGTATTCTGTCAAATCACACAATATAAATTAACATTGTAAAATTTGTAAGTGTTGTTTTAATTGATCAACTTAATTGACACACTCTTCTTAGTGACAATAATGTTGTGTGCAAATCAATTTATAACAAGAAAATTAAGCTCTGTATCATTTTCTTCCAGAGCCGCCCTGCCTCTGAATAAAGTCTCTACATCAAAACATCAGTTCCATCCCCAGCACCTGTGGCTCCAGCTCAAAGCCCTGCTGCAGAAGGCGAGATAAAGACTTCTCTGAGGCAGATGTGATGCCGGGAGCTTTTCTGCAGGACGTGTACAGAACTAACTTCATCCCTCTGAGATACTCACCCTCACACACCTGTCCATCACCTGTGAAACCCTCCAGACACAGACAGGTTGGGCTTCTGGTCCGAAGGAGGCACTGGGCGTTCACGTCACAACGCAGTGAGTCGCATTCATTCTGGTCTGACAGAGGAGGGCACACGAGGGGACGTGACATTAAGTGAGAGGAAGTCAACGGGTTGTGATGAGGGAAAATAAATTGATTTTAAGATGTTACCTGAGACCATCTTGTCGGTGAAGAGCGTTGGTTCACTGCGTTTCAGAGATGTTACATCAGTGGGGTCACTCTCTCCAGATTCTACACATTTAACACATGGAGTCAACTTTAGGGTTTAGTTCTACCACATAGCTCGTCAGTGTCTCCAGCTGAAACAGGACGACAGGAGAATGAATCACCTGCTGTTCCGTTAGAGGCTTCAGCAGACGAGCAGCCTCTCCTGTCAGCTGATAGGATGTAGCGTGAGAGACAGGAGCAGTGAGCCAGTCCCAGTTTGATTTCACAAACCTGAGCACAACCTCCATTCAGATGAAGGCAAACATCTGCTCCTGGAGATGAGGACACAAAATGAAGAAGCTCAGCAAAGGGTTTTGTTTGTTTGTGTTTCAGCAGGATAACCCAGAAAATACCACGCAGGTTTCCACAGAACTTAGTGGAAGGATGAGACATGGACCAAGAATAAATCAATATCATCTTAGGGTGGAAGAATCAGGCACATTTAGGGGACTGATATCTGAGTATGTGGAATGTGGTGCAGCTGTTCTAATTGGATTATTAGTTTTGTCTGTTGCATAATGCATTAAGTCTCTACAAAGTTTGTTTTTAAAATACCTCACACAAAGATTTAAGCTGTATTCAGACTTGAATTCAGGAAAATGTCCAGTTTCGAGCCCGTCACATTCGAAACTTCATCAACACGCCCATTCAGTTGCTTGGAATCTTTCTGACAATTATTTTAAAATGTCTGAACTATACTACGTGTCTGAAAGCAGCTTTAGAAAAATATCGGAAATATAAGGAAATTGGTTTTGTTTACAACTTGACAACAAGATAACTGTTTAGACGCTGTTAAGCACTATTTGGGGTAAGACAACATTACTCTCCTCCACCCTGCTTTAATATAAAACATGATTCTGTTTTAATCATCACAGCCCCATGCCTACTCCAAATCGGAGCTGTAAACTGGTCCGAGCCTCATCCCAGTGGTCTCTTTGTACCTGGCTTTGCGAGAGGATGAACCACCACAATGGCTGCTGGCTGGACCATGTTGCCATGGATCCTCTGGAGTTTCTTCCCAGTCCGCTTGTGCACGCTCGTCAGCTGCCGGCGCTCCCGGTCAGAGATCCAAAGCCTGTCCTCGAAAACTGCCAGGTCAAAAGGTCGACCTGGACAAATCAGAGAGGAAGGAGGAGCACAACTGAATTGAATTGGTGGAACCAAGTGGGAGTTGTTTCCTCTTTGTTCAGCTGTTAACTCAGTGATGAGAGAAAAGGCAAGATCACACTGGTTAAAGGGCAAATTCACAGGAGGAGTCAAACCAGGGAATGAACAGTTTACTTAGGGTTAGGGTTAGAAAAAATAATTAGAAAGGATAAAGACGAGAGCTTGTACCCCTGAGGTACTCTGATGAGCACAAATACTTAAAACTAACTTTCTAAAGAGTTTTATCAGGAGAATTTTGGATTGTAGAAGTGAAAAGACAATTTAATAAATGACTGGTTATATTTTGAAACAGAACCTGTAAATGCTGTTGTCTTGATTTGTGTCTATTAACACAGCCAACTTTTAAGGAATAAAAATAATGATCAAACGTAATTTAACGAGAACAAACGTCATAATTGTTCAGGGATTAAGTCGTAATTTAATGTGAAAAGTAAATATTTAGATAACAAAGTCCTTATATTCCGAGAGTAAAGTCTTAATTGAACAGAGAAAATCATAATGTCATAAAGTTGTTATTTTACCAGAAAAGTACATATTTAGAGAACAAAGTAATTGAACTAGAAAAATATAACTGAAAAAGTGATTGTCCTTGAAAAGGCATTAGCTAAATGTATTGATCATATTTTTATTTTTGTTTATACCTTATCCAATTAGTGTAGGTTTGTTTTTCATTTTGGTCCCAGGAGAACTGTATTTTCCACACAGCAACAACAACACAACCACACAGCAAGTTACTGAGAAGGAATCAAACGGATGTAGTTTAAATAGTAAAAGCAAAAGTTTGATCTTTATTGAACCTGGATTCAGGGACGGTTCCACCTGAGTTCAACATGGACGGAAGCTCACACAGCTGAGGATTAAACTGAGGGAACCTTCCTGTTCCTCCGTGACTTTCCTCACAGGTCAGTTAATGGAGTTAAAGTTATAAACCTTGTGGATAATAATGGAGGGAAACGGTCGTTCAGAGAAAATACAAAGAAGGTTAGCTAAGAGCTAACGTTAGCTAGCTATTACTGGCTACAGCTAGATGGCTAGCTCTGCCACTGCCTCAGCTCCAACTGCATGAAGGGGATTTGTTTCATAAAGAGACTAATTAATTTTATCTTAATGTTGCTTCAGTTCTACAATAATGACACCAGAGACAATTGAATGTATTAAACAATATACACAGTTATATGACGTGGCAGATATTAGGTTACCTGGGGTTTTAATAAGGTAGATAGATGGAGGCAGACACAAAAGTATTAGGGCCACATGAAGACAAAAATAATTTAAAATTTTTTAGATTAACAGTAAAGTTTTAACTGACAAGCAGTTCTGATTCTGACAAGAAATTTATAATGTAATTGAAATATAGTCATAGTCTAATATAACAAGAACAAAGTAGTACTTTTACAAGAAAAGTCAATATTTAGAGAACAAAGTAACTTAATGAGGAAAAAAGTCACAATATATTCAGGATAAAGTCGTAATACATATGTAGGAAATAATGACAGAGGAGAACCCAGGCTCGCAGGAGTTCCACATTTTATGGATCAAAATCTATTCATTAGAATTCATGACATTTTTTAAAATACCATTACAATTTTGTTTTTGACATCTGAGTTATTTTAAGTGAACACTTATTTCTTTAATTAAGTTAATGAAGAGACGTTGAACATTGAACAGCAGCGACAATATAACATTTTTTTTCTAGAACCACAGGAATTCAGCTTCTATAAAATATAATTTGTTCTTGTTTTGTTTTGTGCTGATTTTTGCCGCCAGTCAAATCAGAAGGTTATGTTTTCACCCAAAAATTAACAGGGACGTGACATAAGGGCAATGTCCCCAGAAGAGCCGCCCTCATCTATTAGCAGTAGAACAAATTTGTTAACCTGGATAACACTAAATTTATGGGATTGGTTTAAAGTTTAAAAAAGATGCATTTGATAACTATTTTCACTGTTCTGACCTTTTTGACATTTTCCTCCCCTTCTATGGAGGCCGCTCGGGGCTTTTAAAGCTCAGCTCGTTAGGCTTAACTCGGTCAGAGTGCTTGAGTTCAGTTTCTAGCGTTCTGAGTGGGCGGCTGTGGCTCAGGAGGAAGAGCGGGTCATCACTAATCGTGAGGTCAATTGCCAGCTCCTCCAGGCTGCATGTGTCCTTGTGCAAGATGCCGTACTCCTGTAAGAATGGCTGTGCCAGTAATAGTGGATGCACTATGTATTCCCAGTTCACCTCTACATGATGGCTTGTGCACGTTTCAAACAAGCCTCACCTACTTGGTTCTCTAACAGGATCCGTCGGTCAGAGCCATCCAGGGCAGCCGTCTCCACCAGACCCCGGTGTTGGTCGCACCAGAACAGACGATCCTCTGTGAAATCGATGGCCAGGCCGCTGGGGGACACAAGGTTGGTGCTGGCAATGATGGTTCGCTCTTTTCCTTCCAAAGACGCGCTTTCCACCACAGGCTGGGCACCGATATCAGTCCAGAACAACTTCCTCAAAACAATAAAAAGAAGTATATTAGGCGTATTTATTCAACAGACCCTGTCCCTCTTGTCCATTATCACAATTAGGCACAGAGATATGTATCAATTCAAGCAGGATGCAGCATTACGAAAGTACACAACATTCTGCGAGTCATTGTAAATTTCTTCTTAAAAACTCACTTCTCCAGGGGATGAACTGCGATTCCTCTTGGTTTCTCCAGCCCTTTGCTCACAATCGTTTCTCTGCTTAGTCCAACCAGGCTACTGCAGTCAACAGTTGACCGACTGGAACACAAAAGTTCACATAAGTTTAAAACTGAAAAAAAAAGTAATTCCAGTTCTGCTTATTTTTTAGCAACAGAACCTGAAATACTTTAAACCCTATCAATCAAAAAAACCCATGAAATGCCCATGTCCCACAACATTTTTAAAACAAAACAAACAAGCAGAATGACCCGAACATTAGAAGTCACATTAACAGTTGGGTTAAAACAACATTCTCATCCACACACACAAACCTTGTATCTGTCCAGTACATCCTGCGATGGACCCAGTCAATGGTCAGTCCCTCCGGAGAGTTCAGATCCTCAGAAATGACAACGCCTCTGGATCCACCGTTCAAATCAACCCGCTCAATTGTCTTTCGGTTTATACTGGAGAAGTACACCTTCAAAATGCATAAAAATGTAATGAATAAATGTGTTTATCACAAAAAGCGGTTAAATGATAAACCAGACGGACAGAAAAGACCAAAAACTGCTTGTGTCACTTGATAACCTAAAGGCCATGAAGTTACAGTAACTGTCCACTAAGTGGCAGTAGATGTTTGCACCCGAATCTGCTCCTGTTAAATTCAGTTTCTCTCTTAGGTTAGAATCACACACCAGCAACAAATAAACAAGACAAAATCAGGAACAAGAAGGCAAAATAAATGTTCATCTTACATTGTTTTGGACAGGGTCATAGTCCAAAGCTACGATTGTTCCTCTGGGCTCCTCGACCAGGGTTTGATCCCCTGTGCCGTCAGGGTTAATTCTTAGTACATCTACAAAATTGGCCAGTAGCAGATACGGTGGTGGTCCTGAACAGAAAAACAGTGCAAGGTTGTGGTTTGTTTTATGTCCTGCAGCAAATATCAACCCAGTTAACAGTGAGATTATGACAGACAGGAAGTGTGTTTATCTGCGTGGGCTTGTGTGCCTCAGCTCTCTGCTTTGCCATGGTATGACTCACCGGTTGCAATGCACCGCTTGCCGTCCTGGTGGAGCCGGTAGCCTGGCAGACAACCACACTGCCACACACTGGGGCTGACAGGAGTACAGAGCTGGCTACAGCCCCCCATGTCCGTCGATGAACAGCCTGCAGCAGCAAAGAAAAAGACATTCAACTGATTTGATTTCTGGAAACAGGCTCCACGTTACAAAAACACCGATACCGTTTTTTCTGTGAACGACTCATACTGGAAGATATCAGCCAATAAATATTGAGCTCAGGCTCTAGTTTCTTGTAAAAGCAGCATTAAGCGTGCATTAATTGTATGTATGTAACACCAGTTTCCAGTATAACGCAGTCTAGAAGGCAAATAAAGAAATAAAATGTGACTTCATTAATTAAGATGTCGTTATGCCACCATTTTTATGACCGTTATCTGTTGTCCAGTAACATAAAGCCACATGGGTACGTACTGCTTTTGTGGTCAGGCTTATAGCCGACCACAAAGGGCTGATACACCAACACTGTACATACCAGTACAGGCTTGTCCATCATCCTGCAGTATAGATCCCTCAGGGCACACACACACGTTGCCCTCATATGTTTTCAGACAGCCGTGGCCGCAGTTGGTCATATTCCCTTCACACGGCAAGATTTCTGATAGAGGAAAGAAAACGTCTTTAAACACTGCAGATTTTTTTAATTGTGACAGTTATGGTAAAAAATCTGATAAATTAAATCCAAGGGAGATAAACTCAGACAAACAGATTTCAGGCTAAAGTAATTGAACGAGAGGCATGCAGTGATGTTACATGTTGAGTTATTTCCTGGGTTATTCTTGGGGCCCAGCAGGTAGTCAACTCTAAAGGAGCCAGATGGACAACAAGCTTCTTAATCCCTGCTCTGCTAAAATCCCTTTATATAAAGTCAACCATAATCCCATCAAAATAGGTGAAAGTGTGATGGAAGCAGGGGAAGCCCTCACGGTGATGTAATGTTACTTCACAGGTATGTGGTATGTCCCCGTATCTGTCAATAAGGGCCAGGTACTGTACACACAGGCAGGGTACAGGTATCAATGCAATGTGAAATAGTTACGGGACCTGTCGCTGAACCTCCTACTCGTACGAATTTTACTCCAGGAAGGTTGATCTTTGCTTTTTTCAAGTCTAAAAAAGCAAAGCTTTTTTTAACCCTAACCCATTAAATAGATATTGTAAATTTGTTCCCATTTATTTGTAATTAGTTGAAAAAACAAAGCCATATGCAGTGCTGTGATATCCTCCTGTATGTATCCAGGATGCTTGTTTTCTCTAGACCTTGGCAAAGGTTGTCTGCTAAACAGCTTAGACAGACAAAGCTGCTGACCAGATATGTTCCCTATCGCAAATGTCAACCTCATCATTTAATCTTATTGTGTCTGTGAATCTTTCCTCAACTCTTGGCCTCATGGCAGCGAGATTAGAGGAGAAGAGATTACGATAACGTCTTTAATATGTGAGGAAGTTAATCACAGCGTAGATATTAAAGCCATTAATGGTGAATTGAACTCTCGCTGATTCATTTTTTGTTTTATTTTTAAGGTGGCAAAAGATACACAATACAATCATAAATATCAACAAAAAAAGAATGTAACGATAACAATGCATTTAAATGACCACGACAATGTTTTCAATGGAGGCCTTTAAATTGATATATTGATCTAATCCCTACAGACAGAGATTGTAAATAAACTACTATCTTGACACCCTTGTTTTCGTCTCTTCAGTCTTTACACTGCTTCTCAGGCTCACCACTACTAGGCTTTTAGGGAGTGTGACAAAGTGTCTGTGTTTTGACCCACGTAACCTCACACACAATTGGCAGTTCACATAAGTCCAGCCTGTCTGGTTGTCTGTGACCCAGGCTTTTTATTGGCCCAGCAGGGTCAAGATAGTGTCTAGGGGACAAATGCCACCTTTCATAGTCCCCAAATAGGGGAAAACGCTCCAGTTCAAAAGCAGTGCTACATTTATTATCCCGCCCGAAACAAAGCACAACTGTTATTTCAATAAAACAAAAATGCTTCTACTCTCTTATTCCAAATATTTAAGATTCTTGAATGTATCATAGATACTCTTAATGTTTGAGCAGCATCAACCAGAAGTGTATTTACAATCTCTAAAAACCTTTAAGTAAAACTGAATTAAGTCTGTAGTCCATCAGCAGCAATCCTGCCAGTCCCAAAGTAGCGGCTTACACTAAGTGACCTTATTACATATTAGTTTCTTGCCATGAAACTTATTCTGCTAATTTATTTAGTATTTAATAATAAAATAAGTTAAGGAATCCTAACAGAAAAGAGAAAACAATATTAGAAGACAATATAACTAATATAAATTAGCTAGATGCTTAACATGATAACAATGAAAGTAAATCTGTTTCCACTCTACCTCCACATGTCTTCCTGTCTGGTAGGAGGGCGTATCCTTTTGGGCAGGTACAGAAATAGGAGCCTGGGATGTTCTCACATCCGAGAGAGCAGCCATGGTTCCAGTGGGCACATTCATTCACGTCTGTGGCAAACACAGAAAAACTGATTGTTATATTGTTATGAAATCTATGAGTCTCAAACCACCCTTGATTAGAAAAGCAGTCAACGGATATGTTTATATGTTTCCACAATAACTGAACTATAAACTGACCAAGCAACTAATAAATACATGCAGAAATACGAACCTTCACAATGAGTCCCTTGCTTACTGAGAGCAAACCCTTCAGTGCAGTGGCAAACCCCTTGTTCAGCCATGTTGGAGCATACATTCATACAGTTTCCAGTCTGTTTGTCACAACCTGTTTGAAAGGGTTTACAACATGTCATTAAAATGTTTTCATTTGAGTTATAGCAAATAAGATTCAAATGCAAGTAATAAAATCATGTTATGTTACAGAACAACGTAAATGTCAAAGTTCAGTGGCTACCTGGGAAGGAAGATAGGGAGTCGGCCAGTGGCTGGTTGAGGGGATGTACCACCTTGATCTGAATCGGGGGTTTTGTCATTTGCTTTGTGTTCACATCCAGTGGATTTCCTCCAGTGTACTTGTTCATTTGTTTTATAATCCGAGATTCAGTGTCAGTGTAGTATAAGTTCTCCAGAAAAACTGATATCCCCAGCACCCGAGACCTAACCACGAATAGAAGTAGTAAAACATCAATAGAAATAAAGATAAGTACAAATATATGTAAGTATTTGGAATACAACATACTCACCAAAGTGGCTGATCTATGATGTGAAGGGCGTTTCCATTGTAATCACAGGAGGCAATGGCGCTTTCTCCTTGGAAACCAAACTGAACCCAGAACAGTCTCTTGTCTTGTCGGTCAATCGTCAGTGAGTTGAGTTGCTCTGACATCTTAATAAGTGTAGTTTTCCCCTGGCCGCTCATATCAGACCTTTGGATACTGGGAGTCATCCCACCAGACAGCCAAAAAAGAAACCTGCAAAAAGTATGTTTGGAACTTAGAGAGAAGACTTTGCAAAGGAGTGTTCTGAACCTAGTTTTCAATGTATCCATAGATGCTTTTTGTAATGTCCCTGAGATTGTAGCATACCCTGCTGATCAGAAGCCTCCGAACCATTCTGTCATAGTCATGTTTAGGAAATGTAAGATGCTCTCTTACATTCGACTGAAGTGTCTTTGCTGGTGTCACACAGACTTCTCCCATCAAGCTTCCATGTTGTGAAATGCACATGGCTACTTGAACACATTTAAAATGTCACGCCCAATGAGTTGTGGTCAAATGTGGGGCAGTGGTGCAGTTTTTTACTAGATTGTCAAGATAGTCAGACGCACCTATACCCACTTGCTCTTGCTACGTACACAGATGGCTACTTAGTGCCTCTTACTACAAATGTGCCATTATAATAGCAATCCGCCAAGGCACAAGTGCACTTAGCTCTTAAAAGGAATATGAAATGGCTCTGTGTGGTTTATTGCATGTTGTGCCCAAAACACATCTTTGATTAATCAAGAGGTTAAGAAGAAGGCTTTTCGAACGACGTACCTCCTGCTGCAACCCTTTTATTCCTGCTCATAATCAAGCAAAGGGGAATTTTTTACACACACTTCAGACCAGGTGCTTAGATCATTAAAATACAGTCCCCAGAGTCGGTCTGGCATTTTGCACCTCTGTGTCAAACCGTGCTTGACGGAGGGAGATATAACGTCTGCAGAGTAGTAACACCCAAACAAAATGCCAGGAATCTGAACCGTTTGAGGAGCTGTACGGGAACTTTTTAATTAACCTACCTGAGATTAATACAGAATTGATTACCTGTTTGTGGGGTCAACAGCTATGGAACCAGGTTGGTTCAAGTGTCGTAATAAAGTTCTCTCATTTTTCCCATTTAAATCCATTCTCTTGATTTTTCCCTTTTCTCGACTTGTCCAGTAAACGCTGTTCCAGATCCAGTCCACTGCCAGGCCTGAGATGTGCTTGTCAGACGAGTGCAGTTTCTGGCAAAAAAATATATTTAAATTAATATGTTGTGGCTCAAATCTCAGACTAAATAAACAAATTTGAATTATTGGTAATTTCTTGGAAGTTATACTGATGAGTTACCAGTTTAAAAACCTGTTTATGTGCTCCTCTCACTGACGCTTTGTAAATGACCCCAGTGTGTTTGTCAGCCCAGTAGACATCTTCGTCTCTGTAATGAAAGTCGAACAGGATCGATCTCCCCACACCGGCCAGAAGTCTCCTCCGGTGCTTCCCCTCCAGGTTCATCCGATGAACAGCTTTGCCATGACCGAATATCAGGAAAGGCTGCGAAGCTTAAAAACAAAAAAATGCACAAAGTTTTGTCTTAATATTTTCAGAGGTTTTTGCGTAATCCTGCTGATAAACAAAACAACAAACAAACAAATCCGCCAACAAGAATACGGACAGGGGCAAAAACTCCATGTTTGGGGTTATGACACAAATACAATATTAGTTAAATGGCAATGACACATTCTGCTTGATTTGCAACAGCATATGTAGTCATTTAGATGTAGTGATTTACATTTTGATGCACAGACAAATTGCATTCACTTGTTGTCTGTTGAAGAGAATCCCAAGGACAAGTTAGTAACTTTGGCAGCGTTTAACATTTCAATAGCAGCTTAATTTTGGTTTGTGTCATTCATTTTGTCAAGTTATATGATAAATGCTCAATCTTTGCTGTAACGGGCTGAAGTTCAAGGCAGACAAACATTGTCTCTTAGAAACAAATAGTTCCTTACATCAACCTGAAGTTGTGAAACAGCTCTTAGCATTAGCTGTGTTTTCAATCGTTGTCAATAATGTATTTTTCCTAATATATATTGTAGAAATCTGTTGTAGAAGTATATTTTTAATACAAACACTATGCTTCTCTGAAATGCAATAGATAGAAGGTGTTCCGGTCAGTCATGGTCATGAACAACCATGGATACTGCTCCTAACTCTATGGAATGAGGAAAACAATGAGCACCACCAGAGAAACAACACAATGAAGTGTGTCTGGACTGACATCCCTAAGATGGCCACTGGTGCTGAGTTGCTAGGGAAGCATCCTAATGAATCATTGATTGACAAGTTCACAGGGTGGTCAACATGATTCTTCACCTAGTTAGCTCAGTTCACTGGATGTTGTTGAGAAAACAGCTTCTGTCACACAACCATTTTCCATTTTACAATTAAGGTATTGGACCTGACAGCAGAGGGACACAACAGAGGGTTTCTCTAAATGCATGGGTAGGCAATCAGTAGACATTGATGACCCATTTTATATTATGGTAAAACAGTCTGCGTGGTTCTTTTGGCTGCTGAGCCAGTTCACTGGGTTTGTAAATGCAATCCTGTTCCTCATCAAAACATCAAGCATCTTGAGTAATGGAAGTGTGAATGAATTGTTAAAGATGCACTTCAAAGACATGAGAGAGATATATATCGGTTGGCAGATATATCGATATGGAGAAAATGTTTCCATATCAAGATATGTAGAATGATTTTAATGAAGGCGGCGTACAGTATTAGTTTCTGTGCTTATTGTGACAAGAGGTATAATATCCTTCTTGCCTCAGCATGGTCAAACTGGATAAGGGGCTTAACTGTGACAAATACATTAACATATGACGGAAACAAAAGGAATATAATAAAAAAATGCCCCTGGATGTTTTGTTGTCTCTTGTTTCATGTGTTGGAATCGTTATAGTTCCTGTTGTAGACACATCGTGTGCCCCTCCAGGCTTTCTTACATAAAGTATTTGTTTAATTGGTTTAGGATGGCTGTAGTGGAGAATACAGTAAACAGGGTCAGAGGGGTGTTTTCTTTATCTGATCATAATCTTTGACACTGTTTGTAAAAACAGCACATTAATACAATTTATCCAAAGTTTTTTATGTTGTTATTACTTGTTTATATTTTGTTGAGATAAAGCTACGCTCTGGCCATCTGTGACTACAGTGGCTGTTACTCCAAGAAAACATAGTCACCATTTGTAAGCTCAAGGTGAAGTACCTGTGGCATCCCGCAAAAAACTTGGGATCATTCTGAGATACACCCACTCATCACAGGCCGTCTTACAGTGCACATTTCGTACAGTACGTCGTATTGTCTGTTAAGCCAGGTTCAGTGAGTGGCTGTGTTTTACCATCTGTTGCTCTGCTGTTACTTGAGATGGGGTCGTTTTAGTCCAAGTAACTTGTTTTGTTATTTTACATGATAGCGGATAGCAGAGTATGTAATAGCACTTTGCATACACACTTGTAGTTTATACTGTACCTGTAAATGAAAATGTAGTCCTTTTTCTTAGCCAACCACAATCAATCTTCAAGAAAATCTTTTAACTACCCTCACAGATGGTTAAAACACATCAGAATTTAAAGCAGTCTACAGTACTTTCGGCGTCACTTCTGTCAGTCCTCTGAGTTGGGATTATCAGTATTGACGGTGGAGGTGTCAAACTCACCCACACAGCTGCTGTTCCTCCCTGCTCGTGATAGGCGTTCATCCCAGCAAGCTGTTCCAAGGGCCAAGGCTCCAGATCTTTGCACCATAAAAAAGATCAGCGCTGCTGTGATCGTTGCAGCCAACATAATCCTGCGCCTGGCCCCTGCCACGGGAGCTGCACTTGTTCACTACTTCTCAGGCATTCCCACTATCAGAGCTGGCGCCCAAGAATTCTCCAAAATTAAGCAACGTCTGCTCATTGATTGTTGGCATCCTTGACCAAGATCTTCAACCTGCAGCGCCAGAGAAGTTTCACATACCAGGAAGTGTCCCACTAAGAGATGAGCCCAACGCCTAAACCCCAATGGAAGAGATGGAGAACTAAAGGAAGTGGGATACAGAGGGTATTACTGCTAAGAGGAAGAAAAAAAAGTGAGTGGGATCCTGCTCGCTCCCCAGTTTGGCCCCCGCAGTGCCAGTCTGTTTTGGAAGCAAAGATTGAAATTCCTGACACCCCCGTGGTAAATTTTGCACATGCTAGTCCAGCATTGGAGCAGGATCTTCTTTAAGATGCAGTCAGTGTCTCAAGCAGAATGTGGAATATGCAAGAAATGAGGCTGGGCTGACGATAGGTCCCACATAACAACAAGTCTTACCCTCACCCCACCCCCTGACCCATGTCCTTTCTGAATGTGGATGGATGAGAGTATTTGTGTCTGGGAGAGAGCGAGCTATCGCATGTGAGGCTATTAGCCGAGACGTAAGCCTGACATTTTTTATTTATTTAGTCATTGGGAGAAAAATGTATCTTTTGTACCTTTAAAACCATATCACCATTCGCAAATGACCCACACTTACAGTAAAAGTACAATTTACACATGCCACACACAACAACAGGCACTCTGTTTTGTGTCCTGTGTGCGAATGAGAAGTCAGTGTGTCCGACTGTCTCCTTCTTGACGTTCATGTGG
This sequence comes from Platichthys flesus, assembly GCF_949316205.1. NCBI lineage: Eukaryota > Metazoa > Chordata > Actinopteri > Pleuronectiformes > Pleuronectidae > Platichthys > Platichthys flesus. Next base: position 4,929,675 of record NC_084952.1, on the reverse strand, counting down.
CTCCCAGAGAGAATCTGTAAAATTAGTCATTTATAGAGAACGGAGCAGGAATTGAGCCGATTATCCCCTAATTGTGTGTCCTCCTTTTACCCGGGAGAACAACTAACAGACAGCAGGACTCAAAACATCCATTCAGACCCTACATGACTAGGATATTGTCAGCAACAACGTCACCAGTGAGCTCGCAGAGGAGAGGTAGAAGATTTACACTGCTGAGAAAGTTGCCTTGTCTCCTGACTAATGTTAGCCGTCTGAAGGGCACTGACCTTTTCCCACGGTATCACCCTCAGCAGATCACAATGAATATGTTAATGTCACTTCAGGTGACAATTGGACTGAATGACAACCGCACATTGGCTTTGAAACATCGGTATCTAGGATACAGCAACAGAGTGAAGATGCTGCAGCCATTTTAAATGCCACCTCACCTCATTGCTCTTCCCCTCCATTCCAAGTGATGGATCTTGATTAACAGAATCCCATGTTTAGGGGACTGATATTATTTCGTTCATAGAAATTGCTGCAGATTCTAATGAAAATCCAGATCTTGTGAATTTGAATGTGGTTTTATAGGGAGTAGGCATTTTCAGTTGTCGCACATTAACCGACAACAACCACCAAACTGTAGTGGATAACAGTAGGGAATCAAAAGTCTTTATGTGTCTTCAATAGTTTAGAACTATGTCCAAAAGATCAAGAGTGATTTGGTGCAGAATTGAAGGGGACTGCTGGGCCCTAGTGGAGTTATGAGCACTACGGGTGGAATCATTGCTAAATAAACCTAATGTGTTTGGTGGACTATATATGACAATATTGACCTGGGTTGTCAGGTCACACTTACCATCATCCATTTTACAATTTTACTAAACTGTTTTCCTGTTCACGTTACTTGAGAGTAAGGTTAATGGGTCGCTCATTGTGTTATTATTGGAATCATGTGTTTTACCTGTCTCATCTGTGTTTAGTATGATTCAGTGTATATACACCCAAGCTTTTTGTACTTATTATATCTGACCAGTTTTCCACTTCTCTATATCAGCGATGTTCCTGGATCAGAAGAGATTTGTGATGCAACCTCTTGAAGTATCTTTCTTGCAGTTGCAATGTGAAGGTTTGATTTAATGGACTCCAGCCAATTGGCAACTATGACACACTAGAAGAAGACAAAAATCGATCAGCTATGAAGGATGGATAACTCTGAGGCAAGAGGACCAGGGCAACAGAGAGAGGGGGGAAGAGAGAAAGACGGACAAAATGATAGAGTAATTACCTGTCTGTTCAGTCCCAGTTTATTGATCGTTAACAGCCGATCCCTTTCTACCATCCATTCATTCTGTTTGTTAAAACCTTGCTGTTGCCATAATAACAGCACAGCCGGCAGTAGAGATGACTTACTGCTGCATGCTCCTACAGATGGTGGCACAGAGGTATCCATGGGAACAGTTTCCCAGGTTCACCCATCGTCTTATCGGGATTTACAGCAACGCCTGTTCAGACATGCAAAGACAACTGACGTAACAAATGCAACCCATTGATTCTTTTAGGAGGAAAATGCTGTTCATAACTGAGTGAGCACAGCGGACATGTGTCAAAACTTTCATAAATAACACTTATACCAATTTACGAGTAGTAACCTCTAATATTCTGTTAATAATAGATAATATACCTTTTTTCAGGCACTCTTCTCCTCTTAGTCTGTAAGCCTCTGCCTGAAAGTAGCAGGATGGATGCACTATATATAGCACATGGAGTGGTGTGTGTATTGTAACAATAACATTTTGTTTCACCTATTAAAGCCTGGAAAAGTCATACAATATTCTGATAAGAGAAAAGGCAAAAAGATGATCAGAGAAATGAGAATTACACTGAGAAGAAAATGGAATTCTGTTTACGTGTAAAATATTTCGGTGTTAAAGAAATACAGAAATGTGTTACTTGTCTAAGAAATGGTGAGAATTATGCGTTGTTGCGTGTGACAGCAGACCAGATAACATTCTGATTAATTCAACACTACCGGTGATTAATGTCATTATTTACAGTGACAAAATGCTTCCTGTGAAAAAGGACCATTAGAGTTTTCCTTGTCCTATTGGAATCTTCACGGCATTTAATGATCTTTTGGGAGTCACCAACTTGTTACGAGTTACTTGTAGAAGGATATAATGTTGACGTGAGAATATGCTCTGTAATTTATAAACTGGAATATGAATAGAATATTATATTCTCATCAGAATAAAGTCAATAGCTGTTATATTGCTGTCTATGTCACTGACGGGCAACAATTATTTTTGATTTTGGAAACTCACTCACAATATTATATTTCTTTTATTTGAGAGTGTTCTGCATTTACCTATTCAGATAACATGGTACTAGTACATGGCACAAATATACGTCAACTGTTTTATTAATGGTTCATTAAAAAAACTCAAATATATACATAAAGTGATAGAAACTGGCATTGATTTTCAAGATGTGTCGATCAAACACACTGACAGTGCTTTTGTGTCCAGTAAGGCAACAATCAGCTCAATGCTTAAAGCAACAGTGATGTGATGTTGTGAATGTGATGGGCTGTGGTTAATGGGTCCTCTTTGACACACCATGCGATATTCATATATTAATCTTTGGCATTGAAATATCATTGAACACCACACACAGCAGGTTCTTTGTATGGTACTAGACACAATTCAGTTTAACAAAGGTGCTGTGCTTTAGTGACAACTATTGAGATTGTATATAAGGCTCCAAAACAAATAAGGGCATGAATAAAAAAAAACACGTCAGTCATTGACGGATCTGATTGTGGTTTTACAAACAGCATCCAGTTTTCATGTCACTTAAGTTTTTATAAACCGTTGAAAAAATCTTAATACATTGATAGGAAGTAGAGAACAGCTATCGGTGCTGTGTCACCTCACAGATGTGAAAGAATAGTATTTATAAAGATTTATGAATTATTTTGTTATTAATATCACTGTCATGAAAGGCAAATAAAGAGAATGTCACATAATGTCTCTCTAAAGTGGCATTTGGGCGTTGGCCATGGATTCCTGACGTCAGCAGAGATACTCAGATCGGGAACTGTCACTCTTATAGGTCATCTGAGAGTCTATGCTCGACCTAGAGCAGAGGAGCATTCGCTCTGAGTCATGGGTTGCTCTCCTTGCCCAAAACTCAGTGGGATTAGAGTTCAGAGTTCGCTGTTTCATTGAAATCGTCTCGAACTTGACATAGCTCTCTTTTTCCAGCTCCTCCTCATCCAGATCTGGTTCACGCCCTTTGCAGTAGAGATCAAGGATCTTGTAGAGCAACAGGGCAATGAGAGGCAAAACCAAAGCACAGGCGATGCCGCTCATAATCATGAAGACCTGGTTCTGACCACCATCCTCTACAATCTCCAGTGTGTAGAAGTCAATGCACGGATCTTTTCCGGCATCACTACCTTTTGCTATGAGGCAAACTGAGTACCTCATCCCAGAGGAAAGACCCTCAAGAAGGACTTTTCCACTGCCAGCATTAGTTTCTTCTGTCCTTTTGGTGTCATCCTCACCATAGGGGGAATATACAACTGTTAGTGGTGCATCGTTTGGTAACCCATCTGCTGTCCAGAGCAGCACTGCACTGTCAGCCGTTTCCTCTACAATCTTCAGGTCCTTGACGGACTTTGATGCGTCGCTTTTCTTGCTTTTCTCATCAGCTGCAAGCTTTCTCCCTTTCCCTCCTTGCTGGGTCTTCGTTTGTTTGAGTGAGCCCTTCTGTAAACCATTGCTGGGGGTAGTTCTCGGCTTCTTGGTTACTGCAGGTGGGGTTGGTGTTGTTCTTGGAGGAACTGTAGATGTTACAATAGGTGAGACAGATATTTCCGTAGTGGGAGTCAGTGTTGTGCCTTGGCTGGTCGGTGCAGTCTCCGTGCTTTGCCTCTCTGGCGGCATCGTGGTACTGATGGTACCAGCAACTGAGAGGGAAATAGTGGCTTCTGCACTGCCAGCAACATTCGTAGCTTTGCAGCTGTAGTTCCCAGCATCTTTGGGCAATATTCCATGCAAACTCATGATGGACCACTTGATGCCATCTCCAGGTGACTCCTGAACTATAGGGGGAAGATAAACACAAAAGTCAGTATATGGACAAGTCTAGCATAGTCTTTGCCTGTTTTGTCTGTTTTCATAAGAATAACATTGTGGCAAAAGCCTTACACAGATTTTCGCCTTATTTTCATCAGCCAATTTGAATTTACACCAAAAATTCCTTTCCAAATAATACATGTTATACCTGTGTTGTTAACTGGTGAGCCTTCTGCTCTAGCCCAGTACAGATTTGGTGTTGGCATCCCTGTGGCATCACATCGCAGGAGAACGTTGCTGCCCAGATAAGATGTGATCTTGGTTGCAGAGGTCATGACGATTGGTTTTACACAATTGTCAAGTTCAACGCGTTGAAAAAGGTAACCAGCCAGATTCTCCGGTCCACTGCAGGTCAGGAACAAGTCCATTAACACCACTGGGCTGTCTGTCATTTTTGAAATCTCTAAAAGCTTGGAGATTTTACAGTCACAGTACCAGGGATTATCTTGGAGACCTACAGGTGAAAAGATAAGACAAATCAGAATTATTCTTTGCTTTTTTTGCACCATCTCTTAAATGCCATATTGCTTAAAGCCCTTGTTGCTGGACACACTAGAAAGAATCAAGGGTGGGGAGAGAACAGTGGAGCAGCAAAAAAAAGGCTATTTCAAAATAGAAGAAGTCTCATGCTTTTAAAACAAATGCAGTGATGATTTGTGCTATAAAGTGATGATTGGAAAGAATAAACTTCTTAAAACTGCAATACAGTCATAGAGGTGGCTGTATGTCCTCAAGTGTTGCTTCTTTCTCTAGCGCGTGCATCCTTACAGAGTAAAAACTTAATAAAATATGTAGTAATGTGTAGTCTGAGATTAGTTGAACACCACTATTCAACAACCACCGTCTCTCTTCTCTTTCTGATGTAAAAAAATACCATGAAACTGAAATTTAAGGGCTATCCTAGTTACTCATGTACAGCTCCCATACCAGTTGCGCAGGTGCAATATGTAAGCTCATGTACTGATGCAGATGAAAGCCCCTTAACCAGATTAGTTTGTCTTAACAGTGGCAAAGCAGCTAAGGCTCTGGCCCTCCTCCAGTTTGTGGCAACACTCTGTTTCCATTAGCTTCTCTGTTAGCACAAATGTTAATGGATAACTAAATCTGTAACCCATTAATATCGCTCTGTTTTATTTTGAATACAGAAGTATTTGTATGGTTACAAAAACATAAACTGAAAATTGAGTGATCAGGTAATTTGTCATTTTAACTTCAGACTGTATTTGCATTTTTTTATAGATATTTTTAAATCTGTTTATTTTTGCAGATGTTGATATGATTGTTTAATAATACCAAGCAGAACGTCTCATAAGATATAGACAGAAAATAGACGTGCTTTAGAAGCTGTTTGTACAGAGTCTGTTTTTCTTTTTTCCGAACGTCTAATCCTGTTTATCCCATAAGCTAGTTTGCCCTTTTACAGCTTATTGACAATATCCCTCCCACTCACTGCTATGTAGATACAGCAAACACACAGTTGCATGTAAGTCGAAAAAACGCATCTGACAAAAGTGCATTAGCAAGTTGCTATGGTTGAGACAATTTCTAAAATGAATCCTCTTTTGCCAAAAAAGCTATAAGCAATTTCTGCCAGTTATTGCCAATCAAGCTAATCAACTTATTATTAGCAGTTGTTAGACTTTGAAACTGAAAGCAGGTGACAACACCTATCTGTATCTGTAGTCCCTCATGAACACAACTTAATTAATCTAAAATGTTGAAAACATTTTTTTTCCCCGAAAGACCGCAGAGCGTTGATTACCTGCATTTTGTGCAATAATCTTATAAATCCAAATTTGACACACAAAGAACATTTCTGCCTACTTTTGTAATTAAAAGGATAAATCGTTGACTGTGCAACTTTAGACTTTTGGTTGTTTTACATCTTGCCTTTAGAAACTTTACGCAAACGATGTTCTCTACTGTGTTGCATGTTTACCATATTGCATTGTCATATGGGATCCAGTCCACTTGCAACTTAAACCTAGATTGGATTGCCACGAGGTACCGAGTTAAACATTCAACATTAATTAGGACAGAACATTTATAATACAAATTAAGCGTCAACTCTGCCACTGCTGGGACTAAGCTTATTAAACTGTGTCCTGGCAGTCACTATCAAGACAGGTTTGAGTCAGTCAGAACGAGTCTGGCTAGATTAGCAGGTGATGGACTAAAGTTCATGGAGTAATTACAATTCACCTCAAAAGTGTCCTTCCTTGGCTTTTACATCCTGTGCAACCAAGTACTTTCTCCTTACCTAACACGATTTTCTGCGAGGAGTTCGTAGAAATGGGGGCTCCATTGAAGGGAGGCCAGATATCCATGAGGTCAGAGGGCAGGGTTGCTAATTTATTGCTGGATAGATCCAAGTAGGTAATGTTGAGGAGGTAGGGGATAGCCTCAGTGGGAACATTGGTGAGTCTGTTGTTGTGCAGATCCAGTGTCCGCAGCCTAGGCATCTCTTTTAGAGACTCCCAGGGGAACACGGAGATCATATTTCCATCCAGCCTGAGTTCGTGGAGCACTTTGAGGTTGTAAAAACTTCCAGAATCCACTGAGGTTATGGAATTGTAAGTAATCCACAGGTATCGCAGATCCGCCAGATAGTAAAAAGCTTCTGTTGGGACTCGGCGTACAGCGGTTTTCTCAATTCGAAGCTTAACCGTATCCACTGGAACGTTGACAGGGATATCAGACATGTCTGGGTCATTGCAGAGCACAGATCTGAGAACAAACAATAAATTCATTAAATGTTCAAATCTTGGGACAGATAACGGAACTGATTTACAAAGTCAAAATGCTCTTCAATCCATTTTCCAGTGGGAAAGCAAGTGATGAATATAAAAAATTGATCAATCCACAAGCTTATTAGTATCGATAGGTATCTGTCCATTCATTTATCCATCCGTCCCTCCATCCATTAACCCAGACTCTCTGTTGGGATGTGGGATGGTGTTCCTGACCCGACTAGTACAAGGCCACTTGCTGGATGTCAGGGCAGAGCTTATCACAGTCATCATAAATATGACTGATTATGTGGATGAACTTCCACTTCCGGAGACGGAATATATGGAATTCATTGTAGTCGTGGACAAAGAGAGAACGATTTCATTATAGTTACTTTAGCATTACATGATTACAGGGAGAAAAAAAACTTGAGCTATACCTTTTAGCCTTTCACAATGACTGTAGATGTCAGTTGCCCCATTTTCTTTGTTTATATTGTCTAACTTGTTCGTGGAAGAGAGATCCATTGTGGAATTGGGTTCAGTGCTAATACGACTAATCATGCAGAGGGCAATTAGATCTTTCTCTGGGATAAGTGGATTGGCACCGTGCCAGAGAACGTACACTATGCCAATACAGGTCAGGGCATCTTGTACAAATTACATTGTTGTGGATTTTGGATATAGACTTGCCTTTATTTTTAGCGTCCGTGAGACACCTAATTCAAAGCTGATTATTTTACTTAATGCTGGTCTAATTTCCCTCCATCTTCACTTGACAATGGATGGCTCTGCGTTTTAGTTAACTGTTGCTCATCCAAATTAAAAACACCCCCAATGGACATTAGCAGCTTTATGCTCCTGATTCATCATGTAACTATACCTTTTTCAATGCAGGCCCTTCTGACTTGCCATTCTTTTAACATTGATCACATACCAGGCGGTCTGAGAGCTATGGTACTTTTTCTTGTGCTTATTCAAATGAATCAACTGTGCAAAATAAGCCAACTTTAAAAAAAACAGTCCTACAAACTAATTTCAGGACGACATTCAGGTGAAATGTACTAGGGCCTGTATAGGACCATATTTTTATTTATTTTGTAGGCGATGGTCTAGCAGAGGTGACCTAATTAGACAAACCAATAGTTTTCCAAATTCACAAAAAAGCAATAAAGTGTAGGTTAAATGAGTGAGCACGAGTTAAATGCACTTTTTACCTGGATCCTATTCCATCATTACGTCCATGGAAGACACAGGTGCACTGCGATGGACAGAATGTATGAGCCATACTGAGGCAGCATAGGAATACGTGCATGCAGAGAAGTCGACGCATGGTTTCGCACCAAAATTCTCACATCGAGGAGAGATCAGGAGAAAAGACATCGGGATTCATCGAGAGCCTGGAGAATTATCCTTCCCAAAAAGAACAAAACCAAGAAAAATACCAAGTGGAAAATAGAGAAAAGAGCTTTCAGAGTCCATCAGAAGCGACGGTACACAGGCTTGAAGATCTAATTACAGTATAGGTGACCTGTCAGATTGACACTGTGTGTGTGGGGGAAGGGGTTGGGGATTAGCAGAGGATTTCTTGGGTTTGGCCGGGTCACGCAAGCTACAGGGAGACAGCAGAGCAGGACCAGCCCTTGGACATGGAACTAATCGGCTAATTCCGAGGTTTTCTCCTCACATGATCAAACCATTGGCTCCGGTTAAGCCAGTCACTTCCCAACCACGCCAGTGCGTTTTGTAGGTTTTGCTAAATCTCAATGTTCCCCAACTCACATTTAGTGTTGGACACATTTGAAAATTAAGCTAGGATCAGCCTTTTCGGGTTATATCCAACCACCTTTCCTTTGTAATGATCGGCAGTGGGGTTTTGACCCATTGTTGTTCGCTTTCTTGTTAAAGGAGGAGACTGTTTTTCTTGCATTCTGATGTAAGTTCCTCTGCTTCTGAAGAAATTCCTTAAATGTAAATGTATTATTGAGCTAGAGGCCATACGTAAGATGTGTGAGCGAGCTCTGTCTGGCACCGGGGTGCAAAGTGTAATCTTGGATTTGATTTATTACCTGACTGGGTGCAGACCAGCGGCTTGGGCTGGGGCCAAACCCTCTTTCATATTTTCTGCACACGTCGGTTTAGCTCGGGAATAAAAACAGTGATGGCTAGAAAGGGTCAAAAAACCTTCATAGCGTCCAGTTTCTTCCACAAAGTCCTCTATCTCAAGTCTTACTTGTCAATATATTAGGAAAAATAAATTGATAAAATTAAATTTTTCTTCTGCAGGTAAAATTTTACATTTTAATTACATAACTTGTTTGATAACACTTACTTAAATGCTTAAAAGTGCTTATTCATACCCTGTATTAATTAGTAAAGTTTAAATAATGGATATAAAAATAGTGTGCCTGTTATTATTAGTCCAGGCTAACTCTATTTGGTACGAGTAAGAGGAAAGGGGGACATCTAGTGGTATGAGGTACCTACTGATAAACATAAATGTTTCCTATCGAAATAATGATCTTTAATCCTTCCTGACCACAGTTAATAACAATAACGTATTGGCTCATATAGTTGCTATTAAGTAGTCAATGATATCAGGACACATTGAAATGCCAAGTTTTTATTTAATTTTTTATTTTTCAAAATCTATTTTAAGGTGTTTAACTGTTTAAAATGTATATTTATTTTGTCTTATTTTTGACTCACCTGTTATTTGTGAAGCACTTTGCACTGCACCTGTATGAAACGTGCTATATACAAATAAAGTTTGATTGATTGACATTGCAAGACACTCTCAGTGGGAGAAAGTGACATGGAAACAAAAAGGGACACAAGAGACGTCAAGTACTTATTAACAAGTACACAAGTGAGTTTTATTTATGCAAGCAAATTTGATCATACAGGTCAAATAAGCCGACTCAAGCTGTTGGCACATGAATGTACAAAACAGATTCAATTTAAAGCCTGCTACTAGAAGCATTCGTAGTGAAAGTACAAAAGACTAATACAAGGAAAAAGCAGAGAGCGTTTTTTTTTTCAGATCACTACATAGTAAGCAATGTTGGTATTAGTTTTAAGACATGGTTGAGAGCTCATCACAAACTAAACAGACACAAATCAAAGACTACAGTCTCTATTATCAGTAGCATAATGCGGTAAGCGTGGGGGGGTTAAGTACTGCACATATAAACAAAAGGTTGATCCAGCAAGACAGTCATAATCGTCAAAATAAAGAAGTGAAGTAAAGTAACGTTTGAGTCAATAAGACTATATTAATGCATGTCCATGCCACGAGAAACATCTAAATTCACAGTCTTTACTAACAGTACAGTTATCCAACTTTGAGTTGAACATCAATGCGCTTACATCTAGAGATAGAGCACAGAAATGATCAAATAAGTGCATGAAACAAGCTTTTTTTAATATTTTTGAAATACTGACAAAACAAACGTTGCCAGCCGATGAGCCGACATGTTTGTAGTTGTATGGCATCGAGATGTGTAAGCAATACAGTTACTGTCATGAACAAAATTACTGTGACACACACGTTCTGACATCTGATAATTCCACCAAGGATAGTGCCATCACACCAACAACACTTCACACCGTCAGGGTTTATTTTCCGGTTGAGACTAAAAGTGGATGTACGGTGACCTCTTCCTCTTCTCATCCGAACTATCCCCTAACGTCAGTGGTTAACATATAGGTATGCTTTGATATATCAGTATTTACAGTGCAGAGTTCTGCCAAAACAGGAGTTTCATATTTATAAAGTTCCACTTTTAAGAAATTAAAAAATTGGTCATGAAAGCATGTTTACATGTGCTTTTTGTGGCTCGTGATTCAAAGACAATGGAATCATTCACAGTCCTAAAATACATTTAAAATGGCAGGATTATTATAAAATAAGCCATAATTTCTATTTAATTAACTAATTTCCATCTTTGATAGCTATCAAACTGGTTGTCTCCTGTTTAACAGGCTTGGCACGTCTAGCAATATTTGTTTTAATCTAACGATTTGGTATTTGTGTCTTCTTGCTACTGTGTAACTTCAAATAGAAAAAACAGATTGAATTACTTTCACGTGAAAGTGGTTTTTTGATCCCTGGGAATACTGGTATGACAAAGGCTTACGCTGCTTCCTATTGTTGCATTGTGAGTTTAAAAATATTTCCAAAACTAACCACCCGTTACAGTACATAGTTTTTGAAGATGAAATCTCCGCACACACACACACACACACACGACATGAGAAATGTGCTTGAAAACCGTTTTAAGCCCCTGTTGACCCCCTCAGAAATCAGCAAAAAATAAATAATGCATGAGAGCAAAATGACACTTAGCATCAAATAAAAAACTCAAAAGAAAAATAAAACAATAATACGCAAAACTTATTCAAAGTAAAAAAAAAAGGAGAAATACTACTGCTACTTCTGATTCTAAATACTACACTAACACTACTATCAGCACTAAACAACTTGTATTCAAGAATAGTATAACTGCCATAACGATAATCGTAACACCATCCATGAGAGAGGTAAAGGGGCTTGTTTCATCTGAAATGCTGTTTGTGACTGGAGAGTTTGAGTGACGTTTCCCCCCCCAGACCACATTGTCATATGACGCACCAGTGACATCAGCGGTGGTGAGGGCCCTAGGCGCCATCCGCCCCCCCTCGGGAGGGGATGGTAGAGAGACAGAGAGAGACAGAAAGGGGGAGAGGAGAGAGAGAAAGAGAGGGAGGGAGAGAGAGGTCGGAGTGGGTTAGGGCCAGGCCTCCTGCTGCTCTTTATGTGTATGCGTTGAGACGCTCCTTGGAGCGGGTGGAGTGGATGTCGTGAAGCTCCTGCTCCTCCTTCGACTTGATGTCCTCGTACTTCTGCATTCGGCAGGCGTCCTTCACGTAGGCCCAGTTGGCAGACAGCACCATCAAGTAGTGGATCTGAGGGGAAAGTTCGGAAGTGTGAAACATTGCTTCTTTCAGGGTAGAAGCTAACACGGTTTAATGAATGAAACAGCGTAATCAGCTATATTATCTCTTGTGGATGTAAATCCTACAGTAGTTGTATATTAATCTGAAATTCAATTAAAACATTTGAAAATTTAAATTACAGATTATGTTCCCAGTGGTCCAGCAGGGGGCAGCATGATGCTAGATGTGGTCCTGTGCTTGTTACCATGGCAGCTAAGGCTATAATGAATGTGTTGTGCTTTAATGACTGAGGCTGAAACACAGCTTCTCTTTGTGAGAAGCTGTCTGATGTCTGCAGTCAGACGGATAATTGTTCGACTGGGATTCTATCGCGACAATTACAAATATTATTCCATTTGTTTTTCTTGTTAAGCTTAATTTGTTTGGTACCGTTTTTAAAGATATTTTTTTTAGCCCTGCTTGAGTTTGCCGACATCAGAGCCGACAGATTATCTGTTGCGATGATTTGTTTCCATCATTTGGCAGGAAAACAAACACGAGTTATCATTGTCCTGCTATAATCTGCCATCATAGCTGCCCTATGAAACACTCTCTGTTTTCTCAGAAAATGGCTCCTCGCAATTTACCGAGCGATGTTTGCAACAATTTTCTGAGCCTTTCTTCTCCCTGTTTCCATGACAACACATTGACATGTCTGGCGCCTCCGAAAGAGGGAGGGAGACAAACCCCATCTTTTCCACTGCGCCAAAATGCCTTCCACCCTATCTGCAGCTATTCTCTCACAGGCGAGCACGACGCAGGCCAAGTAGGAAGCAGCCACAACACAAAACACAGCTATTTTCCCAGTTATAGCATCTCTCCTCAATTACCCCCCCCCCCCCCCTATTTTTATTCAAAAACAGTTCCCGCCTACCGATGCGGGAATGATCTGCTAACTAACAACGAGGGGAAATCAGTGCTTTATGAAGAATGTGAGATGCTTCACTCGTTGGTGCTAACACTTGATTTAAGAGATATTTAGTCGCATCCCTCGAGAGGGAGGTGCAGCTTTTATGGGCGTCTCACCATAGCAATGACAGCAGCTCCTGCTCCAGCGAGGGCACAGATGAACAAGTGGAACGTCATGTCGAGCTGGAGCAAAAATAAATCACATATTAATATCTGCCAATCAAACACCTACATGAAAAGGGACCTGTTAAATGTAAAAAAAAATTGGAAATTGATTATGATCAAACAGACTCAATTAAAAAAAAGAAAGCAACACAAGGTAATATGTATATCATCACCATTAGTAAAAAAAAATTGAACAAGATGAATAATAATAACATAGAGATAATAAAACCATAAAATAATAAACACTTAATGAATAAATAAGTGTGCATTTAATTCATATTTCTCCTTTTCGAATCCTCTGGAAGGCTGATTTTCATATACACTGATTATTGATGTGGTTTGATTACTTAAAGTTGCCTTTATCTCACCTCATTGGATTCACACATCTTGAAGAATTTCTCCGATCCAGCACACACGGTTTTCGCCTCGGCGATTGGCACGATGCCTATAAAAAAAGTCACGTTAATCACAAAGCAAGTGCTACGCAATAAAAATCTGACAGAAAACACGAGCAAAAGGTGTGGAGAGGCTGATATGTACCGACAGACCATTACATTACTGTGTGCATACAGTCACACACAGGTCTGTAATGTGAAGGTGGCAGCACAAATAGTTGTTGACACAGAGGCGGCATTAATGGTAGCTGTGGCTAATGGAGTGGAAGACGTGGCACTAATTAAAAATAATGAGCCAGCCACATAAGCTTGTGATATGATGGACTGTTATGGAGCAGTTTTGATGTAATTTTTATTTTGGATCATTAAAGTTTACAGGACAATAATTCGAGGAGGAAACGGGGAGCTTCACCCTCAAATTGGACCCTTTGCTGTGTTTTATTTTGAAAGGGGGTTATTTATTAAAGTTGCTTGTTCGGTAACAAAAATATAATTAAGTGTAAAATGTATCTTATAGTTTATTACATCCCTGTGTTCAATAAATGCATTATTTATCCACAGTTTAAAGTCATTTTCCTGTAGAAACACAAAGGGCCATGAACTATATATTCTCCAAGACATTGAAATAAAGCAGCGGTTGAGGCCACAGAGATCAGAGCAAACTGAGATCTGAACGGTTGTAGGAGGGAAGAGATGGAGACAGAATATCCATTCTTACCATACTGGCGTGGGTCCAGGCAGAGTGTGGCCCCTTCCAGCACGGTAGTGTTTTGGCAGATGTTCCAGATGTTGAAGTATATAAAGACCGGCAGGGAGGTGAAAGCAGTGACTCCGAGCCAGGCCAGCATGAAGATGTATGTCAGCATGATGAACTGAAAGGGCAACAGACGAAAACAAGGATCACAACTAGACACTGTGTAAATCAAGAGTCCTAATTGAATCTATGTACGATTAAATGATTGAGGATTTGAACACTTTTACTTCTTCCATTACATCATGGGTTTGGTTCCAGGTCGTGAGATTTTAAAATTTGATCGACGTTAATCTGTGAATATATTATATGGTACAAGGTGCTCCTTGTCTGCTCCATGGCACACTTATACATTTCAGCCAGCTATAGTCTCATGTTGGTGTGGATATTTCCATGGGCACAGGATTAACCCCCACTAACTTAATGAACTCATCCATCACAAATACTATAGCGTGGCTTACATCCTTTGCCTCCATGTGGAGCCTCAGATTGGCTGAGCAATTATATTCCAGCCATAATCCTGTTAGGACGGCTCCCAGCTCTGTGATGTGCGCCAGATGAGAGTGCTTCTAATTTCTGTATTGTTATCAGCAGTTTAATATTAAATAATTTTTGACTGATGTTTTTAATAAAACAAATTTAGAGCACTTGTTATTAGAATTGATGCACACATGCAACTCAACACTTGTCTTCAGGACACAGAACCATTGCCATTGGTTAGACTGCCACACTTGCTTAGATGTAACCCTGTTTAACCCTTTTTCAGATTAACTGCAACAGAGATGGGTGAAAAACCAATGACCGCATGGTGTTTGTCACTGTGACTGCAAAAATGTGTGACCTACAGAAACCTTCACGTTCTCAACCTTTTTCTAGGGAAACTCCCTCGGGAAACTACCTGACATTTAGATTTCCATGTGATTCCGACAGCAGAAGGCTACAGAGTCTACTTCAATACAGTCATAGGGTCGGATACTGAATAGATACATAGAGGAATACATCTAAAAACAAAAGACAAAATGGGAAATCAAGAATTTAAATTTAAATGGCAGCCCACCTACACCAAGACCTGCATCCATTTGATGGTACTAGCTGTCAATCATACTGTATCCACGCCCCAATGCTTTATCATTCTTTTACTTTGAATTGGACCACTATTTACGAAATGAGCATCATGCTGTTTTCTAAATCACATAAAATTACAGATTGATGACTAAAATGTTAGTCATACCCAAGCGCTGACACAGCGTCCGCAGGTGGTGATCTTGAAGTCTCCATACAGGTCTTTGATGGCTCCACTGGTGAAGAAGCCCTCCACCATCAGCAGGATGCCATAGACGAAGAAAGCTGAGGCGATGCCGTAGATCACGTACTTTATGATGTCAATCCTGGAGAATGAATAGAGAACCAATTTGAAATTTTACAACTAGACCATATTACGCACTTTGGTGAATTTTGACCTGCAATATTTGCTTAAAATTTACTCATGTGGGACAGTGTCCTTAGTAACGTAGACAATAAAAATAATATATTGTTTATAAGCTAAAAAATTATGTGGAGATCTGGTACAGTATGGTGCAAATATGGTATGTCATGCACGTATGGTTTTCCATTTGTGGGCAAATAACCAATTCCTAATGGTCGTAATGTTTGCTTCCTAATCTAACCAACACTCAACGTCACATTATCCACTCACATGGTGAACACATCCAGTGCATCCACGGGGCTCCGCATCACCTCGAAGTAGTTCTGCAGGATGGTGACGGTGCCGGAAAGGGCCTCATGTCCGCAGCCGCAGAACAGAGCCACGCCAGCATACAGCAAGATGGTGGCTATAAGGGATGGGTACGGAATCCCACCCAGGCATTTGATGCAGCATTCAAGGCATCCTAAACACACACACAAAAAATATGCAACTGTTAGTGACCAAAGACAGAAAAGGAAATTTCAGTTTTGAATAATTCAGCAAAACTTTGCCGATGGGCAAATGCATTTGCATGTTTCACGCTGTAGAGCCATTTACTTTTTGAGAATCTCCAACAATCAGACCACGGTTGGGCGGCAGCCATGCATGCATGCGTGCACAGTGGAGCAAAATATCACAACTTCTTAAAGTGGCCTGACCTCAGTACAGTACATCTTCTCCCTGGTGTTCGAGCAGCAGAACTCATAGTATTTAAAGACACAAAAGAGAACGAGATATTTAATGGCCTCTTCTCTTTTATCTATGCCATTGTCTAGCGTCACATTTTGCCCTTATACTCTATCGGTCCACACACTATATTTGTTGTGTCAGTGGTTCAGCCCTACAGAGGATGCTGACATTTTATTCAGCACTAAAAAAGGTCCGGCTGAGCTCTACATAGTGATCCTGACCTTTAGCCCTATTCTTCTTTGGCCCCGCTTCTCTTCCCTGGGGCCCCTTAAGGTGACTAACCACTGCTCAGTTCTAACTTCAATCTCCTGTCACATAGATTGCTCACAGAGAAGCTGAGACTGTAAATACTCGCGCACGCAACTGTGTCTGTGTGAATCTTTGAGATTTATGAGTCTCCATCTTATGTCGGCGAGTGTGTGTGTGTCAGTGTGTGTGTGTGTGTGTGTTTGTTTTTGTGTGTGTGCGTGTGTGTTTGGGGCATAGGCACTCAGTCATTTCTCACTGTAGCAGAAACAGAAGTGGAATTTATTTCCTGTGGAAGCACAGAACATAACCAGACTTTATGGGGTCTTGCAGCGCATTGCGATATATTAACCACACAGTCCCATTTTTCACAAAGCCGAGCCCATTCTAAATCAATTTGTGACTCCTCATCCGCAGTTGATGATAACCTATAACCTGAATATGTGCAAAGCTGTTTGAATCACTACACGCGTGTGAAATGTGCAACATGTAATGTTGTGTTCATAAAACAGAAAACTCCCCTCGATCGGTTACATCACAATCATGGCCCATGATTAAATTCATCTGCATTCAGAGGCTCGATGGCGGCACGGACAGTTTTCATTGTCAGTTACAGAGACAATGAAAGATTTCAGGATCGTTCTTCAAGGCAGATTTCGGCACCATCTCTTTGTGGTTATCTCGTTGTCTTTGCCTGTGTTACAAAGCAGGAGTCAGCGCAAACATCCCCTCTCTTCCTCCTCCTCCTCCTCCTCCTCCGCCACCTCCTCCTCCTCCTCAGCTCTTTGCTGGTGACTCTGATCTAAACCTGAGTGGAATACCAAGTAGCTGGTCTGTGCAGAGCACTCCGATAGTCGCTGCAGCTCCAAGCCAAGCCTAGACTTCCCTAGACTATCTGCATCCTCGCTGATGTAATCTAGTGCCAGACTGTAGAATATCTGCTCTGCCTTTAATTCTCAATTTATTTTGTCCATGAAAGGTTTGCTGTGAATATGCACTGTTTCCCAAAATTGTATGGCTATGGTTTTAGGTTATGTGCATGTGTCATGTCACATTCTTAGCGTCTGTTTGAGGGTGTTTTCTCAGATCAATTGTGTAGTGTTTGAAAAATGTCCAGTTTATGAACAAATGGTTTAAAGGGGATATATATGTCTGCATAGGAGGGTTTTCTGTGGCTTCCCCTTCTTCCAGAGAACTCAGAGAATAGCGCGTCACGATATGACAAATATGGAGAATCCCTCTCTGAATAGTTAAACCATCTGCCGGCTGTATACAAAATGTCTATGTCATCACTGCCCCGGTGTTTCTCCAACATTCGTATCAGCTCGTGCTCCCAGGAGTGGGACATCACAACACGTTAGCCTTTTGGTGCCTTTTAGACTATCGGGTATTTTCGGTGTCACCTGACATCCACAGGAGCTTTTCACACCAATTCACACCTTCATTCATGTTACTCGGATAACCATAGGACTCCCTATCAGCCAGTGAAACTGATGGATGAGAATAGAATAGTGCTTTTGTCTGTCGTGCATTAAAGGGGAAAAATTATCTCTGGAAAAGTTCCCACTTTCCTTCCTTTGACTTCTCTGCACAATCATTGGTTCTTGGTAGAGTTTTCTATTTGAAGTTGTGATATCCATGAGGAGATATATTTTGGGTTTTAAGAACCAAAACCAGAAATTTTGTGCGAAAAAGCCGCCCCTACATTGATTTGGTTTATTTCTGCCAACACAGAGGACTCTGGAAACAAAATGCAGGATAGTCCAATCCAGTGGAGCCTAAGTAAGTGGTACCATGATTCATTTCACTGACTAGTTCGATTTATAAAAATAGATGACATACTTTCTTAATCGTCACGAGAAAAGATAAAAAAAATACTGTTTAAACACAGGGCGGTTTTTCAGCTCGAAAGGCGCTAAGACAGAAAGTGATCCTGTCAGCGCTTCCTCCCTCAGACTCATTATCCTGAGTTACCTTATCGTCTCAGGAAGCAGAGAGTGACAGGATTTATTGATGCGAGGGTGTTTACTGACGAGATGAGAGTGACAGCGAAGCCAGTCACAGTTATCCCTCTCGCTCTGGGTCAGTGTGCCTGTTTAAGCCACAGTAAGAACTGAACTGTCCAATCTTCTGAAATACTCACCCAGTGGATGAGAGCATTGATTTGTATG
Source organism: Platichthys flesus (assembly GCF_949316205.1). Taxonomy (NCBI): domain Eukaryota; kingdom Metazoa; phylum Chordata; class Actinopteri; order Pleuronectiformes; family Pleuronectidae; genus Platichthys; species Platichthys flesus. The sequence continues at coordinate 4,911,053 of NC_084952.1, read as the reverse complement.
TAGCTTTGTTCTTTTGCCTGTCGTTGAATCTAAACAAATGGTTGACCATCATAAAACAACACCTTTTTACTGTTGGCTTCTTTGTTAATTTATGTTTTTGCTACAGTCAGACTTTTGAAAGACCTTAATATGGATGTTTTTCGTGGAGGCAAATTATAAACTCACACCACGAGCAAACTCTCTCCAAATAAAAATCATGTTGTTTTTCTCTTTTTATATCCACCTTAGGGACATCCTGGTTAAATTTGGTGCTGTGGCTGTTGGGAGCTCGTTCTCTACATGAAGAGGGACGAGCAGGAACATAAATGATTTATGTCGTGGCCTCAATCAAGGTTTACTACCTCTGCATTATTTACATTTCTGCACGCAGATTCAACCGGCTGAAGCCAGCATCTCGGCAAGTCCTTTTAAAATCGTATTTTTACTCCCTCCCCTGCTGTGTATCACCACCGGTCATATGAGGAACCTGGAGTCACTGCTGCTTATTACAACTCTAATTAACAGAGCTGAGCGACAACAACATCCAAATGCACGTGACTTGACTGAAGGAGGGAGCGTTTCCATGGAAGCAGTTGAAGATGTAGATCCAGGGGGTGATGGGAGAATTGGTGAGTTGTTTTAACAAGAGTGATGTTTAATTGATTGTGTGGTCTTAATTCTGTGGAGGAGAAACTCCTCAGACTCGGTAAAGAGAGGTGTGTAAGAAAAGGGCAAAACTAGAGGCAGATGACATTTGATTTCTGTATTCAGCTGTTTTCTTTGTCTGTTTTTTAAGTCGTCATATTTTTATGAGCACAATAAAAAATAAGTAGGCCGTGCTATTACAGCTTTACCGCTTTTAATTAGATGAGATTTGTTTTCGTAGTTCTCTTATCAAGTGTAGCCGCTGCTGCGTTAAACAGAACCTCCTCCAATACCGCCACATCCTCTCATTTCCCTCTCTGTGACTCCTCATTGATCTTAACTGACTGCAGAATCGAACTGGTGAAAAATGGCGAAACGGCGGCGTGAACAGACTCGAGAGAGAGAGAGAGAGAGCGACTGGATGCTTGATCCATAATTTAGAGGAGGCACAGTGAAGCAGAGCGTGAGCCTCTCACATTCATTATTCATGCTCTCTGCTTTAGCCCAACATCACCTGCGATGTAATAAAAGGATCTTCAGCTTGACAAGGAGCTCCTCCAAGTATTTGAATTGATCACGCCTGCAGATGTAGTTACTACTTGTTTTTTGAAGCCCCCTCTGACATGTCAGTCCAGTTGAGAATTTGGCCTAATTGACTTTGGCTAATCTGATTTGATGGCGGCAAAGATGTGGACCCTCATGCACTGAATGTATTTTACTTCATCAGGTCTAAGATAGTTTTGATGGCAAAATAGTCAAATTTCTCACTGAAATTGCTTAATATCATTAGATTATTACACATTAAAGGGTTATACCCAATGAGTCATGAGCAAAAAGCTTTCAAAATTAAAGAAGTCTTCTTTATGACTCTCCCACAAGGAAAGAAGATCGGAGGATATTCTTTCCCCTCTCACATGTATCATAATGTAAAATCTGGCAACAGGATTTTAGCTGGTGTGGGGTTTTAAATATTCTATCCTCCGCACAAAAACATCTCTGTTTATGGGGAATAAAGTGAAGCCCACATGACCCCAAACACTGCAGTCCAATCAACAGAAGGCGTCTCCCTAATACAAAGAGAAAGGATGACCCCCCTCCCAAGGCCCCTCCTGCCTCCCACTTCTCCTCCATCTGTCAGTGTCATATCCGACAGGCAAAAGGGACGAGCACACACACACAGACTAAACACACACATGCTCTCACTCTCACTGACCTAGTCAACATTCGCATGAAGGATGGGGTTATCCTTGAATTAATCTTAGAGATAAATGACGTCCTTCAAAGGAAACTTGGCTCCAACATGCGGCAGACGATTGGAGTTAATTAACCAAAGATTATCTGCCCTCGTTTAGGTACTAATGAGATGGATATTGTTATATTTACATTTCTTTGACCTCGCGGAAGTTTTATTAGTGACGGACTCACAGCAGATCCATGTTAACATAACATGACAGTTTAAGCAATCAATTTTCTTATTAGCTCACTTTTCAAGCCGATGGGTTCTGTTTAAAAAGTAAAAGACATTTTATAAACTGTATATATAAAAATAGAGACAGACTCCGACTCTGCAAAAAGAAGCAAATGTGGAAACGCCTTATTATTATTATGATTGTTTTTATTGTTTATAATTAAATAGACAATAAAGCATTGTTTGCATACCGTGTGATTGACAGGTAGTTGTGGGTCGCAGGTGTAGGTGGGAATTCAGCCCTCAGTCAGACTCCCCCCCCCCCCACACACACACTCTTCAAAATACTTCTTGTTTCAAAATACCAGTACGCCATTGGCCAAAGCGCCAAACTCGTTGGGTTGCCATTTGGCAGCCAATATATTCAAAAGTTTCAACAACCACCAAACCAGCTGCTCTTCAGAATATTTAAATTACCATAATTCTAATGGTTAGTTAAAAGAGTGATATTTAACAAATAGAGCCTTAATATTGCAGGACGAGTTTAATGGCACATGTCCGTTTGAGTAATATTTGATGTTCTGTGGAATAGACTCTATTTTCACCACATGCAGACTGAGCCTTAATTGTTCCAATTAGCATAGGCAGCTGTGGTGTGAACTGTATCAGTGCCAGTAAATTCCCCTCTTGAACCTAAAACAAACAGTGATTTAAAGCGTTGCAACCTCCATATTTTCTGTGTTGTCATTTGAGATGCCGACAGACACAGAGACGAAAAGATGAGGACTGTTTACACCAGTAAATGTTGGGCTGTTGACCTGTGTGCAGAGAAAAGTTGTTGGAATGGACTGGAATGGTACCATTCTGGGAATATGGACAAATATTATGTCAAGATAAGTCTATAATCAAAAATTATCACAATATTATTTCTATTATAACCTGAGTAATGAGTTATTTCTGCTCTTGGGTAAAGATTGTTTAATTGCTATTTTTTATTTTTCCAATATTTCTTTAAAATAATGGAGTACTACTGATCCTAATACTGATGTGCTACAGTGCTGGATCTATCTTCATGTAATAAGAAATATGTCTTAAAAATCACTAATCACTTTTAATGTGTTGCCATTTTGTCAGAGTTACATGTAAATATAAATTGAATACCTAAAGTAAACCTATACATATAATAGGAATCTAAATAGCTGGTTCTACACAAATTAACATCAGGCTGATTCCAATTAATGCTTTTTAATGCAGATACTGGCCTGTAATGATTATACTTATGTCTTTGTCTGCACATGCTTAATTAAACATCACATAGGAATGTTAAGCTTTGCTTTTGGTGCAGAGACAAATGTATACGACGCAGTGGCAGAGGAGGGAATGAACCAAATCGAATAAAGGAGGTGACATAAAAGAGAATAATAATCAAATTTTATGTCTGGTGCACGTTGACTGCAATTCCACCAGGAGACGTCCAATCAGACTCAATGTTTGTGCATCCAACTACATGTTGTTAGTTCCTTGTTAGTGGAGGAGTCTTGCATGGGGGGTGGGGTGGCAGCGAGCCTGGTCCTAGAGAGGGAGGGAGGGAGGGAGGTAGATCTCAGTGGGGGATGGTACGTCTGTGTCTGCCTGAGAGTAATGGGCGTATACGTGTCTCGTTGCTTTCCTATATTTAATGCGAAGCCCCCCTTTCCCCTGAAGCAGGCAGGTTTTTTTTCTTTCTCTCCCGCTCCCTCACACTACCCCCCCCCCATCTCCTCTGCGCATGTTTAATCAACCAGTATGGTTGCCATGCCAACTGCAGCACAAAATCTGCGAATAGGCCGGGTACATCAGAGCCGTGACCCACTTACTGTATGTCAACAAATTCAGTGGGACAATAGTGAAGGAGACACACTATACACAGAGATAACCCCTCTGGGCAAGAAGGACGTTACAGGCCAGGTCCAAAAGCTCGGCCGCTGATTTCCTCTCTTCATTTTCTTTTCTTTTTTTTTTTTTTTGCTGAGAGATGGAGGAGGCTGAACACGACTGCGTGACTGCCGAGCAGAGACGAGTCTTTTGTCTGCGTTAAATTCACTTCACAGGAACTTAAGGGCAAATGTCAAAAACTCAGGAGGGGAGAGCAGGGCTATTCTTTTACTCTGAATTCGTACACTTGACTTTATAAGAAGCCAACACCTAGCGGTTGAGGGATTGAAGTCACAGATACTAGAATATAAATCTTTATAATAAACCTGTCTTCGGTATCTGATTGAATCTACGCAATTGCGTTCGGTTCACAACAGTTTCAACACGCTCCCCTTTGAAAAGAATGACTTTTAAAATGTGATTTTATCTGTGAAAGGCTGTCTTTAAAATTACCATAGAATATATGAAAAACACTATAAAATGCCCATTTATGTGTCTAAATTGCATTTTTATTATTAAATTTAAACAATTAAAAGCAACTATTGGAGTACTGTCATATTACAATCTTAAAATCTCATATTGATATATTAAACACCTGTTATCCTGGATATAAAAACCTGTAGCAGTGATTCCTGTGAGAACAATCAGAAAACTCTCCAGTTCTCCAATAACACGCCCAACAATGAACATTTGGTGGAACTCCACAAACTTCTGCTTGGCTCGGGAAAAATACAGCTTCAGAACAACAAGGGAGAGAGCGAGAGAAAGAGGGGGGAAGGAAATCGCTGTCGATATTTAGAGGCCGTCATGGGACACAAACTCTCCATTGATGTGTTTACCAGTTTAATAAATTCAGATCAGAAGCTCTTAAAGGCAACATTATCAGCATCAGAGTGAATGGAAGGAAAACTCAGGCTGCTCCTACCTAGAAATGAAAGAACACTTTCACAAACACTATATTAAGCCCTAAAATGAAATGCTTTTCTGCAAATATGAGTATCACATAGCTTGTGCATTTCCAGTCGACCAAATAAGGTCTGTTTGTTTTTTTCTTGATTGTTACTATAACACAAACACTCCTGGATGGAGTACCATGAAAACTTGGTGAAAGAATCATGTGTGGGTCAAGAAATATCTAGATCAGGGGCCAGGGCCAGGAGATGTTTGTTAATTTAAGGGATCTTGATGAAATAGTCTGGGACTGATATTTACAAAAAAAATCTAGTGAATTTACATGTGGTTTCCTGAGGGGCTGGGACTATGAGTGCCATTACAGGTTTGTTATTTATGGTCATGTACTGTGTACTGGCCCAACGGCGTCATATATTCAAAGCGGCTTTTTTGTTCTCACCAAGCCGGCAAATTTCCCATTTATTGCCGGAGATGAAAATTAAGTTCATTGTTTATTCTCTCATTTGACTAAACCTCATGTTGTTGTGTTTTATGAAAATTAACGATAAATTTAAATGATATTCTCAACATTTAAGATGTTCCCAAGTTAGTAGCCTGATCCACCAGAAGGGAAGTGGTGCCTTGGAGAGTAAATTCTTGGCTCGGGAATGGTCGGGTTGGGCTCTTTCTTCAGATTTTTCATTCAGTGCTGATAGGAACAAATGTGAACTACATCTCCAGAATATTCTGACTCAATTTCTTGTGTACTTGTGCTCATTTGCAAAACTGCAATCATTTCAACCCTGAGTTCACACGAGTGGAAAACTGCTTTGTCAACCAAAGGTGTTGGTCTGCTCCCTGCTGCTCTTGGCCCTATTTGGTCCATGGTGTGGGCACTGCTACATTTGGCTAGCAGCTGAAGTGAGCAGTTCCCACCTGGTGTGTCTGACGCATAATCAGAGATTTGCACCTTGAGAAAATGAAGACAGAAGGACATCAGCATGCTGCAAGTGCACCCGTTGACACCGACACCTTGCCTCAGATTGACACACCTATTTGTATGCATTTTGCCATCAGCTATGATGATGATGATGATGTTTAATCAGTAGAATCATATTGAATTGTCCTTTTAAGAATGTCGTAAACATAGCAGAGGTAGGACCCGGTTGACATTAAAGCCCCTTTAAGGGGCCTCATCCATAGGAAAATGTGGCTTGACATTCATAAGCTTTTAAAAGTGTTATGGCTGCACAGAGATGTTGTCGTAGTGCTCGTGTTTGAGAAATTCTGCTCTGAGCAATGTTTGCCAGATTATTCAGTGTATCCCTGTGTTAACTCTACCTCTGTGTTGACCTGTGATGCACTGAGGTTTATTCTGGGAGAGAGCAACAGCAACAGAAATTGTTGTTGGTCTTTGCTCTTTTTCTAGGAGTCATTTAATACCAAAGATGATCCTGGGGTACAACTTGCTAGTTGCATCTTATAACTTATATTAATGCTCATAACTCAAGTATAAACAATGATTCTTACTTACTTTTAAACAGAGAAACGTGAAGGGACATCTGTAATGTTCATCAGGCCTCATCAGAACCATAACATCAACCTGTTATCTTATATAATGCTGAGCTGTCAGTTCTCAAGTCAATCATTTGATGAAAGTGAGCCCTGCTGTCTTGTTCTCACACATTTATCTTACTTTGTGTCACTTCATCAATCAGAAAAATCTCCTGAAATTATCTGTCATGATGATATCTGTCAAAAGGTTTAGAGAGAAACCTTTTTACTCAAGTAGTTTTTATGGCTTCAACAATTGACACTTGACCATTGCTGTCCCCCTATCACAACACATAGTTTTATTCAAATATTTAAAACTGTAATGGTCACCCTGCTATGGGTTCACATCAACATAACCAACAAAGTTTAAACTTATCAAATCAAATTTGTCTTCACACATGGCCAGTGACTCATGGGGCGGTGTCACTATGGTAACCATAGGGCTGAGATAGGGTGCATCTGTCCGTCATGGACCAGATTGAACGTCAGCTGGTAACAGGGTGGGCATTTCCTTTTTTAATTCTATTTTTTAAACAAACAACCTGTATAAGAACACTAACTTTGTATACAATGAAAATTGCAGCCATAAATACATTATTTTGGTCCAAAAACTGTAAATGTTTGTTAATTTCTCCATGAATGCATCTTTCATTTTACCCTGGACTTATTTTCCCAGATAGATATTTGATCAAGCTTCACATCCTTCCTTTCTAATCATACAGCAAAACAATTACGTCACCGAAAATGTATAAATGAATAAATAAAAAAATAAATAGGGAAATTACGTTTCTTCTCTACTCTGACTGTGTTAAATAAATACAAATCTATGTAAAGACTTCTGTTAGCAATCTTTTTAGATTTCCAGTGGAAAATGCAAGAAAATGCTTGATTTAATCTCATTGAGATTTCAGTATATTTGCTCACATACATACTGTTAATGTAATAACAGAGTCTTTACAAACCCACACTTCACCCATGTAAATGGACACATATGCACAGCTTGCATGGCTGCATCTTCCAGTTGGGTGAGCATTTGCGTTAGTGGCCAAGGATGACAGCTTTTTCTTTCTGAATAGGATCGTGAGAGTGCACACCTAGTAATGGCGGCCAGGAGGTATTGGCTCAAAATCTGTTTTCAGTGGCTCAGTATGAATTGTGGTGTGAGCAGCTCCCTCATAAATAATCTTCTAGCCATTTTATCAATCCCTTTCATCAGCAAAGGAAAAACATATAATCTTTGAATTATTAACATACACTCAACCCTGATTCTCTTTCTATAGATGATTATGCTTTTATGTTCCACCTCACGAATCTCTCATCCCTTCACTTTCCCTTCATATCTGACTCTGTATCTCCTTCTGTCTCTTTGCTTCCCACACTCAAAGATCTCTGCGAACTATTTCTGTGTTATTGAAATGTCATCAGCAGGAGTGGGCGAAGAAAGAATAGATAATGACTACACTTGGCCACTGCCATGGCAACTGTTTCAGCTCATGTATGTGCCTGAGAGGAGTGCTGGGCTGCAGGGAGGAGAGATGGGAGGAGGCGGGAGGAGGAGAGGGGTGTGGGGGGGGGGGGAGCGGCAGAAACACAACACAAACATACGAAGCCATGCCTGACACATGAAGTAAATCTGAAAAGATAAAGATGCAAGTGTTTTCTACAGGACAGCATTATCCTGGTCATCCGTGTTTGTGTGTTATTTTGGGGATTGCTTTGAAAAATAACAAGCCTATTGAAAATGCTGCAGTCCGCTGGTAAACACAAACACATCAACAACACATTCGCTTGTGTGAGTCCCAGCAGTGCACTCAATCATTCATGCAGAGAAAAGGTGATGGTGCTGGGTTGGGGGGTGTGTGGGTGAAGTATAAATAGCAATTCCACTTTGAACAAAGCAAACAGTGCCCCTCTGAAATGAACGCAGAGAAACTCCTGCACCCAGCATCAACATGAATGCCGCAAAACCGGCCGGGTGTTTGTGTCCCTGCACACAAAGGACAGAACCTGGCAGCCGATGGGTTTCGCGAGTGAAGAAGCTTGGTTTGGTTCTCCACTCTTCATGTCACCGTGACAGGCATGAAAACCTTATCACACAAACAAAGGCAGCCCCAGCCCTCTCCTCTGAAGCAGTTCACACCCCTCAGACTACCCGAACACCACACACAGACACGCACTCCTCAGTGGAGTGGCTGAATCTCAATGGACAAAGGAATTACCCCCCAAACAGCTGCTCTCCTATTCAGAAAGGGAGAGGCACACATTCGTCTCTGCGGAGGGAGGCAGCACTGACAAAAACACCCAATGTCAGATTTATTAAAGGGAATCCACCCAAACGCGAGCTGAATACTTTCTTACCTTTCTGGGTCTGCCCCTCATCCAGGTCCTCTTCCATTGTGCTGATGCTGTTTTAGAGCAACACGGGATGTGTGATAAAAATGCTGCTTTTAAGTCGCAGGCACGAAACCCTTATTTGTTTTTAAGGGGTAGTCCACACAGCACCTCCCTGGATCTCACTTTCCCACTATCTCTCTAAATGTCCCTACTGAGCGCCGAGATTGCCTGTCAGCTGTGGTTTCCGTCAAGCGTCCGGGAGATGCGAGGGAATCACTGAGTCTTTGTGGTGCTGTCCATTGCAAAGCTGCTGTGGCAAGTGCTGAAACCCCCTTAGTCCCTGGACCAGGAGGAGGAGGAGGAAGAGGAGGAGGAGGGGAGGAGGGGGGCTGGATGGAACAGAGGGTGGTCTCTATGTGGCAGGAAAGCGCATGTGCGACGGAGGGGTATGCAGCTGAAAAAGGCAGGTGTGTGGATAAATGTGGAAATAAAACAACGATAGCAGCAGAAGATTAAAAACAGAGTGAACATGGAGCCTCAGACTGCGTCACGTTAAGGTGGGGGTGCTCACAAACTCATTTTACCCATCCTCACCCAACCCACCCTAAACACCCCTAGCTTTCGGTTTGAATGGTTAAGCCTGACAAGCCCCCCCAACCCACCGACAGCGGCTCTGCTGCATTAACTGAACCTTTCCTTAAATAAGGAAGGGGAGGGGAGGGGGGGCATCTGATTTCAAAATGGGATTCTCCTAATCTTATTAGTCATACAGATTCAATTATACGATCAGCAAGGAGGTGTCATTGGATTCTTATCACAGTATGTGTGTGTTTTGGTTGAAATTGATTTTCAGTGAGTTGAGGTTTTATAGCCCCTGGTCTCTAGAAACTTTTGACAGCCATTGAGTTCCTCCTTTTTTATTTATTTATTATTATTATTTATTATATGTTTCTACTGCACAAAAAACATTATGTGTTAAATTCCATAGAGAAGATCACGTTTAATTGTCTTTTTGGGTAGCTAGGTTAAGAGACCACTACAAAAAGAATAGTCAAAACCACTCCCGGTAACTTTCGGACACCGAACCTTTGACTCTGGGCTTATTTTCCTAAATTTATAGTTAGTTTATAGTTTCAGTAATTACCTTGATTTAATTCTGAGTCTGTTAGAACACCAAGCATTCTGAATTCTGACCGTCTTTGGCTTTTAGAGCAAGGTAACTTAGTCATTTACTGATACTTAATATTGTGGTTGAAACAAAACAATCACTGTTTTGTCCTTCTTTAGTTCGTCTCCAATCATTTATCTGGTCTAAACAATAACAAGATGACTGAGAACTGATCCCTGGGGGACTCCACACGTCACAGAGACTCACTGTCAGATTCATAATATTGTGAAAAAACAACTTGGGTCTTCTAAATAAGACCTGAACCAAATTAGGACGGGTCCGGGAATTCCTGCTCAATCTCCTCACTTGTCCAACAATATTCTGTGATCGACAGTGTCCAGTAAAATCACACCTGATATTTCTATTTTTATCAATATTCAGCCATTTGTCAAGTTTTTATTTTTTTACGGTGGTGAAGTCGGAAGTTTATTAGAAACCACTTTCTCAGTAATCATAGCAAGAAAAAATTCTGATAGCATCGAGTCAAGACAGGAAGTCAGTAACATCGGATTGAAAACTGTTCATCGAGGAAATCGTGACAAACAGAGGAAACAAGCAGAACCTATTACATTTCTCTATGGGAAGTTTCTGGGGCTTTCTGAGGGGATGTAAGCTTGTCAACTATATGGGAAATGGAGTGTGGGTATTATTGATGCTCTTCTAAATCATCTGAGCTCATGCAATGGAACAGCACCACAACAAATTCATACACAGAATGTGCAATTTATCAACTTTTTATGATCTAAAATGCGTGAGGTGATGCACGTAGATGGATGGACGATCACTGAGGTACATTAAGCTGCCGTGGGATGAAGATGTGCTGTATGAGGGAGATCTGACTTGACTTGAAGCGCAGACAGATGGTTGAATGGGTGGACGATCAGACAGGTGGATGAGATAAAACTTTAATGATCCCTGTGGGGAAATTGAGCTTCTGCTGCTGCAGAGAAGATGAAAAGAGGCAGGAGGGAGGCAAGTGGAGAACTCTGAGAATGATCCAAGTAAACACATTTACCAAAATAGATTGTACATAATACAGAGATGGGAAGTGTTGAAAGCACAGTGAGTGATTGAACAGGTCGGCACCGGCTCAAGTGGCAGATGAGGTGACAACCTGCCGCTTTACACATGAACATACTGGGGAAATGTATTTTTCATCCAACACTATACTTTATCTGCCCCAATTAAATTAATGATGACAGCTGCATTCATGGGCCGTCTATCACATTCTCTTTATATTAATTAGGTTTAAAAATTATTGTAATTATTTATTTATGTTAAAATGTAATGACTTATTCATATTTCATGGCTTAATGTAAGATTGTTAATTAATTATTAAATTAACCTGCTTTAACATATTGTCCAACCAAAGGGTTGAAACACCTGTGTCCACCGAGCATCTCTCTTTAGTGTAAATGATGAAGCTTAGCTTTTTATTAGCCGTGAGCGTGGCAATGTTCAAGAGACAACTGACCGTCTGTTGTTTGGACAGACGGTCGGTTGATCGCTTTGCTCCAGATCAAGCTAACCTTGATTTCTCATACCCATAATTAGCTTTTCAATCTTAAACCCGGCTACAACGGGATGGTTCTTGCTATCCCGTTGTATTCAAATTTGTCAGCCACATCCCCTTTGGAGATTGTGCACTGAAGATTTTTGGTCCACCTATTTACCGTGTTCTGCTATTTCCAAACTTAGAGCAAACCAGGCTCTCAGCATGACAATTTGGAAGACTCATGAAAAGAATTCAGCAAACCTTGCTTAAAAATAGCAGCGTGAAGCAGTGGAGGTAAATATTGCCAGTGGCTTAGAAGTGCTAGCAGGAAATAACAACCTAAACTTTAGGGTAGCACTGTTTGTCGGTATCTATTAATGGATTTTTACCTCGTATCTTGTGTTGTCCTTTCCTGCTGTTAGTGGCTTCCTTCTGTTTGAAATACAATTTTGTGATTAAGTTTGAATTTGAGTTGTATCTAGATGCACACTTTAATTGTACAAAAGTGTATATTATATATAGATTTGTACCGTGATCAGTAATTTGACTAAAAAGTATTGTGGAAATGAGCTCCAGCGCTTAACAAGATGTACTGTTTTTTGTCCTTTGTACAGAAAAGTAAATGTCAGTCAGTCTGAAAAGGCTTTTTCCTGTCGTGCTCTTGACCCTGTGTTGTATTTTTACTTTGATGAATCTTCCTGTTGCCAGTGACCTTTCTATTGTGAGTCTCGTTGTAGCAGGTTTGCTCATTTCATCATTGCAGTATTATTGGAGGTGGAGGATGCTGTGGTCACTGGTCTCACTGTACTGATGCATGTAAGCTCCATTAATCGCCTGATTTAGTTTTCAAGCGTTTTTTTGCAGCCCTTGCAGTTTTTGATCAAAATCTTGGTTTTAGTTTTGCTCTCACGTGAAAATGAGTAAATGATTCTTAAACCTCTATAAAACAGCAGTAATCAACATTATATCAATACCTAATTCATATTTTATATCTGTTTAAGTTCTATAATTGGCATATGGAACATAAAGAAATACTAATTGCACTTAATTATCTTTAGTCTCATGGGATTTGACAATAATCACATCATGGGCCAGTAGCTTTTTGGTGACTAATGTTGTTGTTGTGTTGTTGCTGTCTTCCGACTGCTCCCACGAGGGGTCACCACAGAGGATCAACCATCTGCTTATTCGATTTAGCCCTGGTTTTTGTTTTATTTTGTTCATGCCAGATGATCTTCCTGAGGCAACCAGGGTTAAGGGATCGAACCACCAACCCACTTTACCGCCCGAGCCACAGGCCCTCTAGTATTGCAAAAAAAATTGAAGATAAGTATTTAAATAAAAGCAGAATATCAGTGGATAATGAATATATATATCACAATCTGACATGCACGTGACTTTCAGACGATTTGTTCGCATACCATCACACAGACACACAAAGTGCCCCACCCTCAGCCTGGAAAACATGGCTACACACTAGCTTGCAGCGGCTTTGTTAATAGGGGTGAGAGATTTGCAGTCGGGTAAAGGGGGAGGGCTTTTTTTTCCCCGAGGGGAATCCTGAGCTTACAAAGCCTCACAATACTCCCCTCCCTGGCCAGTCATGTTTCTGCCTGTGCTTCCATCAAGGCGTCGCCCCCTCCTCCCCGTGCTGCATCTCCTCGCCTTCACCACCACAGCCTCCTTCTCACCGAAGGTACAGTGATGCCGATATAGGAAAAATGACCAGATGGTTGTGAACACCTCCTCGGGGCGTTTCAGGCATCCTTATGGCTTCAAATGTCGATTAGCAGACATCCCCCCCCCCCTTTTTTTCAACATTATGTGGTTTTTTACATAAATGTAGGTTTGTATTTATCAGCTTAAAAATGAACGCGCCGGCACATTGTATTTTTCATGAATGCACATGCAATTTGAAAAAAAACTGCAGCTGCTGCCTGTCCTCATGACCAACAGAAGGAGCCAAAGAAGCTCCAGTAAGCGTATTAATGTCTCCTGTATGCTCTCCAGTATGGGCTCGCTAGTTGCCATGGCAACCAGGCACCAGTTATTGTTCAGTGGGAGAGGTGTGGAGATATAGAATAAATATAAACATCACCCTGTAACCCCGGCCACTTCTTTTTACTGTTAAGTCAGTTTCACCGGATATAATGAGTGTTTACACAATACTTTATTTTGTATTGTAAAAAAGCAGCATATCAGGAGACAGGGTTATACTTTATAATGTGATAGGCTGCTTAACTAGCTTCTGATTCTTATCCCCCCCCCCCTCACGTTTGGATGCTCAGTATAAACCAATGCAACTGAATATAAGCATCAATCCAAAAATTCCGCCGCTCGTCACCCAGCGCCTGCAGGAATCAACAGGCGACAGCGCTCGCCATCTTAAGTGCTGATGTGTGTTCACGCCCAGTCAAGCTGAGGGAAATCAAAAGACACTGAAAGATTAAGGAGGTCAGGTTTTTTTACGGCCCCGCTGAGGGATGCAGGAAAAGAGGCTTTACCAGCCAGGGACTACCATGGAAACAGAGCGGGCGGATTTCTCAGGGAACCGTGCGATACGCAAGCTGGTGGAAAATTCTCTAAATGTCAGATATCCACTGTTACACTCAAACAATCGCCGTTAGATTGGTGTCGAAACAAACGTCCTACGTGGCAACGTTTTGTTTGCGGTTCAAGTCCATCCCCGCAGCAGAAATTAATCTCATGGTCATCTGTGGCTACTAGTCTGTTGAGGCTGGAAATATCATATCATTCCAGCGCTGTCCTCCCATCTCCCTACTGGAAGCTGAGGCTCTCAGACCACACGAGGAGCGGGGCAGTCAGCCAGAAACACTTACCATCCTGTCGTCCGTTTTTCACGAGCTTCACTGCTCAACTGTTCCGTACTCGGAGCATCCAGGAGTGCCTGGAGATGTAGGGCCAACAGGGTGAACTCGGTGCAACTGAGTCTGAGTGGCTTTGGCACCGGAAAACGCTCAACATGAAAAGATAATACAACAGGGCTTTCTTGACGTCGAACATCTATCGGCCATCGATTTAAGGTGTATGTTTCCTTGTGCTTATAAAGAAATTAAGCAAAGTTAAGGTTGTTTACACTCTTAACAGTACCTGGCTACAAAAACTATATTATAGAACAAGCCCTTCGAAATCAGGTGAAAACTATATTATGTACTTACATATTACAGTAAGAGCCCAACTGATGTGGAGTTTAGGATACCGTTACCGATCTTTGAGTGGATACATATTCAACGATATATACATCATTTGTAATATATATATTTTTAAAAGGCAGTGATTTCTAAGAAGTTGTTATCAAACCTTTAAGCCAAAAATAAGTAGCTGAGGCTTTATATGTTGGAGTTTAACCCCAAACTTATGAATGAAAAGAAAACATAAATACAACCACTTATATATAATTTGAATTGAGAAAAAATTTGAACAGAAATCTTTCCTGCATTATTTCTTCTGTAAAATAAACATTTTAAAATCGGTGCATCTGTGAAAAAGCTCATTTTGCTACATAAATAAATTGGTTGCGCTCCAATCACACTTATGTACACAGCTTCAAAACATTAACTAACACCGGCACTCATTTGTTTACCTCTATGTTCTGTTTGCTGCAGTCACTGATGCACTGTAAGTATATAAGATGACAGACCACAGCCCTGAGGTGATCCAGTAAAAAGGGCACAACATATGGTGCCATTACCACTGACACACAGGATCTGTCTGTGCAGTAATTCAATATCCATCCAGCAAAACAAGGATCCATTTACTGGTTTAAATATGGGAGTACATGAATTTGGTTAAACGTGGCATTAAAAAACACCCCAAGAAAAGTGTTACCTACTTAATACACCTCCCCATCATCTAATTTAAGTTTTTTAATCTCTTCATAAGCAGTGACGCAAGATACAGAGTTATATAATCCTTATCACACGTTTGGGATTTAATGAAGCTGTCAGCACGTTACCACGGGCAAAGTTCTACTGACATCTTAATAGAGACACAGCATCTTCAGCCTGTGGTCATCAACCACCAAACTAAAGCCGGTGACTCATCACCCACTCGTGCTGATGTGCAGCATCTCCTGTCCGTGCACAGTGAGTGATGAAATCTATTCAACCCAGAGCTGCAAAAATTGGGAACATTAATGATTTAGAAAACAAGACAGGGAAAAGCTTTCTTTGTCTCCATGCTGCTGCCCGGTTATTTTTAATTTAGGAATCAGAACTCAGCATCAGGCGGAACCGACCACAGAGAATCTAATGAGTCACAGGATTAGTTTACCAGCTTTTAGCAGGTGGTGGATTACAAAAACCTTAGAAAGCAGTTTTGCCTCAGTGACGGAAAAATACGAGGGAGGGTGCAGAATCAGAAATGGGCTGAGGTGACTCTGAGTTGGATTTGGCTCGGTGATAAACACACACCAGTGAACGTAAGGCAGGAGAATACACTGGTGTGTTTCCTCCTTTTTTATCAATGACTCACCTCCAGCAATGGATTTAGTCCCAGAAAAACCTCTGAGAAGAGCTCACGCCTCCCAACTGCCACCTACTGGCGCACGCAGGTACTGTCCAGCAGTGATGTAGAGCGACTGTTACATTATATAATCCATTAAAAAACAGTGATGTCATCTGTTTTTCAAATCAAGTTGCACTCTAGGCAACATTTCCGTGGCTTAATAGAAAAAAGGGCTAAGATTGGGATTATTGTGGAAACCGTATCAATACACAAAGTGACACATTAATACACAATTCTTTATCAAAGCACAGATCCTTTCGCAGGAGCGTCTGACGGGCTGATACACAGTTATCTGAGCGGCTTCACTCCAGGTCAGCTCTAGAACTCTATAAATTGGAAAGAAGAGTTAAGTTCAGCTGCAAGCATGTTCTATACAAACTAAAACATTTATTTTAATCTTTTAATCATTTTCACTATCATTGATATACAGCATATTAAATAGCATACTGCCTCTGAGGAGTAAAATATATCTTTATCTTCCTCTTGCAGAGTGAATGTAAAAATGATTAAATGGCTTTTCTCACTAGTCTGTTTGAAATGAGGGAACTGAGCCTGAGCTCCTCTGCCACTGAAACACAGACGGAGCAGTTGATCCTTCAGACAGAATAAAACAGCAGTTAACTAATTGTGCTCTCTGCGTTTTCATTTCACTTTATTCGTCACTGTTTGCCAAAAACACTAGACATGCCTCAAAGTGAACGATGCATCTCGGGCATCATTGTCATGGGATTTGAATTGAATTACAAACCGAAGCTTACTTGATGAGGTGCCTCCAGATGAAGAGCTGTCAAAGTGCTCATCTACCGAGATTGGGTTTCTTTTTAAATCGTCCTGCCAAACAAAGAAATGGTCAAAATTGCACAAATTCAGTAACATTCAGAGAAATATAAATTCTGAACTACAAAATGTCAGTTTATACATCTAACCCCTAGTTTGCCAGTAAGGTCCCAAGGTCCCCCCCCCCCCCCCCCCCCGGTGGACTCCCCTCTCTGTAGCCTTGTTCTCCAGGTGCCTGTGGAGAATTACCTCTGCCTTCCTCTGGTCTGATGTCGGGCGTCGCCATGATCTCCGTTATCCTCAGGTTGTTCTTCATGGCTTTAGAGGCTGTGGAGCGAGTCAAGTCAAACTCTAGACCCTCAGGGTTCCTGATACTAAATCATAAAGGTTTTTCCATATACAGGCATCTATTGTTGCTCTTGGTGCCTGTATTATTTTTACATTGTGCAAATGTGAAGTTTAGCCCTTTTCGTGGCCGGGTATTGTTATTAATATATTTTCTTTGCCCAGCCACAGTCGCTGTCCGGTCTCAGCATCCTTTCACTTTAGGTTGAATATGAAGCAGTGATGTGTGTAAGTTGTAACTGGAGTGTCCCTGATCTTTCAAGAAACATCAGTATTAGAGGAAATCTGAGAATGTGATGATCAACCCTGAGACTGTGGCTGTTACTGAAAGGTCACACTTCTATGATATAGCTTGTATGTAACACTTGTCATCTGTAGTCATGCTGATAATTTAATAAAAGTTAATCTTTAATTTCCTGCCCTCGCTCCCAATCCACACAACCTCCTTCGTCAAGTGCAACAGCTGCTTCCGTAAAGACGGGGACAATTTAAATAATTATCTGACTCAAAATAAGATCTTCCTGTAAAAGTAAATTAACCCTATTTAATTATTTTTTTTTATGCAAATACATGTACCTGTTAAGTGAACGTGAAACTGTATTAAACACTACATGGGGAAATTAATTGAAACTACAGCTCAACTGACATTTCTTTTCACCTCATGATACTTTCGATGTTCTCATGTTCTCATCCTACCCGCTATATCCGGCTCTAGTTCCTCTGCTTGGCAGAAAGTGATGTTCCTCTGTCAAATAAATGCTCTGGGAAGTGCTGGGGGCAATAACAAGAACATATCTCTGCCACAAGGTAACCACTGGAAAAAATCCCTGGAAATAAAAAGTGGAGGGAAAACAGACAGAGTGTATTTCAAATTCTGAACAATTGTCTGTCTGCAGCTTTGTAGAGCACGTGTTTTCTAAATATACTTCCTTGTTATAGTATATTTTGTTAAGGCATCATTCTGCTGCAAGACTTTGTTAACTTGTTGAGCTACGTGCTTAGCAAATAAAGTTATATTATTTTTATTCATTAAATGAACACACATTTAACTGGTTTTATGTTAGAAGGTATTTTAAATTAAAAGCCGTTTGGTATTAGATGTGTAAAATTGGTTGAAAAAAAAGCTGCTTCACCATGGATAAACTAAACATCTAGCAGCCCAGCTCAGCCCTGAATGATGAAACCTCCAGGGTAACATGTAACCAGGACTTTCCAGCCACACAAATATCAGTTTGAACATATTGAGGTGAATGTCATGTGTGTATGTGTTCAGTGGGGAGTGTAGAGTTTAATCAATAAGAGCTCCTCTTTACCTGAGCACATGAAATGTCAGGTCGAGGCTCTGCAGCCACTTCACCACTTCTCTGGACACTCCTGTAGGTTGAGGACACTGTGAAAGACGTGCTGCTGAACAAACCCACAGACGGATGTTGTGTCTGTGGTTGTAGAACAGTTATAGGATCATGATGGAGCCGATCTTGAGATTGACAAACGTACTTGACTTATTTAGTTGATATTTCCATGGCAACAAGACACATCTTCCTGGTGCTGTAGCTGCTCACACACAACAATGACAGTTTACTGCCCCCTGGAGGAAGTTGAGGCAACACAAAATTTCAAATTCTAGAAATTCAATAACATTTTTACCAAAATAAAGCGCTATTAAGTATTCATAATAATTTTAAACAATTAATATATAATACATAAGCTTTTAGAATACTTACAATAAATTATTTTAACCCGTACAGTAAATAGGGGGACTTAAAGTTAACTTTTTTTTAATCAATAAATAAAAAAAATGTAATATTCTTTTCAGTACAGACATGTTATATTGTGATAACATAACTGAATAGAATATCTATATATATATATATTGAGTTTGTATATATATTAAACTCAACTCAATTTTATGAAATCTTATCCCTTAATTTGCTCTATATATTCTTTTCACATTTTAACCCTATTCAGCACTTTCACAAATGTAGTTGTGCTATATAAATAAACTTTAACTTGACATGATTATTTAGTTTATAATGCCTCACGAGCATTATACTATATATATTCCATTAGTATACTACACAGTTTTAGCTTCTGTCTCAGATATTGAAACAAACACTTCTCCTCCACCCACTCATATATTCATACAGAGACTTTCCGGTAACGTCAGCCTCCTCCAGTTGTCGCTACATATTAATCCAAGCATAAACACGTCAAACTGTTTTTGTTGTTAATTGTTTTGTAGTTTTGAATCTGTAATAGACCTACGGCACATCTAAAATGAAAACTTAGAAACACAGCCCACACTTTGGCAAATGCACCAGGTTTCAAATGGATTTTAATGATCTAAAGGTGTGCAATGCAAAACTACGAGCACTCATTCATATATGTACAGTATAAAGAGATTTTTTGTGTCACAATATGCAAAGTTTTCAAAGTGCACCACTCATTTAATACATTTTCTAACAACACTACAAATCTGAAAAGCAGATAAAACTCTGTTTATCAAAAATATTTGTATTCCTAATTGATCTGGGGACGGCTGAGCCTGAGGGCCTGTTTTAACAATATCCTGCTTCACATTCGTCCAGGTCCAAACATCCACACATGGGAAGCAGACTAGTTCAACACAACGTGGTTCTGTCAGCTACTCTGCGGCAGCTCCGTGTCTTATTTCCATAAATTGTTCGTACAGCATTGAGTAGCAGCTAAAATTAAAGGTCGGAGGAGTTCATGGAGTTGATGTGCAGTTTGTCGAAAGGCGTCTTCTCATAAGTCCCATTGGTGGGGGGGGGGACATTTTGTTTCTTCTGCCTTTCACTTGTACTGCAGGTAGTTCTTGAGCCTGTTGGGCAGAGGCAGGTGGGCGAGAAGGTGGAGTCTGTCCCGGCCGACGCAGTTCCTGATGCACTGACGACACAGTTGGCTCAGGAGTCGTGGTGTAGCTGTGAGGAGGAGGACGTGAAAACTCATTTAATATGCTTGTGGGATTCATGCAGACAACGTTCAAAGACAAACGGGCCTCAAGCCGACTTGTACCTTCATAGACGAGCAGGAAACCCTCAGTTATACTGCTGGGTGGAGCCATGTCCACCGGCCTCTGAAACTCTGTGTTCCGGGCGTTAATGTCGGCGCCAAAGTCCAGCAGCAGCTTCACCGCACCTGTGAAGTCTTTCTCCGCAGCTGCGTGTAGCGGTGAATCCAGGGATTTGCCTTTCTGTACATTGGCACCTGAATGGAGGATAAACTTGATTATCCCTCCCTGCCACTGTCCAATAAGACAACTGCTACTGTTAACTATCACTACTATGTCCTGTTCATTTTTAAATCGGGCATAAATTGGTGACTTTCCTTTCCTATTAAATGGTCAATGCATTTTTTTATTCACCCGACTTCACACAGCTCCGCTAACTATTTCCCATTTTTCTCAGAAATTACTTTTGAACAGCCGTGGGAGATTTGAAGTGAACGGGTTGCTCTCAATCAAAGGTCGGAGGCGATATGGGTTTTCGCAAATAGTTTGAGAAAGTGATCAATCAGCTGTGGGCTACGTGGGATTGATGTGTCGCTGCATACGTTACTCAAACTGCAGTGTGTTTTAACCAATCTGTGTGTTGTTATAAGTGAAATCTCTTTATACAATCTCTAGGTGGAGTTTTCACTTACATTTAAAATAAACAAACATAGTTGGTTAGTTTAGCCTTGAGGGCTTTGACAAATGATTTGACTTTACCTCTTATTTACAATGACTTGCTCATGTAAATTTGTGGTTTATTGCTCTATTTTCTCCTCTCGTGTTCCATTGTTTTATTCTCACTGTGTCTGTTAGGTGATTTTTCATGAAACTGAAAAAAATAAAATAAAGCTGATTTATTCCTCAATATTCTAGTCTAGAGTAAAGGTCTATTTGTGTGTTTATTCCCTTGTCAGTGGACAGTAAATGTCCTTGTGTTTCTCTGTGTGTTCATCCAGGTTGTGTGCCTGACCGTATGGAAATATAAAGATCCACACTGTGCTGTGAGCCGACCTTCCCTCAGGAGTTTCCTGGCACACTCCAGCTCTCGGCAGACGCAGGCCGTATAGAGCGCCGTGCCCAGGTGAGGAATGTCCATGTCCACATCTGCCCCCCAAGTCACCAGAGCCTCCACACAACCGTGATGACCTGAAAGTAATGCAGCATGAAGACGAAAAGTAATGTCACGTTGGGATAAACCTTTAAAGCTGTGAGAGTTTGTTAAAAGAAGTTTAGTTGTACAGCACAGGACACAAATACAAGTGGAATCGATTGAGTTGTAATGTAATTTCACTATATTGAACATCAGGAGCAAATACACCACGTTTTCACCGCATCAAATTATCAAAAACCAAACTTCCTTGAAATAATTGTACTTTGACTGCACTGTACATGAGTATGATATGACAGAAACCATCTTTCAGAAAAAAATTACTTGTAAGCTTGGCCCATGTCCCATCCACTAACATTGAGGTGGTGGTGTTTACGATATGTACTGCAGCCAGCCACCAGGGGGTGATAAAGACACTTTGACTTTAACTTTATATATAGTCTATGCTTAAGGCTGATTTTCAACATATTTAAAAAGTCAATGGGGAAATTATAGATGAGTATGAATTATGTCATACATGCACAATATTCTTTTTTATCGTATACCTTTGCTTGTGGCTTCATGGATGGGCGAGGGGTGGTACACCATACTTTGGGGTTTTGCTCCATTTGCCAAAAGAGTTTCGGCGCATGCCACGCTGCCCACAGTGCAGGCGTTAAACAGAGGGCTGACTCCATCAATTGTCAAGGCGTTGACCTACAAACACATTTTCTGTTGATGTTATTCTTAGGCTTGGTTTAACCATGCAGGTTGACAAATAGCAACAGCCCGGGGGAACAGTTGAAGGGGAACAAACAAATCCTAATAGCTCTGCAGCGGCTGTAGATGGAGAGTGGCGCACCGCTCGTATGTCACCCCCCCCCACCCCCGCCTAGATTTTCCCAGCCGTGAAAATTACATTTGACCTGTGCGGTATAGCAACAATAAAGAGTCATGAGGTCAATTTGCGACTTACATTGGCTCCTGCGTCGATCAGAGCTCTGGCACAAGTAACGTGGTTTCCGAGACAGGCCTCATGAAGGGGCGACACGCGGTCTATGGTCAGCACGTTCACACCGTGACCCTGGAAACACAGTCAAGCAGCCGCGGACGTTAAACCGATTTAAGGGGCATTAACCTTTGTCACACTCTGTTGGTGAATCCATGGAATTGCAGAAAGATTGAAAGTCCTTTTAGAAAAACAGACCCAACCTCTTTAGTCATAGATTCTCAGTCATTGACAAGCTGCGGTCCTGTTTCAACTATAGAGAATAGTGGTCCAAAAAAAGCAGAGTTAATGAATCACCGTGTCAAATAGGGCTATGATATCAGAGCTTTGTCATGAGCTTCTCGGAGATAAAGACGTATCATTGTCGAGGTTGTGGCTCGGATATTTATTCATTTACTGCCTTCATACGAAGCTATTTCAAGGTAAGGTTAAAACTGGTCAACTGTAAAAGATATTAACCTCAGATATCTGTATGGAAACCCCTGACCTTCATCGAAACCTCTGTCTGACTTACAATATGCGTTAAATACAAATTAATCTCACAGGGAATAGCAGTGACAGAACCCACATTGTACAAATTAGGAGGATGCGTATAACTCTCTCCTTGGATTATATTCTCCTCACCTGAAGGATGAGGGTCTTCAGGGCCAGGAGGCGGCCATGACTTGCAGCCTCGTGGAGGGGTGAGCGGTCTGCCCAGGAATCTGGGACAGGAATGAGAATTATATATTATATTGTCATATTTGTCATCATTTACCTTGTGCTTCCATCCAGTACCATTGTTCACACCGCACAAGAAGGGGAAGATTATTCGCAGAAAATATAAAACCTGCAGCTTGAAGTGTAAAATAAAAAGTTTACTGAGTATAATCAAAGTGTTATTTTAAAAACAACTGTTATGTCTTTGTAGAATTATTTACTTTCACTGATATTTGTACTATTTTTACTATCATTTCTCATGTCAGAATGTCTTTATTCTTTATTTCTTAACCATTACAACAACTTGATGAACCTCAGATGTGAACTCACAAAATCTCCATCCTCTTGATATTTATATCAAATTCATATTCTACGCCTTCTAGTCACATTTTAACCTTCATCCTAAAGCATTTTATTCATCGTGCAGGACATTTTTATGTGCTTAAACAATCCTGATGCATTAATAATCTCAATAAACTTGACAAATTGTCTGCAGAAGGTTGGATGTCATGTAGGGAAAATAAAAAATAATTCTAATTTAGCAAACCTGAGTCAAGGTCCAGAATAGCCGCTGAAGCATTCCACACATTCTCATCATCATTATCCGCTTCAATCATAATTTATGGCTCATAATCAATCTGATGTTTTCTATTAAATTAATGCCATTTCCTTCATGCAGCCCATTTTCCTTGACTGACGTTGATTTAAAATATGGGTATAAAGCAGCAGCTATAGAGTCATTAAACAGATTTCTTCGTACAAGGGAGGCCATATCTCCAGGACCATGACTAATACCCTAATCTCGGCTAATTAGTATTCCTCGGAGTTGGTCTCCTTTAAATTAAACATTTCCCCTTTGAATGATCGCCGCAGATTATGTTGTCGTCTCTCGTCACCCAGAACGTGCCTCCCCGTCCAACCGCCTCGTCCCGGAGAATGTGCAGTGTTGTTTTGGTGTGCTGTGTGCCAGTGTGAGAGGGTGCACTGCATAGCTGGGAATGGAAACTAGGGCAGGATGGGGGAAGTGAGGGAGCGAGCGAGGGGAGGTGGCGGCGGGGGTATCATGACTGGGTTCTATTAATACATGAGAGGAAAAAAAAAGAGCTGCCAGCCCACAGTGTCTTCATTTAATATTGAATGTACACTTCATGGTGTATAAGCGGCGATTAAGCTAATAAAAAGGAAACTGGGCTATCGTTCATATCTACACTCTATATTAATGTGAATACAATTAACGGCTTTTACACCAACTGGATTAGCAATGCAGTGTCTATTGCTCATTTGTAAACACAGAAATTGTGTGTGTGAGCAGAGAGCAAACATTGATATTTTCTATGACCTTTTGTGCCTGAGGTTAATCATGTGTATTAGTGTACAGTTGCACAAAGTCACAAATACATAGAAAAGACCAAACTCCTCAGGGCTTTTTATGGGTTACTGCACTCAGTACTCACTGTGCCGTTGACCATATTCATAGAACTCTGCTGATATCCTCGCCGCCTCTTTGCGGTTCCCACGGATAACGTAGAAGTATGTCAGCAAGTTGAGAGAAATCTTCACAAAGAGCTTGAAGCAGAACAGTGCCAGGATGCTGAGGTAAACATTGGACAACTGGGCCGTGAAGGGCTTGTTGCTGAGCTCCTCTGTCGGGTCGGACATTTCTTCTGGCACGTTCACAGGAGAACGCGGCTGTGATGAGAGCCGGATCAGATGCTACACTTCAGAAAGCACAAGAGGAGCCTGCTTTCTCCTCCCGGGGCACTGACTGGTGGGCCGGTCCTGACAAAGTACAGGCTGGGAAAAAATAATGCCTTGCAGCTGCTACTGTGCCTGAGAGCAACTACTGCAATGTTATGGTACAATGTGAGGGGTTGTGTGTGTGTGTGTGTGTGTGTGTGTGTGTGTGTGTGTGGGGGGGGGGGGGGGGGGGGGCTGTGGTCACAAGTTACATCTCAGTCCGACACGTCACCTGTTTCAGCACAAAAACGTGACATCAAATATTTAATTTAGACATTTTTAACCTATGATTCTAGAGACATTTGAATTAAAATAATGAATTTTGCATATACACTCATGACAGTTTAACGATTCAATACACAACATAGCATGTGCATTTGTGTTTCTGAATAACTGCGATGAAAATACATATTAAAACTGTATTTTTGCAAAGGTTTGAGCTCACAATATTGATTCAATGCTGATGAATCAGATTAAAAAAGTTTAAAAAGTTTTTATTTCACCACAAACCAAACAACATATTTTTCCTGCAAAAATGTAGATGAAGATGAATTGATATTCCACATCCAAAAAGTCAAAGGTCAACTTCCAAGCAACATCTGAAAGTTTACTGCAAAATATTAAGCTTGATATACAATGCGCCCACTCACATATGACAATAACTTCTGCTCATAAATAATGTCAATACAAACAAAATTACTCTTGCTGAGTGTTAAGGCCAAAAATTGTGATTTGTGAATATGGGCCTTACAAATATAAATTGATTGGTTAACAAAGCTAACTATTTTAATTGTATTAGACTGAAATGTGAAATGTTCCTGAGAGACCTTAAGGAGTCAAATCCTCCTTCCTGGGAAACTTAAATTTGACTTTCTCTTTTTAAGGAGGCGCCTGTTGATCTCTGCGCATGCGCCAATCCTCGTCCTGCTCTTCCTCAAACACCAGAAACTCTTCGTCCCTCTCATCTTCGCGTGTCTCCACCTGACTCCTCTTCGTCAAATGAGGGTTCGTCAGCTGTTCTCGTGGTTCTCGCTCTCTGTTTGTTCGCTCGTCTCTTCTCTCTGTTGTCTTCGTGTTCGCTCGGATGCGACTCGGGACTCGTTGAATTCCTCCGTTCTGGATTTCGACTCGTTCAGAAAACACTTTCAGCGCCAGAGTGACGTCACCGGCGATGAGTTGAACCGACGTCACGTGTTTTTCCAGGTGAGATTCTGAAGAGACGCGAAGAAAAACTGAGTTTACGAGTTTTAAACGCATCTTAAACGTACGTCACTGGAGACCCCGCCCCCTCACGTACATGACATCTGGATAGTGTTTAGTGTAAAACTTCAAATGTTCACAAATTAAAAGTGCAAGTCCTCAGAGGTTTAAAGTAACTTAGTACATTTATCCAAGTACTATTGTCCAATACTATTTTGTGGTGTACTTATAATTCATGCCAACTAGTAGTTTTTAAGATTACCAGAGTTAGATTTATTATTATTATATATATAAACCCACCAAATATAAATCTTTCTAGTCTCTGATTTTTTTCTTATGTAAAACTTGTAGCAGATGTTTTTATTTTGTAGAATTTGTAGATATATTTATTTCTTCAAATGATTTTTAAACAGAAACTAGTATAGCCCTCAGTGGAGTGCATTTTGCCGCCATCTTCCAAAAGCCCCCTATGAACCACATTTCAAATTTACTAGATGTGGATTGTTATGTGGATTTGCACCAAATTGCACAAAGTCACAAATACCAGTCGCCTAAACATGCTTTATTTTATTATTCATGTTAATCCATCCAGTGAATTCTGCTAACAAACATAAATTAATAAAAATTAGCTAAAACAGTCAAATGCTGTGTATATATCAAAGTATTGATATTAACAGTCTACCAATGCAAAATGTATACCAGTGAACACATTTTCTTATGAATGAGTACTACATATTAAATATATATTTAATACTCTGAGCACAATTTTCTGATTATTCGTCTGTTCATCTGTTAATCTCTTCCGTCTCCTCATTATTCTTGTTTATCTTATTTTGATGTACTCATCTGCATTCTGCGGCTCCTCCAGTTGACTCTGACGCCCCAATGCGTTATTTGTGTCATTTCAGGAAGCCACAAAGCGACATGCGTCCCTGAACTCGTTTTCCACAGCTCCTCAGTCTGCAAAGTACGGAGTCAACCAGTTCTCTGACCTCTCGCCGGAGGAATTCAGAGGTAGACGTCAGTGTAATCACTAAACGCTGTTGTCATATTTTGAGTTTGCAGTATTGAATTAGGTGCATGTGCTGAATCTGTGTTTGTTACATCTACTGGATAGTTCTAAAACAGCTGAAGGTGCTTTATCGGTCGATATATAGTTTCACTCATTTAGTCTCATCTTCCTGGGGGACTGTGCTGAATCTGCAGAATCATTGTTTACATGCATCTTTGTATCCTGGAATGACTTTGAACAGTATCTGTTTTTCCACAGATCTCTACCTGCGAGCGAGTGCCGACAGAGCGCCGCACTTCTCTGGACGGAAGACAGAGGGGCTCCCTGCCAAGTGGGACTGGAGGGACAGAGCAGCAGTGGCCCCGGTCCAGAACCAGCAAGCAGTACGTGTTACAGAGGGACAGATGATAGATAGCGTATAGCATATTGCTATTAGCACTGTGTTCTAGGTAAACAGACCCAGTCGGGGCACGTTCAAACAAATGACTTCATTAAAAATGATTAAAAACACATCCATCCGTTCTCCCCCTTTGAAAGTTTTACTTGTGAACACCACAGACTGTTTATAAAGATGGACGACGTGTCTTAATTTCCTCGTCCTGTGCAAGAGTGAAGCTCAATTATCCTGGAGTGGAGCACAGCCATATTGCACTTTAGACATCATTTCGGAGCCAGAGTCTGAGCATCAGTGATCGGGGGATATGGAGACGAGGTATCAAGGTCACGCAGACATACGCTCGATCAATCATTTCTCAGTCTCAGATATGAATCACCATATTTCACCCTGTTTTTGTAGCATGAAATAACTAATTAAAACCAAACTCAAAAGGAAAAATCAACACTTAAACTTACATCAGTGTGATAAGAACGACCTATAATGACAAAAACTAGCTTATGGAATATGATAACTTGTATTTCAATATATTTGCATTGTCCAATCTACTAACATGGAGGAGGTGGGGTTTATGCAGCCAGTCACGAGGGGCCGATCCAGAAGATTTGGCTTAATTTTGAGGGAGCTATCATGTCGTCGATCTTTATTTGCAGTGTGTGGTGGACACATGCCGTCTCTTAAGTGACTGGAAGCATCCAGGGGCCCTGTTGTCTTCATGTCCCCACATCACTCAGTACCATCAGCTTCGCAAAATCATAATTGGACATTTAGGGACAGCACAGGGAAACTCCCTCCCTTCGCACAATGATGGTCAAACGTGAAGTAATAGAAAGCGAGAGACAATTCTGGGCTAAGTGGGACTTCAGTAACAGCAAAGGAGGTGAAATGACAAACTAAGTCATTAGGTGTGAGCTCTGCTCAGCGAGCAGAATGGACCTGGGGACAAAAACAGGGAGCGCGTTAGTAAGATGGAGTTGCTGCTCGTCCTCGCAGGTTCACTTCCTGCTCTTTTGTCCTTTATCTCCTTACTCGGTTAATTTGCCGTCGGGGAGGATAGTTTCTCTGTAAAACTGTTGTCCTCAGGGATAGACAGGGATAGCCCATATAGCGAAAAGCCAAAGTGATAACATATATTTTACTCTCTTGAATTCAGGTTAGGCTCACCACTCCAGGGAGCTTCTGCCTGCACATGACCACACTCACCTACCAGCTTCCTCTCCTGCTGTTTTCCTTCACAGATTTTTTTTTTGTACTCATTCTCCCCATGAAGCTACCTGGGCTCAGTTTCCCCTAAAGACGTACATATGTAGAGACAAGATGTAAAAAAAAAACACTACTAATTTTCTTTTAACCTTTTATTTAACCAGGAAAAGTCCCATTGAGATTAAAAGTCTATTTTTTCAAGGGAGCCCTCGTCAGCAATAAACTCACAACCTGCGACCTAAAACATCCACATCCCAGTGATTCCACTTCCTGGTCTTTCAAAAGGGATTCCAAATCATTCAATGATTTTTTAAATCACGTAGTTTTAATACTTTTAGTGAAATATTGCAATCTGATGGGGCCTGAGTATCTAAACGCCTTTTTTTAAATCTCCATACACTATCTGTCGATACAATCTAACACACTGTGATGTACGAGCAGAGACAGGAGGGAAGCAGCAATGCACAAAGCCACGAGACATCTCATCACTGCTTCTTGGTTGAGTTTTCCCTCGTCATGATTACGACTCAAGTGCTTTTTAATCATCTTCAAGGAGAGAGAAAATAGGACTAATATTTTGTGTACTCGACAGATTTTGGTTTCGGTATTGATTTTTGACATGGAACCATATTGAGCAGCAAAATATTGGATTTTTGCAGAGGGAGGATTTCATCACAGTTGTGGGAATTTACGCTGAGCTGAGCAAGTAAACAGAACTGAGTGGGATGCTGGGGATGAGAAAAACAAATGCACTGGATTTTTTCCTATGACTGGTTTCAGGGGGAAAAAAAGTGTTTTAATCTCCATCAGACATGAAGAACGAGATAAGTTTTTCTGTCAATATATCTCAAAATAATCCTCAGCTTTAAAGCTTAAGTACATTAACTGAAGCAGAAGTAATGATTTTTTTTCCTCACGTCAGTTTGACCTGAGGCGTTTCTGTCAGTAGATGGCAGCAGAAAACAATTAGTCACAGTTGACTCAGGCTGGTCGGGATCATTTCACCTCGTCCTGTGTATGACATCCACACTCAGTGTAGATCATATCAATCAATCCTCAATCCAATTTCATCTGTGTAGCCCATACTCACAAATCACAATTTGCCTCTTAGGGCTTCACAAGGTGCGGCCTCCTCTGTTCTTAACACTCCACTCACAAAGAGAATGAGGAAAACCTCCCAAAAAACACAAGTGATGGATCCCTCTATTACAAACAACACAATTAAATGAATAAAGATAATGAAGATGAAGAACATAATGAAGTATAGTGAACGTGTATATATATATATATATATATATATGTATAGATGTATGGAACAAATCTTTCAAATGTATCTAGTTTCACCCACAATCCAAACTCTTTTTGAAAATGCATCTAAATGATGTGCTAAGAAACACTTTAAATATACAGGATTGATTTATCCAGTAAAGTTGAAAGATCTGAGACCAGCATTCGAATGAAAGTTTCCTTTAGCAAAAACACAGAAACTCACATTTTCATCTCTGCCGTGTTCTTTTTCTAATTACTGTAACTTTTTGCCTTTGCAGTGTGGGAGTTGTTGGGCTTTCAGCGTGGTGGGAGCCATGCAGTCCGCCCACGCCATCGAAGGCTCGCAGCTGGAGCAGCTCAGCGTACAACAGGTTCTGGACTGCTCCTTCAGAGACGAGGGATGTAATGGAGGCTCCCCGGTCAGGGCTCTGAACTGGTTAAAACAGGTACTAGTTACAACATATAACCCATTGAAACAGATACAGTGCACAGTTAGAATGACCCTTCCAGTATTTCACATACTCCAGTAAAGGAGAAGCAGATATACCAGAGATTTTTGAATTTTTATATAAGTGCAGCTTCTGTCATTTATTTGAATTAGTGAGGTATGTAGTGGCAGCAGGCGTAGTGAGATCGCTGCTCTACATTCAAAAATAAGGACAGTGCCTGTGACCTCTGTCACAAACAAGATGAATGCATATTTTGTATTCAGATAACACACTCGCTGAGATGGACTATTTTCTTTTTTTTCTAGTCCCGGGTGAAACTGGTGCCCCAGTCCGAGTATCCCTACAAAGCCAAGACGGGAATCTGCCATTTCTTCTCCCGGTCACATGACGGCGTTGCTGTGAAGAACTTTACTGCACATGACTTTGGGTAAAATACACGTTTTGCAAGTTGTCAGTGAGCAATAAAGTCACAAGTAGGGCTTTTCATAAAGAACCAAGGACAGAGAGGGACGGAAGGGGATTGGTCCTGCACACTGACACACCACAGTGTTTACACAGTCAATGATAGCTCAGTAGCACAGAGGTTCTTGACCTTGGGCCAGCTATTTTGGACCAGAGGTAACCAAGGGGTAAAGCAAATTCAGATCATCTTCATTCAGCATTAATTGATCAGGACTGTGACTCTCACTCATAGTTCACATCAGCGTCCTCTGATTACATAAAAGTTACAGATGTCGTTTTTTATTTGTTAAATTTGTATATAGAATCATATTTAAAACCTAAACTAGAATGGCACTCAGTAGAGCGGAGTACTCTACCAATGCCTAAAAGTCTTTTTATTAAATCACATTTAAATTCACTAGATCCGGATTATTTGATCTGCACCCAAGTACACACACTCAAATATCTGCGCCCTAAACGTGCCCGATGTTCTTCATCGAGATTCTTGAATTATTCCCTGAAAAAGATGACAAATTTGTAGTGTAGAAACTGAAAAGAAAATCCTTGCTCTGCCACCTGATCTGGATGCACGTACAAAGTGAATGGGTTCTTCCCTGTCCCATATCGAATCCTTCCACCAAGTTCCGTGGTCCATCTCGTAACTTTTGCATAATCCTGCTTAACAAACTCACGCGGATGAAAATACAACCATCCTGGCCAGGGTCATTGTTTTTAAAGATGCAGCCATTATCAAAGCTAGTTAAATGCCATGGTTCTCCAGCGATCAGAGTGCAGGGTCAATGAGTGTGTTAAGCTGCTGGAATTAGACATTTCTCAGGGGTCAGGGCAAATTCTTAACCTTGCGATAAAGGTTTATTGCTGCAAAGCAAAAGAAAAGCATGATCATAAAAGTTCCAAGAAATCGAAACTTCACCTCCAGATGAACGGGATGTGAAATGGCTTTCTAATTCTGGGATCACCTCAAACTCCATGACCACATGTGATGAGCCTGGCAAAAGAATGGTATCACAGAGCTCCAGGGTGTGAGTCATTGCCTCATTGAACAGCAGAGTGGGGGGAAACAGAGAGAAAGTGCAATAGTTGGTTAGAAACTGCTACAGGGATTTTAAGAATGAGAGAAAGTGGAGGAGGAAGAGATGAGGAATGGTAAAACTGTGCAGCCTTGTGAAATGAACTTAACATCAACTTAACATCCATCACCGGAAGTGTGTAGACGAACACGTTCTCAAGCCCCTGATTTTACACCATAACACCTCCAGATGCTGTGTAATCACAGGTCCACACACGACACCACAGTTTTCTTATTCTGTTTTCCAGTGGTCAGGAGGAGGCCATGAAGGGTCAGCTGCTGCAGCACGGTCCTCTGGCGGCCGTCGTGGACGCTGTCAGCTGGCAGGACTACCAGGGAGGGATCATCCAGCACCACTGCTCCAGCCAATGGTCTAACCATGCTGTTCTGGTGGTTGGATACGACACGACTGGTACACATCCACCACCACACTACTGGCATGAGACAGACTCGTTATTTGTTTAGGTCGAGGAGGTTTTCAAACTTCAGGGTCTGTGAAAGTAGATTTAGAGTCAATGCACCAGGCAAGATTTTTAGGTAAAGACATGTACCCCAACTCAATCAGCTGTAATCACAAGTTGCCTCAACTCCAACCGAGCCTGATCTCTCACCCCCCCAATTAGTTCCTAAAACACTAGGAGAGAAGAATATATTTTAACAAGCTCTTTAGCTATGGATTAAATCTTAAATTTCTAAATGTGTTAAAAGGAATTAGATGTCTAATTGCACGGTGTGAACCCTGCAATTAGACATCTAATTATTTCCTGAAACTTTTTGCAAGAAACTCACGTTTCTTGCAAAAAGTTAATGTGTCTTCGATTGATAATTTACTTCATGTTGTAGTTTTTTAATCAGTTGTGTTAAAATATTGCAGTCCTCATTTTTAGCAAAATCGTTGAAGGAGCAAGGAATTAATATCTCGCCCCTGTTAGGGAGATATCTCAGAAAGCAAGAATATTAATAAAGGTCTCGTTGCAGGATTTATATTTTCTAGATTTTAACATTTTAGTACTTTACCTTCCTGTTGGGCCCCAATGTACACAGTGATGGGAGAGTGGTGCGGCTGGTGCACGTGAGATTTGTGTGTTTGCAGCCCTAGACGTCATGTCCACAGATTTCTAAGTACGGAAGCTCTTATTATTTACTCGGTTTTAACTCTTAAAGCACCCCGCTCCGAGTTAATAAGACAAAACGTCCCTGTGAAATTATTTAAAAAGGTTAATAGGTAGTTTTGTAATCAATACGTGTTCTCTGCCTTCTCGCTGTTTTCTTCTCTCTTGACATTCTTGACAAACGGCGGTATTTTATATTTTTCGCCATCAATTATTTCACACACCCGCTTGTGTTTGTGGGCTATTACACAAGGATATGAGTGATTATGTAAGGGTTCAAAGTGGCCACAGCTACACACACACACACACACACACACACACACACACACACACACAGACACACACGCACATGCACAGTGCTCCTTTATCCTGTAAATAATACATTTCTGAAATGCGTGTTGTCTGTCTTAGGGGATATTCCATACTGGATCGTGCAGAACTCCTGGGGACCCACATGGGGGAAGGAAGGTTATGTTTATATAAAAATCGGTGACAACGTCTGCGGTATGATCTTTGCCTCTTTTCATTCTCCGCTCATATCTCCTCTTACTTTGCTGCATGATTGTTGCCGTACCCACTGTCCCCTCAGAGATTAATACAGCTGTCTTTCTTTTGTCTTTATCATCCCAGGTATTGCAGATTCGGTGGCAGCAGTTTTTCTTTAACAACATTATGTTTATTTCTGTTTGTGTTGTTGAATGTGTCTTGTCTGAGTGTTTGTGTGTTTGTTTGTTTGTGTATGCATGTGTGTGTCTCCACATCTCCACTGCTGCCAAAAAAAAACGAAAATCAGTCATCTGCCTTCAAAATGTCATTTTAAATAATGTTTCTCTTTATTGAAATGTCACCATCGTGCATCGGTAGAACAAAATAAATCACTTCATACGTTGATACATGTTGGATGATAACTGAGCGATTAAGACACTCGCACTGTAAAACCGACAACAAGATGCACTGTACAAAAATGTGTATCTTAAATACATAAGGGTTATACAAGTCATGGGTAATATAATAATGATCAAATTAAGATATACAGAGATCATTTGATCATTGCATAAATACACAGCATCAGTCAACACCATATAGAATACTATACAAAGCTCATTTATATCAGCTACATTATTGACATTATGTACAGATTCAATGGTTTGTCCTATTGTAGATCTTGACGTTGATTGTTTACGCAGAGGTTTCCACCCGAGTCGTGTCTGAGTGAGTGTTCAGAAATAACTTGCTCTCTGACACCGTCCTCATGCTTTGTTATATAAACAAAAAAAAAGAGAAAAGTCTTCATCGCCTCCAGTTTGATCAGCTCCCGCACCGATCCATTCACTGTCAGGTCAGTCACAGCGAATTTGCATAATGTTATTGAGAAAACATCTAAGCGAATCTTATCAAGGAGCCATCTGCCGTTCTCGTGACTCGTGACCGGTCAGGATCACAGATTGGTGCCAAAATTGTTTACTCTGGCTATTTGATTAAATCAGGGTCAGACGCCCGATCCAGCTAATGAACTAATCATTTACTTGTTTATCTATTTTTGTCATCGGGAGAATCAATGAGTTTCTGCCTTTGCTTGCTAAACAATGAAATGTACAAGTTTCTGTATTTACACAAACTTCCTGGAAAAAACCAGCAGGGATGGAACTTTTAGTTGTCCCTCCTTGTCTTATGTCCCCCTCCAGCATCCTTTGTCAACTAGGAAAAACATCAATTTTAAACTCAAGATAACTACTACTAAAACACAGTATTTTGTCTGTAACTGACTTATTTATAGTCCTAGAGGTAAGATATTAAGACTGTCCTAATTAATTCCTTACAAATGCACTCTCAGGGTTACACCAGCCTGATGCATAGCTCATTAGACTGCAGCGTTATGTTCCCTGGCATCGTAACGTGTTCATCTGCATGGCTTGTTGACCACCTATCCACCTACGCACCTGCCGTTAACACTTTTCAGCTCAGCGAGGCCTGATTTACAGTTAAAGAAACGAAGCCAGGACCCCCCCCCCCCCCCACACCACCTCTAGTCGGAGTCCTCGCTGCTGCAGTAGGAGCTGTCGCAGCACTCGGCCATGTACAGGAAGGTGTGCACATTGGGATTCAGCTTGGGCACCCAGTGGCGCGGCACCAGGAACGTCGCCAGGTTGAACAGATCCACAAACACTTTGTAGCGGTCGCTAAAGGTAAAGAAAAACACATCATAAATTAAACATGGGACTCGCAGTATAATCGAGCATCTGTTGGAAATGATTGCTGCTCAAATGCTGGAAAGTTTAAATACAGTTTGTGCGTGTCTGGATGAAATGACCATATGGCAGGTAATTTAGATAAGCGCAGAGTGTCAGTATCCTGTCCTTATCTAAATTAACTCTGAAGTGTTTGAGATACTTGTGATGTAAAGAGTTTTAATCAGTCAGGCTTAAGTTTACAGCAAACAATACCTGACAGTGGATCTGAGGTAGTGGTAGCCGGAGGAGCCCCCCGTGCCGGCTTTGCTGCCAATCATACGATGCACCATGCATACGTGATTGTCTGGAGACAGAAGATAAAAAACATATTGGTTGTGACGTGGGCAAAGTTTGTGGCTGAGGGTGTTTTTCATCCAAGCCGTAAATTGTTTGGACATAGGAGAAGACGTGGGTCGATAAGAAGTGATGTCATGGGACTGGTGTTGTTTTGCTGATCAGCAGGCGTGGAGGAGATGTTATGAGAACCTTCTGGCTATGGGGTCGTGAACTAACTTTAGTTCTGTAAACTCCCCTGTAAACCTCTGGCCTCCTGTACAGATGAATCTCCCCCACCATTTTCTCCCACAACCCCCCCCCCCCACACACACACACACACATTGTTTCTGTTCTGGTTCACTGGCGAGTGCAGACAGCAACTGACAGATCCACTGCAGCACTTACATCTCCATTTAGTCATTAACGTGTCGATATCCATGAGGGACGTGAGCAGCTGGAAGGGAACCTGGAACCTCGGCTCCTCCCTGAAAGGTACAGAGAAGGCTTTATATGGATTTTGAGGGATAATCATAATCATCTCTTACATAAATTATAGCGATGCATGAATATGTGTCTTTTTGGTGTTGATGGCAGTTGTAAAAATAACCTATTCAATACCCTGCAATGGGATTAACAATGTAAAACCCTGGAGTTTCACATTAATTATCACTTTTTAGTGGCTGTCATGACTCTGTTGACGCTCACAAAGCCTTAATGAGCGTGACGGCACATTGTGGCCACGCTCATTGACAGCACATTGTCAGCGGCAGAAGCTTATAACTATGAATCTGAAGCAGGAATAACACAAATGCATTGTGTCAACACGTTCACGAGACAATTAAAGGTGACGAGATTAGGTTGTTAAAACCACAAACCTGTAGAAGTTGATCATCAGGGCGCCTTGCAGAGCCTTGTAAGAGATCCGCCTCTCACCTTGAGTGGAAAATGCAATTATGAGTCAAATTAATTGTTGATAATTGTCTAATTTTAGGGCCTCAATCCTAAACGTTTAAATTCTTGCACAGCACAGGCACAACTTTAGATCTCACACACTAACTTGAGCCTCAGGACGACGCAGTTCGATTCATTTGACAGATTTTTAATGGACTCTCACCTTTGCTGACAAGATGGTCGTGACGCTTTTCATCAAACAGCG
The DNA here is from genome assembly GCF_949316205.1 of Platichthys flesus. Taxonomy (NCBI): domain Eukaryota; kingdom Metazoa; phylum Chordata; class Actinopteri; order Pleuronectiformes; family Pleuronectidae; genus Platichthys; species Platichthys flesus. The sequence goes on along the minus strand of NC_084952.1, from coordinate 4,874,638 downwards.
AAGTAAAGAGCTCTTTCTGTTTGACCATCTCCGCCATCATTTCCTCCTTCTCCTCAGAATCTGGCATTTTCTGTTTCCCCACCCAAGAAGAAAATAAAAAACTAAATATCTTGTCAATCATGTCTTCACTCCAGGATAAGGGAAATAAAAATATATTTTGTGTTTTCTACTGAGAGCTAGTCATCTCCTACCGTGATTTTCTCCTTCTCTCTATTCAGCCCATCAAATATATTGATTTCCAGCCTTTGCCAGAAATTGAACCCATCCACCTCCAAGCCCGGAGTTCTCTCCAGCCACTCCTGGGGAAGAACAGGCCAAAGGTTGTTATCACATTTCTACCCAGTTAACTCCCAGATGAGCTTTATCCAGAAAATCAAAATGTTGAAACAAAAAAGAAAAAAAGCACAGATTTAATAAGACAACTCGTAATAAAATGACCCAAAATTCATGACTTTATGCAGGTGTTGGTGCAGATGTACCTCGACCAGCTTTAAGAGTGAGGGCTCCTTCTCACTGGCCAGCAGCATCTCACTCTCACGACCCTTGAAGTTGTCCCTGTAATGGCGTCTGTTGTATGGAACCCGCAGGTTGTCCGGGACCCCGGTTTTGTTTTCGATGAGCCGAAACTGAAGGCTCTGGAAGCCCGAGGCTGGTGTCAGGTATTCCCTGTGCACGAGCGCAAACACACAGACGTGAGCACACATGCATACACAGCCAAGACAGCGAGCACTGTACATCTCATACATTTTTTAGAGCTGATGCAGAGATGCCCAGAAGTTATTTGTACACTCACCTGAAGTCGAAAAAGTCCAAGGCTGTCATTGTTTCCAAAACAGCAAACTGGTCGACCAGCAGCCGGAATATCATCACGATCCTGTGGATGCGAGTGTTGACTTTGAGCATGTTGCGTTCGTCCCGGACCTTGAGGAGAAGTGAAATGTGTCAGGAAATAATTAATTATCTTTGCAAATCCTGTAAGTACATACACAGGAAAAAAAAAAAAAATCTCATTACTGGAAATAATTAGTGTCCGAATTTTGGCATTGCTCTGATTTCAATTTGGAGCATCAGCCGGAGTGATGAACAAAATCTCTTTCTCCTCCAACGAACTCCAAAGCCGGAAAGACTTGAATAATTCTTATTGAATATAAGTTGAGAGAGGTGCAGCGAGATCTGACTACCAAAGAGTTTCTCTTAAGTTGTTCTGCTTCATGTTCTGCTTCATGTTTGCAGTGTTCACTGACGATACTAAAACATACTCATTTAAAATGTTCTTTCCTTTTCCTATTACTTAAAAACCAGGAAATCTATGTCTGTATTTCACAAAGAACGTGACTTACGTGTCCGCTGATGAAGATCTCTCGCACTGCATCAAGTTCAAACAAAATCTGTTTGAACCACAGTTCATAGGCTGGAATACAAAACAGAAAAACGGTTTTATTCGTCATAAATATTCAAGTGTCATATTACAAGATGAATACGTCAGTGAGCAGCCGAGCTGAAGTCGAGCCACGTCACAACTAAGTTTTTGTTTATGTACTCTTTTCAATTCCAGAGGAGCTATTTCTAGATTTGTAAGATTCAAAGTCTCACATTTTCTGATTCTTCACTGCAAAAAAATTTGAATTACTCCCAACAGAAACTTTAAAGACTTACTGCATGATTAGGAAAACATTTCATTTCTGTGAGAACATTGAGAAAAACATACTCTTATCCTCCCCGAAGCTCTTTTTACCTTGGTGGGTGACAATGAAGAGGTGCTCATCGTGGATCTTATTTCCCTTCACTTCACTCTGCAGCACCTGGGCCGTGACTATTTTGTCAAGCTGCGCGATGGAAAGAAAGAAACCATTTGACGTTTAAAACAAATGCAAATTCCAGCACTTGTCTTTTAATATAAAAATCCAGGCATATGTTGTCGGCGGTGTTTTTCTACCTGCAGGTAATCCCCGTAGATGATTCCTCCTTTGCTGGCGTTGTTCACGCCTGCCTGAGCGGCTTCCTCCTCGTCCTCATTCGGGGGCTTGTTTTTGAATAACCTGCAATGCGAAGACAGTTGGTTATTTGTTCTCTTTTTTGTCCTGCATTAATGTCACTCAAACTAAAAATCAAGTTCCATCAGAGCTCTGTTGTTAAGGGCAGAATCAAACCCAACGTACAAATGCCTCTTCTCAAAGTACGGACATCCACTCATGACTCGTCAGTAAAGATGCTTTCTTCTTCCTCGGATAATATTTACTAAAACTGTCTTCACCGCGAGGCAGATTTTTAACGCGCACCATGTCCAATCGCTCACGAGGAAACAATCACCATCCGGCCCGCCTCTATTTGCTCCATGTTTACCTTGAACCGGGACCACCTTCTGGACTTTGTTTGACATGCTAAAAGAACGGTCATGAGATCCTTTTCAAATAACAAAATGCACAACAACAATTGTACCAAATACAGTTTTAATTCATTATTGTCGAAGCCTTTTTATTCTAAAAGAACAAACAGTATATTCAGGATACGTGTCTGTATGAGTGTTAATGATTTAACCACAAAAGCTTCTATTCAATAAACATAATTCTAGATAGATGAAGAATTATATGAAAAATTGTACAAAGTAAAAGGGGAAACATTCTTAACCTGAACCACTTACAGGTCCATAAGAGGTTTGATTGAATTTGCATTTTAACCATTGTACAATGGTAAATTTAATTTGAATCTTCAATAGAAAAATGCATACATATGATGACATATGAAATACAAATTATGAAATTAGATAAAGTCACACAAACACAATACTGTCTCCAGAACTAGAACACATGTTTGATTGTTTAGGAACCAGTTGATCCATAGATTGCTTGACCTATGGGATCTATAAAATGTGACTGCAGGAAAGCTGATTTCAGAATATGAGAGGACATCACATGTATATATGTATGTTATATATATATATATAGTTCCTAAACAATCAAATGTATTTTCTAGTTCTGGAGACAGTGTTGCCTACTTACACAGTCTCATGTCTGTGTTGTCTGTGGGACTGAAACCTTTGACCTTCGCCAAGCTCTCGTACTTTCCCAAACACGACATCCGGCTGCACCAGTGTACAGGTTGGTCTCTAATGGCCTCCTCCAAACTGCACCATCATGGTCTCTGGGAATCATTGATGTCACGTCGGTGGAGGTCCTTGGACCCGTATGTAAATATTTGCAATTTGGTTAATATTTTATTTGCCCCCAGTGAACATTGCTGGAGATGTGTTGTCTGGGGTTATTGGGAAAGTGTGCGTGTGGAGCATAGCCCCACGTGTTCTCAGAGAAAGTGCCCCGTGCTTTTGTTTGTTTGGTGTCTGGAGAATGTTTTCATTCCGCTCAGTCTCACGCAGTTCAGAGGTGATGTTTGTGTTTTCATTGACACATCTCCATATTAGTTGAAAATAATCATAGGGCTCGTCCCCGCCCACCATCCGAAACCCCCCCACCACAACGCAGTGTCAATCACAACACGCAAATTCTCTTTGAACAACCGTTAACCCAGTTTTCATGAGGGTTGAGACTCCAGAATCCACAATCCTCTCTCTTTCTCTCCCTCTCCCTCTCTCTTGGTAAATCTCTCCAAGATCATTAGCTCCCTTGTTTTCCACCCACAATCTTTATAGACTTTTCAAGTGGAGTCCCAACAGCCTGTGAAACTGTCCTCAGAAGATCAGAGGGATGATAACAAGCAGCTATTTCTGGATCGGGACAAGCCTCCTAATATAAGGCAGCAGCCTGAGCGAAGAACCAAGCCTAAAAATTCTTTGTTCTCGTTCTCATTTAGCCAGAACGAAGGAGGGTGGATACAGGAGGATGAGATGCTGGAGGCGTGCTGGGGTGTCGGTGTGAAACTTTTGAAGCGTTGACGGGGCCTGTCCGTCTCACTGATAGGAGCCATGTGTCGTTATGTAACATCGGCCGGGTCCGAATGAGACGCTGGTTAAATGAAATCAGGAACGTGGCCTGTTCTTGTCTCAGCGCCATGTAAATTCTCTGGTGAAAGTTAAACTGCTTTTCTCTGTCTAAGCTTCTAGGCCTTAACAGTGTCTTAAACATTTAGAGCAGCTTCAGCAGTACATGTAATTGTTGAACAGGTCTCACAAAAACCACAGAGAAAATTATTAGTTGTACAAAATACTTCACCGCACTACTACTTTACTTATTATTGCGGAAAATGTCTTATAATAACTGTTGTGTCAAAGTGTAATGACAATAAAGTTGAGTGCAGTTGAATTAAACATTTCAGGCAATTAGATGGGGACTTATTTTTTATGTTTAATCAATAGTCATTAAATTACAGGTTAACCTTTCATCTATATTATAGGAACATTAGGGTGACTTATGCATTTTGGTCACTAAAGGTTACAGTAAATTAACAATGACACTTTATCTCGTATGAATATTAGTTGCCGCCGCATGATGCTATAATAACTTCACATTAAATTGAGATGTAGTATAAGTGGAAGTAGTCATTACTGTAGATAATTCTTATATTAGAGGGTTTTTTCAATCTAATGATCATCTCATGATGTTCACGTTGCTTCACAAGATTGGGACTTTGCATCCTGAGAAAACAGAATTTATATCAAAGCTCAGAATTAAAGGTTTTCATGCTGAGATTTGAAGATATTTCCGTAGTTCACACATTTTCCGTCTGTATGTAGTGAGACATACTGTTCTTTTTCTAACACTTACCTGTATTAAGTTTGTATTGTACTGAATGTAAGGCAGAATTTGATAAGGCAGTTAGCTCAAGGGTGCACCTGTGTGTGCTACAATGAAAAACTGACATTTCAATTGATTATTTTGTGTATCTATTTTCGCGAACCCTTTACTTTCAGAAATATACTACAGGACAACAGGCACATTCATTTGTGCTTTGTGTATGGCTTGTTGAGATTTTTCATTGTTTTATTCGAGCTACAAAGTGGGACCAAAGTTTAATTATCCCTGAATTGTTGGGTTTTTTTCTGTGGCAAGAAGTTTCACCTTTTATCAGCTCAAGGTGAGAAAACGCAGGAAAAGTGCGAGTGGAAATGTAACAGCATTGGTTGTCAGGGAAAGTGGGTCTTGTAAAACTCACGGAGGGTTGTGTTTTACAAATTAACATGCATGTTCACCATCAGAGGAGAGGAATGTAAAGTGAAGATTTAAAATGCGTGAAGCCGTTAGAAAAGCAAACAACTGGCACACTGGCGTCTTATTTACCATCAGCTCATTAGAGCAGCTCAGTCTGCCCGGCTGATGCACTTGATCATGCATTTCTAATATCACATTAATAATTTCTGCATCAGCACTATAAATTCAAACATCACTTTAGATTTAGTGCAGGTTTTTTCTCACTCGCAGCTTTTACATCATTTGATTTTAATTGAGTTTGAGCTTCTTAAAATATTCAAACTCAAGGCCAGGCTCGCTTCAGAAATCCAAACATCCACCAGATTTCAACCTGCATGGGAGCAAGATTTATAGTCATAGATGCCGATTCATTTCAGAAACCATCATTTCTATACAAGGTCACTGTGCTCCACAGAAAGTCAAAATCATCGACCCCGCATAAACTCAATCTCGAGCATAGGATGAACAGTGTGTGACTGTGATTCCATGTAGAACACACAAAATCATTTCATATCTGGTCATGTTATTCCATATGTCGACCTCCGTGTTACATACATAAATCGAGGCTTGACTGAATTATGAAACGCGCCTCATTCCCCCCAGTTGCTCTGATGTAGTTATTGCACGATGCTTTTTGGTCTTTTGATGTTGCTGCGAAGTCGTGCCATCTCTTCCACGGGCCTTTGAAGTCGTTCTAGTTGCACTGCGTCGAGCGGGAGGCCGCGCCGCCGCTCTGCCAGGGCCTACTGTGGTCACAGTGTGATACTGCAGCAGCACCGTTGATCATTTTCATATAACCGGTTCATCTATTCCATTTGATGTCTCTTTAAATTAACCTGCAGTATCTAAAAGTGGAGCCCCCCCCCCCCCCCCCAACCCTCTGGCTCATTAATCATCGTTATTTGACTGGATTATTTGAAGCTGGGGCCTGAAAGCAACAACACATTCTCTGGCCTCGTGGAGAACATGGATAAGTGTGCCGCTACCATGACGTATGTAGATGAACAGTCAGCGTGGCGTCTCTGTGAACTATGCTCTTTGCACCACTAGGGAGCATCAAAGCACTTTTAAGAGAATGTAAGATTTGAATGCTTTGTGTTTGACAGAGCCGAGTTTGTGTTTGAAGATTTTTGCAGCAGGGGTTCGAAACTCTTTGTATGGGTGTATCGGAGAGGTTGGGGTGGGGGTATGTATAAGTTCAATGTAATTTTTGTGTGAAGTAACAATAGAAACAGGCTCACAGGGGGAACTTTAATAAGATGTTTCCATTATAGGTTGGTGCTGAAGAGGGCTGGGATACCCGGAGGGAGGAGAACTTTGAAGGCGTGTGTTTCAGATTTTGAGCCGAGCAACATTCAAAGGAGTTGCTCTATATGTCATAAAGCATAATTCTTTTTTTTAAAAAGACAACATAAAGAACGTGTGGGATGCGGGAGCAGTGTAGACGAGGTCAAAAACAACAGCATAAAACAACCTTTGAGCACAGAGCACTCCCTCCCCATTTGGTTTGAAATGCCGTTTGAAGTTTACCATGAAAAAGAAAATCGGCTTCATATGGAGGGGGCTGTTTTCAGAATTATGCATTCAGAAACTCTTCAATGCTTTGATGAGTGTGAGCACGGAAGAAAAGCCGATCACAGCCGGCCAAATATAATTTCAAATAAAATTGGAGCTATCAAATGTTCAAACACAAACTCATACCTCAAATTGTTGTTGATTGCGATGCTGAATGCGTGGATTAGGTCATTTTATTTTCGGAAGCGCTCCACATTTCAGGCAATTGATGCCGAAAATGACCTTATATTTCAGTTCAGAGCAGAAGATGTCTTTTTAAGGAATTAATGTAATTTGGATGTTTTTTGAAATACTGAGAACATATAGATAGAAACGCAAATATCTGGCAAGACTTCCTAAAGAATGCACTATATCCAAATTAGTGTCCAAGTAACTCACCACCTCCAAGTCTTTCACTTCTTATATTTATTTTAAAACTGAGCAGTTTATCTGTGAGATGAGAACAAAACAAAAAGAAGTTGTTCACAAAAACGACACACCGAAAAAGAAACCCCAATATCATTTTAATCCATGAGTGCATGTAACATTCAAACGTAAAAAAAAAAAAACCATACCTACCGAGAATATCGACGTGATCTATATTTGGATCTGCTGTGACCTTGCTTATGCGCGCAATGGTTTCATGAAATATTTGTGTTGATGAAATATTCATTGGACAGGAAGCCAGGTCAAAAGGCATTATGCCCAACAAACATTAAATTTAGTGGAAATAATAGTTGACTGCATGTTACAGATACATCACCACTTGTAAAAATACTTGTCACCACATGCACAGGTTTCTGTTAATTACTTAAACAGAGCATTGTGAAGAAGCCCCACAGCCACATTGGAAGGAATGTAACTGAAAAGAAAACGAAAAGCATGTCTGGAAAATAAATAAAATAAAAAAAAAAAACATCTAAATCTGATGGAGCTTTTTTTTTTTTATATGTATAAACACAACATAAATTACTGTTAATATGACTAGTACAGACATTTATTCAGTTTCTTAAAAAAACAGCATAAAACTCTTGCATAATTTACAAAACATGGTGTCCCTGTGCTGTCCAGGACACAGCTGTGCCTTCTCCTCCCCAGAGAGAGTCCGTCATACCTTTGCTGTCCTTTTTCTTCCACGATGAATATTGGGTATTTAAACAAAGAAACGTTTCATTTTTTTCAGTTTAAAAGCATCTCAAGAGAATAAGACATGTCAATGTTTACAGTGCTAAATCTGGTATACATAGTGGCTGTTTGGTGAGGATATCTCTAATGTCAGAAGTCTCTGATTTGAAAAAAAAAAACAAAAAAAAAAAACATTCGCTCAAGGACACTGCTCGCTCGGGGCGTGTGAACTCATGAGCCCTGTACTTCCAGAGAAGTGCAGATATGCATAATGTAAACATTTCCTTTGCTCTTAGAATACTCTGTTGAGACAGACTTTTTCTTGATTAAAAACAAAAAAACAACAACAGAAGACACCTAAAACTAGCTCACGGTTTCCCAAACACACAACTATGTCTCTGATTGAGAGTCCAGAAGGCTTGTGCTACAGAGAAACTGACCTGTAAAAGCCATATTAAGGCTTGGTGTAGTTATACATTTACTCTGTAGTCCCTAGATCACAATGCACAGCATTGCTTTTGACCGTCTGTATTTTTTTTTTTCTTTGTATTTTTGTTTTATAGAAAAAAACACATGGACACTCGGGATACATATCGGCAAACCTTTGATTACAGCTGCTCTTCATTTCGTCCGCTGGCATGTCTCTACCAAGACTTTGTCTCTTTGGCAGAAATTGAACGGTGTAGTGTTACCTTTTCCCAATTTCACTTTGCCGAAGAAAGTGAATGTTATTAGCGCTGTCTGCTAACTCTGGGTACTGCTCGATGGAGAGCACATAGTACCCATCATACCCCAGCACTTTCCCACTGCTCAGAAGCTGCCTCTTCTCTCCCTCTGTCCAGGGGCGCACCCCTTCCTCACCCTCCCGCACTCGCTGCTGCTCCCTCGCCCATGCTCCCGCAAAGGCGCGCTGACGAGCGAGCTCAACCACCCGCGCTTTCTCCTCGTCCACCGTGGATCCATATCGGATGTGGAGAGCTAGAGCCCCAGCGCGAATCTCCACATCTGCAAAACGGCGAGTCCGACTATCCATGACCGTGGTGGACTGGGAGACGGTTACGTTGACGCCGTTCTCCAGAGTCTTGTGCCCACTAGTGAGGTGCATCGCGGCGAGGTCGGCGTCCGGAAGGCCCGGCTTGACAAAGTAGTGCGTGTCCCGTCCCTCTATGGTGAAGTGGAGGTCTTCCAGATAGAACGCGTTGTTCAGGATCGTCGCAACCTTGATGCAGTCCTCACTCGCCACGTTGAGTGTGTGGGTGTGGATGCTGCCCTTGTAAATGGCGAACATGACTGCTCTTCCGATGGGAGACATCGCCGCAGAGAACCACAGCCAAGACTTTTCACCCCTGCGACCTCGGCTGAGATGGACCTCCGGCAGCCGCTCGAATGACAAGAGGGAGTGTGCTTGTCTGGTTACTTCCTGCTGGACCCCAGAGATAGACTGCAGGAAAAGTGCAGTGAAACGTTAACGCCTGAACATGGCACAACCCGGCTCTCCATGCTATTTAGAACCGGCTCCTGCTCTGCTTCAGACAGTTTCTCCTCCCTGTCTGAGATAATGGTGTTTTTAAGCTGTGTTCTCAGACCAAAAGCAGATAAATCTCCCATGACAATTTTACTGCAACACTTTTAGTGTAAAAGCATCAGACCAAAGAAACCTGGCATAAATATCTCCAGATCTCAGATTGGTGTAACAATAGCAGCACCAAAATATCATATATATAAAGTGAGAAAGTGTGAAAGTGTGTTCAGCTGGTTACTAAAACCAGTAAGAGGAAAGTACTCTTAGCTTATTTTGTGTATTATTATGCAAATATGGCCCAATTAAAACTGATATTCTTTGAAATACAGCGTCAAAATACTGGTGTAGAAGACAAAGTATTTTTCTTTCTTCTTTGTCTGAACTCTGACACTGTAATAAGCATTTTACCTCTTTAATAGTTGTTTTCTTTTCCAGTATTCAGAATATTTATGTTTAACATGCACACAAGATGTTAATTGTACCCACCGGCAGATCATCCCACAGCTGACTCTTCTTCAGCTCGTAGGATGGCATGCTTAAATCAAATTTCGGGACTGGAAACCCAGGAATGGTGTTGTGAAGATGAAAGCCAAAGGTTACCAGCCAGCTGTTCACATCTGTGGAAGGAAAAAGAGATGAAAGGCAGAAAGTTCCAGGTTACAACGCATTTGCAGATAAAATAATTTGTGGAGAAATTCCTCTGCAGAAAATATAGCTGCAGGTTCAACTGCAATATCTCTTACCTGCCACATACTCTCGCACTTCATGGACCTTGCTGATGGGGTTGTTATTTCTGAACATGTATAAATTAAAAGGAGCAGGATCTTTGCTAACTCTCTTCCAAGTAGATATATCTGGAAGCGTCCACCTTCCCGACATTATATCGTAGTCCTGCTCCCCAAAGTGCAGCAGCTTGGTCAGGGGGTCGTACAGTCCTCCGTGAAACCCGAGAACAAGCTGGAAGTCGGGGTTGGAGTCGAAGTAGACCTCGCCGTACGCCGTGTACTGCAGCTGTTTGACCAGGAGTCCGTTGCTGGTGAAGACAGCCAGAGGTGTGCCGGTGTTATCACAGGCAATGTAGAACTCCTCCCCGCTGCTGATCTCCATCGCGAACAGGTGGCCTTGGAGGTCGTAATAGAGCGAGGTGATCTCTGAGCTGGAGTGGTTGTATACGTGTGTAATCCTGGCCGGGTAGCTCAGGTCTGCGTAGAAGTACTGCAGGTGTTGGCCCAAGCTGGTTTTGGTGGAAACTCTGCGGCTGAGTCCGTCGTAGCGATACTGAATCGTCCAGCCGGCGCTCTTGCTATAAACCCGCACCAGGAGTCCTTTGGAGTTGTACTCAAATATTTCTGCTCCTCTCTGACGGAGGAAACCGTCTTCATCCATTCTGTACTGAATATCTCCGAGACGGGTGATGCGGTCCCTCAGGTCGTAGCGCAGAGGCAGAAGTCTGGCACTGCTTCCTGCATTCAACAGGTGCAGGTTTCCGTTAAGGTCGTAGGTGTAGCGCCACATGACCTTGTCGTTCAGGTACACAGTCTGGAGCTGTCCGTCCACGTCGTACTCGTAGCTGTACTTGGTGGTGTTTGCAAAGGGACCAATCTTGATCTCCCGCTTGGTGACTCGGCCGACGTCGTCATACTGGAAGGTGATCCAGTACATGAGTGAGCGAAAGATCTCGTACTGGATCTCCTTGATGCGTCCGTGTGCATCGAAGTGTTTGGTGTAGGTCATGACCGCCGTGGAGATGATCTGATTTATGTCATAGTAGATGACCCCGAACTTCCCAAACTGCTCAATCTTCCCCGAGATGTCGTCGAACTGGTATAGATCGATGGGCAGGGGCGTTTCGTTGATGACGCCCTGCACGCTGGTGACACGCAGGCTGCTGTCGTACGTGTAGTCGAAGCGCGCGTTGACCATACCGTCCTCACTGAAGCGGAAAATCTGCCTGTCCACCAGGGGGCCGACTTGCCGATAACGAATGGAGCAGATGAAGCCTTCATTTTGCAAATTGACGGTCTTCAGCACGCCCGCCATTTCGTCGTAGGTGAAGCTGACCCTGGTGCTGTCGTACAGGATCTCTGACAGTTTGTTCTGCCTGCGATACCGGTACAGGACCCTGCGTCCCGTGCCGAGGTGGGCTACTCTCATCAGGAGGCCGTCTTCGCTGTAGTCCACAGCCACTGAGGCGTTGCTCTCTGGGGGGTGGTACAGGTTCCTGTAGTATCCCACCGAGCGGATCGTCTGCATGGTGTAGCGGGCCACACTCGGCATGGTGACAGCAGAAAGCCGGTCGAGAGAGTCGAAATCAAATATGTACTGTCGCTGACTGTGGAGCAGGAGCACCATGGACTGCAGGGGGAGAAGAACAAAAAAGCAAGTGTCTACTAGAGTTGCACATTTTTTATACATAATACATGTGGAGCGCAAGCAGAGTGAATAGAAACTTTCTGTTTGAGAAAAGAATATGAAAAATGCACAAGCTGGTGTTAACTATTACGATGGTGCTGCAAATTGTCTCATTTGCAGAATATATGCAGTGTTAGATTTGAGTCCAAAGAAATGCATTGAAAAATATAGACTGCTGTAACAAACATTTGCTTAAGATACAAAATTTTTTTTATGATCATCTTGTACGATCATTACATTTATTACCATGAGCAATGTTTACACTGATCACTTTATATTTATAGAGACTTGTGTAATTCGTATATTTCAAAATGCCATTTGGAGTGAGGCTTCTCTTCTATAGGTTCGCCACCTCCTCCGTTTAAATGTCATGCTCAGTCATCCGTCACCACATCGAGGTTCCCTGTGCTCCCTGAGCTCTCGGTGTTCCTTAAGTCAGAGTGTTGACATGGCCTCTCCAGGTCACGCAATGAAAGGATGTGGCCATCGAGCAAAAAGAGCTCTGCGTGTTTCTATAGCGTTTTTCCTATCAATAGAGTTTAACATCTTTTATTTATGCTTAGTATACCTGCACCATACTATGCCTTTAAAACAAATCGTACAACTGTTTCCAACAAAACAAACATGCTTTCAGTATTCAGTCAGGAAGATGTGCAGCTATAACAACTTACTAAATTCAGTGACAACACAATGGGCAACAGATGATTCAATAATTAGGCATAAAATAATAATTCCTGTACCAAAAACAGAAATGGGACCTTCATGAATGAAAAAGAGTTTGGCTCTTATATTTATACCAATTTGAAAAGAGGGTAAAGCAACACAGGGAAATTGCTCAAATAGCAGGTGGTGGGAGCACTGAGTGTTAACTGTGCAGAGAGCTGAAGGTGACTGAACCTCACCGGCACCAAATCCTGCTGAATTAAAATCTGGTGATGTGAATTATCATAAATATGTACATGAATGAATAAAAGCTACTCTCATTTGCAGCTTAGCTCACTATTTTTCCATTAGTTTTATTTATTTTATAATAATAAACTATACCGCTGGAATACATAATATTCAGCTGTCTTAAATAACAGTTGGGAATATTTTAAAATAATCTAAACAGGGGGGCAGCATCCATCTTGGACTGTTTTCTCCGAAGAGATGAAAGAATTGGATTTGATGGTTGCATAATGCTGTTAGGGCTCGTGTTCCAGTGTGTTGTTTCAGTATTTACTCAGTTATACTTCTCTCTTACTGTTGCTTCTGTAAAATTGATTGGAGGTTTATTTTACGTGCGGTGTCCGGCTTGTTTTCGGGTCCAGACTGCTACCAAATCAATTCAGTCACGCCTGGGCACAGATCTAAAGATACCGCCGCCATCAGCTGCTTCCTGCAGGAAGTCTAGACACCACGTCTCGCAGCAGCTGAACCCAGGTGACACTTTTTTTTTAATAATAGACCATTTTCACATCGGAGAGTTTTGAGTTGTCGTGTCAGGGAACAGTGAAGGTGTAATTAAAGACATTAACCATCTCTCGGATGTGTTAATTGTTGCAGCTATTTTTAAGTGAGCCTGAACGATCACCAGTAATGAGCTGTCACCGTTGCACTTTAGCTGAAAGGGATCTATTGGCAGAAACGGAATATAAAATCATCCTAGAGATGTTTTCACTAGTGTGTAATCAATCTTTTTCTTGAGACCTTTATATTAACATCGGGAGGGGGTCCTTTCTATGGAGGATATTTTTTTACAGTAGCCCAGACTGTACAAACTAAACACCTTTTGAGTTTTGATTTCTCTTTCATGTTTGGACGGGGAAGGTGAGTTGCGGGGTGTTCTGCTGCAACTTGCAACTTCACCACTAGATGTCAGTTAATTATACATACTGAACCTTTAAGTTGTTAGCTCTGCTAAAGTGGTTATATTTTTCCGGTTGGTTTGTTTTAATTTACTATGCGAGCAAGGTCCTTATAAAAATTAGACTGTGCTATTTGAATGTGGTTTCATAAGGGAGCAGTTGAGCCTTGGTGGATGTACGCACTCATAAATACGTAATCACCTTCTCTTTAATAGTCTGTTGTTTATTGAATATGTCTTTATTTTTAATGGATACTTCTGTTTCTAAACGAGCGGCTGATCTGTGGAGAGCGGTGTTTCTCTCCCATGCATGCTGAGTGTATATTGTGGACTTCTGACATCAAATCTGATTGTGATGCATGATAAAACCAGGACCTCCTGTGTGGAGCCATGTTGATAGATGTACCTTTTCCTGCGGTGACCAAATATCTGCCATGGAAAAGCTCTGTTCTTGTTTACTGTGAAGATGAAGTGCAGCTCGTAAAAACAAAAGCTACACTTCTCCTTGGATCTACTCAAATTTGTATATCTTAAGTATTTGAATGATGCTCATAAATCTGCAGTTTCTATGAAACGATTACTACGTTTGCTAAGTACCTCCGTAATAAGCAGAATTATACGCATTGGAACTGGTGATTACTTCAAAATAAGTGTCTTCAGGGTGACCTCTGCTACATGTCAGGGTCTTGATTCACCCTGCAGCGATAATGACTTCCCTGCAGGACGATACATCTTCTTTATTGCCTCCTCTGGTCATTTTATTTGCTCACCTGCTCTAGGTAGGTGTAACTCCATATCTTCCCATCAGCAAACACCCTGGAAACCAGTCGGCCCTGGCTGTCGTACTCCAGCTTCTCAGTGGTGGGACCTCTCTGCAGGGCACTGATTTGGCCGCTGCTCGTTCGGCTCACGTTCACCGGCAGGAGCTTGCTGCTGGGCACCCAGAGCACCGGGTGTCCCGCTGTGTCGTATATAATCTTTAAGAGGAACTTCCTGTGGTCGTCGTAAATCTTCTCGGTCCTCAGGGTGCGATCATAGTCGACTGAGAGAATGTTTCGTCCATTCACCTGGGGTTAGGATTTGATATGAGAAGATGTAAGAAAAAAGAAAAAGACAATACTTCTCATAAAACTACTGGTAATAATAACTTAGCTGTTTAAAATAGCACATCTGCACATAAATTGCACAGGAGCTCCATATGAAGAAGACACTCCTGGTTTTGATAACACTGCTCTTTGTCTGCCAGGCTCTTTAATGCACTGATTTTCACTACAGTTGTCACAGAGATTAACACCCCCTTCACGAGGCTCTTTAAACTGAGACACGCTGGCAATTGTTCAGGTGAGCGTAAATCACAACCTCCTAAATTTACTGGAGATGAAAATTACTGTGAGGCAAAGGAATCGCCCAAGTTAAGTTCATAAAGTCGTGTAGGCCATAAATCTAAGAGTCACATTCTGAGGAGAAACAAGAGGAGGTGAACTCGTGTACGGCTCCGGAATATTGATAATGCTCTATATATAGAACTAAATGTTGATGTGCCCCATGAATTTAAATGGTCACAAAGAATTGCAGCTATTCAACAGTGACGCAGCCGTAAATATACTTTGCTAGACACTGATAATCAGTGTGGGAAAACCTGGATCCCCCTCATATTGTCACTGCCATGCTCTGTCCTCCACTGATGCTCAGCAAGGTCACAGCGGGAAACGTCCACTGGTGTTTGGACAGAACGTGGCAAAGATCACTCGAGAGAGAAAAGGGGAAAAACAAAATCCAACGTACCCGGAGCTTGCGTCCAAACACGATAACTTTCCCTCTGGCTTGCTCTTTGCGGAAGCGCCACTCAACCAAGTTCTGCCCACTCTCCCCTGGCAGGCTCATGTTGCGTCTGGCCACAGTCGGGTTGGCGGCACCCGCCAGGATGTGGGGCTCAGTCTGGTAGTGGGTGTCCATCCCGTTGGCATAGGTGATCCTCAACGAGTTGTCGAAGCCGACCTGGTAGCTGCTCCTACACTGATCTGTGAGGAGTGAGCAGGAAGCGTGACTCACAGCAGAGGAGTCGATACAATTACATCCTTAAAAATAAATTACCCAATATATAAAATAAAAATATAAAGATATTTATCTTTAATATAAATTACATACAATAGGAAAATATGTGCAATATATTGTGCATATGAATGTTATTGATATTTAAGTCCCTAAAAACATTGGGCATTTCCCCCCTGAGGCTAATTTGCTGTCAGATGAGGGACAACGGATTCCACCTATAATCTTAAATACTAAGAACTCGGAGCAGACGATTTTCAGATCAGAGGAATGAACGTGAGTGATGCTCTGAAATAACCGGAGCATCTGGCTGTGGCCAAGAGTAGAAACCATTTAGACGCAAGGTTGATACGTCTCCCTGACACCCAAACCCACACGCTGAGAGAGTAATCATTTACACTGTCGTCTGTCAGACCCTCGGAGCTGTAATGATACACGACTTAAGCTTACTCAACATTGCCCCCGTGACCCCCCCGACAGAATGACAAATAACGGCCTCGGAAAATAGCGCGGAGAAGACGAGTGCCATTTCCCTTACCCTGAGCCAGAGTGTAGAAGGCACGGAGGGTGGAGGTGTTGGTGGTGATGCTGATCTCCTCGTCCGACATGGAGCTCTCGATGTCCACCGTCAACGCGCTGTATATGTCCGTGTACAGGTTGTTCACCATGCCGGTGGGGAACGTCACGTTCATGAGCCGTCCCTCACTGTCGTAGCTGTGTGACGGAGAGAACACGGGATGACAAGGCACTCAGTGGTTTCAATTATCTCCTCTTTTGTCCTTGTTGTGTAAGAACTTCACTGTAATTAAAAAGTCACATTCTCTTTCTTCAGAGCGCGAGAAAAATGGATGTCGACTCAAGTCACAATCCAAATATTTGATGGGGGAGAATGACACATCTCCTCAGTGATCATTTTTACGCACACTCACCAACACAGTGTGTAATAAATTTCAATTATTTTGGGATGAATGATGTGTCAGTATAATCTCAACTGAATGCTTTGCTGTTTTGAGTTATAGTGAGCATATCATTCACGGCCTAATGTGACATGACACGGCTCGTTTTGTTCAATTTGACTACTTTTCTAATGTATGTACGCCGACTCATCGCGTCCCACACACTCCCCAACACTTTCAGTGAGACTTACTCGGAAAAAGTTGTAAATGTTGTTGACACCGAGTTATTAAAGTCTTAACTAGGCTATTTTATAGATCTGAGGCACATTTTATAATTAGATTTCAATTACATGTTCACCCTTGAGCAGTTCACAGGTAATTTGGTTCCCAATTATAGAGTAAACCTCAGATATGAAACCAGACACAGGGTCACACACATTTACTCTTTGTGCCTCACGCAGTTAGGTTGCAGCTAAAAATTGAAAAGGAAGATAAAGTCAGACCCAGTTTTTTATTGAGTAACCAGCTCATACAAAAGTTAATTGAATTAATTCCTTAACCGCAGCGTAGTTAACCCTCTGAAAACCGACCTGTGGCTGAGTCCTAACTACTCCATGTTTAAATCAATGTAATATAAAAATAATAAAAGATAAAGCATACATTCGTTTTGCAGCAGCAAAGCCAAAGATCTCAAGCCTCTGCCTCATCACCTTGTTCAGTCGTGACAAATCTCAAATAACTAAAAAGTTTCCACAAATTCCTAAAGGAGTGTTAGGAACTAATTCATTCATGCTTCTATATTTATAATTATTCAGGATCGATATGTTTTGTATGTTTATTTAGCTCAATTTGAAAAAAATGTTTAAATTTAAGACAATTTCAGTTTGTTTATCATCCATTGTGTTTTATTGACTTACACAACTTTTAGCTTAGGTTGAAGAGATTTTTAGAAATAAGAAATGTTTGATGATAAATAATTTCACAGAATGCAGGAAAGTCAATGTCAGGGACGGGTGGTTCATTTCTATTCCACAGCTCAATTAAAACTGCATCGTGATCTGAGAGGAGCCGGCACGGATGCTGCTTTTTTTATCGACTTATACTTAACAATATCTGCCCGAATGCAAAGACGATTTGTTAACATCTTTGCATTAATATGTATGAGGTGTGCTTCACTTGAGCCATGTGTGGGTTTTACCGGATGCAGAGGGCTGAAATGAATCAGAGCCCAGATCATGGTCTTGCCAGTCGCCATCATACTTACTCATAGAACGTCGTCCAGCCAATCTCCGAAGTCTTCGTAGCCAGCAGGCCGTTGTTACCATGGTAGGTGAGAAGAACCAGCTCCTGTCCCTGCGTGGTGAGAGTCTTCAGCCGGCTGTTGGTGCCCATGGAGAGCCAGATCACCTGGTTGTCCGGGGCCACGATACGCACCGGCATGCGGTTGGGATCCCTGCGGATCCTCAGGGTGTTTCCGCTGCTGTCGGTCACAGCCGTGATGTCGTTCTCCGTGCTGTAGCTGAACGTGAACTTCAAGTCCCCGGTGAGCAGGCTGGCCGTGTGCTGGTGGGTGCCGTTGCTGTCGAACGCGTACAGCTCCTGGGCGTCGGGGGAGGCCACCTCGTATGTTCCGGCGCTGGAAGTCAAAGTTGGCCCGTTTCGGCTCACGGCCCGGATGCGGATGTTGCCCAGATCTGCCACGTAAAGCGTTCCATCTGGAGCCGCCACTAAAGAGGACGGGGCATTGAGCCTGGCATCTTTGGCATAGCCGTCCCCTGTCTGGTAGCAGTCGCAGTTGGCATCGTTCTTGCAGTCGCAGTCGGAGAGAACTCCGGCCAAGTGCGTTATCTCGCCATCCACAGAAACCTTCCGGATCCTGCTCATCTTTCTCTCATCTGTCTCGGCTATGTAGATGGCGCCGTGGAAAGATATGGCGATGGAAACCGCTGATTCTAGAGGGGTTAACTGAGCCCTCTGACCGCCGGCCACTCCGCGGTCCAGGCCGGCCAGCGGGCAGTGGACGGGTCGCCCGGCTGCGATGCTCACTTGACCGTTCTCTGTGATGCGCAGCACTATGTTGTTGTCCAGGACGTACAGGGAGTTGTCCATGGGGCTGACGGCCAGGTCGGTGGGCCACTCCAGAATCACCTGAAAAACAGAACATAATCAGATTAATATTTTAACCCCCTACAGGACGAAATTACAGTGTGATTACACAAATCAAATCAAATATGATTGCTCCTTACTCACAGCAATCCAGACCCAGGGTAGATTTAATTAAATATCCCCATATATTCAATATTTTCTCGTTCTTGCTTTTTATGATTAATAAAGTGCAGGAGCACGAGCCCAGTACATGGGGCTGGAATCAATGGCGCACATCTCAATTTACATATTATGTAATCTAGTTGTTGATTAAGCTGGTGTGGGAATCAAACATGCCATATTAGTGACAGTGTAGCCTTTCTACTCCATTATGCACATTTATCAAACCTAGACTGTATAATTTCAACGAGCCAGGAGGGAAAAAAAAGAAATAATAAGTGATGATAGAGCCTGGGGTTTATAAGTTTATCTCTTATCTTAATGGTTTAATCCCTCCTCGCATTGCTCAACTTGTACGAGCACTGATACCAACATTTTAAGCATAATTCTGACCACAGCGAATTGATGAGATGATTCCCGACTCTTAACATTTATATTGCGACTGAGATTTAAAGTATCAGCTCTTCATTCCCCCGTGTGACTGTGCTGTAGCTAGAAAATAACCTTGAGCCTGCACTTCACGCCTTCCTGCACCGTTTGTGCTGCACTAACCGGAGCTGCAACCTGAGAGAGAAACTCCCTGTGGGGGGGGGGGAGTGGCTGAGGTCAATTAAGTGTATTAAAAATAAATCAAGTAAAATATACTTCACACATTAAAAGAAACTAGTGCCGTGACGTTCCTGTTTATAAACAGACTTTGGTGCAGAGTGAAGTTAGAAAACTTTGAGTTAATCCCACCTGGTTTATCTGCAATGAAGATTTCATACCCAATGTTTCTCATGAAATGAAACTGAATTTGCTTCATTACTGTTCACACGTGTGTCTTGTTTATAAGTTTGAATGATTTTCTGATCTTCAAAATAAAAGCTCTGTTATTCCGTTAAATATAAAATTAAGGTTCAACTCGGTCAGACAGTTAACTAACAGTTAATCAACAACTAGCTTCCCGACCCGCACGCCACCGCACTTTCTCGGGCAATTTATCCAGTTTACGAGATATTCGTTCCACGTCCATTTGTGGAATTAGTAGGTTAATGACATTAACCACATCTTGGAAGTGTTTTTGATCTTTTACAGTCTGCTCGTCAGAAAATGTGTCTGTGCATGGAAAGTTTATTTACAGCAGCAGACTGACCTCGACCTCCGAATACACAGCAGTTCGGATTAAAACTGTAAAACTGCTTGTGAACTGTGCTGTTCTCCACAGGGTGATCAATAATAAAACACGGTGCCTTTCAGGCTGCCACCAGTTAAACTGCAGCGAGCCAATTCTCTGGCTCGGATGCCTGAGGATCATACAGTCTTGCCAAAACAATGTCTTTACCGGCTCAAAGCAAATTACTTGGTTAATTTGCAAAAAAGTGACAAGCTTAATCCTTTGTCTTCATGTTCTCCCCCCCCCCCCCGCCTCACGTTCACCACCCACACATGCGACAGAGATTTCTTTCTCCTCTGTTTACCTTGAAAATACTCTCATGTTGCCAAAAACACCCTTTCATTTTCCTTCTAGCTTTTATTGTTTTTATTATTTCAACGTATTCCCATTGTTAACGAACCTTTTAAAAAGGACACGATAACACGTGTGATATCTGCTCGCACTTTGGATGCCGCACTTCTTCCTATCTCCTAAAGTGTTTTGTTTGTGCTCTTTCTCTTTGGAGGCTGATCTGGATTGAAACAGAAAACTAATTAAAATGTAAATTGGATAGTAAAATGGATGGAAAAGCAAACAAACAAAGGAAGAAACAACCACAAAAAAAACAAAAACTCCCACTTATGTAACACGTGTAAGAGGCGGCAGAACCTGATCCTGTGGCAATCTCCTTCTCAGCAGTTCACTCACTTTCAGAGAAAAGGGAAATAGAAGATGCGGCGAAGGCTTCCTGTTTAAAATGATAAAACCCCTTTTTTTTTATTGTCCTTCATTATTCATCTTAAGTAAGTCCTCAAAACTGTGGAACTCCCTTAAAAGAGAAAGGGCTATTACGCACAGGGACCTGCACTCCTCCTCTGAATGACCATTGTGCTGCATAGAGCTACAATCTATTGTGTAACGGCAGGCCGCTGCTTTTATGTCGCCTCATTCCCAGATACTGTAGATGGTAAATTTAGTCGGACAAAGCCGGCCGCCATCAGGAGCCACTGAGGGGAAGGTTTTATGTGCTGCTTCATTATGAGCTGCTTCATTATCATGTGTGGCGTAAGTGTCCTCAATCCTGAATTTCCAGTGGAACACTAAACACTAATTCAGCTCCAGCCACATCACAACAAGGCCCCCAAAACCGAATAATTATTCCTCCCTGCTTATCATCTGCCGTGACCTGAAAACTCATCTCTTCAATAAACACTTGACGTCCCCACTTCCTGCCTGAATCACATCCTCCTCCGAGCAACATCTTTTTATCCCCGCTGTACTTTCCGAGAAAAAATACTTTGCTCCTGTTTAGAGCTGGAGGAGGAGAGAAAAAAGGAAAAATGCAATTTCTTCATCTCTTGTTGTTTTCTCTCCCTATAACAATTCATTCTAAGAATGTTGAGCTTTTTTTCCTTTAATGTCACCGCTATTTTATTCAGGGTAATACCTGTCAGTCAAGTGCCATTTCTTTTCATTTAGCATATTATTCTAAACAGGAAATATTCAGTTGCATAAACAAAAAAAAACTTCCTTGGCCCCGACAGGAAATAACAAGGTGACTTAGTGAAAGAAGACAGAATTTATAATATCCGAATTAAACAAAAAATTGAAGGATCATTTAAAAGATCACATCCTTGAAACACACTAAACAGCCGAGTTCAAACGAATGACACCCTATTCTAATATTATCCTCCTACAGCAGCCGGAAAGATTATTTTTTATTAGTTATTAAAGTAGGGTGACTTATAATAGAAAAAATAATAATAAAACGCCCCCGCGTGTCTTTCTCTCACTCAAAAACCAATTGCTCCTGAAAGATTGTCACTCATGAAAAACAAAAGCATATATTGCATATGAAATATATATGGAGTTATGCAAGGCTGCATATTAATGATGAGTCACGGGTGAGCAAACTGAAGCAGGAGTCAGAGGGGCAGCAAGCGGGGGGGCGGGGGGGCACAGGTTGGTGCTGTGACAGGCTCTGTGGGAGGCCGGGTTCACGGCGCTCTGGTTCGTGTGGGAGGCTCCAGGTCACCTGATTGATGTCCATGCTGTTGTCACAGGTCAGGGGGCGGGCCGACGTCAGGTCGTTGGAGCCGAGGAACGTGGAGAGGATGCCGTTCTGGTCCACCTTCCGGATCGTGGTGCCGTCCACAAAGTAAATCAGACCATTCTTGTCCACGGCGATGCCTGTTGACATCAGGTAAGAGAGGAGGAGGGGGGGGGGAGAACAAAACAAACCATGTGATAACAGGACAACAAGGTGGATACGCTGCTTCTCCGCTTGCATGACTCAGTGGACGGGAACACGACGGATACATGTGTCAAGCTTGCCTTCCCATTATTCAGGTCACTGCAAAAAGCACACCCATCAATATTTCACCGGCTGCTTTTCTGGTTTTAAATAATTTCTCAGGCAGAAGTGGGAAAGGCTGTATTCATACGGCATATACGTATATGCACTTGCCACGTCTCGTAACCCCCCCCCCCCGTGCTCTAAAATAAGGACCTCGTGAGGTGTGTGTGTGGGGGGGGGGGGGGGGGGGGGGGGGCAATGAGCAGTACTGTTTGGGAGATTTTTATCGACAGTGGCAATCATCAACAATCTGCACAGCATTTGAGCATTTGAGGGAATGAATGAGCCGGGGAGCGGAAATGACAGCTCCGGCCAATTTTAGACTGAAAGGGGGTGAGAGACAGTTGCCATGGGGACAAGTGTGGACTAAATTGTCTCGATGATTGAGTGTCTCCGCTCCGAGACGTAAGCTGCATCCGAGCCCGTTTGGATTTACATGCGGGGGGGAGACTATTTGGTCAAACTCCACATTGGTGTTTGACGCAGCGTGGCCCTGGGGTGATTTCTGCAGACTGAGACTCTGATCTCAGGAACATGAACATTTTGCATATTGGGAGGTTATGTTTTTTTTTGGGGGGGGGTGGGTTCGGAGGGGGGATTTTAAATATTCTGAAGTAGCGTTTTACCTCCAGAGTACAATTTATTTTTCATTGGGAGTCTTTAAAAGCGTCTATGGGAAGGTGAGTGGTTTGGTTTGACCTGTGGCCGGGTCTGCTCAAGATTGCTTTCTGCTGAAACATTGACGAGCCCGGGGAGCCCACGGTGAAACCTCGGGAGCCGGCTGTTTGACAGTCTGAGATTCTCAGACAGATGAAAAGTGTCACATTTGAGCAGAGTTCACCAAATGTCTGAGAGGAGGAGGGGGGTTGGGAGGGGGGGGGGGGGGGGGGGGGGGTGAAGCCATCTGCTGTTTCTTCCCTGGCCCGGGCTTCCACCCACTCGATCATTAGAGACGCTCTCCCTCAAGTTGCCTTCACTCAGGGCCCTTATCACCCAGCTGAGGCAGAGCATGAGTTGTTCATTCAGAGCCGGGCGACAACGGGCGCAACACAATTCATCTCGGCCTTTTCATCCAGAAGAATTGGGGAAAAGTGGGCAATCTGAGCACAAATGACACATGTACTATTTGAATGTGGACAACAGGTTGTGTGCGTCGCGGGGAACTGACATGTGCAGTGCTGGTATTATTGACACTCACAAAAGATGTTTGAGACGAAAAATATCTTCATTTTCCAGGATTAAATGCAGAATAAGTTCAGTTAATTAAGCTGGAGGAGCTCCTTTGAGAGGCAGCAGCTCTGCACGGACTTAATTGCATCGCCCCAAGGAAGCTGTGTTTGTCGGTACAGGTTTGTTTGTTTGATTGTCAGCAGGATTCAACAAAAATGGCTTCACGGATTTCCACGCAACTTTGTGGACGGATGGAACACGGGCCAAGAAAGAAAACATTAGGTTTTTTGTGTCACTTTTTTCAACATTGCTTTTCACAGGAGTGTGATTGGGGAACCTTCACCAATTTTAACATGGAATAATCAATGGCTATTATAAAGAAAAAAACTATTTTAGAGACTTAAATCCATGATATGAGATGAAATTCTGGATCCAGCAGACTTAACTGAGGTTTCAAAGGGGAACTGTTGAGGTGTGTGTTGTACTGGGTGCCATTGTAATTCATAAAAGCATTGATTTGAATTCTTAGATTATAGTCCTGCTTAGTTTTTAACTTAAAAATGAACACAACCAAAATATGTATCTGAAAATCTGTCGGCTCAGAGTTGGCACAGACGCCAGTGTCCACATAAATTGAGAACAATTCATCGCCCCCCCCCCCCCCTTCCATTCAGTACGACATCATCACCAGTTTTAAACGATACCTTTGGGTCCAGTGAGCGACGCCTCTGGAGCTTTGCCTCCGTCGCCGCAGTGGTTCTCGTCGAAGGGCAGGCAGTGCTCCCCGGTTCCGGCCACCACCTCTGCGTTCGCCTGCAGATCCTTGGTCCCCGTCAAGGTCTTCGGTCGGTAGATCCTCCGGGAGTTTGTGTCCGACACGTACAGCTGGCCGGTTACTGGGTGAGTTGCCAGGTAATACCGGTGCGCTGGGTTGTTGCTGCAGTCGAGACAACACCTCAGTTATATATTGTCGTTGCAAACAGGGAGTTGTTTTTTTTTTTTGCTTTAAATGTCATCACAGTGCGGCCGAGCTGCTAATACACCTCTGAATGTGACCTAATGCAATAATCTCTGAAAAATACCTGCAAAAACTGTGAATGCCAACGAACCCCTAATGAAATTTAGCCCAGTTTCTCCCTCTGAATAAAACATTTAGTCAAGAATATATCCAAGAGTAGACTCCATAATATTTCTCCAGAGAGTTAACGTTCTTTTCAGTATAAATTTAAACTGAATACAGAACACATCTTTTTTTTTAAAGGAAATACTCTCGGAACATTCAAGGGAACGTGGAGAGTTGTGTTTTAATACTGACCAATAGCAAGTTGTGCATTCTTTTAATAGTAATGAAATGAGAAAACCTTCTTCAGGCTCACTTGTTTGATTTAATTGCTTTTAAAGAGTTGACAGTTAGTAAACAACAAGGGTTCATTTTCTCTGTATTTAAGCCGAAATTAGACATGTCATTCTCCAAGACACACAGCGTACATGGCTGTTTAAGTGTAACTTGTTTTTCTTTCCAGTCCAATTGCAGCTTAATTTAATCTTATAATCATCTCAATTAATGTTGTGAATGTGGATAATGAACTGAAGAAGGTGATGAGATGTTTTCACCGTGACAATATCTGACAGAGACAGACAAACACCTGCACAAGTAATGAAAACTGCCACGTGGAAGTTTCTGCTTCAGCCTCCAGGTCCACAAACACATCCAAACACACACAAACACACACTCTCTCTTGTCTTTAAGTAGTTGTGGGCACACACGCTGACATGATGCATTACCAAGCCCTCCTTACCCTAACCGTAACAAAAGTTTCTGCAGGTTTCAACAGGTTCAATTTAAGATCTTTATAAAACCACAAGACAAGTTTGACAGATGAAGGAACATCAGTGTCCAAGAATAACTTTAACGTCCCCAGAATAGAGAATAACCCTCGGAACACATGGAAATATTTCAAACCTTGCATGCCACCAAACTATTCCCTTTCTTTAACAATAATAATAATAATAATTAAATGGAAATTAACATAATATAACCCTCCATAACATATTTGAGAATAGTTAGTTTTACCACGCCCATGGAAACCCTGTTAACCACCATCACCAAATGTCCGACCCCTGCCCTTTCCGTAACCCTAGCCTAAACTTAATCCTAAAACAAACACTTTGCCCTCATGCAGCCTTTTGAAGTTGTGAGGACAACCTCAAAATGACCTCACAATGTCAAAATGTCCCCTTAACATGTCAATTTCACCAAAAGTCAAAATGTCCTTACAAACCGGTGCTTTTGAACCAAAATTGGTCCTCACAACTATAGAACGACTTACACAAACACACACACACACAAACACACACACACACACACACACAATCAAGGTAAAAACAATAAGCAGATATTTTGGTCGTGAGACACTGGAGAATTCCCACAGCGGGAGAGAAAGGGCAAAGCCTTTGAGAGCGGATAAGAAGCAGACAGAAGGTTGAAAAGATGGAAGTCAGACAGAATTTAACAGGATACCAGTACAGTGGGGGGTTCCAGTTTGCAAAGCACAAATGACAACTTGTGTGCCAGATCATTTTATTTGGTATCACTCCCCTGCGGGGAGAAGCCTTTAGAAGTTTCAGAAACGACCGGCTCATGTTCACAAAGTGCAACAACTAATGACACTGCATCTGCTGCTGCTTATTTGCATTTATTTTGCCCCGTCTCATAATGAATCCAACTCATTTTTGAATCAGAACTAATGTGTCTTAAGATTGAGAATCAAAACATTTTTTCGGCACATGATTGACTGATACTTAGATTTGAAGGAAGTCAATTAAATGATAATTTTCCATGTCGGTCTCTTTTAAGCAAATTTAAACAAACCGTTGACAAACCGTTGAATTAACCTTTTGTGTTCAGGCAGCGTTGATGCATGGGAGATGCTCACGTGTCATTAAAGAGCTCAAAACAGAGGCCGTTAATATGAAAAACATCTTTCTTTACGGAGCAGTCGTAAACACACGGCGTCTCTGCTTGTACTCCAGCTTAATGGAACCCCGAGTCAATACTGGTTGGCTTAGAAGTGGGATAATGTGACGGCAAAATAAATGTGGCAATGAAACATCTTTGTGAAATGATGAAGATGGAGTCGTAAAACCTGACAGCCTTTATGAGTCAAAGTAAAATGAACCAAACTGGGTGGATGCAAGTTCCTAGAAAGAAATTCACAGAGACGCACACAAGTAACTCTCTCTTTTACAGTCGACGTGCCGGTGGGTGGACGCTATAAATGAAACACCTGTACGACTTTATGTTCGGTCTTATAAAACAGTCCAGCAATAAATAAAAACCTTCGTGAAGCTTCTGATGTTAAACAAGTTTTACGGTTTTACTTTATGGTGTAATATCTAATATTTTGTTTACCTCTTGGGTTAAAAAAAAAGAACCCCTCAGACAGTAGCCATAAAAAAAGTCCAACGTGCAGGTAACCTCAAGCCTCCGATGATCCAGAATCCAGAAAGTCTCATATCAACCTGTGCTTTAATATTTCCACACACTTCTTTATTGTCCTTGTTTGAACTCCCTCTTCAGGACACATTTTTAAAAGTTTGTTTTCATGGGACTCGAGGTCTAACTTCATCCTCAATCTTTCTCTTTGGTCTCTGATCTGGCTCTGATCATTTTCGACAGTTCTATTACCTCCGCTGAGGAGTTCCACACTCGGGCTACTGGACGGATGACCACAGCCGTTGGTGGAAGGATGTGGTACGAGTCAGGAAATAATACAACTTGAGGATCAGGGGGCGGATCCAGACTTCTCCACTTTATTTAAACTTGAAAGAGGACGTCTTGTCAACATTTAGTTAATTCAGGGCACATTTATGTGTGGTCAATTTGGTGCAAATCCAAATTAACAACTTGGATCTAGAGAATTTGAATGTGGCTTCATAAGGGAGGAAGGTGCTCTCTGAGCGTAATATCTTATTTTGACTCTTTTCTAATCCACAACATTTTTATATCTCTCCACCGTAATGTTCTGGGATATTAAAACAGTTATTGTTTCCAATTGTTTTCCTTCAATTCAAAGTTTTAGCTTGTAAAACACCTTGTAACTGTTTTAAAAGGTGCCGTATGAATAAATCTTACTACTATCATAATCGTTATTATTCACTGGCTTTCTGTAGACGCTCATAATTAGCATAATACCTTATTGCTATGGCCCACACAGCCAGGACTGGGATGTAATCTGAATCCAATCACTTTATATAACTAGAAAACAACAAAAAACAAACAGAACATCTCTGAACAACTTTGTGAATAGTTTGTGTGCATCCCGGGAGGAGAGGAACATTCCAGTCTTTTTTCTAAATGTGTGTGTTTCATGGCTGCAGTTCGTTTCCTTTGGCTTCAACCAAAGAGAAAACAAACAAACAGAAAGATCAGTCGTATCCTTTGAGCTCTAGTCAATGTAAGATATAAAAAATAAATAATAAATAGGTCACATGGTGTGAAAGTGATCTGGACCGTTGTGGTCAACTATCCTGCAGCTGCGGACGCCCACAGATCTTTGGAGGAAAATAAACACAAAGTTTATGCGAGTGACTGATGACAAATCATGTTTCAGTGCTCTGCGGGGGGGGGGGGGGGGGCTTTTATTCTCTCTGAGGGTCAATTAAGCTCACAAAGCTTACAAGAAAATCCTGTGATCCAGGCACTAATCAAAACTATACTGCACCTGCAGCTAGAATAGAATGAAGGAGAGACAATGGACTCTGTGGTGGAGGGGGAGGGGGGGGCGTGGTGATGGTGGGTGGGTGGGTAAAGTGCTGTTGCAAACAAATCAGGCCAATTGGTGTTGATTCTAAATTCACCCAACAGGAACACGCAGCACATCATTTCACTGTCACACCGGAGACGTTACCTCGACGGGCGGCTTAATAAAGTTATTCCAGTTCGCTCTGCGGAGCACCTCTGGCACTGCCGGTCAAGTTAATCACGGGACGACCTAATTGCCACCGATCTGCAGCGTCACTCGGTTCGATGCCGTTGTCTTAATCATGAATACAAAGCAGTTGTGTAATCCCCCCGCGGATAGCAGCATCTGCCGAACCGCCATTACCGGAAATGTAATTATAAGCTTCACAATGGCACTGTTAATTGCAGCACTGTTGTACTGGACTGCATTATAATGTATACATATATGCTGATTGTATACATTTACATTAACACCCTGCTGGAAGGTTACTGCTCAATTCTTTTTTTATAATCTGTTCCAGGGGCCCAGCGTATG
Organism: Platichthys flesus; assembly: GCF_949316205.1. NCBI lineage: Eukaryota > Metazoa > Chordata > Actinopteri > Pleuronectiformes > Pleuronectidae > Platichthys > Platichthys flesus. The sequence continues at coordinate 4,845,885 of NC_084952.1, read as the reverse complement.
TCGTGGCCGTGTCGTTGATAATCACATCGCACAAATCTGAAAGATGTAATCAACCAATAATTGTGTGTGTTATAATAACACTTGCTAATCAGTGGTGCTTAAGGTTAACGCAAAAGAGAGAGTTACTTGTATATACATGGAACAGATGATGGAGGTGATGATAACGGGAGAGCGACAGGAAAAAACATGCACTCAGGTTGAGACACCTACCTGTGTCTAAAGTCTTTATTTCTACGACAGGGAAGAGGACGAGCAGGAAAAGAGGAGAAGAATCAGGACAATGAAATTCATCAATCTCAAAGGGGATACTTTGACTTTTCTTATTTTCAGTGTTATTTGTCCGCCAGACGGCATTCTTGTAGAAATTACTTGTCACAAAGGCCAAAAAAAAAGCAGCGAGCGACAACTCAGGCACGGTTTTAGCTCCTTTCCGTAGAAGACAGTCGCCGGTATAATCCCACAAGCTAGAGGGAAACTCGTCCCTGAGGTAGAGCAGCAGTTTACTTGAGCAGCGTGAGAGTGTGTGTGTTAAACACAAACTTCCTAATCAGCCGACCAGGACTTCACAGAAAGTCTGTGCGATGTTTAATTGAGCCAGCGAGTGGGCGTGTTGATGATATAACTTCTCAAGCGTGTTTTATCGAGGCGCCACTCCTCCTCTAAATTGAAATAATTCCAGTAGATGAGAAGAATCTGCGGTTATGTTCAGACCCGATTCTCTGAGCGCTGCCCAGGCTTCATCCATAAAAACGAATAAATCAATCGATGTGTTTCGTTGCCTCTAACTCTCCTTATCAGTCTGCATCACATCAGAGTTCTAGAATCAGATTCCAGTGACTCTGCTGGCTGACGCATCGTCTTAATGGCGCCGTGTCTCACTCCCTCGCTCGTACTGGTTCCCGTTGTCAGGGAACAAACATGTAAATGAGAACATTAAAACGCTGCGTATGTGTGAGCACAGAGTGAAGAAGACGAGCAAAGAGATAAAGGTCTGAGAGCGAGTGACACTAAGCAGAATCAGAATGCGACGCGGCGATGTCATGAATATGCTGATTGGCCCATTGCAGTTCCACAACCGTGCAGCCGCCGCCATGTCCTCCATTTTGCACAACGACCCTTAACGGTCCGGCCAAATTTTCCGGGGGGGTTGCTACCTAGTCCTGCTCCTAACAAGTGTCTGCTGAGAAAAATACAAACTGCCGAAAAGTCCGAAAGTCAAAACATCCCTTTGAGAGCAAACCCAGCCACTGGAGAAATCACAGTCGTTCTGCAGAAAGTGGAGAAGTGGGACAGTGGCCGAGAGTTAAGACCACAGGGAGGGAAACTGGTGCTTCTATCTACATAAAGCCTCATCCTGCATTACCACTGCTGTTCTCCATTCAACCGCTCATATTGAAATATTGATTGCTGTAGCAACTAATGCCGACTTTACACTCAGAGCTGTTGAAAGGGATTAAGGGAATCCCATATGATGTGTTTAGGCTCTTGCACGGCCACGATGCATCATAAATGCCAACAGCTTTGGTTTCAGATACTAATATCGAAAAAGAAAACAAGCAAATACTCTGCAAACGATGAAGATACAGTGCGTTTTGCACAGAAAGGGACTCTTCTCCTACTCTAACGGTTTAAATCTTTGCCGCAGCCGTCACCTGGGTTGAATTCAAACTACCCTCACTGTGTCTTTTGTGTCGGAGTGAATTTAACTTGGCTTCTTCACGGAAGTGGTTTGTGTTTCTCTCCTGTTTGCTCGGAGACACAAACCATTTCTGAAACCATTATTTATCCTGTAAAGTGTTGCTGAGCATGCACGCTCCTTAGCCCCGGCCTCATCCCGCTCCCCATTCATAGTGTTGTACCCCCCCCCACGAGAAACTGCCCTGTAGTGGCGGATCAATGTGCAGGTGCGTCAGCAGGTTACTGAGCTAGAAAGGATTTCTTTTCATAACCTTTTTGCCTTGTCCACACTAATGCAGATATTTAGCAGAACAAACTTTTTCCTTTGTGTTTGGGGGGGGGGGGGGGGGGGGGGCTCTCGTTCACAAGCAGGGCGATACGGGGGGGGGGGGGGGGGGGTTACGTTTCTGTGTCCTCGTCTGGAAGGAGATATTTTGTCAAATCAGGTATTATTCGTCAAACCTGAGGGAAACTAGCTGCAGTCGTGAAGACAAGGCCTCATAATCCTATCGCTGACTCACACACCGCTCGATGTGCAGCGAGCTGCTCGCACCGCTGTGACCCCGCCTCCCCCCGAGCCACTCTTCATATGTTTGTCATTTACGCGTCTCGAGCAGGACGATCGCCCAATGTACGTTTAATCAACACCTGCTACTCTGAAATAAGCCAACTGGCCGAATCAGAGTCACTGCAGAGAGAAGCCAACTCGGCATGAGGGCGTAAATCATCCCAATTACACGCTGAAGACAGGATGTCTTTCCTAATTATGGAGATGGATGGGGGAAGGATTTCAGATTTCTATGGGCAGTGGAGAGACGTGTGTGAGTGGAGGTCTGTCCACCGTGACGTTTCAAGTTTCCCTCTCCACACCGAGCACCCGATGTAGAAAAGTTTATTTTCTGTTTTTGTCAAAGTTAACATTTGTCGCTGAAATACTGAAATACAAGTAAGTATAAAAAAAAAAACATAGAAAAACATAAATTCAGAATAATGCTAATTCTCTTTTGCATTAAACCTCTTTCCTTCAACTTAACACTACACAAACTGTAGATAATTTAACACAAATTTCAAGGTTAATTCTTAAATAAATAAAACTTTTAACAGTTTAGATACATTTAACAAAACAATAACCTATAAAACTAATCCATCTAAAAAGTAAACCCCTACCAAGGGCCTGGTTCTTACCGGAGCTCCATGATACTCGTGACGTTGCCCGACGGGTAGATTCGGCGGATGTAGTTGAAGTCGCCGACGTACAGGCTCCCGTCGATGCCCCACGCCAGAGCCACCGGCGCCAGCAGCTTGTTGCCCTGGGCCTGTCCGTTACAGCTGGGGCACGAGATGCTGCGGCGCCGCCCGTTCCCCATGACGGTGGAGATCACAGGCGGCTGCAGGGAGATGAACTGGTTCTCCCCGCTGCCTTTGTACAGAATACCTGGGGAGACGAGAGGGCAGAGCTGAGGACACGGCGTGTTTGTGTCACCGCGAGCACATAATGGACTCGTTTCTTATCCTTTGCCTAAACAGAGAGTCTCTTGAGATGCAGCCTTTATATGACACATCCGGCTTAAATGGGAACAGTCCATTTGCAACAGGCTGATATGGAACATGTTAAAGGAAGGGGTCCACACTTTTGAGTGGGTTCATTCAATATGTGGTTGGGATGAAAATAAACTGCACAGGTAAGACTTTCTTAATGATACAGATGAAGTGATATCCAGCTTCAGCCAAAGAGCAATATATATATATGTATATTTATATATGTATGTCTTAACTAATTCATGTTTATTAACCCTTAAATGTTGTATTGCAAAGAATCAGGTGAGAAAATCAATACCACTCAAATATCTGTGTTTTAAAAATGGAACTGGAGCCAGGAGGTAAATATCTTAACAAAGGGAAAAAAGTTAGTTTGACTCTATCCAAGGTTCAAAAAGACGCTTTGCTGAATTGCATCTTGTTTAATTCACACACAACCAAATATAAACACGACGTGTTAATGTTTTTGACATTTCTTTGTTGATGCTTGACTGTTCTATCTGTGTCCCGACTCCAGCTCCATTCTAAACACTTACAACTGAAGTATTGTGACGAGAGAGGACAAAACATGACATGGGGGAAGCTATGCCTTATTCAATTAATTACACTTATTTAACCTTTGAATTTAAGAGAGAGAAATTACAAAAAATATATTTAGTTCAGCTGAAAAAATTCTCATAAACGTGGTGAAAGAAAAATACACTTAAGGACATAATAGATGTATATCCAATGACTTGTTACTGTGGTTACTGTGGTCCTTGCTCTAACTAAAAAGTTTTTAATTAGGACAAAAATTAATGACAAATGCGGTTTGTTTATTACACAATTTTAGGGTGTTTAATTATACACTACTTTAATAAGTGTTTGCTTAATTAACACTCAAAGATAAGGCAGCGATCAGATTCAGATAGTGCAGAGCGGTCGACAGCACACAAGGAAACACGTTATTATAAAAACCACTTCTCCCTCAGAGCTCGAACATATTGGATCTAAAATAATCTTTCTCCTCGACAGATGGACTGATTTCCCCAGGTCCGAGAAGAGGTGGAGAGCACCACCCGGGCCAGTGTACCTCCTCTTATAATGGTGCGAACATTTCACTGTGGACTCACTGGATCTTTCTTTCTTTTCTTTAGGTGGGATGGTGTGGAGTGGGGGGGAGGGGGGGGGGTGGCGCTTACACTCTTCAAAGGGGGAAAACACATCAAACGGAAAGACGTGCACGCTAGAAGCTGTTAATTATTCACATCAAGTAACTTGTTTGACTTCACACTGCCTCTGTCCTAATTAGCGGATCTATGACACCACTGAATGGACACATAATGTCGCTCTCCCACGGCGTCACACTAATAATGCCCCCCCCCCCCCCCCCCCCCCACACACACCCTGATTAGTTCCTCTCATTGATTTAATTGATTGAAGGGCAAATTCGAATGGAGGCCCGGTCTGACCAATCCGTCTTTTGGTATTCCAGAGCGTTGCACCCCCGAGCCTCTAACAAAGACAAATAGGTCTGGGGGACAGCTTTATGCGTGACGCCATCAAATGTGCGACCTTGGGACTTTAATTGAAATGTGATCCATGTGTCTGCTCAGTGAATGAAACGCACGGTGCGATGGAAACTCTCGGCTGAGCAGAGAAAAACATGGCGACAAATGACAAACAGCGTGACTAGAATTTCACGTGGGATGTTTGTGTAATAGCTTTTTAACATTCACCCCAGGAAAAAAAAAGACAAAAGATGTTTCTAATATCCAGAAGCCTAATGCGGTATGTATGACATGGATCAGTTGTAGCAGTGAAGCCGTCGAGGAAAAGGTTTGGCCGGCGTTCAGCACAGAGGAGGAAGAAGGGAAAAGAAAAAACAAATTCTGAGGTCATTTTGGCAAACTGCCGCGGTCTGTTCTGTTTACACTTCCATCACGGTTTACTGTACACAAGTCTTACTGTAGGCTATTAGACAACATAATGGAATAGATTAAATACACCAATCAATCACCGGCTGCCCCCCCACGACCAGTCCCCACATGGACGCTGAACTCTTTCACTTGGATTTCCTCACAAACACACACAACCGCTGCCACTCTTCTGGGGAGCAGCTGTGAAGTGAGGGAGCAGATTAAGGTTCAGTCTTCTCCCCTCAAGGACACATGGTCATGACACATTACTGCTGATGATTGTTGCGAGGATCGAGCTCGTGACGTCTCAGCTGGAGAGCCGCGCTGATGGGAATTCGGTTTCCTCGCTCTCCGGCGCCGCGGGCCGAGGGACGAGGGACTCAGACGGTGGCCGCACCAAAAATGGCTTCAGAGTCTTTAAAAGTTATTTATACATATTTTATGAATTCACCGCGCTCTGCTCTGAGTTCTCATGGAATCCTTAAAGCCGCAAACAAAAAAGAAACTAAATAGAATTTATTCGATCTGGCAAAGTCGTGTTGTTTTTCTTTCCTTCCCCCGGTTAAAACAAGCTTTCAACAGATTCAACAGAGGAGACTTCAAGTCAAAGTGCGGCAGCTGAATGGATTAACAATTAGAGACGTGGCTGCCTATTGATTAGTCAATGACTATGTGTGGAGGCGTGTTTTGACTTTCGGAGAGAAATGGAAAAATAATAATGAAATCAAATCACTGTTTTGCTTGGCACACGCAGAGAAAGAGCTTTTTAGAAAGTCTGAGAATCGGTTGTCTCTCGCTCTCACTCTAAAGATGACTCCGATACTGATTCATCCAGCAATTACACCGCCTGTAATGTAATGTCAGCTCACGTCATCTGCAGCAAACAGCCACACACACTTTGACTCTGGCAGCAGTGGGAGATTTGCCAAATAGTAATGGAAAGAGAACGAAAAACAAAACATAAATGTGTATTAGAAAGAAACGAAAGTGACTGCGGAGCAAACCTGAAGGCAAATGTCTACCAGAGAAAAACAAAGCTGAAAATAGAAACGCATGTACGGGCACATTGGAGCCGAGTGGAACAAGCTGTTGCTCCAGAATATTCACCCACCTGCCTCCCGTTAATAGAACTCATTACACGACCAGCAAGGCCCTCGCTCTACGTCCTTTAAATAAGCAGATTCACTCACTGATGACTGTTTGTTCAATTGATTCCACTTTTACAGAAGCATGACAGAAGGCAGAGATTTTTCTTTGATAAGAGGCTAATTTGAGTCGTGTAGTGAAAATACTTTAATACCGACTTAAACGCGGCTCTATAGGTGATTAATGGTTCAAATGCAAGGCCGAGCCTCAATACCTGGTAAAAAAAAAGAGAAAGAGGAGAAGTCGCAGCGCCCCGAGCAATGTCACCTTGGTGCCACGTGGAGAGCACAGAGACCGGTAGGGGAGGAGCCGCAGTGTCTTAATTGCTCCGTCCTTCTTTGGTCTCTGTGTCACTGTGTCTTTCTAAAGATACCACCCGTGTTCCCGATGATTCACAGCGATAAAGGCCAGAAGTGGAAAGATCTCTCAGGGCCTCTGATGCTGTACGAGTATAAGCTCCCTCCGAGATACTGAGTTCCAGAACTCTGCCTGTGTCCACTAACAAACAGTTATGTTCCCCGAGATAGTTTCCCTACAGTTTGAGGGGGAAGCCATATCTGCTCGTTACGAGGAAACGGAGGGGGGGGGGGCAGGAGGACATGACTGAGGCACAGACACCGGCAATTTGCCTTATCTAGTTTGACAGGCTCTGGAGTGGAGGCAGAGAGAGGCAGAGAGAGAGAGCGAAAGAGAGAGAGAGAGAGGCTCGGGTCTTTGGCCACAAGCCATGAGAGGAAAAAAAAAAGTCCTCAGATGTTGGGAGCAATGTGAAAATGAAGCAGGAGTCACAACAAAGAGCGATAGCGAAACGTCTGGAGCTGAAGTTCTGTGCGGCCGCAGAGGACCACCACTTGTTAACATGTTGGGTGAAGACATTAGTCAAGGTTTACAGCATTAAAGAATCGATACGGGGGGGGGCAATGAAGGCAAACAGTGATATTTGGATTCATCGTCACGCCGGCTGAGGATATCGAACTGCATCCGTTGCCCGAAAACCCACACGGGCCATAAATCACACGTGTCAAAAAGTGGCCGGATGCGAGACTGAATAATTCAGTTTGGAACGAGAAAAATGCAAGAAGATAAAACTAGATGCCGAGTCCCGACCTCTGTGATAAAAATGAGTATGTGTGAGGGGAATGACAGACAGGATTATAGATGGAGATATGATACTTGGATGTGGATACTGTAAAAACTAGAATACAACAAATTTTCTACCAAAACCATTTAACAGACGTATGGCAGGAACACACTGATCCAGGCAGAAGATGAACAACGTGACAGAGAAGTGGAGAAATATTTAAACGTGGCTCCAAAATGGCTTTTCTTATGTGATGAAAAAAAGACCGGGGACAACTTTGTCAGTGTCACAAAATGTAGGATGACAAACTAACACTGTGTGGTGACGTGTGAGTCAGTGGGCGTTATCACACAGTCGTCGTAGATCAAAGTTGATGTCGTAGCCGTGTTCATTAGATCCATGTCGCACAGCTGCTGAAGTCTCAGAGTCTGTAGGCGCCTTTGGAGAGCTTACTGTCTTTCAGTCCAGCTAATAGGATTGCAGCATGAAACCCTTTTGGCAAATTGATTAAGCTCCTGTCAGACGTGGCTAAATGAGACAAACACAAGTTTGCTCAACTAATTTTAAATTCTTTTTTTCCCCATTAAATTTTCAAGTTTGTAATTTATTTTTGGGGCAGTGCTTGAAGAGGACGAGTGGAAGGTGTAAAACCGCCTTGGGGGGGGGGGGGGGGCGGGCACAGCCGTTAACTCCGCAGGAAAAAACTCGACACCATCTGGTTGATGTTTTATTTCTGTCAGCACTGGTTCCACGTAAACGTGTGAACCGGCACATGACGGTTTCTCCTGCGCACCAACGAACAATTTTCGGATAAATCCACACACGGCGTAGCTCAGTCTAATAAAGGATGCAACACACATTAGCATATCACACAGGCTGCACCTATCTGTTGAACGCAAAGAAAATGCTTCTCACAACTGCAGCTCCGACTGTGATGCTGCCACAATGAACTCTTTGGATTCGGGGTGTGCTACACTTGGAGACAGGTGGGATGAAGCACAGTGCACCAGCAGCAGTCGGGCTCGAGGCACATTTCCGTGTTCTCTTTCGCACACTTCACAAACTTCACGTCCTGGATGGCTTGACAGATTGGGTTCGGCGATGGGCCCCTTCTGTACGTCTGTTCTTTTAATGTTCAACAAAGAAGCAGGACAGAGGAGCATCAAAGCAAAGGAAGAAGACTCTGTTTGAGGGAGCTGGCTCTCTGACAGGTTTTCCACAACCACGTCCAACAGAACACTCTTTGTACCATCCCCAAGATGCACAAGGACCTAATATACATCCAGAATAGATGGACTACAGTAACTGTGGAAACCCGATGAGCCTTGTAGAATAAATAGCAGTGCCCTTGCCAATGTGTAGATGTGCAAGTAAGATGCTAGAAAACACTACACTCAACATCTCTTTTTCAACAAAACAGGCTTCTCTGGTTGCCAAAATATCTCGTAACACAAATGACCTCGGAGGTTTATTCAAAGCTCCACAGACCAGGCCAAGAAAGACTCAGTGGCCAGTGCCAGATTTATACTCTGAGCCAGGCGGTTGCAGAGGGCACGAGACGAGGCTCCAGAACTCATGTTAACGTCTTCATATCATACATGGAACCCGTCACCGGGGCTCTGTCAGGGGCCACAAAGATTAAGATTACTTGCTTCGGTTCCCTATTTCTTCTCCCGTGTGCTTTGAAGAACACGTTATACGTCTTATTCAATATATCAGCACCGTGGACACGTATGGGCAACGAGCTGGAGTCTTTTTTCATGCACAATTAGCCGCACAAACACTTTGATAGTGTGCTGTTAAACCAGCAAACCTCATTACCTTCTTCAACCTCCCCGGACCGACTGGCGGCGCCTCAGATACTGCAACCTAATCACATACATGCTTTTTATTATGATAGTTTGTGTCATTTAGGAACCGAGTCGTTGCAGAACTCTCAAATGAGGTTTAATTGAATTGTTAGTAATACATCAGTCACACTGAATATAAATGCAACAATGACAGAGTTAAGCTGGTGAACGCTTTTGCAGTGAGGCAGCCTCACGGCGTCTTGCACTAAAAGTGTTGATAGCCGCTGAGGGCCGATTGTGTTGCCTGATAAAAAACTCACCTACTGCTAAATTTGGACGCTTTTGCTGCCTCTTCAGAAATCAACTTTATTCTAACTACTGCAAAACACTGCAGAGGGAAGTGATTCAGAGAAAACCTGTGAGGTGGAACCTGCGACCTCTGAATGAGTAGGTGAAGGTAGGTGTACAATAAATCTCTGACTTGTACAAGCTGGCAAAAGGCAAACCGGTCATGCTAGAAGATGTTTTTGCATATTGAGTCACATTCCGTCCTCTTATACACGACATTAAGAAATATTTCATCTCAATAGTAGACTCACTTTTAAATGAAAAACATTATCTGCATCCGGATGATGGAGTTTTCTTTATCTTTAACACAAAGTCCTCTGAAAACTCATTTTTGACTTGACAGCCGCTCAAAGTCAGAGAGACACTGCAAAGATTATTGTTATTTCAAGTCATTCACAGTTCAATCTACATGTTAAATGTGCAATGTTATATTTCACAATGCCCGAGTTGACCCACACACTCAAAAGCACTGGATCTGTTTTGGATGTCTAGAAACAAAAGTCTGAGAAAGGATGAATGGATTGATCAACACATTACATCAGCTTTAATATTTCACATTTTCTCTTCCTTATTGATACAAATAATGTTGAATGAGAAGAACTGAAGGAACACATGACTGTAAGACACAATAAGCTGGCTAGAACTAAACCCACCTACCTACCTACAAACCTATAGCTACCCTCCAACTTACCTATAACAACCAACCTACATAACTTACCTTCCTACCTACCCTCAAACCTACCTACCTATTAACAAGCCTATAGCTACCATCCAACTTACCTATAACAACCAACCTACATAACTTACCTTCCTACCTGCCAACAAACCTACCTACCTATAGCCACTAGCCTCCTACTATCCATCCATCCACTATAATTGTTGGGTACTACTGATTTAAATCACCCCCAAAAAAACGAGTACACAACAAAGAAGTAAACATGCAAGAGAAACCAACCGAGCATCCAGTCAAGAAGTCCGATCTGACAGCGTAAGACTCAGGACTCTGCTGAGGGCCATGACTGGAACCTCCACTATCTCCCAGAGGAAAGGGACACAAATTGCGTTGGACAACTGGAACAACAGTTGTGAGCTGGAGTGGGTTTCATGTCAAAACAGCGGCCTGGCAAACTGACAACGCACACCACCCTGAGGCCTACTTCCTGTAATTGCGGTCACATTACTGCCTGCGCAGTTAAAAACACGGCTCTGAATTCTCTGGATTATAGTGTGTGACCTCCCGGTGCTGCAACTCAGCAGTGACTCTGTGATGTATGTATATCTGATGGTTTCATTATGCACGTTTCACTTTCTCTCGCTGCTGCACCGGCACGACAAAGACGCCGACTCTTGTCCGTTTATTGTACTTGGCGATTAAAGCGATCCTGGTTGATGACAGAGCAAGAAATTTAATTTGCTTTATTGAATTAATGCAAGAATTAAAACATGACGCCTGTTCATCAAAAGCCCTGAGCCTTCATGAGCAGCCAACAGGCCGTCGTCCTGGAATAGCTGAGCCGTGTGGAATCCGTGGCGAGCCTTGCACCCCCGATGACTCGCTCGCTGATTTATTCGATCATTACTGTGAATGATCAGCCCTTCAGAACTCTCCTCTATTATCTCCAGATGGGACGACGAACCGTAATTCATTTTGATTCACATATTTATCGAGGGTGATTCCGGGTGAAGACTGCCTTCCTGTAACCCTAAGAGTCCAACTACCCCCCCCCCCCCCCCCCCCCAGCACGCACACGTTCACACCCACGTATGCCCAAAGGAGCATTCTCTTACCGTTCTGAATGTCCAGTACGTGGTGTTTGTCCAACATCCAGCCCCCCATGTTGGCAGCGTCCAGCTCAAAGCCTTGCAGCATGGCCGTCCTCTTCTCCCAGAGCACCACATCAAGGCAGGACTCGTACTCGTATCCCACCGACACTGAAAGTAACGACAGCAGAGGCCCGTGGTGAGCGAGGTGGCGACCTCCTTACCCGACACTCACAGCAGCAATGAGGCCTGCGCTCCATAACACATTCAGCACACGTTCTCGCTGTTTTCTGTATCCGCTGCTCCGGCGCTCTCATTGACTCGGTAATTTCCTCCAGCTGGGATGATTTTAGCAGACCTGTGGGGGTTTCTGTGTTTCACCTGCACAGTTTGTATTTTATGGGCTCTCCTCTCATTTGTCTGTTTTATATTGTGCGAAAAGCAAAATCAAGCGCAACTGCGGAACAGTGTGTAAAGTGGCATGAATTATTTAGACAATAAAAGGCTCGGATGGAGCACATTATCGTGAATATCATAAATGCTGGGATACGACCACAGCCGTAGGTCGTGAATGAATCCTGTTGACTGTCGGGGGTCGTGAAGTTTTTCTTCTGTAAAATCTCAAACACACATCGTGCTTTACAAAAATCCCACAGCTGTTTTGGGGGGGGGGGGGGGTGGATTAATAAGGTGATAAAATGCGCTTGTAGTTTTGCATAAACAGGAAAATATGATCCATGACTGGTGCATCTGGATCACAGCGTGGTGGCTGGTTGCTGTAAAGGTCGCGAACCCTGCCTCCTCCATGTTAGTGAAGGGGACAGGGACCAAACTAAATATCCACACTGCAAGTCAGAGATGTCTTCTGTGTATTTAAGAGGTTCTTATTACACTGATTTGTGTCCAAGTTGTTATTATTTCTGATAAATTTGGTAACTAACTAGTGTTATGTGAATAGCTATTGGTTGTGTGTGCGTATATTGACTCTGGCTCTGATGGCGGTGTTAATATCTGGATAGTGGGAGGAAGTAGAGAAGCATCATCCATCTATATATACAGTCTATGATATAATCCCTAAAGCAGTGTGATACTTGAGATGACACTTATTGTTATATAAGTATTATATAAGATATTCTCTATGATCAGATCAAAGGGTTCTGCTGTTATTTGTCACTATACCGACTCCTTGCAGGACATTTTTTCACACTCCTGCCTCATAGGCCATTTTTTATTCAGTGCACTGAAACTAAAATATCATATATGCAAAACAAAGAAGTCAGCAAAAGACCAGTGGCCTTAAAAAAATTTGGCGCTGGGGGATTTCAGGATTTCAGACAACTCTGTTAATATTGTACATGGTAATAAAAAAATTAAAAAAAGTCCCTGACTGAAAAATCCACTCTTCAAATAAAAAGGGAGAATCAATATTCACAGGTTCAACCAGGGTTCATCGCCTGAAGGTAGCTCAAGCATCTGACAATGAACCCATGCTTACACAACAGTCTTTAGTCGGCACGTCGCAGTGGGAACTCACCCACAGCCTCCGCCAGGCCAAAGACCTTCTGGTTGTAGGCGTCTGTTTTGTCCCAGATGAAGGTGTAGGAGAGGTCGGGGAACGCAGGGAAGGACTTCTGGAACTGACGGCCCATGACGGCCACCATCAGGTGGACCTTCATCAGGCCAAAGGGGAGACGCTCCGGGGTCAGGAGCACCTTGAGGATGGGCTTGTAGCCAGCTGCCCTGGAGCTCAGGTAGACCAGGTTGAGGTCACTGCCTGGTATGGCCACTTGCTCGTGGAGGACCTGAGGATTTTAATTAGCAGTCAGGCTGGTGCCAAATACACAGAGGGAGGTGTCCACTTCACAGGAGCAACAGGAGTTTGCTGGTATTTAATGGAGAGGAAGATTGTAATTACAGTAGATTATATGAAATGCTAAAGGGATTTCAAGCTACACTATGTAACGTCCCCTCAGCTACAGCGCCCCCTGCAGCCACACAGGGTTATTCATTCTCTTGGGCTCAGTTTCCAGGTAATTAAGTGATTTACATTTTGGGAGAAAACAAAAGTCTGAGGATCTTTCAACCGGAGCTCTGACTGCGTGGTCGCTGAACCGAAACACAACTGAACGTTGGATATTACCCATGATCCCCGGCTTTCCTGAACTGCGGCTATAACAAATACACCCAGACTCCCTTTAGAATTCTTGATATTTTTAAAAAGTGTAGAGAAAAATGTTTAATGACTTCCAAGTCTCTTTGACTGATGTAAGGTTCGGCATCGCTCTTGAACTTGCTTGGCCCGATTCTGGTAATTTAAGCGGCGGCTCACAGGCGATCGGTCACCAAAGTTACACAGAGCAAGAACCGGCGCTCAGGGTGAAGAGTGGGAAATGAGCGAGGCACCGCTTCCTCTATTCCAAGTCAGTGAACCGTCAAGCTCATTTTGAAGCTGCTATTTTAAGGTGTAACAGTTGCATAGTGTTGCTTTATTGAACAGAACCATTAATGTCATGTACGAGAAAGGGTTGTTAGGTGTTGAACTCACACATACAGACTGTTATATTCTACACAGTACAGTCAAACCTGATGAATTTGTGTTGAGTAGCAAAGTATTAGAACTAAGTTCCTTCATATGCCCAAACCCTATTAGCTCGTATGCAAATTGAGCTGAAACCTCCACGGGCAATTAATTCATTCTTTGTTAGCTGAGAAAGCCAAGGAACTTTTTACATGACAAACTCTAAGTGTGGAAAAGTTAGACTCTTTTATTTATTTTTTTTACTGTAGAGTTATAGTTCAAGTCCAAGTCCAAGCTTTATTTTCTCCCCCCAGAAATGTTTTGGTTGAACCGGCGACAGCTTCACTGTCACATTTTGCATTTGGGGATTTTTTTAACTCTGACTGGAGCCAAATGGAAAGAAACCAAATTCCTGAGGCATGTAACCTCCATGTGGTTTGCTCCCAGAATTTATCAGTGTTGCTGTGAGACAATTTATGGGCTTAGCATTTGGGGAGAAGCCTGAATTCAATCGAAGCTCAAAGGCAAACAAAGCCAGGGAAGCCATGGTGAAAGGAAGATAACAGCATTATCGTGACTTCTTTATTTGTGTGTTCACGTCAGTAAATCTTCTAATGTTGGGATCAAACACGGGTTAAACTATTGAAGTCCTTCATTCCGAGGAGCAAATGTGGAATTGACAGTAAACGCCATTGCCACGTGACGCCTGTGTCCCCTGTGCAGACTCACCTGCGTCTCGGGGATGATGGGACTGTCCTCTGGGGACGTCTTGTACAAGGTGGAGAGGGGCGTGGCCACGATGAGCGGGTGGGGTCTGAACAAGCCGGTCAGGTAGCAGCTTGGGATGTCGTTCTCCTCCCGCTTCATCACCACCGTGTCCATCACGTGGAACACGTTCCAGGGCAGCCACACGGTGCGGTGCAGCGTGGGGAACGGGGCGCGCTCGTAACTCAGCGTCAAGGAAGCGCCGCCGTTGGCCAAGAGGTCGAACCTTGACAAATGATCATGACAATGTAAACACAAACAGGAAGTAATCGGATAAACAGCTTATTTATGGGCTATAGATATGGTAGATGCAGAGGATTCCTGGCTGATCTGGTGACATGTGGTGCGATGACAAGTAGCTGGAGTAACTGCTGAGAACATGGTGTCAACCATCGATCCATTATCTGTACCACTTGATCTTTGTGGGCTGCTGGAGCAAATCCCAGCTGACTTTGGGGCGAGAGGCGGGAAACACCAGGTCGCCAGAGGTCAACATACAGAGGCCTTCAAACCATTCATGCTCACGTTCACACCTACAGTCGATATAGAGTCAAAGGAACCCAACTCCAAGCTGCAGGTCTCCAGCCTGAGGGAGAAGCTGGAGAAGAAACCTACGCAGCAGACATGGTAACACTGTGACATCCAAATCCCAATTTAGAAACAATAACTTTGTAAACAAGTTGTTAGAACAGGTCCTTCAACGGGCACTTAGATTGTAAATCGTTTTTTTGTATCACTCATTCGAGCCTCCAAGAAATCAGTGTGTGCACATGAATAAATATGCAAACAGTAAATAAAGGGGACAACGCTGTGAACTACAACGTCTGAGTTGATATGAGCACTTCTGCCTCTGCACCACAGTGTCTCTCTTAAGGATGTCACATTTCCACATCTCGGTAATTGGTTCTTTCAGACGGGGATAATGGCCAAACTGTAAACTGTAATAATTGTATAATTTAACTTTAAGTGCAAAGCAGCAGAGTAAATAATGATTTCAACCCTGAGCCTGACAAAGCTTCTTTTTTTTTTCTTTTCTACTGAACAGAGAACTTTGCTCTTCCCTCCGTGGAGCCTGCACATATTATTATCATTCACTGAGTCTAATTTATGACTTTTGTTCAGCCAGGCATATCGTAAGAAGACACTCTCTGGTTGAATCTGGTTTGGAGTGTTGAGTCTGGGGACTTTTCTCTGGTGAAATGGTTTTAATTAGTACATTACTCAGGGAAAAGTTACTGGTTTGGAAATGAAGGCAGAGTCTTTGAAGTGCTGCTCTATATATCCGGCGAGCTCCACTACCCAGGGGGTAAAGCATCCGTGTGGTGACATTGCATGTGCAGAAACACACACTCTTAGCGGATTTGAAGCCTTTTTTTGCACGTGGCCCGTGCACGCGCCTGCACCCAGAACGACACACGGACACACACGGACACACACTTCCAAGCTGTGCAGCTGACCTAAAACAGCTTCCTTCTCGAGCTGCCCAAAGTGGAGGGAGCACACAGCTGCAAGAGGCCATGCTTTGAAGCCCCCCCCCCCCAACACACTGAGCCGATCTGTTGGCTAACCAAGTGTGATTATCCCCGAACCATTTATCACGCTCCTTGTCAGAAGAGTTACGGGGCGGAATATCAGAAGGAATCTGCTAATCCTCAGATATCTGGGGACCTAAGGATTGTACTTCATAACAACAGCTGAACAATTCTCTGACACTCACAGGGCTTACGTTTCCACACCACTGACTCATAAACACGACCTCTGTACGCCGGCGCTCTGGTTCACCATCTCTGTGGAGCATCTACAAAATAGAGGCTCCAACCCGAAAACGACCCCCCCCCCCTCCCCTCCTGCAAAACGGGTGACACACGATTGTCTTGTATGTATTTGCACTCCCATTATTAAGGAGCCGTCTGTGGTAATAGCCGGAGAAGGTCAGACAGTAATCTCATGTTTTACTACACTGCAGGCAGATTGATTCCACCCGCGCTGATTCAATGCATTTTAAACAGCCTGGTTCAAAATGGCCTCCACCGCGGTGACATTTGCATGAGGAATTGTTCTAGGGCACAATGTGCTGCCGTTTGGATTTATTTTGAACGCCTTTTCTGGAGAAGAGCCAGGACGACCCTCCTGGACAGCTTTTAAAACATGTTTTCCCCGCACTAGTCCGGGGACAGCAGAGGAATCGTTGCAAGGGCAAAGGTCGAGCCTTGAGGCGGAGACGCGGCTCGTGTGTATTTGTGGAACCGGTGATGATGGATGCAGATGGATCCTCGTCTCTCCCCTGCACCTACGGACACATCTGCACACAGGGACTTGCTTACATGCCATCTTGCCGGGTGACGGTGTAGCCGAACTCCGGGTAGTGCAGGAAAGACACGTTGACTCCAATCAGCGGCGTCCCGTCTCCGGTGAGGACCTGACCCCGGATGACCGACGCCAGGCTGTGTGGGCAAACAAACAAACACAGGAAGGGCTGAGTAAACAAACAATGGCAGCTGGCATCAGCGAGCGGTTAAAGCATCAACGCTGCTAACAACGGCCCTCTCTCTGCCAGCGGGGGCAGCGGCGAGGTATGATTTACTGACCGTTACGGGCACACACATGTCAGTGGCTGTTATTCATGAAAATGGCACCTCACACTGCACCCCCCCCTCCGCCTGTGTACTGCTGTTAAAGGCCCCGTAATTCAGAGAGATGAGCTTTTCAAGACATCAAGGACTGAGCAGATTTTGCATAATCTTGCACATGTATTGCAGCATTTATGTTCTTCGAGTACACTGAAGTGAGGCCAATTTCTCCCCCCCCCCTCCTCTCGCTCGCCCTTCTATTTCTATTAAACCTGTTATTATTGTGTTATTAAAACAACATACAAACAATGTATAGCTCTCAGGACATGTCCCTTTGTAAAAAAGAACAGTGGGCATGAAAACGGGAAGAAATGCTGGAGCCAACATGAAATACACACACACAGTTAAATGATCAGACTGATGAGGAAAGTCAACGTGGTTAATGAAGTGTGCAGTAAACTCAGCAGCAGGCGTATCACATGAGGTTAATGAGTGAAACAGCCACAGCCTCGTTATCACCCTGACCTCGCTGAATTCACAGTTTCCCCCGAAATTGTATTTTTGAGAGGACGTGATCCAAGTGTGATTATTCTTTGCAAGTACTTTTATTTCCACAGAAAATAAGAAAAAAAAAAAAAAAGAGCCTTTTGTCAGTGTCACAGTCGAGTCTTGTGCTCGCCGGTGTGATGAATCTCTGTGGCGATACCTGTGATGAGAGATAATATATCAACAGGGATTGTGCTGGAACAAGCTCTTCAGCTCGGCTACAGATTTTCCTGTTGATGTGAGAAGTTGCAAAGCTCGGCGGCCGACGTGTCAAGAGCCACTTTACAGAAGCTCCGAACAACAGGATGGAGGCTGGAGGCAAACTGTCACAAAGAGAGAGAGAGAGAAGGGGGGGGGCAACACGGCGATAGAAAAGAATCGCCACGGCAGTTCGGAGAGGCGTAGCCATGAACAGAGCAGATGTGGAAAGAAAATGCGTCTTGAATGTAAAAAGGTTTTTTGTTGGTTTTGAAGGTGGTCTCTCTTTGTAGAGACGAAAAACTCTCTCACCTTGTTTTTGTGCCATCACACCTGGTGGCTGCTTTATATAACCCACCTCCCACCACCGGCCATAGAGCAGCACCACCACGGCAGGCGGCTCTGGGTTAAATAACACCTCTATACTAGGAAGTCCAGCATGGGAGACCATTACTCACAGCCTGTCCCCACCCACCCAGATCCACCCCCCATACCCCCATGCTGGAAAATGGATTTACTTCTCGTCTAAAGACTTCTCCACCTCCAGCCTCCCCCCCCACCCTCTCTCGCTCTCATCAGAAAAACTGCATTTTCCTCCTGACATGTTTTTGCTTCATAAATCACAGACATGCGAGGTTCATACATGATTAAAGCCCCGGATATCGTCAGCGATTATTCAACCCGACTGCTGGGCCTCTCCCGTAACACTTTGCCCCAAAGCGGCTTCTCCTTCGCCTCGAGTGTGAAGTCATATTTAAAGTCAGTTGTTTGAAAGTAAGTAGGGGAGACGCGGCGATATTTCTCCATCCACATTTAATCATAACCCACTTTTCAACCGAGCCGAGCAGAATTTTTTTTTAAAGTGTCCCCTCTGTATTTGTCACCGGTCGGCCAAAATATGTCTTGTTCTGGCCGCTTTATCTCCCAGGGTCATTACGTATATGAGGCGAGGACGCTCATCACCTTCACCCTCCTCTTTATCCCCCCCCCCCCGCTGCACGCCTGATTCAACCGTCTCCCATCCTTTATTTACCGGCTCGGGGAGCAAGGCCACTTAAGGGCCGCGGCGAGGGTTCACTCTTTCTCTTCCCTGTGTCTCTATCAATCTTTCGAGAGGCAGACGGATGCAAGAAGAGCCGAATCCCCCCCCCCCCCACACACACACACACACCCGAACAAACGGCGAGTTGCACCACCTGCTGAGACCCCAGATATGAATCGCACAATTCATGCATTCTTATCTGTCATTGTCTCACGCAGCGGCTGTGGAGGAAAAACACCATCTGAAAACCCACTGGGAGACGAGTGCGGGGACATGCGATACGGCTGGAGGACTGGTGGCGTTGTTGTTTCGGGGGGGGGGGGGGGTCGAAGAGGTGTAGAAAACCACAACACATGTTTTATTCCCGGTGCGACGCGGGGGACAGGTTTACTGCCGGGGTTCTGAAACCTGACCGCACGCCGAAACCCCGCTCACTTCTTCCTGGCTTTACACTTTGTCTTCTCCAATAGAGAAGGAGGGAAGTGACCTCTAAGTGTTTCCCGTCCCTTCACCGGCAGACATCAGATCCCCCCCGCGAGGAGGCGGCGCAGCCACCACCGCCTGTTGGAAGTCTGGATGCTCCGCCGGCATCCTTCCAGTGCTTCAAAGACCTTTTTATAATGTATACTCTGCAAAGGCTGTCATAAATTATTCACCTTATACCCCTCAAATGAATGTTTGAAAAATATGGGTCTCGTTGAACAAACTCTGCCACTCCTGAAAATCTTCCTCTCGATGTGACTTCTTCATCCGGCAATCATCTCATGTGTGTGTGTGTGTGTGTGTGTGTGTGTGTGTGTGACACGCGTGTGCTGACGAGCCACGCCTCTAACTCGACCACGTTAAGCGCTGCGTTCGATTCCCGAGCTTCCAAAAAGGTGGTTAGACGACAAAACTATAACTTCTACAAAAAAAAGATGAAAAAGCCAAATGAATATTTTGAGCAAGAGAGCTAATGCCACTGCCAGACATGAAATCGACAGTAAGCTGAAGACAATGAGGACGAGGATTACTGAGAACCCGGCTGGGGGGGAATCGCCTCTTTCTATATTTTCAGTAAAGCATGCTATTTACATAAGGATTACTTTAAACTATTGGAGGAAAATATTCCCAAAGCCTTCTGCACACAGTTGGCAATCACTTTCCTCTCCATCACTCACAGAACAAACTCTGCCCGTGGTTCTGAACAAAGTGTGGATGTGCACTTGGGTGAGAACTAGAACCTCTCTCCTCGGTTTGCACAGGGACGTGTCCTGGTTGTCCTGGAACTGGATAATGTCTCCGTTTCCTTTTGGGCAACATTTTAATTGACTTCTTTACCTTGGATTAACACCTCTAACTTGAATTCTTAAAGAAGAAGCTCGACAAGATTCACGATCAAGAACTGTACTTTACCTCCTAAATAATGATGGGTGTGTTTTGGCCACAACATACAATTAACCAATCAGAGAGCCGTCTCCAGGCTCGTTGTGAGCCCGCCTCCGTAGGCGTATATTACTCTCTTCATCATGTTCCCCTGCAATAACAATGACACGCTAACAAGTGCTGCTGCTTTAAGACGCGGCTGACAGCCTCTTGTTTTAAGATCAACTCGCCCATGGACGCAAGTGGTATTTAAATAACGCAATGGAAAATCACCACCTCGTTACTCTAAAACTAGAAAAGTCACTTGCCAGCATTGCCAGATTCATGAAAATTATCATTTAGTGTGCGATAATTTCGCCCTCTGTACAATGCACAACGAGTAATATCAATAATGTCAATATTTCCATCTTTTAGACAAGGTGTAGTGTAGTAAAATATTTCAGTGTTTATGGATCATGCTCATCTCATGTGACAGCTTCCCAGCCAATGCTAATTCCTCTTAATATGCGTTTTATAAAAGTAATATTTATTTATAATCAATCTTATGTATTGTAACTAAATTACGAGCCTCTATGATGCGTGGTAATCTCCCATCAGGGCAACGCAGAGTGTAAACATGATTATAGGAGCCACACTGGCTGCTCTGAGAGAGTTTACCCAGCAATGATTTCCGTTAACATCAGCATGTTTTTAAGCCGTTATTAAACTGAGCATCCTCACATTGTTTCTAATGTGTTTGCGTGCTGAGATTTGCTAATGAGCTCTAACCCCAAAACACGTCGGGCTGCAGGAGAGTTTTTCATTTATACCAGTGAATCTGCATTTTTACACCCATGTCGGTCCAGACTCATAATACTGAGTGAATGTGGTTCTAATGAGTTCAAGGACATTTTGACCAACAAGTTCATCTTTGAGTTTCTGCCAAATTTTGAAAAAATATCCAAAAGCTGATCCTGAGAGACTGAAATTCATGAGGCATAGGTCACGCTGATGTTGAACTTTGACCTCTCACCTCCAAAAGTCTAATCAGGTCATTCTTAAGTGTAAATAAATGTCTGTGGCAGATGCAGTTAAATTCCATCGTCGATAAATCCCATCCACATAACAGGAGGTCACACTGACGTTGCATTGCGACGTTGAAACTCCAAAAACTAAAAGTCAGAATGAACGTTTCTAGCAAATGTGCAGGGATTCGCTCAATTTGTGCAGGAGATAGCTTCAGACTCGGATGTGAAGGGATGAACCCAGAACCCGATGCCTCCAGCTACAGAAGTCTGTGTCGCGGAGGCATAATGAAGCTTGCGGCAGTGAGACCAGATAAACACACTCGCTGGTGTAACTGCAAAGACAAAGGGAAGTGAGATTGTTTGACGTTTCAGAGTGGCTGCACAAACATCGGTGCCTCTCCCCAGCCGCTAATGAGACAGCAAACAGCCGACGTGATCCAAATAATTAAGAAGCTGTCAGAGCTTCATTAAGCCACTTGCCTGCCGTTGAACGGGTTATCCCAGGGTATCACGTGACTGCCGCTGGGACCAATCAGAAAGCTGACGCGGTCGTAGAAGCCCTTGGACGTGGGCTGGCCGGCTGAGCTCTGGCCCTGGCCCGCGATGGAGGTGGGGTCAGGCGAGCCGCGACAGTAGGTCTGACCCTGGCAGGAGATCTGAGCGCAGCAGTCCGGGTCCATGCAGTCCACGAGGCCGTCTGGAAAAACAAGAGACAGGGGGGGGGGTGAAGCTGTGTTGACCTGGATGTGTTCGGGTCTGACTAAAGAAACAAGTGAGCATCTCCATTACTGTGTCGGGCTTGGAACATGGACCCCAGTTCATTAAAGTGACAGCAGAGATCCTGACTTGACATGAAAGTATTAACTATTCAAAAAAAAGTGCGTCGCCTCATATGAACCTCAGAAGTTCTGGGCTTGTTGGTCGGTTTGAGGAGCAGCCAATCAGAAATCCAGAGTTGTTAATACATAGTCTCCAGTAGAATTCATAATTGATCTCCTGTATATTTTAAAGCAGAGTTTTTAACAATCTGCTCCGCCGCAGCATTTGCATATTCTTTCCAGAGATGTTTTATGTATGATTGATTTGTTTTGTTTGTTTGCTCTGTCACTGAGGAGCCACATCAAAGCCAATTTACTGTCTGCCACAATAAGCGATGCGCACACAAGTTCCTTTCTTGTTTAGTTTTTTTTCTTCCAGGAGCTAAAAGACTATTTGTACCAGGCTTTTATTTCTTCCTACCTCCCTCGTTATCCTTGCCATCTGAGCAGAGCGTTTCGGTCGCTACATCGCATCCCAGCCCTCGCCATCCTGACTGACAGATGCAGTGCCAGACATTCTGATCCAGGACGCACCTTCCGTTGTTGTTGCACAGCCCGGGGCAGCCGTCTGTCAACACATCATGTACGTGTCAAACAGCAGAGCAAATCAGAACGAGGCCGTGAGGGGGAGAAGAGGAAGAGGAAGAGGAAGAGGGATGGTGGGTGGGTGGGAGGAAGAGTTGGAGGAGAAGAGGGGGGGTATTACAGATTGGACAGAGGCAGATTGGAAGAAGGACAGTGCTGAGTGAACATACAGGTACGATACACCTCTGACAGGACTGGGGGGGTGGGGTGGGGGATGTGGAGGAGGGTGTGAGGAGATACGGTCGTTTCACATGAGTTTCAGGAGCTTCGTCAAAAAAAGTGAAATGTATGAGATCCGGAAAAGAAAGAGGAGAAAAGGAAGAGGGGAAAACCGGCTGTTTCAGAAGTTAACAGGCCAGACCTGGAGGTTTTTGGTGTTAAATCCGAGTTTGAGTGATTCCTTTTGAGCTCCCTGGCACAGTGGAGTTGATTCTCTTTGGCTTTTGGGTTCGAGATTGATACAAAAAAAAGAAAAAAACATTCTCCCTGATCTCCGAGCGGCTGGAAACCAGTGGCATGTCTCGGAAAAAGTGGGAGGGGCCCATTGCAGATGTTAGAAAAACACTCATGTGAAGTAACAGCAACATCAAAAGGAAAACAGGGTGGGGGGGAGGGAGGGAGGTATGTGAATAGGAGGAGAAGAACAGGGACGATCGAGAGTCATCACAGATAAAACAGAGCCCTGGCTGCCAGATCGCATTCCTGCTGATAGTGAGGGGGGGGGGGGGTGAAGACATGGGTAGCCCCAAAGAAAACAAAGAAACAAGGACTGAACCACACCAGTTGGGGGCGTTGAAATCTGGAAGACACACTGAATTCAGACAGGGGGGGGGGGGGGGGTGGAGTCTGTGTTGAGACGGACAGGAGATGAGGGGACATATCGGTGGGGGGGGGGGTGGGTTGAGCAGGATCACAGCGGAGACATTATGATCGACTGGGACATAGAACAGGTGTAAATACGCCGTGCTAGGAAAGACAAAGAACAGGGAGGGATTGCTTGTGGCAATCTCCCTGGGAGGAGGGGGTGGTGTGTGGAGGGGGGTGGGGGGGTGGTAGTGGTTCAATTTACCTTTATATCCTATCTTGACTGCTCCTATTACACGAGCCGAGGAAAGGGAAACATTTGGAAAAGAAAATTACTTATCTCCGAGCTAAGACTGACAAACACATTCTACTTATTGCTACTTACAGGGAGCATAAGAACAAAAAGAGGAAGAAGAAGTGGAATCGGACATGAAGCTGATGTACCTGCCAACTTTTGTTTATTTATGCGGAGAAGGAGCCGTGCAGGGTTTTATTTTTTTGTGGATTCTGCCCTAATTTCAATCTGTCAGCCGTTTTGAGCTGAGCAGCTAGTGCTAAGCATGAGCGACAGGATGTGGCTGATATTACTGCAGGAGAAGAAAGCTGCAAGCTCGCCCATTGTTTCATAACTGAGGTCATAAATAATAAAAAAGATGTTCTGCTGGATCAGGAAATCAAAAAAAAAAAAATCAAAACAATCCTGCATCTAGAGTGTAAATCTCAAGCAAAGATTTAGTTTTTTACCTGATACTCTGGAATCCAGGGCTATACATGTAAGCCGCGAGGGAGTCGGAGAGACAGATACAGACATGAGATAGAAAAGAGTTAGTCAAGGGAAAACAAACAGGACAATACAAGAGGGGAAACTGATTAGAGAGGGAGAGAGAGAGAAGCTGCTGATTTTAAAATAAAAAAAAGACCCTCCTCAAGCAGTTTATACAATCGTCTGTCACTTTCCCATTGATCTGTGCAGAGATTCTTTATAAACAGTCTTTGGTGCAGAGGTAAAACTTTGCGCTCATCCCACCTGGTTCATGTGCAATGGAGTTTTTAAAGTCAATGTTTGGATTTGCTTTATAACTGTTCACATGTGTGTTTGTGGCTTTTATACAGGTTTGAATAATTTTCTTTGCTGGTGTTATATCTTTGAATTTCATGTTTCATGTTTTTAGCCTAAATGTTCCACTGTTTGAAGAACAGTTACTTCATTTACTTTGCATTTGGCTGCAACGCTGTTTACCCCTGAAACTCCAGAAGGGTTTTGTGGACTCAAACACTTCACCCACCACCTCCATCGGCAAAGAGGTGAGTCGATAATTAGTAAATATCATTTTTGGGTGAAATATCCCTTTAAGCAGTCGACACAATCCTCGGATCCGAGTTTGCAACTTTTCAAAATGAAAGCTTTGTGATTCCGCTCAGTGTAAAGCGTAACAGCAACGAAATGAACATTGTGCTTTTACTTTGAAGATTATTTGGTAAAGAGGAAGTGATTCAATCGTCTATCTGAGGACAGAAGAAGACATGTTCAGCTGGTTCCACAGACTGAAGACTCACTGTCTGTCTCTTAAATCGTATTAATATTGAAGGTACTGAACTTGATGGACGGCTTGTGAGACACGAGAGCCACATACAGACAGAGCAAAGAATCAGAGGTAGATTAGATTCATGGTTAAGGGAGAAAAATGAACTGTTTGAAAAAAGTTCAAGAGTTGAGTTGTTAATTTAAACTGGGAGTGATTAATCAGAATAATAGATGATAATCATTCTCTCTCTTTCCCGTAAAAAAAAAAGCGCCTCGGATGGTGATTACACTTCTCTCCATAGGAGGCAACATAAATAAATTCAGCATCTCCAGCTCCAGTAAAATATTCATTGTTAACACTCTCCATCTGCTTTGGTTAGCCGGAGCCCGACAGGAGGACGGCAGCCCTGCTCTGGATATCTGAGTGTTTTCAGACTGTGTGAGCCACTTTCATCTGGGCATGCTTCAAAACATTCTACTGTCTGCTTGTCAGGAGCCATGTCGTCTCACCCTCGCTCTAATGTGAACGCATCATGAAGCACAGTACTAAAGTCCTTCCTCTTTTTGTTGTTGTTGTTGTTGTTGTTGTATGTTTTTTTTTCTTTCAATTTCGCAGGCATCACCACTTCAGTGATTTCCACAGCTGCACGGCGGCGGCGGCACATTAACAGCGAATCAAAAAACACCTTTGTGGTAAACTGTGGTGCTGAGAAAGCGGTCGACAGCGGGTTAAGGCCTGCATATAAAACAGGATCTCGACGCGTGGGACAAAAGAACGGCCGAGGAAGTCCTCTATTCAAGCTTTGGCCGTGTAACGTGATTAGAAGGCGCTTTGTGCAAGTGGCAGTCATTCAGGGTTTGAAAGACTAAATAAGCTTCTCGGCTCTCCCAAGAAAAAGGTAAAACGCGATCGCCTATTCATCGCCGTGGCCTCCAAAACATGGAGTTACTTTCCCGACGGGGGGCTCGAGGAGGAGGAGGAGGAGGAGGAGGAGAGAAGGAGAAAATGGAGGGCGAGCAGTTTGCCCAGAGGAGGGAGGGATTACTGCGATCAGGAATGTGACCCCGCCGTCAACCCTCTCCCTCGCAATCTCCGCCCCCCCCGGAGAGGGATCTGCCTCCAACGAGAGGAGGTGGAGGAGGAGAGGGCTTGTAAATACATAATTGGGGTTTGATGGTTTTGGAGTGCGAGATCTTTGTTTCTCAGAGATGAGGTCGCCATCGAGAGGTTTGTGATGACACTCGGGGAAACGCGGCTGGACGAGGCGTGTCAGGGTTTAACCACAGGACCTTTGACGGGGGGGCGCGGTGTCGAGGAGGTGGGAGCTAAAGGTCGATAGAAAGTGACGTCTCAGAAGTCATTATTCTCACTAATGCCGGTTGAAGCACCGCCATCTCACAAAAATGATATTCCAAAGAGGCCTAGCCGTGGCTTTTCAGCTCCCTACACACCTGCCCTTGACTCGCTAATACAGGAGCATCACTTCAGCAGTCTAAAAGGTTGAATATCTAAATGGATGATAGAAAATATTACAAAGTTGCTGTGAGCTGTTGCAGAAAGGACAGGATTTAGACAGGAGGGAAGGAAACCAAAGATCACTCGGCTGAAAGCAAGGTGGATTCACATTTTCCTGACTCCTTTCTGTGGAATAGATGCTTTAAAATGTATTTTAGAAGCTGTTTGATGTGAGATTACTTTTAGTTTGATTATCTCTATTGAGAGAAGTGAATATTGATTTTAACCCATGACCATCTGCCCCAAAACAACATTTCGTGAGGATGTGTGAGTCTAGAGGCAACATTTGCTTGTAGAAAAGGAAAAACTGGAATGTTTATTTGTCATGTTTGTTTATATTTATGGAAGGAATAACATTCAAAGGCTTGATTTAATGAAAACTAGAAGTTTTCCACAAAACTGAATGGCCCAGATAAAACAGATGGGACGAGGGCCAGATAAGAAAATGCTAAATTCTGGCCTGGACCAAGAAAAAGGGGCAGATCAAGGATATTTAAATATTATTTTTTTCTTTAAAGCCAAATAGATATCTTGTTTGACATTTTTTACCAATTTCTAAAGGAATAAATCCTGGATCTTAATGATTCACTTGGTGCGGCTGGATTGAAGTTGTGGTCGTAAGGAAAGCTTGTTAGGAATCAAGAGGCAGCAACAGATCTGTGTCCTGAAGCCGGATTCAAAACACTGACACTCACACTGACACTCTCTGCCATTTTTAGCCTGTCCATGAATGAACTTCCTGTACTCAGTGCCCTTCTGTCAAGTGTGTGTAGGTGTACAACGCTGTGTGTGTGTGTGTGTGCGTCACTGCGGCTCACCGATGGTGCAGTGTTCACCCGTCCAGCCCTGGTGGCAGTCACACTTGCCCTCTCGGCAGACTCCGTGGTCGATGCAGCGTGGGTGACAGTCCCTCTGCTCACATTCTGGTCCTGTCCAGCCTTCCTCGCAGTGACACATCCCGCTGATGCATGAGCCGTGGGGACCACAGTCCACCACACACACCTCTGTCGGGGGGGTGGGGTGTGTGGGGGGGGGGAGAAAAGGCCAAAGAGACATGAAGCTTCCGTTTCGGGAAAAGCAAACTTTTTGCCGGAATATTTTGTATGTATTTTTTCATTTTGCAAAAGATTGATGCGTCTGCCAGTGAAGAGAAATGCTCTGATGTTTGCTGAGACGTGTTGGTTTCTTTAGTCATGAGGCAACAACTGCAGTGTGAGATAATATTTCATCAAAAGAGGCTGAAAATGACTGTCATCTATTAAAGGAAAGTTTCCGCGGCATCATTTCACATGGAAAATATCATAATTTACTGCTTCCTCTCCTGCTTTATGGATCTCAACGGATTTGTCTTGTACGCAATTCAGTTTTTGAATAAGGGTCGTCTGGGACACAGTTGACGTGAAGTGATGGAGCATTGAAAACTCTGATGAAACAGAATTGTCAATCAACTTTTAATCAGACGCCATTTTACTTAGACACAAAATTTATAATTAAGATAAAAAGGGAAACATAAAAAGGGGACAACCTTTAAATATTATCATGTTAATCACCATATATATCCTGGTGTTATCAATACTGTGAGTTCAGGCTACAGGCTGTATATAAAGATGGTCGACATGTCTCCAATCCCTCCAACTGTTCAGATGTAAAGCCAAAGTATCCAAGATGCACAGTAGTATGCTAATGACAATTTGGAATGTGGAATTGAACCAATTACTTTAGTCAGTGGACAACCCTCTCTACCTCCTGACCAACCAATCATATCAGAGAAATTAACACCTGGGAATATACCAGTGTGATAAGAACAAAAAATGACAGAAACCATGTTTGAGTTTTTAGTCTCTTTTAGTTTGCCCTGTGTCCCGCCCACTAACATGGAGCAGGTGGGTGGGTTTTATGACTTTATGACAAATGGCTTCACTTTCGGGGACACGCCCGCTCCCTGGAAAGTGAAGCCAAAGGGGCCTGATCTTTATATTCAGTCAATGGTTCGGAGAATAATAAAGAGCCTTAAATTCTCAGCGCTTGACATTTAATGTGTAAATTCTGTTCCGTGTAACACAGAGAGAAACAGCAGCGGCTCCTCCGAGGGCAGTGAATCCAGTTTAAAAGGAGCCTGTGTTCAAATGCACATCGAGGGGATAAATCTCAATGTGCTGCATCAAAAAGAAACAGTTTACATGTATTTCATGTCAAAAGAAATTCTGAACGACTTTAATTTAGCTTTATCGTCAGTGCTGCAACCAGAGTCTGAGCATCTGAGCTGCTTATCACACTAAATGTGAGTAAACTGAGTAATTACAGTGGAATAATAGTGAAGGAGTTCTTGCAGAGGCCATTTTAATTTCTCACGAGTGCAGAAGCCGTAAAAAATATGAAACCAAAGCCACCGTCGCCGGGAATGAAAAGTCGAAACTCACAAGAACAAGAACAATAAGGCACAGCAATTAGCTCGGTCTGAAACCTTCTGCGGCAACTCGTTTTCAGCTTTTTGACATGTTCTGAAAGCTCATTTGCATCGAGCACACGGGCGGACGGCAGCGAGGGGCCGTGGGTTTGAACAGCTTCTCAGTCTGAGCTCAATATGTTTTCCTGGAGTGCCCGAGCAGCTGTGAGTCTGCAGCTACGTTCAGAAAAGTAAAAAAACTCAGATGATTAAACCCACGGGTGGTAAAGTAAATCAGGCTGTACGAGGCTAAAACTGCCGCTCGACAAGCTGCGGCCGCTCTCGTGCGAGGAAGGGAAATGTTCATTCGCTGGGACCGAGAGTTTCTATCAAAAGCCTGTGAACCAGAGGAGCCGCGACAATAGCCATCAGAGAGCCGGAGGAAAGTAGCTGAAGTACGTCCTCAAACGCTAAGAGACTGGAAGCTGCAGGATGCTTATGGAACCACTTCACTGGAAAGTTTCTGACTCTTTGACAAACTTCGGTCGGGGGAAAGCAAATTAGCCAAAGAGACACGGAACAAGTCATGGATGAAATATGTACAGATTTGACTCATGTATTTTAGATTATTTTCTACCACTGCTTCACTCTCATCCCGTCTATCGAGGCCCTCCTCTCTCGCCGCCTGTTTCCAGCTCTGTGAATAGAGTTTTCCTTCGATTGAGAGACCTTGGATGCTTCTGATTAAGTCGAGCCGACACTGTAGAATATTAAGCGCTCCTCTGGAGGGTAGTCATTAGATTCCAAAGGGATACCTCCTTCCCATAGAATCCATGCAATCAATTTTTCATTAGTGCAAAAGTGTTTATCTGCCTTTAACATGCCCCTGACTCGCGCTGGATAGGGGCTGTGTGTGGTCGATGCATGCTGCGCGCTTGTTAATTAAAGTTTATTTAATTGAAGAAGAGCTGCAGCCTTCATTAAGAAGGAACCCTCCCCTCCGCCCAGGTGGGTTAACTCCCCGACTTTCAGACGGCGTCGAGGCCGGACACGTCAGTTCTGCTATCGACCGGCCCGAGACGTCTCGCTGAGTGAGACGCTTGTGTCCGGAATATCGAAAAGATTTAACTGAATAACAACTCGCAGGACACTAGAGAAAGAACTGAAGGAACTGTTCACCAAAACAATCATTCTTTCTTTGGGATCCGACCAAACAGGCCGCCTGCTGCTTTTAAAGGTCTGCACGTGCATCTATCACATCACAAGATCCATCAAGCCTCCTTAAGCTTTAATTCTTCAATTAAATTTCAGCCAAGAGGAATTTATTGGAGGGCTTCTGAACCGACAGAAACAAACTGCAACTCCGGCTTTTTAAATGTTCGACCCGTGTGCTTGAGTCCACTCGGGGTGTTTTCTTCTCCCTCTGGGTTTCGACACAGAGAGAAGGAATCTATTCTGCTAAAAAAATCCAGTGCATAAATTACCAGTATCTCAGGGAAAGATAACAGATGGGAGGGGTCGGCCTCTGAACTAACATGTCATCTACCTGTGTCCAAAGGCAAAGTCCCTGAATACAAAGCAGGTGATGAATGAAGAGGCTCTGCACCGAGGGAACACACGATTGTCTCCTCTCCTCTAGATATATAAATTACCGGGAGAAATTAGAGCACGAGCCATATGGACGTTTGGGCCTATAGCTATATCGTCTAATATAAATGTAAAAAAAGGAAAATGGCAATGAAGATGTTATTAAGCTCTTATGACAAAGACATTTAACTGATGCTTGATATTTTACAGATGATCATTATCATACAATTGACAATAAAATGGAGATGTAACATTATCCATTTTGCATTGTTTCTTTAGAAAGTTCACTTTTGAAATAAAAGACGTGCGAGGTCACACAACCTCTGTCGTTTCCTCTGTCGTTCCCACACGTTCTACAGGTGTTGATTACTAAACTTTGGTGGTGTGATGCCCCCATGGGTTGGATTTATTTATTCTGAGACATAATGAGGCTGTGACGTTCAGGTTCAAAATGTCGGCAGCCAAATCCTACTGAGTCACAGTGCAGGGGTTTGCGTGATAATGGACATGTGATGGGGACGAGGCTCATTAATCCACATGAGTTAGATGAAGAGGGAAATGATCTCAGGTCTCGTGACTGAAACCACAGACTGAGTTTTCTTATTCAACCGTCTCTGGTGAACATGGAGTGTTAAAGCTCACAGAATGCACGAGGAGGATACGAGTGTCGGCGCAGAATGAGGTTTTGCCATCGCTCCTTTATTTAGTTCTACGTCCCTCTCAGAGCCTGAGTGACTCGTGGATATCAGAAGTCAGCATCTGTCGCCTCACACCCCTGAAAGTGTCTGAGTGTCACCCTGTGTGCTGGCATGGCCGGAAGCAGGATATTGTGTTTGGGAGCGTGTGTGTGTCTGTGTGTGTCTGTGTGCATGGAGAGATTTTCCCATCACTTATTGGAATTAATACTTTGAAGGGCATCTCCACATGATTACCTTTAGAAGCCGATGGGCCAAAAAGATATCTCCGCACATTATAGAGATATAGAGACAATCTACAGCTGATATAATTAATATAATAAATGACTCTCCAACATATGATGTCAGAAAATCACGTCATGTCCAGAGATGAATGTTTTCCAGGTTTCTCTGCATCTTATCAAACTATAGACACAACCTAGGGCTTATATAGATCAAATTTTAAATTCATCATAGTCGAGTTATGTCATCGTGAAGTCATATAGTGAAGTAATAAGAACAGACACCATCAACCAATCATTCATCATCCTATATTATAAATGACATCATGATGTTGCTAATAACAGATTAAATTATTACAAAATAACGTGCGTGGGAACATCTCCCCTCAGAGGCCTTTTTAATGTTTCCTTTACACTTTGTTTCATGTTGTCACTTCCGATTACTTAGTTTTACCAAATTTTCAGAATAACTGAGACCCTTTAATGCATCTTGGTGAGTTTGAGACATTTATACTTGATGTTCTCATCAGGATAATTGATCCAATTTGTTTAGATATGATTCAAAGTTTCAAATGTGCTTAATGCAAAGACATGAACATCCCAATACTTCCTCGTCATCGTAACTGTCTTTCACACCAAAGTAAAGCTTCCCTGGACGTGATATAGGAGGCGATTAACCTACAGCTTATAAGACATAGTGCTGACAGGCCTGTAACATACAGCCCATCACTCACTGGATGGACCACATCAGTCACTCAGGCTTCCATTCATCATCTCTGGTGCACGTGCACACACACGCATGCACACACACACAAACACACACACACACACACACACACCTGAGAAAACACGAGGAAAATACCGATCAGACTGTCGATACTATCCTCAGAGTTAAGTTTAAGATTGAGACACGTTCATGTGAGAAGACAAATTGTGACTAAATCTAAATGTTCACCAAAGACATACATTCACCAGAGATGATGAATTACCTCAAGTCATTCAAAAACCAGCACATACATCACATCCTGTGAGTTTATCTTGTGTTTTGAGTTGTGTATCTACTTAATATGTATGAGTCTTAAAGAGGCGGCTACATGTTGACATGTTGTGGAATAAATAAAATAAAACAACTCCTCGTTACAGAGACTCAAACTCCATCTGCAGAAAACAGTGAAAAAAGATGTTGCAGACGTGAACCGGCTGTTTGAACGGAGTCAGTGGAGCAGATCAAAAAACTGCACTAATGCATCAATACATTAATAAATCAATCACAGACCTCAAATGAAAGATTACAGCTTCAAGTAGCTTAATATGCCTTTTAATTCATTTAAAGCCAAAGTGTAATGTGTATATTTTCTATTAATTTATTCCAATAAACAAAGAGCGTCTGCAATCTGAATATTTATAAACATATTAGAGCTGAAAACAATTTGTCGATGAATTTATTTGTGAGTTAAGTGTTTAAGTCTTTTCAATTTTTGAGTTAACAAACCAAATTGAATCTTTTTATCAAGCAATATAAAGATTTTCTCACCATTTGTTCGACATTTAATTAAACAAATGGATGATAGAGACGTAATTTAATGAATTAATAATGGAAAGGATTGCAGTTGGAGCTTGAAACCCGACAGAGAGTGGACACAGTGGACACAGTGGTTGTGAGAGGTGGAGAGACAGTGAGACGGGTTCTGACCTATGGAGCAGTCGGCGCCCGTCCAGTTGGCCTCGCAGACGCAGGTCCCCGAGTCCGTGTTGAAGGTGCCGTGACTGGAGCACTGCTCGGGACAAGTGCTCTTCAGGATCTCGCAGCTGATGCCGCCCCAGCCCGGGTTACAGTGGCACTCACCGTGATGACAGGCGCCGTGACCGGAGCACGCCGGGTCCACACAGTCCACTGAGGACACACAGCGAGGGCGACAGCCCTGTCAGTTTACCACGAGCACACAGCCTATCAAACCTCCTTATTTACCTCGGCCGCTGAAACACCGCCACCGGCCAAATATCCCATTTGGAGGGGAAGTGCTCCGGTGCCAGATGATGGCCGGTGAGCTGCAGCCTCGCATTTTGTGCCTCGTTTCATTGGTAGTCATTTCCTACCCTATATTCAACTTATCTCCCGTGTGGTGCATTACAGTGTACTTCCAACACACTGAAAGCATAATTACGCCCCATTACAGGCATGAGGAAAGGAGCCCAATTAGAGTCTAGACACACATAATCAATTACTATTAACAATTTACAGATCAACTCGCTGATATAGGTTCATAATTGGCAATTATGAGCAACATAATCAACCCATTACTAACAAGGGGAACATTTTGTGACAATGTTATTGTGCTTCCTCTGGAGCTGATTGCTCTGTGCATTTCACTATCTGCCTGGACACCGGTATTGATTATTGAGCCGAACCTATTTGTCGCCCCGGAGCTCTCGTGTGCAACACACTGAAGCTCCTCATGCCAACGTTTCCCCAACGATTTCCCTTTAAAAAAAAACACACAATATTCTCATTGAGCGAACTCAATATCCTTTTACACGTGAGGTCAGCGACCTGCACGTGTAAATCTGAGCTGATAATTGCCTTTTGTCTGCGCGGGGATCAATAACGTTAAATGAGCTGAAGTGAAGGGGGGGGGGGGCGGACCCTCCTCAATAAAGGAATAAAGGAACAGATGTCATTGTTGGGAATCGATTTCAACACGGTGTCTTCAGCTGGGGCACATTCCGGCAGGTGCCTGCATCAATGGGCACCGAGCAATCAGTTCCAGTCTGCGCCCTCGTGTGGTCTCGACTCCGACGCGTCGCTTAATTGATACACACGGTGTCAATAACAACATCCAGAGCATTACCTGCTCAGCGGAGTTGAAAACAGCGATTGTCTCACCGACGCACCGAGTCGATTCCCCGCCCCCCCCCCGAGCTCAAACAGAAGCAAGTTGCGATCTAACTGCTTCAAGCCCGACGGGGATGAAGCAGTTTTTCTTTCTACCTTGTTCACAGTTGGAACCCTTGTGGCCCTTGTTGCACACACAGCTGCCTGCCACGCACAGGCCGTGCCCCCCGCACTGCGGATCGATGCACTGGGCGGAGGGAACGTCACACTCGGTGCCCTTCCAGCCGCTGTAGCACTGGCAGCGCCCCCTGGTGTACTGGCCGTTGCCGCTGCACAGGACGGGACAGGAGGCTGAGGAGAGAGAGAAACGAGATGTCGGGGGTCCATCTGTGCTTTTTTCTTAAACGGAGGTAAAACGTTTAAATAAATCCAATTAAAAATTATTCATAAGAAAGTTCACACTGTCAGGTCCATATTTTGATTCAACATGACAAAATTCACCTATTTTACAACTTTCTCTGCGACATTGTGGAGATTCTTTTTCAAAACGTTCTGATTTATCCCCTTTACAAACCTCTCGCTCCATTATAATGGAGATGAGCCGTTTCTAACAGGAGTTCCTCCCTTGTTCCTCGCTGCATTTCAAAGAAACACGTTCCAACTGTTTTCAAAAGGACATATTTTTGGTTTCAAGGTGGTTTTAACAAACGTTGTGGCTGAGCAGGAAAAACTAGTTCCTGAGGTCGAGACAGATATTGACAGTTATAAAAACCTGATCAAAGTAAATCAGCCACTTTTAATTGTGCTTGATTGTAATATGTTTTGTCGTCATTTCTATTTGTGTATTTGTATACTTGTGTCCGCATTTTTTACTCATACTGTGTCGGTCTCATGTTCTTTTTCTTTTATTTCTTGTATTTTTACTGTACCATATTTTGTATGGTTAAAACAAAAGTTTGATAATGTGATCTGTCCCTTTCAAACAAACACGTCTACCTGTGTTGATGAATACATGTACACACAGTACACAATGTACACACAGTTCTCTGTCAATGTTGACACCGTCTCTAAATTCCCTCAAACAAAACATTTTGACATTTCACTGGCGACTGCCTGGAGACCTGTTGGCTGACACATCTATCAGTCCCAGTTCATCTGCAATAAACCATCATACTGGCTGATATATATATATATATACGGTCCAGGAGATTTATTGGTCCAGCTCTGCCAAACACAGTTTGAGGGGGAATATGAGTGATTTTTCTTTTTTTTCTAATCTTTGAGCGAAAAAACAAAACTCCATCCGTCGTCCTTTTGTTCTGATGGAGCAGGAAAACTTTAGAAACATAAAACTTGACATTCTCAGCACACAAGTAGAAATGAGGCTCATCTTAATGGGTCCTGTTGTCAAGCTTCTACTGTTCCCTTTTCAGGTAAAACAACACAAACTACATTTAAAGCTATTCATTTGCAATACAAACACAATTTAATATCAGTATTATTATTTTTAGAAATAGGCATCAGCAAGTCTGTAAATCTATGTTCTGATCTGATGTCAGGTCTTTGAAATGTATTTGATTAACTCGGATAAAACCGGAATTGTTCTTTTCCCAGAAACCTCTCTTTCTTTGCCGACTCCAAAACCAGCAGGTGCACTTTACAGCCAGTGGCCGGTGCAGTTTGAAGAGCAGCACTCCGGAGGATATTGTGTATTGTTAGATCTATTCATTGGTAATAATTAAGTTCTATGACGTTCATTCTCTCTATTAAATTTGTTTTTCTAAGGGTTTGACCTGAGCCAGGACATAAAGCTATGAAAAACTTAATAAACTGCATAATAAATACACCAGTATTGCATCTGTACTCCGTTTTGGACGATACACTAAGTCCAGATATCAGAATCAGTATCTTAGAAGGTAAAATGCTATCGGAAAATCTCCCGGAGAAAGATATTTTTAAAACTATGCGGTCAACTCACCCTTTCAAATCATGTACAGAACGGACAGAACAGGAAGAGAAGAGCTTTATAATTACCTCTGGAGCAGTAGGGCCCGATGAATCCTGGGAAGCAGTGACAGGATCCCGCCACGCACTCTCCGTTCCCGTAGCAGTTGTGCGTGCACTCCATGACCGACTCTGTGGGCGCAGCGGTTACAATATATTAGAGTCACATTATACCAAAATCCCACAGTACAGTTTTAAAAAAAAAAGAAATTCTGCCAGAGATATCCCAACTTTTCTCCCCCCCCCACCCCACCCGCTGCATAACTCTGAGCTCTCTAAGCATCTCTTATCTGAAGCGCTGGAATCAGGCACGGCATATATCTACAGCTGTTTGTCCACGTGCCACTAAGGTCTAAGCTTCCAGAACAGGCAAGCTGCTGCCCGACTCCTTCCATCTGAGCCATGCTAAGCAGAAGCCACACAGGCATTTCATATGAGACCCAGTAATTCCATTTCCTTGACACAATTCCCCCCCCCCAACAACCCCCTGAATGACTGATCATGCCCAACACAAGCCGTGCGATCTCCCGAGTGTTTACAGCTCCAATCCCCTCTGAGTTGAAGTTAATCTGACACATCCTACAGACAGATCTCGTGTCCATTCAACAGACCGCTGCTCATAAAGGGCGCCCCCCCCCCCCCCGAAAGACCCGGGCCCCTCATTTTGATCGGCGTTAAGAGGGCAAACTTTTTTGTTATTGCTCAGGCGTGTATTGGATGTTCAATTGAGCCCGGGCGGTGGACCCAGGCAATTTTGACCCCCC
Source organism: Platichthys flesus (assembly GCF_949316205.1). Lineage (NCBI taxonomy): Eukaryota > Metazoa > Chordata > Actinopteri > Pleuronectiformes > Pleuronectidae > Platichthys > Platichthys flesus. The sequence continues at coordinate 4,808,896 of NC_084952.1, read as the reverse complement.
CACACATCGATACCTTCATCTTCGTGGAGCCGGATCAATGGAACTCCCCGAAGGAAACAGAAAAATATGAAATAAATAAAAAGCCCTTAACTCAACCTTAGTGTTTCTGCCGGCTCAAAAACCCACAAGGAAATTTCACAACACTGAGGAGGTTGTTAGGCGGGATGGATCAATGCCGTGTATGGTCTGGTGATATAGTGTCGAGCACAATAATCCACAACCCTCAGGTGAGAACCTAGATCTGCCTCCTGGGGGGGGCGGTGGGTGGGGGGGGCAAAGTTTGAAAAGCTCAGCTTGTTTGTACGGCTGCCACAATTTCCCAACAATCTTTGTGGTTGTCCTTTCGGGCCCAGCTGAAATTAAAATCTCCCAAACATGTCATTACACATCATTCCAATCAGACTCATCATTTGTCCTCGTACCCTGGATGATGGTGTTGTAGGACACCGCCTCCACGCTGCGTCCATCGTTGTAAAACGCCAGGTGCCACACCCCCGAGTCCAGGTACTGGATGAATCCGGCCTGGTGGACGGTGACCGGGTGATCCAGCCGCGCCCTCGTGTCCAGCTCGCTCAGACTCCGGTGCTCCTTGGCGATGAGCCGGCTGCCGTCCAGCAGCTCCACAAAGTCGTACTGCAACACAAACCACAGCAGGCGGAGCGGATTCAAGCAGATGCAGACGACAGGTTGTTTTTAATGTGGGTGTAATTGAATCAGACGGTGAAGAGGAGAGAGAGTTCAGGAAGTTTAGATTTTCTTTCTGCTCCACTGGTGATTTTTTCCTCACGGCCCGAGAGGAAAAGAATCGTCAAAGTTGTGATTCAAGACACAAACCACAGCCGGTTGTGTACAAAGCAAATATTGGAGTATAACAAATGTTGGTTTTTCTGTGACAGTTTTTTTATTTTATTTTTATGGGGTTGACAGATGTTGTTGGGAGATTTGTTTGTTCGCCGATGGAGCTGATATGGCTCCGGGGCAAATGCTCCACATTTTTGCACAGGAATATATTGTAAACTCTGATGGGAGTGCACTTAAGAGGAAGGTGTTTTAATTATTTGTTAAATTAACATAGCTAATTTCCCCTTGGGGATGTGAGTACTTAAAATGCTGTTTTGTTCAGAGCTGCAAAAAATACATGAAAAGGATAAATCAAGTCAAAAAATAAGCTTTTATACAATACACATCTTTTTATTTATCTTCGTATAATTAAATTAAGAAATCATTGGTAGACTTGTGTTTAATGTGTATTGAATTGTTTAAATATACGTTGTCTCCCTAAGTAGAACCTGGTGAAATACAATCAACCAAAGCCCCAGAAACAAAATGAATTAAATCAAATATACACTCGTTATTTTGTCAATACTAGATATACAGCAGACAGCCGCTCGTGCACAGTGCACTCTCCGTATAAAATAAATATGACGTGGTATATATCAGAAGCTTGTATTTTCTACCTGATACCTGCTGGAAATGCAACTGTAACAGTCTCTCTGTCTCTCTATCTCTCTCTCTCTCCCTCTCTCTCTTTCTGTGTATATACATGTTTTCTATTACCAACATTGATTTACGGGATAAACAAGGAGCAACCAGTCATTCCTGCCAAGTGGAGCGGTGCATCTGCTCCCAACGCCGCACCTGCTCAACACCTGAACCTCTGCCTGAGTGAAGCTGTGAGGGCACAGAGCACCGCAGCAGAAGACCGTGTAACGCACACCGGCAACCCCCCCCCCCCCCCAACAGGCTACGGGCTGGAGAGCGGGCTCGGCAGATGCAGACAGATCCCCCGGCTGAGGCGGTTGTTAGATACACAGATGCACCGAGCCGATGGTGAAGGCGAGAGATGTGATGCACACACACACACACACACACACACACACACACACACACGCACACGCACACACACACACACACACAAACACACGGAGCTGGAGCTGGTTTGAGGAGGACTTTGGATTCGAATTCCGCGAGGAGGCTGCTTGCAGAGAGCTTTGATTAACCATTGATTTTTAACTCGCACAAATCATTTAGATTTCTTAAAAGAGTAGAACATCGTATGAACTTAGAATATAGAAATATAAAATGTCGTGTTTTTTTTCAGGGGGTCAGTTCAGCGGGATCGTTACCTCACTGTGATGTCACACCCGTAAACACAAAGATCTATTTCGTGCCTCGGGAGGATCCGACACACACAGGTCACACAAACAGGGGGACGGCAACAACAGCTCTAAACATGTTCACAGCAATAAAGTCCATAGAGAGAAATGGGGGGGGTAATAAAATAAGATGTAATTTTGTTCCCTCTCACAATAAAATATGGGAAAATTAGAGATATGGAACATTTTTTTCGGACTATAATAATTCCCCCTCCATTAAAATAGGAAATAATGGGCAGTGACGATGCTGGGACTTTTAAAACTGTCTAAAAAATATTATATTTATATTGGTGCAAAATATGAATGTTTATTTCACTTGAATTGTTTATCTCAAATCTGCAGATATTTTTAGATATTAAATGTTTTAGCCTCAATTAGATTAATGTTCAGTCTTTCTTTCCAACAGCAGGTGATTTTTTAGCTGAAAGAAGAGAACAAACAAACCTTCACCTCAAATAAAACCACTGAAATATACGTTCATCACGACAAAGGGTAGAGAGACTCATTCTGCACCTAATTACAGTAGAGGCCAAACCATATGGTTTTCTGGAGACTGATGCTCATGCAGATATCAGGAACTTCGGGCTGGTTAAAGTTTAAATTTCAGTTTCAGTGGATATAGAAAATTATGACAATAAAATGATCCTTTCTGCTCTTGAATACGGTTTGTGGTTTAAAACCAATTGACCGTAGATCAATTACTATAACCATTATATTGATATATATTTGACTTCTGCTAAATTGCTATAGATTTAAAATTATAATGCTATTATTATTGATATTGTTTTTATCGCTCAGCCCTGGGGGGAGGAGAAATGTCAAATACGGACTTGTTATCAATTCCTACGATGCTTTAACACCCAGATGACAACGATTTTACAGTTTAACCATAAACCTTATTATAAATAACCATAAATAACAAGACTTAATAAAATAAAAACTAAATATATAGAACTCAAAACCAAGAAAATGTTTTCAAGTTAAATGTCTCTTCTTCAGTGTATAATCTGTATAATAATCGTTTTCATATTGGCTCCTATCAGATCACACGTTGGTAAAAGGCTGCCTTGATATTGTGATTAAAGATATTTGTTCTGAAACGCTGTTGGAATCCAATCAGATCTAAAACAGCATTTGACCGACATTCATCAACTCTAAATGAATGATGCATAAGTCGGCAGCTATTTGCTCACACACAATTATAACTCAGCTATTTGTCAGCACTATGTATCCATCACCTTTTTTTATTGAGGTCCCTTGGCCCCTAGTGGCCACACATCAAACACCGGGGCTCTAAATCAGTATGTGCACAACATCCAGTCTCACAGAAACACAATGGACTCTTTGAAATTGTTAAAAGAACAAGATGACGGGGAGGGGGGGGGAAGAAGAAAAATACATTAAAACAGGATTTAGTTCGGAACGTCTGGAATGTGACAAACATGGACCCTTGCAATCTTTCAGTTGATTGGCAAACAACAGGAAGGAGAGCACTAAGAGGGGGGGGGGGGGGGCTGTGAGGTGGACGCTGTGATTTAAACCCCTTTGAGTAGATCAGGGGGCAGGGGAGCGATATTAACCTGGCGGAAGTTGACTTCTTTGTGTTGCTGGCTCCAGGGAGAAGCAATAAAACAGTTCATCCCACAAGCCCTGAACCTCCGGGCCAAGTGCATACATCTCGATTAGCTGCTGTGAAAGCAACACCCCCCCAAACTCATCTCAATCCAACAATGCCGGGCGAATAAAAGGCGAGAGGCCGAGCGTGGAGAGACTGGCGGATGCCTCACGGAGGAGGAGGGAGGAGGAGGAGGGAGGAGGAAGGAGGAGGAAACACTCAGAGCCTGTAAGTTCTCCAGACTTTAGATTGAACCAACTTGGTCTGGTACTTAATAACAACTGAGCAGGAATTCCTGAGTGGAAAGAAACACAAAAGTTTGCTCGGTTCAAACTTGTTTGCTTTGTATCAGCACAGACAGACACTCGATAGCAGATGGAGGAAGTCTATACGGAGGTGGAAAGACTCTTGTCTTGTCAAGCTGTGAATAAGACTAACAGTCAATTTCTCTCATTGGGGTCTTTCATGCTCAGTTAAGTAAATGCATTGATTTGTGCCGGCGGTACCTGAACTGAATGTAATTTAGGGAGGAAGCCACTATGGACACCGAGTCCGGCATTGACAAGTTTGAGTGTCTGTGTAACAATCGGCGGAGACATAAAAGTAGTGTCTGGTTAATTAGTGTCCGTCGGTCTTTGATTTTTTTGTCGAGCTTCCTTCTTTCACCTTGAAAGCGCCAGGCGGCTCACCTGTTGTCAGCAGCATCGGACTCTCCTCCGTCACAGAGTGGCCCTAACTGTCTACACTTGAGTGAAGCCCATCTTTACTGAAAGAGAATGTCAAGAAGGTGAGGCTAAGAGCTTTTGCAGTCAAGTGCGGTGGAAAGTGGCCATTGTCTGAGTGCTTCCATCACCGTGGGCCCGACGTCGGACATTCAGATCCGGAGAAAATGTCATTCAAGTGACACATCAGACATTTTGGAAACACTCCAGTTTGCAAATGGCAGACATTTAGCAGAAAGGGGACGAGAGTGCACGTCCGCGCACGGAAGAATCGAAGCTGACGGCAGAAACCAAACTGGGGCTCGGTTATCACGGCTCCACGTCTTGAATATCCAATGAGGGATCGGATAAGGGCAGATAAAGAACCATTTTTTAATATTTTATATTTATAATATTCGATTTTTCTTTTAAAACTCTATAAATCCGTTTTGATTGTACTTATAGAAATAAGCCTCATGGGGGGAGGGAAACGGCCTCTTTTTAACCTTAAAGCTGCGATTAATCAGTTTCTTTTCGGAACAGCTGATCACATGGTTACATTAAATGGAGAAGGGGTCGCGTGTAGTGATTAACCCACAGAGAATTATTATTATCATTAACTCATCAGTTCCCCTCCGCTCCCTGCAGCTTTTCAGGCTTTTCTTCATCTTCATCACTCCAGTTATTTTTAGCCACGGTTGGAAGATGTTTTCAGAAAGAAAAATATAGATTTAAAATGTTGATTTTGATCAAATAGTGAGATTTAACATTTAAGTTGACGGATATTTCCCTTTGGAGTTGGAAGAGACCGAAACAGAGGGGGAAAAAATCAATAGTGGAATTAAAAATCCCACATCTCTGCATTATGATTATTGATTGAATATATCAATATTATGTTTCCGACTTTTAAAACCTCCAGGTAACCAAAAGAAAACCTGAATAAATAATGAAGGTTTAATGACTATTACTTTAACATCCTTGATATGATGCAGAGAGTGAATCATGTGTTAAAGACACAAGCAGTTTCTTCTGATGGGCCGGTGTCTGTGGAAAAACTGGGAAATGACTTAATCCTATACTGGTTTAATTTTCTGTTTTTCTCACTATAACGAGAAACAGAATTTCCCATTATCTCTTTAAAGTTTGGTTTTTACTTTGGGGATAAAACAGCTGAAATGTATGTAACATGCAGCAGAAGCAGAACTAAAGACAATTATTCCCACTCAAGTGAAAATTTGTCTTTAAATTAATCTTTAATTTGCCACCGCTATGAACAATTGGTGAGATTGGACCAAATAAGGCTGTATCTGAAAAAAAGCTGTCTTCCATTAAGGAGGTTATGTTTTCATTAGTGTCCATTTGTCTTTTGTCGGCAGGATTACGAAAGAAAATACGATTTCCACGAAACTTAGTGGGAAGATGGAACACAGGCCGATAAAGATCAGGCCCCGGACAAAGGGGCAGATGCAGCCGCCTCCCAGGGAATAAGGCTCAGATCATGACTTTAAAAATGTGACATATTTATGGAACTGATATCTATGAGTGTATTCAATTTGGAGCTGGCTTGATTGAATTTAAGGTCTGTTGGGCCTTGACGGAGATATTTTCTCTGCCCCGGGTGGAATCCTCCTTTATGTCGTCTTCCCTTCGGAGACTCGTTGTGTCGTTAATCTCAGAGACGTTAACCCGTTTTTAAAAAGATGTCTCAGAGGGAAAGCCTTTACCTGCGTGTGAGTGGGAGCGAGGCCCTTTCGCCCGTAGACTCCGATCAGAGCGTTCTTCTGCACCGAGATGTTGAACTTGAGGAAGCGCGGCTGGTCCATGCTGACTTGGGAACGCCAGAACACCCCCGGGGGGACGCTCTGCCCCGCCCGCTTCCCGATGTCCACCTGTCCCGTATCGATGGAGTTGTTCTCCTGGAGCAGCACGGTAGTCCTTCCTTTAAAAGACATTACACCCCCCCACCACCATCAGATTATGTAAGAATGAGAAAAAAAGCAGCTGAGGTCAAACATTGATCATCACACTGGCTTTCATGCAATCAGTTAAATCCTTCCACAATCATCTCACACACACGATATTGCTTTTTTGTGTAAATCTGATATCCGGATATCAGCAAATGCTGCGTTTTATCTTTTGCTTGTCAGTGTAATCAGATTCCTTTATTCAAGCAGGAGCCGAGACAATAACACAGTCACATCTTTCCCCAAATGAGCAGTGACCGAGCGAGACAGGATTAAAAGTAATGGTTCCCCGCGGCCCATGATGCACTGCTCGGCGGAAAAAAATGACCGGACATAATTGGCTTTTTATAAGACTCCAACAGGCCGCATCTCCCATCTTTTCTCTGGTCCCGGTGACTCATGGAGTCAGGCTCGGCATCAGATAAGGTCTAAATGGAATCTGTCAGATATACTGAGTGCCACCGTTCCACAGCAATAACCGCAAATCAAAACAATTTGGAGAACGATGTCCTTAAACTGTGTCCTTACCGAAGCCAAAAGACGGAGGAATGGCCGGTTTTAACATGACTCATGAAAAACCGTCGCCTGCAGGGTGTTATCACAAGAACAGATTTCATTGTTAGGAAGAAGAATCTTTAAAAAGCCTTTAAAGACGTCGCCGTCCAAATCCGTGCTGTCGAAGAAGCACGGATTTGTTTGTGCTTTGTTCTAACCGGTGGAATGACTCTTCCCTCGTTAGCCCGGATGATGAGGAGTCGTCCCGCCGCCTAATAACAAATCAACCCTTTTGCTCCTGCATCTTGTAGGAAGCGTTTCAGTGTGTGGGGGCTGTTAATACTGCAAGTGCCTGTTTGTGCCAGACCTCGATTATTTACATCCCTCTGTGTTGTGTGTGTGTGTGGGGGGGTGTGTGTGTTTGTGTGATGAGGCCATTACCTGTCACTTTAGCTTCAGTCAAACTGAAGACTGGAAGCCAAGTTTACCTCCGGGGAGAATAATAGCCAGCTATTGATTGCCTTTAAACAGTCCAAAACCTGCCTCATGCTATCTTAATTAGCAGTACTTATGAGGATTTAAATCTAGCCGAGTTTAAACAATTGAGCTTTCTGCCCGGGCATACTCAACTCAATTAATGCTTCCATGGCTGTGCATTATAAATACAGCCGTGTGCTCGGAGATTAATTTAGGTGGCTTTTGCGGTAAAGGTGAGCTGAGAGCGGGCCCGGCTGCTTGTTGTCGAATACACAATGGTCCCCCAAAAAAAAAATTATGATTAGGCTGCACAGAGCCGTCTGGAATCTGCCAATTAGTATTCAGCAGGTGAAAAGATCTCAGGAAACTCTAAAGGCTGACTGAGGGTCGAGCATCGAACGTTTCACTCTTGTCATTCAGGCGGCTGAATGGTACCGCCGCTGCACTCCGTCGTTCCTAATTGTCATTTAAACCTTTGGGTTTATTTAAACGTTTGTGCTTTGAGGGACGTTTAACCTTTTAAAGTTTGATTTCCCACCAAAAAAGCATTCATAGCAGGAGTCCTCATTTTCTTCATATACATGTGGTTTTATTTTTCAATATCATGCCACAATTTGTTGACTTTATTACTTTCATTTCTGAAAAGAAAGATGTGACCATGATAGCAAAATATATTTCCAACGCTCAAAACACGGACCAAAGTAAATTACTACAATAAAGAAAAAAGCAAAACAAAGAATAAAAAGCATTCGTACTTCAAAAGGCTCATTCAGAACGTTAACTAATCATTTAGTCAGATGTGGGTCTTTCATTTCCTCACCGTCAGCAGCCAGAGCTGTCACTACGCTCGACTGAGTGGGCCCTGTCTTCCCAGCTCCTCCATTTTCAAAAGCCGGCTGGTTGTCCAACTCTTGCAACTGCCAATTGAGGCCGAAAAGGTGCATCGCTGTGAAAAACACACACAGACACACACAGACACACACACACACAAAGGAAAAATCTGAGTGGGCTTGTAGAAAATGGATAAAAACAAATAGGCAAATCAATGCACAACCCAATCAAGCCACTTCAGCTCAAAAAGACCTGTGGGGGAGCACAATGGATGGAGCCAATGCAGGTGGGGGGGAGAAAAAAGAGACTGTTTAACTTCCAACGTTTTCAGTTCACATTTTAGTCTAGCTTTTTTGCAGCTTCTCTGCCATGGGTGTCTTTCTTTTGTGCAAACACAGAGACTCGCCAGAGCCGCTTCAATCAATACCCAGGAACCCTGTTGCTCTTGCATGATTCCTCTGGGAGAGCGGTTCATTAATGTGCCACGCAATCAGTCGCCGTATCAAAGACGAGGAGCAGGCGGGATTTCTGCTCCCGACACAAAAGCTTCACTTCAGACGGAGCAGTCGAGATACGAGTCACTCCACTCCTCAAAGTCTGGAAACAAGCGGGAAGGACACAGTGGTAGAGCGGCACGCCGGTGTGAGGAAGAGAGAGAGATAGAGCGACTTGATAACGTGTGAGTCGGTGAATTGAGTCGCAGCAGCAGCAGGAAGTGTGTGGACAAGATGTTCCTCTTTACGTCTCTTACATAACTAAACTGCGCCGGGCTCTCGATCGGCCGACCTGCTTTATTGTCACGGTTTCGGGATTCAACTAAACTGTGCTCACGTTGTTTTTTTTTGGGGGGGGGGGGGGGGAGAGAAAGTGTGGTGCCTGTGTGAGCGCAGCGAGACGCCCAATCTCCTTCAAAGTCACCGGGCAGGGAACATGCCGAGGAGGCATCTTGATTTCCGACCATTTGATCTGCGGGTAGGAACTTTTTCTACAACACCTGTCGCTCGCTGGGAAGATGGATATCGACCGCGGCAAATAACTCCAGAGGGGGATGTGGGGCCCGCGGAGAATATCAAATATAAAAGTGGTCCAGAGAAAGGAAAACTAAACACCGACCATGTAGCAGGCTGGTAAAAAAGACAAGTGTTCTCATCAAAGCCTGCAGAACGGAGATCCACACAAAGCAGTGTCCTCGGTGGATCAAATAAACAGGTGCCCCTGGAAATCCAATTAAATATTGCAGATTTAACATTGAGTGATGATGTTTAGCTGCCGCCGTTCATTCAGCCAGCGTCTCCATTAGTGTCAGAATCTATTCTCACGGCCGCTGGAGCAAACCAGCAACATCACCAGCAGCAGAAATGAATACTGACTCCTCCGTCAATATTTCTGACAAGTCTGACTTTTCTAACCACCCTGAATGGTTTGTTCTGACAGAGCCTTCGAAGGTGAAAACTTGTTTTTGGGTTTATTTTCTGCTCTGAATCTTTTTATTCGTCTGTCCAGAAAATAAGCAACTTCAAGTAATTTGCCAAGAATCAGACACGTCTCTAAAAATACTCCCAGTACGTTGTCTTGGCCTCGTTGAACTTCAAAACTCATTTTTTTTAAAAACAACTTCTCCAAACAGCAGGATGTATAAATACGTCCGTCTCTTAGACTTATAGACGGCATCGGAACCAACATGGAGGGTTAGACATGTTGGATAATGTGTACTGAGTCGGAGAGACATTTAAAATACTGATGGAGCCGAGTGCCAGAGCTGAGGCGCCAAAGAGGAAAACAAAAAAAATGTGACACATACTCAAAATGGCTGACAGCCAGACATCAAAGCAGGGTAAGTGTTACTTAAGGGATAAAAGGTAACTTAATCCTTTTACTTGATAAGAAACGTATATAGTATTATACTCGTATTAGGTGAATGAAGCTCTTTTAAATGTTGAGAGAGACGTCTCTGTCAAAGCTGACACTAAGCTTTAATAAAGGAGACGTACATATATATATATATTTATATATAAATACATAAATGCATCAGCAACAGTCTGTCAATCCATGTTTCCAAGTCTTTTTTTAATAAAGATGTCTTGTTGCTTCTGATGAAAAGTATAGTTTTCTTTGCCGAGCTATCTCTATGAATGTATTTGTTTGTGTGTGTGTGTGTGTGTGTGTGTGTGTGTGTATCTCCTACATGTTCATCTTTTTAGGAGAAGTAGCAGATAGTTCAGTTAGACAGTAGTTGACTGACCGACTCACTGACATTTCTTCCCCCAGGGCAGTTGCTGATACCTTAACTAAAAATAAAACTTAATGCGGCACCTTTAGGCTAAAAAAACGAAATAAATGACTTTACACAAGTGTCCTTGGTTTGATTCCTTGTTGAAGACTCTGGTTAATTCCACATGATGAATGCGGCGACTCCCCACAGCTTAATGCACTCCCCTGTATCATCAGCTTCCCAGGTCTGCAGAGTGGAGAGCTAATTGTGTGAGGCAGTGGGCTCTGGTGTACCCGACACGCCACAGTGCCACAGAGAGCCGTCCCCACTTCACTCTGCTTTAGTCCACCGGGGCCCCGATCCCCACTTATCTCATCAACAAATTGCTCTGAGGTGAATAGCCCTCCTTTTCTTCAAATTAGCATAAGTAGTTCCTGCAGCATTGGCCTGTTCATTTAATATTTCTGCACCATGAGCTGTTCTCTTCTTGGGTGAAAACGCCGGGAAAAGCTGGACCTCAAATCGCAAAATGTCAAAAAAGTGCCCTGTGGAAAACCTCCACCGGCCGAGAATGGGAGGTTCACCACATCGCTGGTCTGAGCTCTGACATCTACGTGGTGTTTAGTGAACAGGAGCCTTCACACTTCTGCTCCAGACAATCCCGGCTTGCTCACACGGCAAATTCACCACGATCTTGTTCACGCCATTCGTGGTCGTGTTGCTACCTCGAGCACACGCTGTTAATTATGCTCCAGTAGAAGTGAAAACAAATTCAGAGCAGCGACTAGAGGTGTTAAAAATAGAGACGGGCATAAAGAAGCGTTTCCTGCTAAAATATGCTGATGACACTATTCTGATGGGCAATGTCGCCCGAGGATAATTAGTCCACTTACCGGTTTGAGAGGTCGCCCCATCTGGAGTGGGAGTGTGCCAACAACAACTCGGAGCGCCGCGGCCTCCCAGTGATTTTGGGATAAACATTGTTTTTATGCTGGAACCTGGTTTGCACATCTCTCCAGAAAACTTCCCAGGGGGCACTCGGGGAAATAAGCTGCCGAGTTCAGAGCGTGACTAAAACGTTCCCTCTGTGTGGGACAGCGTCTCGGGAAAAAAAAAAAATACTCCAAGATTGACCAGGACACGGCTCGGTTCTGCCAGCAGTGGTGTAATTGAAAGAAAAAAAAAACTCTACACTCTCTTTGGGATTTCTACTAGATTTGAGTTGAGTAGCAGAAGCAGTTTGTTTCTCCCCCCCCCCACCCCTAGATCCCAGAGCACCACCAGCGAGTAGGTATCATCCCCTGTTCTCTGGGAACTGCCGGGAACTTTGAGCACCGTGTCAACAACTTCACGAGAAACAAGCACTTTGATCAACGAGCCAGAGATCTCATCTGTTTCCAATGGAAAACACACGAATACAGCAAAAGAGTTTTTCCTCTTTGTCTGATTATTAATTCATCACTTTTCAACACGTGAAACAAAATAATTCATGCTTCACCTTTTTTAAAGAAGCATATAATATTTAAAAAAGTGTATAAGAGCCTGACTGGGACTTTTTGGGGCTGAGTAAAGTAAAATACAAATAAAAGTAATGTAAAAATAATAACAATAACTCATGGTGTCGGTCTATAGACTGAAGTGTATGACAAATAAATGTAATTGAGGCTTTATATTCAACATTTTATCCAGAAGCTTTATTATAAATAAGTATAAATTAAAAGAAAACAAAAATATAACAAATATAAACAATGGGGATTAAGAAAAAAGATGTAGTTTTAGCAAAAATTATAAAGTTTTCATATAGGTTCATATCGGCAGGATGTCAGTCGCACTCTAATTATTGTATTTGTGTGAAACTCAAAATCAAATGTCAGACAATAAATGTCTCTTGTCTACTACAAACATTTTGATCAAACGTGTCCACATTGAAGACATTTGTCCACTTTTAAATTTGTTTCTGCTTTTCATCTTCAAGTTCTAAAAAAAAAAATCCCACAATCTGTTTCTGCTTGCAATCAGAGGCTGGAAACTGGACTCTGTCCTGATTGGCTCGTTATATCTGAGCGAGCGCTGAAATCGTTCCAATCAGTGGAGCTGGAAAAAGCTTCACCTCAGCAGGTTCTCCTCATTTGAATAGAACAGCTGCTGTTGTCGGTGAGACGGGTTCCAGTTCCGTGACGGTTCTGCTTTCTTAAAATATGTTGAAAAAAAAAAATCACGAGGTATTTTCGTGTACAGAACAAATAACATGAGAGAATTTCTAAAACTATCACTTCAGTACAGGTGTGCTTCTATTTTTCTTTGCACTAATGGGATTGTGTTCACTGACAGTAAGACGGTTCTACAGTGTGTGTTTGCATTATAGTCGGATGAGTCCCTGCACCTGGCAGGTGAATTTGGCGGCGGATGAAAGTGAGAGGAAGTGGTGGAAACACTCAGAGACACCTGAGGCAAGTGGCAGAGGGCTGCATCTGTTAAACACACTCACACATACAGACACACACTCGCCAAAAGAGCGAGTACACACACACACACACACTCTGGAATCAGACCAAACACACACAAATCCCAAACATCAGCACGGCCTTAAATCAAACAGGTCGGTGAGTGTGTGTGCGTGTCAGGATGAAAATGCTGTGAATGAATCTAATCTGCGAGAAGTGTGAATGACAACAGCTGAACAGAAGCAGCGTCCCTGCTCGTTCCTACTGTATCTGCCACGAGCAGAGGCCACAAAATAAAAATAGCATGTGATTCCCAGACACAGAGGAGCAGTTAAGTTATAAAAAACGCACGCGGCACATCTGTACTAATTTTTTTTACGACTCCACATCATGAACAACAACAAAGTAACAAAAACAGTTAGGTCAATAAAAGGGAAATGTGAATATTGATATTGATACGGCGCATTTATGACCTCTCCTCCAAGAGAGCACTTCCCTCTCCATTCGCCAATAAAACACGGGGTTATAGGATCTTCCCGACAACGCCGTATTTCTCCTTATACAACTGTGTCACATTCCCTGCTGCCTCCAAGCTGGATGAATACTTATATGTCCGCTCGGGGAGGAAGCCACAGTGTAAAGATTAAGGGCCTGGATGACAAGGGAGGGCATAAGGAGAGATGAATCTGTAACAGGTTTATTGCTGTGGTCAAGATTCTAAAGGTTAGCAAGAAGTCAGCTTTGACACATGCTGTAAAAAAAATGCTCGAAATCTCTCTCGTAGGAAATAATGCCCCAGAGGACGGGGGGGTGTTTCCTGTTTGACAGAATGAGCAAGTTTTGGTTAGTACAACAAAGGCTTCGTTGACCAAGGTCTTCTGTAAAGATCAAGTGTTTCGGGGGCTGTTTTCCTTTTCTCTTCCGAGGGCTCAGCTCCTCCACTTGTGTTCCGTTTTTTTTTTTTTGACGTCTCCATCTGTGCTGGTCATTTTAGAACTCCCCTGTTTTAACACAAACCCCCCCCCCCCCCGGGGACGCAAATTGGCTGTCGCTTTGCAAAAAAAAGCCGCGATCAGAAGTGTGGGAGTGATGCACAGGCCCCCGTCAAAGGGAGACAGACAGGGATGTCATGTCGGGGGCTGCACCGGGGCCATGTCTGCAAATATCCGACTGAAAGCTTAGTCAGACAGACACCGCTGAATCATATCAGGACATCTGCAATTTCTGCACTAAAAAAAAAAAAAAAAAAAAGGGGGGGGGGGGGGGGGTGAGGCAGTGAAATAGAAATACTCCTGGCAGGGATCAAACTTCTTACAGATTAAGAGCTACGCTGGCTGCATTCACTCCAGGCAGCTTGTCTATCATGTGTTCCATTCGGCTGAATGACAAGTCTAAAGATTGTCTAATGTCAGCGCGGATAATGGAGTCGTGTTTTCTCTCCTTTAAAAACTCAAAGAAAACGACTGGTTCTCATGTAGTGTGAGCGACGGCCTCCGCAGCATCTCCACGTCGAGACACAACAGCAAATATCAGGCGTCACTGTTTACTGCTCATCGTGTGTGTGTGTGTGTCTGTGTGTGTGTGCAGATCATTCACAGCAATTAAATTACACGTTTCATTCCTCAGGATCTTGTCTCGTGCAAGGATGGGATCTCAGGGAAATTTAAGACCCTCCAGAGAATCCAGATGGAAGTTAAACCTTGAACATCTGGTGATGTGAGTGATTAACAGCCGAGATGTTCACCTCCTGACCTCCGTCCAGACACGACCTGAAACTGGACCTTCTCATGTGAACAGGAGAAGTAACGGCTGAAGGTAAAAAGAGCAGCAGGAGTGTGGCCTTTTCAAATGACAAGTTCAACGTGTTCTTAAAAGGTCCAGATGTGGAGTCCTGGGGGGGGGGGGCAGTGTAGATAGAAAGAAAGAAAGAAAGAAAAGTAAAACATGTGATTAAGAGTTAAGTTTCAGGATATCAGATTTGTAGCGTATGATTATCGCGGGCGAAGGAATTCACGGTCGTGATATTATCGCGATATCTTGAACATATTGTAAAATTAAATTAGTGTGATGGGATGTGAACCAGATGTTTCCTCAGAGAGAAACAGGAATAATTCAACATCTTAGATTCCACCTTCCTTAATGCCGTCCAAATGAAAACTAACTTTCAGAGTAAAATGAATATGTAAGATATTATCGTTTTTTTTGGGGGGTGGGGGGGGGTGCTTGTTCAACGTGGGACTAAAACACAACCTGCACATGCATCAATTCACAAACGGTCCAAGAAAGGAAAGTATTTTTGGACCTTGCCAATAATAAATCATATCTGAGTAACAACAACTGGGGCAAGCTTTATGCAAGAACTATGAAAATCACCATATAACATATCGCAGCTGTATCACATTGTACACGCTCCGCTGTGCACCATGGGACATGTGGACCTTTCAGTTTGTGGTGTGACTCGTGTCCAAGAACCTCCAAGAAAAACGTCTCGGGATTGAGCCGCTGCCAAATCCTCCAGTGGGAAAACAGGCCGAAGCGTTTCGATGAGAATGAAACTCTGACTCCAGCTCTTTGTTCTCTGCTCTCTCCTCTGTGAGCGTTCTGCTGCGTCGCTGCTGCGTCAGTGCGCCTTCAACACTTTAGAACACAGGTCAATATCCCCGTGTCCAACCCCCCCCCCCCCCCCCATGCTCACTATCATTGGAAAGGGCAAACACACACTTGTGTGCCAAACAGCAAGAGACTCTGATCCTCTGCTGTTTTTCCAACCACTCTTAAGTAGAACTGATCTTTATGAAAACCTACTGACTTCATATTTATGTTCCTGGATAAACTGAAGTCAAAAGACCAATCTGAATTTCTGTCTCTAGGAGTGTGTGTGTGTGTGTGTGTGTGTTTGTCTTCACACAACTAACCATCGTATTTAATTAGTTTTTAATCGATGGTGTGCGATGAGGTCAGGTGACTTTAACCCTGATGTCCTGGCTGTGTGTCTCGGGTCGTGTGTGGCAGCTGAGCTGTGTTTAAAAAGTGTCTCATAAACTCTGAGCGAATCAAACAAGCACAAAGTAAACTCCCAGAACCTCCTAACCTCTGATTAGTGTTTGGTGTTTATTGTTAACGTGTAAAGTGAGTGCAGATCAGCAGAAATGAACCTGAGGGAGAATTCATGCAATTGGGGAAAGTCTTTACAGAATTAATGAGCAAGATTAAGTCGATGAGAGGTTATAAAAGCATTTTTCCATTAATTTTCAATTTTCCATACGGTGAATCGCCCAGTCCTACCACAGCTGGCAGATTCTCTTCATTCTCAGAGAAGCTGCGCTCGCTTCACTGAAACTCACCGGAACCATGCGAGGACACAGAAAACTTACAAAACAAACAAACCCAAGGTCCTGCAGCAGGAAATAAAATGTTTTCATGTTGAGAGTTATTGCTGTTTTTCATTTGTTGAAGAAATGTCAACAAAAAAATACTCAAAACTTTGTGAAAGTTGTGTAAAAAAACCAAACACTTTGGATTCTTTTCATCAGAGGAACCTTGTGGGCTTCACAGTTCCGGAGTCGCCATTGTTAGTTCCTGATGTTGCCATATTTCTTCAGATTCTACACGTCTTCAAGTATGTGTGAAAGGAAAAGAAAGAATTATGCAGAATTTCTCAGAACAATGTGCAGAACACATAAGATCAATCAGATCTTGTGTGTTTATGAATGTTGCTTAACGCCGACATGGTGTGAAAGATTCCACTGCATCACATGACAGAACAATCCCTTATTTTCTGGTAAACTTAACAATGTTAAATTTCTCTTTTCAAATATGAAGCGACGCGTGCAAACTCGTTTAAAAAGTCAACTTGAGCTGCACTGCTCCAATTTGTAACTGCACACTCCTCTGTCATACACACCCTCCCAGTTTGTGGCCTATTTAAACTGGAAAGATTTCCCATCTCTCCCTCTGCTTGTCAAGTTTCAGTTTCGCTGCCGGTGGATTCAGCTCAGCCTCCACCTGAATAGGCTCCGACAGGGGGGTTAAAGATTTTGGCTTGTAGACTCTAAATATATATTTCAATAATTCAACTGATTGAGAAACTAGTAGAGAAAAGGGTTTATCAATAACCCTAACCCTAACCCAATCCAAGCTGACACTGGCTGAGAGGGGGCGGGGGGGCTCACCCTCAGTGGCGAAACTACCGGGGTGGCAAGGGGTGGCAGCTGCCACCCCCCGAAAAATGCTTGCCACCCCACTTGCCACCCAGGTTGTTAGAAGTGTCTCCAATATACATTTATTGAATGGTATTATATTTTTTGCTACTGAAGCTGTTGATCTCATTGGTAACTTGTTTAAGTTTAAGAACTAAAATCTTTATGTCCCCCCTCCCCTGTAAAATGGTTGAGTCCATGAATCCTATTTGCTCTCTTCTCACCGTGCGCATCTGCCGCTTCATTCAAATGAAGACAGAAACGGTTTGAAAGCCAAAGAACTGGAGACAAGCCCACTGTACGCTTGCAGTGATGAAAAAAGGTACAGTACAGCTGAAACTTGAATCAAGAAAATGTGATGGGTGGTCATATGTGATAGACAATTCCGTTGTAATTTCAATCGTTTCTTTAATTGCTAGCTTGCAAAAGTCGATAGGACTAGTAGCTAGCTCGCTATACAGCTGCATTAAAATGTGAGAGGATGACTCGGTTATATGCTATAGACCCTATTGTGTATGTGGTATAAAGGCTGGGACGAATTTGGATTATAAATATATTAACTGTTTTCATTAGCGATTGGTATAAATAAATACATATAGACACCAGGCATGTGTGTTTCCAACAATAAAAATACTTGACTTGACTTTGTGTGTGTGATTTGCCACCCTTGAATTTAACTTGCCACCCTTCTGCCACCCCATGTAAAATTTTCTAGAATCGCCACTGCTCACCCTGACTATGTAGAACTATGTGAGCTCCTCACAGACAGACCCAGGCCAAACCCGGGAGTTGAAACAAGAACCTTCCAGCTCTGAGGCGACGGAGCTAATCACTGCACCACCGCGCCACGCTAACAAGTCTCATTCATATGATAATACCATTCCATAATCTCTTGTGCACAGTTTCCCTCTGATCTTGGAATCTGGGTTTGTCTCGTGAAAACTGTCCTCGTGCACACGATGCAACCAGAATCTAAATCTACACGTCGGAGCCTGATCCGGTCGTGAACACGGTCTTACCTATGCAGTAGCAGAGGATGATCGACAGCGCCACAGCTATGCCCACAGCGATCATGGCGGTGCACTTCCACGAGCAGTGCTTGGGCGACTTCTTGAACTTGAAGGCCCCTCTGGACAGGCTGTTCCTGGGCAGCGGGCGTGCCGGCGTGGAGTAGACGGCCCCCGTGGCCATGGTGTAGCCGGGGGCGGCCGCGCCGAAGAAAGGGGTCGTTCCCGGTCCCGTCTTAAAAAGAAAGTGCCTGCAGGAGGAGAACGTTTATAAAGGAAGACATTTATTATTATTATTATTTAATCAAATGTCCACATTTCTAGATGTGTTAGTATTGTGTTTGTTTGTTGACTGTGCACTTTTGTTTGCTCTCTCGCCTTCAATTGCCCCTTGGATGACAAATAAAGTATTTTGAATTTAAATTAAAATGGTTAAATTAATGACGGGTTGTTCAAAACAGAATCTTAAAAGTCTGATTCATGAAACAACCTCAACTCCAAGAAATCACGTTTCTATACAAGTCCAACAAAACATACAAATTGATGGAAATGTTTGCAATTCACACAACAAGGACACATCATTAAATTAAATATAACCCAACATTTCAACACTTTAATACGGAATCAAACAACACAGTATGTCCTTCCACAGTGTCGCTCCCATGGGAATCAGACTGCAGGAGGCACTGGGTTATATTCCAATATCCAGTCTAATCCTGACATTGCAGGAGGTTAACAAAAAGTACCTCATAAAAACAATCATCTCCCACTTGCCCTTTTACAACTGGGCCTTTGCTAATAGCCCATTATACCTGGGGTAATTAAGAGGGTTTAATCAAATGCACTACGGAGTGATCGTCCTATTAACTTTTAAACCCCACGTGAAAAGCTCTTAAGTAAATGAATTAAGCCTTGTTGCCACTCTTGCCACTACTTATAGATTAATACCCAAATGCCTCCAGGCTTATGGGGACAACCAGGGAAATTGGACAGATTGACCAAGCATCGCAAATGCGTCTTACTGTCTAGGACTGTGGAGTTTAACCACTCAAGAATATTAGAGAAAAGAAAAATGAATTTATTATTTATTACCAGTTACGTAGCCTTTTTGGAGTGCATAACTGTTTTATTTTCTTAGATAATGGATAAATCATACTTAAACTTTTAAATTCTGCTTTGAGTCGAGCAAATGATTGACTACAAAGCAATTTTGTTTTTTATTTTGTTTTTTATTCTGTATTTGATGGATTTGGTGAAGGACAGAAAGTAAACAGGACGAGAGAGTAATTCAATTTCCGAATAGCAAATTTTAGTTAAATAAAAATTCATATAACACAACTTCCATTATTCAGTTGCCTATTTCTTTACAACCTTTTCTTCAGCCTGATATTGTCTCATGATTCTGTTCACGTCTGTCATCATTTTTATTTTTTTTATCTATTTCTTCTCTTTTACTGCATTTGTCTCTCGGCTGGATTTAATTCTTCTTCTTTACTTCTTATCGTTTGAGCGTTCTTTTCCTTTCCCTTGATTGTGAAGCACTTTGGCTCAAACCCCCGTTGCTCTCAATGTGCTACATAAATAAATCTGACTTCACCATCGCTGTTGTTTCTTTTTTTTTACCTGAACGAAACTACCCTGTTATTACTTCTCGGCCGGGGGAGGTTAAGTGCCTTACTCAAGAGCACTTCAACACCGGGTAAATAAAGTAGAGAGGGATAAAAATTCACTTCCTTGTCCAGACACTTTCGCCACAGTGATCAGCAGCTACCAGAATAAAAGTTAAAAGTTCTTTAGAAACTCTATGTGAGGTCGGGTCAATGAAAAGAGAAGAAAAGACGCAATCAGAGAAAAATCTGCAAATTGTTCCAAATTCCCAAAGCAGCATTTAACAAATCCCTTGAAGAAGAGCAAAATATATATCTAAACGTCAGTTTACAAAAACAAATGTGGGTTGGATCATTAGATTGATGTTATTGTTTGGAGAGGAAGGAACAGAGGAGGCATGTTTCTTCCCAGTTTTCCAGCCTCCTCTTATTTCTGTAACAAAAACAACACAACAACAACCTTACACGTTTCACACAAGTTGCGCTTCATGTTCTATAGATATTCCAGGAGTAAGTGAGTTGCCTTGGAAACAGCTTATTTAAATACACCAATAAACTGATAAGTCGGTGTTTGCTCATCAATTATTTGCGTGGCATCTCTGAAAAGTCTCGGTGTGAGTTTTGTCAAGGTTTTCCTTTTTTAATCCTGCCGGTAAATCTGCAGTAAAAGAGCTTGAGAAGAGCTCATTAGTGGAATAAGTGCACAATCTGAAGCCGAGCATTAAGGATTGAGAATCCGTGTAGGTCCCTGGTTACAGGATGGTCACGGTGGGTCAACAAGCTTTTGGGCGAGCCACACTTCAAACGGATTCGAACGAACGACAACGACACTCCTTTATTTTGGACTGAATGTTTCAAAGTGAAGTTAATCACATGTTGGTTTAATACAGATTTAATGGATGTCAAAGAGGGGACACGTCAGAAGAAGGATTTCAGTCACGCTCTCTGGTATTTCAGCTACTCCCCCACATCTCCTGTGAGGATATATATCTCGGAGCGAAATCCTCCTCTGATCAATTCTCGGCTAAAAAGAACAAATGTCAAATTTGGATTGTCTGGCTCCTCGATGGCCCGATTGACACCCGCTGCCACGGACAGACTGCGATTCCATTTAAAAGGTTACGGCCGTGGCACCGCTGGAATGACAATGCTGCGGGCGGCTGCAACCGCCGAAGAAGAAGAAACTGGGATTCTTTAATCTGGAACAATCTGTACTCTAGCTGCGGCAGCCTCTGTGATGTGCAGTCGGATATGAATTGAGGTCAAAACTGTCAAGACGTAGGAGGCGGCAGACGTGAAGTCAGACTCAGGCAAATAGACACTGCTATCTGGGGAGTTAAGTGTAAGTGGACGCAATCTGATGAGGTGGACAAGAAGCGACGAGGACGTGTGAGTGTGTGTGCGTGTGTGTGTGTGTGTGTGTGTGTGTTGGCAGGGGTATGCATTCTATTTGGGGGATGGTGAATAGCTGTTGCAAGTTGTTTGAGGATTTCTGGAAACAGTTTGGCTTGTAAATGAATTTATTTATCCACGATGTTAGTACATGATGTTCCCAGGTCAGAGACACCTGAACTAAAAACATCAATGACTCATCTCTAGTGGAGATGCAGTGCTACAGAACACAGGAAGTCGGACAAAATACAAATCAAATGCCAACAACCTATTTCACCATGTTTGAAAAAGGGGGGGAAAGATGCCCTGGATCTGCTCAAATGCGGATTTGCTCAAAGAAAGAATAGAATAGAAGAGTGCTTATCGCTGTAAAGGCCCAAAAGTCACAGAGATTCAAACAAGCTACAGAAAACAAACTATCAGTCGCCTAAATATGCTTGATTTTTTAATGCAGGCATTATTCCCTAAGAAATTAGCGAAAACTTCCAAAAGCAGCAAATCTCATTATCCTGGATCCACATCCTGATGCAGATCTTCACCCTAAATTTCACAGATTCTTCCCTTATCCTTCCACAATGTTTTGTGGTAATCCGTTAATGCATACTCTTGCTTAAAGGAAACAAATAAACAAAGATAGAGGTAGCAAATATTTCAAACTAGAAGGTGTTTAGAGAGGACAAACCTCCCTGAATGCTAACGCCCTATTCTGTCATGTTAAAAATGTCCGCCCCAAACTGAATGGGCTCTTACTGGGGGTATTTGCCAAGAAATGGATTCAGTTGTTTCTGCAAGCTCACAAACACCAAAGACATTTTTACATCCTTGGCGGAGGTAGAGATAAAGTGCTTGAGTTGAATTTGTGATTCCCAGTAACCATATGGCCCCTTGAGGGTTGTTTCAACTTCACTTTTATCACAGCCATTTATATTCCTTTTGCTTTCCACTACTGCAGAGTGAAAGTGAAAGTCAGAATCCGTGTGCACCGGCGTTTGCCAGACACACTTCCGACACTGGACATTTACTGCACTCTGTGTTTAAAGTAATTCCGGCTGCTGATGTTTTCCATGTTTTTCTAAAGAGGAGAATGAAGGGGTCTAAAGATGAAATGCTGTCGGACATGATTAACAAACACCGGAGCGGTGTAAACGTCTGCAGCTCTGCACACGGCTTGAGCGGCTGTAATTGATTACAGCAAGTGTGATGCAACACGCCACATTACTATGCTAATCCAGGCTGCCCCGGTGATAGGGACGTCGTACCCCGGGAGTGAGAGAGGGAGAAGGAGAGCGAGAGAGAGAGAGAGAGGGAGGGAGACGGAGAAGAGACAATCAAGAGAGTGTGAGAGCGAGGGGGGGGGGGGGGGAACAAGCAAATGAATGGCTTGTGTGTCAGTGTGAGCGCGGTTGTGTTTGCGTGCACCGCTGCCTTTCCCATCGAGAAGCCGGTAACACAAAAGCAGCAGCAGCCAGCCGGGTCTCCTCTGCTCTGCTCTCACAGCAGCGCTTGTCATCGGGGTGACATTTGAAAACATCCTCACAGAGGACAAAGGACTAAACACCGAGTGGGAGGGTTTGTCTCTGGCTAAGCTCCGGCTGGAGGGGCGAGAGAGCAACACCAGAAACAATGCAAATCAAAGCCCTCGGAGCACGTTATCTGCCCATTA
Organism: Platichthys flesus; assembly: GCF_949316205.1. Classification (NCBI taxonomy): domain Eukaryota; kingdom Metazoa; phylum Chordata; class Actinopteri; order Pleuronectiformes; family Pleuronectidae; genus Platichthys; species Platichthys flesus. The sequence goes on along the minus strand of NC_084952.1, from coordinate 4,786,133 downwards.
GCTGCTGCTCCGAGTTAGCGGTGCAAGGTGAGAGTCGGGAATAATCCGGCACTTCTAATCCACGCTCGCAGAAACAACTAAAAAAAAAAGGGCTGCAGATGTGTGGCAAGGCACCGCTGCGTCTCGGTTTCACACCAGCCTCCGCCACCAGGTCGCCACCTGCCCGCTCCACAGGGGGTCGGCCAACACGTGCTATTCTGGTACATCCACACCCGTGTGGTGCCATCTTGAGCAACTCCCTCCGAGTGCTCAGATTGTTTGCACACTGAATTCATCAAATCTAACAAATTTGATGAGGGAGAGGAGCTGGGCTGCTATGTGCACTTTAGAGATGGAGTCCAAACGGCCTGAGTCACATTCTCTGTGGATTAATCTTAAAGGACAATAATGGTGCAGACATGTTTCCACCACAGGGAAAAAAATGCGTATTTAAGCCGCTGCAGGTTAAATTTGTAACGTGTAATGTATTTTTTATATGAACTGAACTATTTAGATTGCTCTTCACTATCTGTATAGCCTCTGTCCGTGAAAGCTTTTACAGTCGCTGCCAAAACTCATCTGGAGCAGATGCACTTTGCGTTGCCAGCTGCAGGCAACAGTTTACACAGTGCCCGAAAAATAAGAGGAGAAATATTATATTGCAGGACTGTGGAATAGTCACTGAAATGTGTGCTTGGCTCCGGAGATGTTGGCAAAATAAACAAAAAGGAAAACACATGAGAAAGAGGAGAAAAAAAATATATATATATCTTGAGGATTACCACTTTGTCTACACCGCCATCCTCTTTGGCAGGTGACCAGCGATCACTGCATCACTGCTTCTTCCTCTTCCAGATGGCTAGTTGGCTGCTAGCTTCCACATGACTAATCAGTCCTGGTGCGAACCTGACACTGTGGCTGGCGCACAAAGAGAGAAGTTCAATTCCCCTCCTCTGATGTGAAGCATGACTGGGTGACTCACGGTTTTCACACGTGCGTCCCACAAAACAACTACACGCACTCGCGCACACACGTAACACAAAAAAAAGACAAATCCCAACAGGATCACCTCTGCTATTCTTTTCTTTTCCGCCCGTGAGAACAATTCCAACACATTCTTTTTCCATCAGGAAACGCGGCTGTCTGTGGGACGCCGCACCACATGATGACTCTGGAGCGGAGACATAATTTCATTTCACCAGAGGACTCCCTTGACACACGAATCCAATGAGGATTGACAGCACGTTTATAACTGCTCCGTGTGGCTGGGCAGGCCTTCAAAAAGCCTCATTCGAAAAAATGTCTCGCTGAACCTCTCTGGTTCTCCAAGTGAGGGAGAGAAAACTGCTGAAGTGGGCTTGAAAGGACATACTGTACATATGGAAGAGCAGACACCTACCTGCCTCTCATCCAGCCGAGCACTCAGGGAACTTATAGCTCCGGCTGCCAAGGCGCCAGAAACACAGATTTCACACATGCTGATATGGTGGATTTTAAAGAAAGGATTAAGTGCTGCTCAGGTATAATTACCACGTATGTGCAGTGGCCTCCTTGGAGTTATGGCAATTCATTTTCATAATGAAACTGAAAGGAATGCTGCTAATTGAATAAATCACCGAATGCTATAGGAGTGGAGTCAAGTGGTTCATCCGGGAACCCTGAGGGGGATTATTTAAAAAAAATTATTCCAAACACTTTTTTTTTCTAAACAGCAACAGGACAGCACAGCCACGTCCCTGAGCCCTTTGAGTGGAGTGGTGTTAGCTAGCACGAGGCAGAAGTGGAATCATCTCATAGATTTATCTCGAGTATAAAATCTGTTTCTCTCACGGAGACAGAAACTGCAGAGAGGATAACTGATCCTGATCAGAGCTGATCCTCGGTCTGGGATCAGAACATCTCATCGCCGTCATCGTCCTGCTTTAGTTTCAGAAATTACGATTTTATGTACTGTGATTTTATGTACTGTGTTTGCATTAATACAATATTGACTGATATGTGTTTACACCCCTGTCCATCGGTTTGTGTGTTTGTGAGCAGGATGATACACAAAACTACTAAACACATTAAACTTGGAGGAAGAATTGAAACTCAGGCCGAGAAAGATCCCATTCAAATTGGCACAGCTCAGGAGGAAGCACTGAATCATGGAAAATGTTATTTCTCTTCCTCTTCCACTGAAAGATTGTGTTTTCCTTCTCTCCTTTACCGACAGGAGGGTTAGTGTGATTTGGGGATAGAGAGCCTGTATCTAGATTGGCAGATTTTTGACATTTTCACCAAGTTTCCCAGGGAATAATTCATGGATCTTGATGAAAAAACTGGAAAATTGTGCATAATTTTGGTGCAGATCCAAAAGTATTTTAATGTGGTTTCGTCGGAGGGGGGTTCGCTTTTCTTTTTTTTACACCACAGAAACAATTACAGCTGCAAACCTGTAACTACTAAAACCCATAATTATGGTAAAATCCAAAGGCCTTGGTAGGAGGTACGTGCTCCACTATGCTCGTACTTAATTTTTGCACTTTTCAGACGCATGAGTTTGATCCTTTAAAGCTACATGAGTAAATGAGCTGAAATCAAACTTTCCGTGTTAACTTTTTACAGTGGGATCACAGCGGGATCGGAGACTCCTTCCACTCGCCCACGTTCTAATGAGCCGTCGGTACAGACGCAGTCACACAGTGCAGCACTTCACTCATTTAGGAGGAACAATGAAAAGCCATTCTCCATGAAAGCCGGTCGGTATTGAGTCAAATTAGCACAGTGCTGCTTTGAAGACCAACACTTTTATTAGAGGTTACACACGCACATAATCCATTAATGTTAATTAGTGCAGAAGTAGCTAACGCCGTCAAGTGAGTGCTGCGTTCTCAAGGAGGTCATGTCAGAGAGAATTTATTAGAAGAACATCAGAGCACTGTGGTTTGTGTTTGAAAATTTTTTTTTTTAATCAACTGACTAATTCTCAGTCAAATGTCACGTGTGATCACATGTGAGCAAGGATAAAAATCCATATCGATGGTGAGGATTACAAAAGAGCATCACGCCCGTGTGTGTAGTGTACGTGCTGTGCAGGGACGCCCCCTGAAGGCAGCACAATAAACACTCTCTCTCCAGCTCGTGCTTACATTTGCTAACCCGGTAGTTTTCATGACATGTGCAATTATGTGGTGAACCTGGCGGCCTTCCCTTTTGGCCCCACTGGTCTCCGCTCCCACCCACTGACAAGCACTTGATTTAGAGTCCACTGTGCTGATAGTGATTTATGCCTCACCTGATGATAGGTGTGCACATATTGTTTCGTCGATGTGCGTCGATGACAGCCCAAGGTCACGGCGCGGTTAGTGTTCAATCACCGCGTCTTCCCCGAGAAAGCGGAACTGTCACCGCACATCCCGATTGATTCAGTCAGATCACAAGACGTCGTTGCTCACCGCGGATTTCAAAGTTTGCGTTCATCTGAGGCTCGGAGAGGGTTGTTCTCCGTGCCAGGCAGATATCGGGCGAGGACGCAATCATCTACTCAAGGCCGTTTCCGAGTCAGAGCACAACGTACCACACTTCATTTGCCAGGATATTTTTGAGCTCACTGATTAGGAAAGATGTAACTGATGTTTTTTCAGGGAGGTGGAACTTGGCAGTGGCTCTCGCGACGGTTATCTTGCACAGCAAAAAATTTGATGTAAGACAAAGTCTGCTTCTACCAAGTTTCCTGTTAAGTTACAGCCTCTCTGATTCTAACTGGCTCGCTCTCTGATGTTCCCGCCGTTCACTATCATCACGTTCTTTCCTGCAGCTCTGTGGGATTTAGTATCAGCTCCTAATTGTAGGTGCATAAAGAAAGCAGAAATAAGAGTCCTTCAGAAAAAAATATATAGCTGTATTCATCAAGCTCAGCAGATACCATATTAAACCATGTACAGCAATAATTTAACAGGATGAAGTGTAGTTCTTACAACACACACTTAAATATTGTAAGTCCTGTATTGAATTATCATTTTAATACCCATCAATGTTTGCAGGTATATCACTAAAGCACATTAATAAAAACCATCAGGTGTTGAGAATGATTAACATTATTTTTAATATTTAATGTTTAAATCATCAATTGTTCGCAGCTCCACTGTTGCCATGGGGAAGATGTAGAATATTCGTGAGACTATCAACTGCAGCGAAAACCAAGTTAAGGTTGAAATCACAGAAACACAAATATTAATGAAATACCAGTTGTTTAAAAAAAAACACTGCAGTCACTGTTAAACCTGCCAGATTGAGTTTTATGAATATGTCCAATATGCAATATTTCGAAAACACATCAAACTTGCCAGTGAATTAATCAGACCAAGCCGAGAGCAAGAGGCAATAAAGCTATTAAATTTAATATTATTAAAAGAAATAGTTATTACTGCTATTTACTGTGGTTTAATTTATGGATTTGCCCACTGGCTGGCATCTCCATATCATTGTGAAAAGCCCTGTAAAATACTTTGACATATAACATTCACAAAACCCATAATTTCACCGAAAACGAATTAGAATTTTAAACATCACCTCGTCCTTTAAGCTTCTAAAATGCCTCAGCTCATCATTTGTTTTCTGACTCAGTGAAAATTGCCTCATGGTAAACACCTGGACCTGAATTTCCCCCTCCCGCTGGAGGTCATCGCGGGTCACTCACCTGCTCTCCAGGGCCACATTGCTGCCCAGGACCCAGCTGTCCTGCAGCTGGACGCATTCTGCCGTGCTCTGCAAGTCGGCCGCCAGGCCGCCTGTGGGCGGAGGGCTCGGGCTCCTGTGATTGGCCAGTGAGCCGCGGCTCAGGGACGTGATGGACGGGTGCTGCTTGTGTGGGGGTGGGGCTGGTGGCAGAGGTGGAGGGCCTTGCGGACTGGATAGATGATCCCCTGAAGAGAAACACACAGACATCAGAATATTTAGAGTATTCTTGCAGTTGCAGAAAAATCCAAAAGGCAGTAATCTCCTCTGATGGTTTTAAATTGCACCCAGAGTTAAGAGACTGGGTTGGTAAACAGACAGCAGATGGATACGATTATGCATCTGCCTCGTGTGCAGGATATGACAGCGTACAGCCAGCTAACAGACCTGCAAAAGTAAATACAACCGAGAGCAAGACATTAAAATGAGATGCAACCACTGCAAAAAGAAGGGAAATAAGTGCTGCTTTTATGGCGACACACATAATAATTGTCGCAAAACACCAAACGGCTGACAGTTGGGTTCTCTTAAACAGAAGGTCACTTAGAGAGGCAGCTGTTCTTTTATGGGCGCTTAACGCAATGTTTCACGTTTGATTACAGCCAGTGAAGACTCTCAAATAACTAATGACCAGAACATCCATTAGAGCTCTGAGAGAACAGGTTTTCCAATTTCACACAAAGCTGTGTAATTGGCCCCCAGAATGGCATGTGGTGATTATCTATCCATCTTCCCTGTTTAAAAAGGTAAAAACCCACAGTGCTGACAATTCTGATTTGCTCCAATGAGCCCCGAATGGGTATCCTCTTTCTTTCCTCACGGAGGCTCGGAGAAGATTGAGAAAAGCTCGGATATTCGTCTTTTAGGAGTTGGTTTGTTGTTTTTATATTGGCAGCATGAATTTTTATAAAGCCTAAAGGAGTTCAATTCAAAACCTATGAAGGCTGAAGGTTGGTGCGGGGTGCATGATTTTACTTTTTTTTTACTTTCTCAACCTTGCATGAAGACCTTGTGGACTTAGAGCCACGGATCAAAATCGTTGGCACGACGGAGCTACTTCATTTGAAAGGACGTTATTCATTGTTTTGAAAAGAGCCATTAGTGGCCGTGCAATTTTCGTCCTTGTCGACGTGGTTCCACTTTACACTGCGCGTCCTTCTGTGCATAAAGGAAGCTGTTCAATGCAGATAAATGAGCCTTGAATCTGGTTGCACACAGGAACCGGAGTAGAGCTAGGACGTTATCGCCAGAGCTTTGGGGCCAAAACCTTTAAGCTTCAGTAGCAGCAGCCTATTCAGATTCTCTCTCCCACGCTCAAACTAGAAATACTTCAGAAAATATAAAGTAAACCGTAAAAACTACTGCAATAGGAAATGATTACAGAGAGTAAAACCGCTTCCCCGGCAAATTCACAGCAGGAAACTGCAATAACGTTTTAGCAGGTGCCAGTTGTTCCAATTATTTTGTGACTGATTACTTGCATTTCCTTAAATACGACGTAATGGCTTCGAGAACATCTGTTTCATCCGAGTGGAAAACAAACAGGAAGACAAATAGACTTGGAGACTGTTGACGTTGTGCTGTGGATATATCAGGAGGATTCCGGAGTTATCAGAGTGCACAGGACCAATCTAACTGATTCCCCGCCGCAATTACACAGCAGCAGCATGTGGCTATAAATACCATAAAAGCTAAATCACCAGGAGCCAAATGAAAGTTGTTGTTTTTTGTCCTCCCCCTTTTTTGTGGCCTGTGATAAGACTTTGATCAGACCCAATCAAACGTGATCCCCTCATAACCCAAAACAACCCTGTTCAGAGGCAGAGTCCTGGGATATGAATTACCTGAGATAAACTGTGGTATTGGCATTTGAAAATTATACGTCTGCCATGACTTGGTGATAATGAATACAAGATGTTCCACTCATCTCCTGGGCTAGACGGTGAGCCCTATTAGAAAAGTGCTAAGTAGGCTAATAGAAATGTGGATTATCTACTGACACGGGCTGGTTTTACTTCACCTCGGGGTCTTATTCCACCGTATGAGCCTGCAGCAACCACAAGCCCCACTTCCCTCTGCAGAGGAAGAGAGTCATCCTACGTTTAGGCGAGAGGAACGTGAGCTAGAAAACATTATTTTCGAGTAAAGCGAAGGTTATGAGCCAAAACCAACCCAGAAGTAAATTTCAAGCAATCAAGTGAAATAAGAATTCATTAGAAATAAGTGCAGCTTCCCATTAGAAAAAAAACATAATAAACGCCAGCCTGTTGTACAACACATAATAGCTGCTGTGTTTGCTACCCTGCAAACAACATCTTATTATCACGCCCACATGTTACACACTCAATCCCCTGTAAACAATTTGTCCTCCCATTACGCATTAGAAAATAAAGATACATGACAGATATTGCACAATTCTCTATCCATTTATCTTTGTTGTCTGCGTATTGATCCGTTGGCTCACAGTGCACGTCAGCGTCTTGATTGCCCTTGTGTAGTTTTGCAGCCGCCGCTGTGCTGCTCACAATGAGAGGTTGGAAAACGCAGCACGGTCTGACCTCACAGCCATTGAGGTTTGCATTGTGTAGGTGCATAATGGGTGATGTAAACAGGGCAGGCACGGCAGCAACAAAGATGAGTGTTAACGGTCGATCTCCAATCAATTTCCGACGAATCGATATTTTTGAAAAAGGCACGACGGAGCCGTGACATGCAATGCGCCATGTTTCAGGTGAAAGCTAAAGCTGAGCCCGATGTTCTGAAAACACACACAATCCCAAAACCTTCAAAGGAGCGGGATTTGACATGCGGCAAATCTGACGGCATAATCCCTCAATGGACCGAGGGAACATAAAACCCCATGAACTGAATTAAACCGACTGTATGCACACTTTGCAAAAAGCACACAAAGACCTTTTCAGGGTATAAATAAGACCTAGTACGAGAAACGCTGTGTTTCAGTCAGCTGTGCAAGGATGAGATGAAACGGTGAGTCTACGGAAATAAAGATGATAAAAGTGTTTTGGTGACGTCAAACATTTCCCCAGAGCTCCACAAGAGGATTTAAGAAGTTTGAGACTTAGGGTGTCTAACTTCAGCAGGTGGAAAGTTCCAGATAGTGCCCTTATAGCGACAGCCAGGTCGTCCTCTGTCACAAGCTCTGACCTTGGAGCAGATCTCAACGGTCAAGACGGCCTACAACACGTCAATAAACCCCGGAGAAGCATTTTGAAGCGAGAGATCGTTTCGTGCCATTAAACGTGAGCAGTTCAATTCCAAAATCAATATGAAATCTATGCAGTCGTGCTTCTTTGTCCGGGTAATAAGCCGAGCACGGTGGAGGCAGCTGAAACCCTCGAACAGTCTGTAGATAGAAGCTCGTACAACTCTTTGTATCAGCAGTTGATAGAATGACCTAATTTTTACATCTGCAAGAAACAAGACTGAGCAACATTTCTGACTAGGTCATCAAAACAAAGGTTTGTGTGGAACATTACTCGACAGATGCACGAGGAGAGCTGATGGAGCTGATGGCGTTGAGCAGTCCGAACAGCACGACCTAACACTCATCACCGCTGACATCGCCATACCTCCACGATTTAATATCACACAAGCAGGTTGTCAGATTTGAAAGGCTGCTCGTACCTGTGGGTTTCAATGGCCTGACTGATGTGGAAATCACAAGAACCCTGGTGACTTTGAATAACCTGACCAAGAGGCAGCGTGCATATGGAAGACAGAAGGGGGCCAGGAACAGAGCCTTGAGGGACGCCCCACCCCCCGCTGAGCCACTGAGGAGGTGGACTTACAGAGAGTGACCCAGACGGTTCAACTAGTGAGGTGATAGTCAGATAAGAGATTTGTGCCCTTGACTTCTACCCAAGTCTCTAAGCTATGTAAGAGGATTCTCTGATTAACAGTAGTGAAGGCGGCACTTAAACCCAAAAGAACAATCTGCAGTCAGCCATAGGTCATTAGTAATTTTAACAAGCGCTGACTCGATACTATGAAGTGCTCTACAACCAGATTGGAAACTGTTAAAAACACTGGGCTTAGGGGGAAATAAATTGAAAGGAGATTACTCTCTTCAAAACTTTTAAAAAAAAAGACATTTTGGAGACTGGTCTTTTAATTATTTCGGGAAAAAAGGGAAAAGTCCAAAATGAGGTTTCTTCAGCAACGGTTGAATAATGATGAGCTGGAAACTGCCTGGAAAAGAACCAGGGGCCAATGAGTTGTGAAGAAATGTGTCAAATGACGGGCTGACAGTGTAAAGTACTACCTGGAGCAGTTTAGTGCGGGTGGTGTCCGGGATGCAGGAGGAGGAGGAGCTCATGCGTTACTCATGACTAAACTCCTCCACACTGAGACTGTAATGGGTTGAAACTGGGTAAGAGAGGCTGAATTAACATGAGGACGGAAGGAAAGGAAGCAGAACTAGACAATGTTCTGCTCAGCTCAATATTAGCTCCAAAAAAGAGTGGATAGTAAAATGATCTGCCTTAAACAGAAGCTAATTTTGATATGTTGAGTCTATCTTTAATATTCTTTCTGATAAATAAAGATTCTTTTGAAAGAACTTGCAGACTTCTACTGTCGCTTTGAAGTCGTTTAAGGACTCAAGCATGATTCTTCAATCAGGGGGGAAATCTGTTTTCTGTACAAGTCTGAGAATAAAATGTTTTAACTCAGAGAATGTGCATTTTTCCCCCCCCAAACAAAAAAGCATGAATCCAAACAAATATTTTCCCTTCGTTCTCGGAGGCTTTCATGTGCCGGTCTTTGTACCCTGCACAAGAAAAGGTTGCTATGCGACCATTCACTCCAGTTTCAGCTGGAATGAAATGACAAAAATTCAATCATTGTTTCTTTCACTCAACTGTCATAACCGTACAGTTCACCAAGTCATATCAAGGAAGATGCAACATCAGTGAGCGCCACAACAAACATCCCCCCCCCCCCCCCCCCCCGCCGACCAACTGCACATATAACATGAGAAGTGCACTGGTCAGATGAGCCATTGCAAATATTGCTCATCGCCAACTTCTGTCCTTTTACGTATTCAGAAGTGGAACTCGACTTCTCTGTGGATTTTGAGTAATTAATAATGCATTCAAACTTTTTTTTTTTTCTAATTTATAGGGTTTTATCATCCCTTCAATCAAAAGTTTTCCCTTCACATGTCTGGATTTTACACAGACACCATCGGTCTGTATATACCGATAATTTTCAAACAGTATGGAACCTCGAACAGATACGACTCCATTTGCTTTTTGGAGCACTCAATTTCCCTGAGCACAGTAGGTGCTGGTGGGTCTGAGTGCTGCTCGGCACAGTGGGGACCGGTCTCCAATTTGAGGCATAGGTTTGAATGCAATTTCTGACCAACAGCTTTACACTCAGGAAAGAGTCTCTCTGTGATGAAAACCCCAAGAGTGATAACCTCAATGTGATTCCCTGTAATGAGCGAGACGGGGCACTGCGGCGACAGCGGTGCAGCGGCACAGTTTACTCCAGTTAAGGTTTGAAAGCCGCTGGGGCAAAAACCAAGGTATATATTAAAATGTGTACTTTTGGCACCATGGCATTTTGAATTAGGTTATCCACTGCATTGCATATGTTGGCTTGTGTGTGTGTGTGCATTTTTTTCTAAATAGGAACACTAAACAATGAGCCTTTAAGAAAGCCTGGCCCTGTCTTCCATCGAGACACACAGGGAATTAAGATGGCCTTTAAAGTGCAGGCTCAGTGACTGGGAAGGCAGATGAAACAGCTGTGTGGTTTATGGGGCTTTGCTTTGAAATCAGATCAAGACGGATGCCTCCTTTGCATAATTCCTCAACGTCAGCTTGTCATCATCTCCATCAGCAACATGCTTTTAAAGGACCTCTGTGATTAATACTGCATGCCAGCACTAAAATGACAGACTCATTCCCGTCTTAATGATGCTTGCGATATCTATCAGATGATGCTTTATGAAGCCTCTGTGTTTTTACAGAAACACTTCCAGTTTCGGTGGCTCTTAACTCTTAAGAGGGTTTTCTCTTCACAGGAGACGAGTGCATCGGGCTGCGTTAGCGAACTGCAAACGCCTGCAGGCGTGAAAACATCCCACAGTTTTTCATTTTCTCATAAAAATGTATTTCGGATGCAGTTAATAATGTTTAAAATGGTGTGTTTTTGTTTCCTTTTGAGTTCAAATTTAACAACAACAACCTGGAACTTGTTGATTCCACCTTGTATGTTATTAAAATATATATTTTCTGAGTAGTGCACTGACAATCTTTGAATACCGAGTCAGAACACATATGAAAGCTGCTTCTAAGAAATGTTTTCTTCTTTTATGTGGATCTTCACCAAAGTAAATGCACCCAAAAATATCAGAACCCTGAACCTGGTGGAATTTTTAAAAATCTTCTAGATATCAATGAAAATGTTTCTCAATGTCGAAGAAAGTGAAACAAAGATCTTGGATCCAAACCAACATTTAATGGGTTCTTCCCTGACCCAGATCACATCCTTCCATCAAGTTTCACTGTGATTCATCCAGAAGTTTTTACGTAAACCTTTTAACTAACAAACAAACAATTGGCAAAGTGAAACTAAAATGCCTGCAGGCGTAAAAACATCCTACAACATGTCATTTGCTTCTGATATAGTCATGTCATTTCAAATGGTTTAGATTTTTGAAATATTCATCCTATTCCAAAACAACCAAGTTCAAATTTCATACCGTTTTATTCTTCAACTTTTTCGATGTCCCCTCTGGACTCAGACGATCAGGCCCATTGGGTTTCTAGGATATCCACTCCTTTGAAAATATATTTGTTCCGATGAAAGCTCAGAATACACAACACACACTGTGATGGTCTGACACAGAGTCAGGACACAATTAAAAGCCGTTTTGCACTCACTAAAACTCGGTGAAAGCCTTTTCATATTCATCGTGTAAGTACTACAGCCAAAGGTCTTATGCCATTCTGCTCTCCATTAAGAGACTGATGCAACTACTAATGCAATTGAAAGGCCATTTGCTTTGACTGGCCTGCCCTTCATCAATAGGAAAATTGCAGGATGTGTGCATCATAAGAATTCCATCAAAACAGAGCAACCTAAGGAGGTCACGCGTTTTCCTTTTTACACAACAATATTCATAACTTACATTAACAAAAGTGCAGCATCTCTGCCTTGCAAAATTTCTAATAATATGTGAAATAATAAAAAGGCAGACTGCAACCAGAAAAAAAAAAAAATCCCCATTCAGTTTTATTTGAAATGAATAATGGATGAACTCCAGGATGAGACGTCCCGTTTGGGCCGCGGTAGCATGTTTATATATGTCAAATCAATAAATTAATTCTTATCAGCTCCTGGTTTTTCTGTTCACCTCCGCTCCGGCAGTATTCTTAAAAAGAGATGGAGGAGGGGTGGAGTTGGGGGGTGAGGGAGGGAGGGAGGGAGGGAGTTGGTGGTGGTGGTGGTGCCCGGTGGAATTCGGGGCCATTAGAACAACCTTGCCCTAGGTGAGTTTTGGGATTTACTCTGCAAAGAGAGTTGGCAATTTTCAGGGGCTTGGGGTTTAGAGGGAAAAAATAAAAAGTAGAGGAAGAGGAAGATGAAGAAGCAGCAGCTGTTTGAATTCCATCAAATTTCCAGCCAGAGCACCTCCACTGCTCTCACCGCCTTGCCCACTCTCCTCCTGACTCTCTATCAGATCAAACGCAGACATTTCTTTCAAGACATTTCTCTGCAGGGTAACCAGGATGTAACCAATATTTCAGGGGTTACATAATCATTGCAGTACAGGAAGAAAAAAGAAGAAGAAGAAAACAGGCATCAATCCATTTACCCAGACTACATGTGCTCCTGCTCAGTCACACAGAGGGCACGCGTCAACTCACATCCAATGACTGCCGTTCATTTAAAAAATGCATGATTTTTAAATACACAAACTTAAAGCCACCGAAGACGCACAGTGATTCTGAGCAGCCGCACGTTCGTCCATCCATCTCCCTCTGTGTCTCGCTCCCTCTCTCACCCAGACATCGCTGCAGATGGCAGATCATCGTACAGATGATGACTGCTTAGCAGTTCTTCCTGACAGCTCTCCGATTACATAGCAATTAGACTCCTTCTCAAAAGCTGCTTTGACAATTAGCCTGCTGACAAAACACTTAGTTGTATTTATTCATGTGTGGACAGCTTCGCCGTCCTTGTTTGTCCAGAGAGAGATTACGTTCACACTCAGGTAAAATGTTTTTTAGTGTCAGTGCAGGCGGAGCGGTGTCTGCAGCCCAGCGTGGAAAACACATGAATACACGACACAGGGGGAAATGTGTCACTGCTCACACAGACCAGAGCCATTCAGGATGAAGTCATTGTCAACAGAACCAGTGATATTAAACTCCACAGTAAAGATTTTGAATGGGTATCAATAAATGTTGATTTTTAAACAGCTTTAAAAGTCCTTATATTTAGTTCCAATGTAACAGCATATTGAGTTTCAAGTAATAACACAAATGAACTTGTAAATGTCAAGCGCCGTTGACATTTACATCTTTTACAACAAATAGGCAGATAAACGCATTTATTTCTCTCCCATTGCCGGTGGAGGAGTTTGCTTTCTTCTCTTGACGGGGCTGCAGTACATTCACGATACCGAGGAAAAAAGGAACAGATGTACAGAAGTACACAAACGCTCGTGGCTATTTACGAGCCGGTGCCCGAAAGTTCAACGTGTGCCTTTACGTCACGCCAGAGAAGCGGCAGCGGCGGCTGACAAGTGGAAAAGAGCCTCGAGTTATCACCGCGATGCTGGAAACATCGATGCAAGAGTTCAAAGCTGGAGGAGAATGATTAAAACCTGCTCCTCATGATCTCTACCAGATCTAAGGGCTATAAACACAGCACTGTCATATGGTTGAGGAATCTTTGACCATCCTCTCACACAACTGTATATCCCACTATATATTATGTACATTGTATAGTACACATTATATCTGTACAGGAGAATAGTGCCTGTCTAATGCCACAGATAGTCCCTTCGCTCTATTAGCAGTAGCCAAGGTCAGGTTATAGACAAAGGGCCAAACAGCAGTTCATTGTAGTGTCTATGTTGAGGGACTTTCATATCACAGATAGGGAGAGAGACATCGACTTTAACTCTTTTGCGTACATCACGGAAGACGTGAAAGGACACAATTCCAGCCATTCATGGATGTGCTGTTGTAATGGGTGAGAGAAGTAGAGGGAGATATACTGGGAGGCTGTGGGAGACGTCTTCAGACTTGCTGCTGATAATTGCTCATGTTGCTCTGTTAGCGTTTGTATACTGTTCCACCTCCTGGTTCATCAAGTCCTCATTAAAACCTTCTGCACAAGAAATCCGCTGCTGCCTGAGTTCTCCTTTCACCAACTTCCAGGAAACGTCCATAACACAAATTAAGTTGTCATTTAAACACTTCCAATGACACTTCGCAACATATGCACTGATCTGAATGTGACAAGAGAAAAGTGCATGTGGATAATAAACCAAAACAAGATGCTGAGAGATGCTAAAAAAGGGCCCGTAATCCTAAACCACTTTAGCAGCATCTCTTGTGTCCACGAGCTTCATTTCTCATAACGCCGGGGAAAAAAAATAATAATCTCCCTCCGTCGCTTGTCAACAGGAGAAAAATGTTGTCATCATTGCAAAAGCCACGTTGGCTACAAATCCTCGGCCTCCCCGTTCGGCGCGCGCCCTTGACGTGTTGTTATAATCGCAGTATCAGCAGCAACCTGCCTCCGTCTGTCACTTCATCAGCCATTTTTTTCTGATGGCTGAGCACCACAGTGAGAGCCGGTATCTCCGACTGTATAATCTAAACAAATCAGCAACAAGGCAGCGGGGAGACCGGGCCACGGGAGAGACGCCTCCACTCAGCGAGTCACTGTGAATCACTGGTGAAAGGCTGTTTTGCTTTTTCTTTTAACCAGGGGTCACCATCTCCTGCATGGGGCTTCCACTGAGCCGGCCCTGAGACGAGTCATTCAACGGGTGTCTTAATTGCCGCCGTGGCTCAAATGGCTCGGCTCATCAGGGAGAGCTGGTTTGTTGTGTTGATGCCGAACTGCAGGAGACGACATGAATCCTCGCTAAGTGTCGGCCACCTCAAGGGAAGCTGGTTTAAACATTCAAAGAAGCTCACAGACGGATTTTTTAAGCAGTTTACAAACGAACCAAACTTCCAAACATGGATTTGAATGAGTGAATGAACGAGGGATATCGCCCACATCGTCTTAGGGGTCATGGAAATATGACATGTGTACTCGGGGAGAATTATTCATGTGCCTCCCCGTTCATTTACAGCTCGCTTCCCCAATCACTTGAGGAAATGGGTGCAGGGAAAAAAAACACAAACCACTCATGGTTGTATTGGCACAGTCTTTTTTCCCAATGGCTGCTATAATTGCATTTCCTGCGCAAATCATTCAGTTTGTGGGAGAACCAGACAAAGGACGCGGGATCCAATCCGAAGAAAGGGAAAGTCTATCTTTCCCCTGATTAATTGTTGGCGTATTGTTCTCAAGTGGATGCACTCCACTCGCACAGATGACTAATTTTCACCTCCATTGTAGGACAATTTGAGGAGAAGGAGATTTATACAGTGTGTATCTTTCCCACCACATTGACACACAGGGAAACGGGTGCCCATAAAGAAACTATATAATATTGCACAGAGGTTGATGTTTTTATAACCTGCTTCCCCGCGAGCACGTAAAGTTTTAGCTGAGTCTGAGTCTCTATACTCTAACTGTCATATATACCCTGCATATTTCTATTAAGATTAAAACTTCACACACACACACACACACACACACAACGCAGCAATGCCTTATTACAACACAAACTAACACCTAAAAGAGGCTCAATTATTTTGGAATAAATAAGTTGGTTTTACAATAAATAAAACCAACCCTGCTTATTTGACAATGTAATTGATGAATAATCATTATAACGACATTGACTATATGATCAATTAGTTAGATCGATGTTACCGATTGGTTATTTGATTATTTTCTTGATTGATCATTGCTTTGTCCATAAGAAACGTATTTTCTGTGAAATACTCTAAACGCTTATTTAGTCAGATCAACAAAACCAAACCTTAAAATTTAAAGTTTATTATGATATGATACAGAAAATCCTCACATTTACCATAAATTTAAAAAGTGAAAAATCTAAATAGTTGCATGTAGATTTTTGTTGTCAATCAGCAGATTCTTTTAAAAGCAGATTAAGTTAAGTTTACGTTTGTATTATTTCTTATACAACTTAATTTATGCGTTAAACAAGCTGATTTTTCAGAATACAGGACTAGGTGGTGAATATCCCATGTACATCTTCTAGTCCTATATTCTAAAAACGAATTATTTCCTGGATGAGATTTGAGAGTTCTTGTAGCATTCTTCTCTAAAAAAAAATCAGACTGAGAGTTTAAGCGTTTCTTGGAGCACAAAAAAGAAAGTTAGAAAACACTGTATCACATACTTCCCTACTAAGTCTCATATAAAACACGGTACATTTGTTCCTTCATCAAGATGTATTTATGCGTTGCCACCCACGTCTCTAAACAGATGAACCACAATGAGCAAAACGAGGCAGGGTGGGGCTTTTTTATTTTTTTCCTCCCGACCGACTCCTCCAAACATTCCCACACAGAGTTTCCCGGTAAGCCAAAGAGAAAAATGTCTCTGCAGTGTCTGTCTCCAGAGCTACAGTTTCAACACACAGGCTGGAAATCCCTGTGCTTTCCAAAGAGCTTTCCTTAAGGCCACGGCTATGAATTGATACCCCACTGCTGCATTACTCTGGGCCACCAAGCACAATACGAGGCAGGAATCCTAATAATAATAATAATAATAATAATAATAATAGGAGGAATTGCTGTTTCTTTTCCACCCTCATAATGTCAATAACCTCGGTGGGCATGAGCAGTAAACTTAATGTGTGCAAGTCCATGTTTGGATATACGGGCCGTGTTCACACACACACGCACACACACACAGCATAAGCGCACACTTTGATGCTCAGCCTCCCAGCACTACTGGTGTTTTTAGAAATGTTTCCGTCAGAACACCCTCTGCCTCTCCTGACATGAACAACTGAGATGCAACCTGCCGACCCTCTGAGGCTCGGTGCACGCTCAATCAGAAACATGATATGGCCCAAGGCTCTGTGCTGAGGTCACTGCTGGAGTCGTGAAGACTGATCATGCATGAGGTAGCAACACACAGTGTTTCACCCACTAATGTGCCAAGCTAGCCATGCTGCTTTCTACCGATAGTATTCTGCTGCACAGAACCTGAGCTCAACCTCCCGAGGAAAACCGCACTCTACCTCAAACTCTGAGTTCCGCGCAGTGAAATGGGAAGTGGAGGAAAAAAAATATTCAGGCACAGCCGCTCAGAACAACCAGCACCTCCTGCAGCTGTCAAACATTGTGACTTATCTGAGGATTCTGTGCCGTTAGACAATGACACTGTTGTGATCTGAGGAGCGATCCACTCTAATCAAGATGACTTCACTTCCGTGCAACCCCGGGTTGCCGGCAAAGTCTCTTAAGTGGCCCCGGCATCGCATTTCATTAGTGAAACCGGCCTTTAAAGTTTAATCTACTGTGCAGTCATTCTTGATTTTCAAACCGCATCCTCCCCCACACACACCCCCCACCCCTCTCCACTTCAGAGTGACTCTCACACGTGTCTGCAGCGTGTTAATCAATAATAAAAGTAGTCAGGGAAGTCAGACCCACTGTCCTTCAAAATCTCTCTAATGCCGCTCTGCTTGACAACAGCAGACAGCGCCGCCTGCGTCCCAGTCTTCATTCACCTCACAAAATACCACCCTAAGCCTCATCTGTCATGTATCGGCTGCAGCCTAACATTTCACTTTGTTTGGCAGACATTGATTTTTACCTCCAAGGTGTTGTCAAGGAGGCATCCGACTCACGCACACCTCCCTGTGTTGTCTCTCAGGAGGCTGCTTTTGGAAGGAAATCGCAGGAGCACACACAGACAGAGGAAAGCTCAGAGAAACGACTGTATTTGAAGGCAGCCTAAATTATTGCCAGATCTGTCGAATAAGGACACTGGTGATGGGGATGAAATGTGAAAACTACGAGCTCATCACAGCCGAATGTCTATGTGCCTGTTTTGTGGCTTATCTAAATCGGTCTTGTTCACACTGCGCTCAGAGGCTCATATATACAGATTCAAATATATAAACTGTAAATGCACATAAAGATGCAAGCTGCATAGAAGCATCAGATCAGCAAGTGAGGATCTATGAGACGCTGCCAGCCATGCTACGCTCAGATGCTCCATCCATATGTCGGGGGTGTTTTCCAACACAACAAATCCGATAAAGACGCTTTATTAACTTTAGTCTTAGCTCAGCCTCCACCTCACCCCTGTGCGCACACAAACACACACACACACACACACACACACGAAGGGACACGTTTGCAGCCTAGTTGAGCAACACTTTATATTCATTAAGTGTCAGGAGGATATAAAATATCGGGTTTAAAAGAGCAACAGTACATCTTGTTTTAAAACATAATTTGGCAGCACAGAGCAGAGATTTATGAGGAAGCCTTGAAAGAAGCATCTTTCCACAATTCCACAATAGCATATAAACACCGGCAGCAACACTGATGTTAATGAAGCACACTTGTTTAGCACTTTTAACTCAATTTGCACTGAGGTACAATGATGCAATCCATTTAACAATCCAAAGAAACCTTTTTAAGAATTAAAGCAACACTGGGCTATATTTTTTTTGTTAAAATATCAGCTTCAAAAAGAGTTTGTCATTAAAAACCAGCGTTTATCTCCAATATTCAGCAGGAAACTTTTAAAATACAAAGAATTCCAAAAATACTTTGATTGTTTTGTTACAGCTGCAGCTGTTCAGGTTCTGGAAGCCGAGGATCATGGGTAATGTCCACATTTCAGTTGTGTTTGGGTTTCAGCCTTGGTCAAAACGTTCTTCTTGAAAACGTCATAATTACACAGAGCCCAACAGACATAATCTCGATGTGTGGCTGCAGGGGGCGCTGTCCCTAATTAAAGGGCAATCGCGTTGCTTTTCGATTTATTAAAAAGTAGCAATGCAGCTGCCATTACTTCTGGTCCAGAGCAAATATGATAGAGGAATTAACAACATAAATATATGATATAAATAACTTTTCTGAAGTATCTCGGCCGTCTGAGACGAGCAGACAAACAAACATTACAGTCGACAGGGATGATAGAAATCTTGCAAATGGCAAATCCTGCTTCGTGTAACTGCTGCAGTGATTTGCTGCAATGAGCCTTCCTCTCCTCTCCGGGATCAATCTCAGCCCCATTTTGATAATTTGTTGGAAAAAAAATATAAGCCATAATCATAGTGTGAGCATCTCTCGCTCTTTTTCCAAATGGACTCCACGGACAGAAAGAGACATAGAAAGAAAGAGAGAGGAAGGGAGGGAGGGCTTGGCTGTGCATCTCTTGGCTGCTTGCACAAGAGGAAATGTACGGGCATCTTGAGCCTGCTGTGTTTTTAAAAGCTTGATGTAAATATCCTGATTATTTATGAAAATGAAAGAGACAGCTGGAGAACAACTACATCTTGTAAACGCACGACAGAGTGGTTTCCTAGAGTTGACTTAAGGGGGGGATATTCAGAGCAAAAGAACACTCTGAATTTCCAAAATTAAAGTCGTAAATTTAAGAGAAAAAAATTGAATATTCTATGAGATTACAAAATCATAAATATGCGAGAGAAACTATTACATTCTCTGAGATTAAAGTCACAATTTCACAAGTGGGGGTTTGTGTCAGGGAACAACATCACTTAATTTTGAAAAGGCCACTTGCTGAGTATTTTAACTGCAGCAGTTAACTAAAACTTTGCAACCAGATTCAGTAATAAAGTAATATTTACGATTTAACTTTAAGAATATAGAAAAAAGTTATTTTCCCAGAAAACTTTAATCTTATATATGTATAACCTATCTTATATTCATACTATGTGATCTACTATTATGCCCCTTCACCAGCTCCACAACTTTCATATTATTATTGTTTTGTTTTTGTAAACTACTATGGCTTTAATACACTGTTGTTGAATTTGTCCAGAGTTAAAAGGTTCAGTTCCCGCAGCAGCTTAATATGTTCATTGTGCGAGATGCTTAACTGGTTGTTATTCACTCTGGAACAACGTCAACTAAATGTTTCATAGGCAAAATGTATTTTTACTGCAGCTAATAGCACAAGTAGCAAAAACTATCATTCAGGCTAATGGCTGCAAATGCAATCATTGCTACTTAATGGCTTTGACGAGTATATGTATAATACACTAACGAAACTGATGAGGAAACGTCTGTCTCCTTAATGGAACAGAATCTGCATCTATCTCCGCTGGAGCTCTTTGCGAGGCGACTGTGAATTATAATTTTGTTTCCGTCCAAAGAGCGACTGTGCAGATTTGTGCAGGCAAATTCCCACATGTAATTATCTTAGGTAAATGTGTGTGTTTGTGCCGGCAACATGATAATATGTGGGTGGGCAAATGAGTGCTGTGAGGGCAGCGGAATGGCAGGAGAGAGGTAACAGACGTGTGTGGAGAGGCTCCATTATGCTTCATCATTTAGCCTCTTCACACGACTCCGCGGGGCGGCTGCATCGTGTGCATATCTGCAGTTGTGTTGCTGCACTTGTAAACTATGCAATTGGATGTTTTCGTGCCGCAGCAGGCATCAGTTAGCACCTCTCTCACGCCTCTACATCTGAAATGCATTAAATCTGCTCGTGTGCCGCTCGCAACTGGATGCAAATTTGTCCCCGACAGTACAGCCTGAAAGAAAGTGTTTAACAGTGTGGAGCTTGTTTGCCGCTCACCTGCTCAGATGTTGTGCTTCTTGGTTACTGGAAGTCGTATTTTATCTGTGCTGGTGGATTATCTGCAGCAGCTATGGAAGGGGGTCTTTGCCTGGGATGCACCTTGATTTTTTTAAAACACATGTTATCTTTCATAACACTCAATACTGAATTAATTACACCTGAACCACTGCTGGGCTTGTTGTTTTTTTTGGTCAAACGCAAGGATAATGAAATGTGTTGAAATCGCATAAGCCCCAGATACAACTGCACAAAGGTCGAGATTTCAGTTTCATGGCTGAGTGCGATAAATTGTGCTGGAAAATGTCTCATCAAATTTCACTAGTCATGCTGAGAGCTCACCCGATTTCACCCCCCCCCCCCCCGCCCCCCTGTCTGTACCTGACAATCACTGCAGGTGAATTTCATTTGCAGTTTGAGAATTACAGAGAGACTTCCAAATAAATGGACATTCTGCTTTGGCTTTTCGAAGAAAATAGGAGGAAAATACAGAAACTATCCAAAAGCACTTGTTTATATCGTGTCAGAGCAGGAGGTGAGGTGGGGATTAGTGTTGTCCAAGGTTATCGACTTTGACAATAGAGGTTTAAAATTAAACATGACGTTCCATAACTTCCTTAATTAACTCACAAGGCTTTCAGTTGTTGTGAACTTACTAATTTCTCCATCGCAGGGCCTGAAGCTGAGAAAACCCTCGAGCGTAAAGGCTGTTTTTTAAAGGTGCTGCGGAGATGAAGTTATAATGTGAAGTAAACATGTTCTGCTGTCACTTCTCTTCTGTTCAAACGACAGCTTGATGCGGTCGCCCGACCGGCGCCGGCCCGCCTCTCAGCGGCGCACGCAGCAGAACGCCAACGACTGGGAAGCGTCTCCGCGGTGGAAGCCACTGATCGTCTTTCAGATTGGGTCTAATCGTGTTTGCTTTGCCCCAATTAGATGGGGAGGGAGGCTGTCAACACACCAGCCGGCTCACGTCTCCTCCTCCGACTGTCCCCGCGCTTCTCCACCCGCTCACCAAATGGTAGCAGTGGGAGGCAGAGGACGGTCCACGCTCACACCCGGCTGAGTCACTTCACACTGGAATACATCCATCAGAATTAGGATCATAAAAAGCCAAGACGAGGCTGACAATGGAAACTGAGGAGTGAAATCTGAGAGAAGAGGGGGGGTTGGGGTGGGCAGCATATGGCGTCGCAAAACCATAAGTTGTCTGTTGATAAAAGGCAGCAGCTGGTTAAGTTTCCTGGCTGGGATTAATACTGTATGACTACACCGTGTATTCTTTACTCCTGACCAGATTCAAACGACTCGCAGACGTATTGATACAGCGAAACCCACAGTTGGCACCACAGTCTCCAGTCACACTTGTTTCCAGTGTCACGTTTCAGCCATAACACACAATGTGAGGCCGCTATTTTCATGAGAATTCCTCGTGCGTATTGATGTCATATTTTCCCTTTGCCTGCAGAAGCTCCAGCCCCATGTGTGAGGCCTCATCCAGGCTATTAACCCTTTTTGTTTTATTTTTAAATTGCATCAACTCTGATACAGATGCACCTGGCGTCCACACTAAGCCCTGGAGTTTTAGTTTGAAAACTCCAGGGCTTAGTCCGGACAGGCAGAAACTGAGATGTTTTGAACACCCTCTTGCTAATTGGGTCTTTCTGGTCATAACGTGGCCTTTGCTAATTCGTCAGGCTCCAATCACTCGGCTACCAGTGTACAACACAACATAAATCCTCCATTACAAGCGCTGCAGTTAAATTTACCATTTTACAAGCATACAACAGCTTAAATGCAGAGGAGACGATTATTATGGGATCAATTCCTATGTACATGTGCGTGATTAGTGTGTGTAAGTGGTCATATAATATGTGTTTTAAGGCATATAAGTATGGATGAGTATTAAAACAGACACGGAGCCACAACCCGCATGTGGAAAGAGTTTAGTGTGGATGTTTCCCGAAGCTGCATCATAACAGGATTGTCCACTTTAACACAATAAGCAACGCAGCAGTTTGGAAAGTCCCAAGATGATATGCTTCACACACAATCTGTGACGCTGGACAGGATCTGATACCACAGCTAATCACCCTCACAAACACACACACACACACACACACACACACAAACACACACACACACACACACACACACACACACACACACACACACACACACACACACACACACACACACACACACACACACACACACACACACACACACACACACACACACACACACACACACACACACACACACACACACACACACACACACACACACACAACAACAACAATATGCCTTCTCCCTGGCGTCAGCACAAACATGAAATCTTATCTGATTATTCACATTGAATTATGATAATTCATCACACGAAATGATTATTCAACACCGGTGAGACGTGCCCCCCCCCCCCCCCCCCGTGAAACCTCGACATGCTCCTGACGCTGTGCAAACGCTGGAAGACGATGAACGTTGACCCCCGTCCTGATGTTTATTCAAGGCACCGTCAATAACGTGTAATCCCTATGATTTAGTTCTGCCACATTCAGAGGAAGGCCACTTTGTCTCCTACATATTCATCGCCAACTTGTATTGACTTAATGTCTTGTCTGGCTAAGTGTACAATGGGAAGTGCCATACCTGCAGGATCAGTCAGTGGGAATATAAGCGGAGGGGAAATGCATACAGGAGATTCTGGGATTAGCTGTGAAAGCTAGTCTGCTAACTCTGTGTCGGGTGGGGGGGGGGCTGGCTGACAAGCTGGGACTAACTTTCAGGCAGATGTTTGGCAGAAAAGCTTACAGCAGTGTCCTAAGGAGAGAGAGAGAGAGAGAGACAGAGAGAGAGAGAGAGAGAGAGAGAGAGAGAGAGAGAGAGAGAGAGAGAGAGAGAGAGCGAGAGAGAGAGAGAGGACTTTGAAGTGCCCCATGTTGTCGGTGGCTGCCGTTCAAAGACACACACAAACACTCGCGGCATCTCCAAACTCCACGGGTCCTACCTGTGGCGAGCCAACCTGTGGTTACAGTAGCACTTCGCAAATGGGATGTCAGCGGCTGCAGCAAGTCACGTTCACCGGGAAGCCTTGGTGTTCCCGGAGTGACAATAGAATCTCATTGTCAGGTGCTTAGTCAGATAAGGTCGCGCGGCCCGCAGGGATTAGCGTCTGCTTTTCATCAGTGTAATGCTTTTAAAAAATCAGGTTTAGCAAACGTGCGGTGGATCAACCAATTTAAATGCTAAACCCTTTTTCTCTCTAACCAAGATTGGGGCCAGGGGCTAAACACGTACAGATAAACAAATCGACCCGGTGGTAAGGACTGGGAGCGGGGGGGGGGGAAACAAATGAGTGACCCTCTGTACCTGTGTTTGTATGGGGG
Source organism: Platichthys flesus (assembly GCF_949316205.1). Lineage (NCBI taxonomy): Eukaryota > Metazoa > Chordata > Actinopteri > Pleuronectiformes > Pleuronectidae > Platichthys > Platichthys flesus. The sequence continues at coordinate 4,762,119 of NC_084952.1, read as the reverse complement.
GGGGGGGGTACTGGGCGATATGGCTCACAAAGTGCCAAGGTGAGCAGCTGAGTCCCTTGTTCGGTGCGATAATACTTCCAGTGTCAAGTTCCTTGGTATAACAAAATAATAATGCTGGATATGCAAACACAGCTTCAGGAATTTGTGATAACAGCAGTAGGAGGCGGTTTTGAAATGTCACTGGTTTTGTCTTTAACGTAACGCAGTCGGAAAAAAATAAGCCTCTTGTATGTACAGTAGCTAAACGCACCGCCGCCGCCCACAGGAGCAGTGGAATTAGAAGCCGGCTGGATCACGCTGGGAAGTGACATTACTCTGTGAGAGCGGCATAATGATCGCTATCAATCTCTTCATTGTCGAGTCACATTACCGGGATATCTGGGAGGAGCACTGTAAAGAAGGGGGAAGGAGACCGCCGAGAGACATCCTCCACCGCGGCGGCCTGGCAGTGCATTAATCACCAGCACGTGGAGGGACCCTCTCTCTCTGCGACCGGGCCGAGCTCTGTCAGAGTAAACACCAGCCAATAGAGACGCTGCTACATCGGAGGGGGGGGGGGGTTCCACCACGTCTGCAAAGCGGGCCAGCTTTCCTCTTTGCAACGCACACGACTGTCACATTTCTTTTCTCTCTCCCACCTCATTTCAGATTCACAGTTTTCTCTCAGGCCATTTCAGAAAAACGTGTCAGTTGATATCTTCTGTCATCTTTCTGAACAAACGCGTAGCCGGGCAGGATTTGACAAAACCGTCATTACTTTATAATCAGCCAGGCTCGACGGCGGTTTTGCTTTTTGCCGCAGACGCATAACCAGTCGACGAATCACTGTGTTTAAAAACACCAGCACATCTGACATGCACCATGAAACAGCTGGATGGACGCTCCACCAGTTTTCAAAGCCTGTATGAAAAGGCAAATCCCTGAGAACTGGCAGCGTCTTCAGCCATTAACTCCATCAATCTGAGTTTGTTCCATCAGTTTCAATTAGTACGACCGCCGATACAAGTGTCCAGCCTGGGGGGGGGGGGGTTGAGTGGGTGGGTGGGGGGGGACATTTTTGGAAATGAATTTTCTTCTTTCTTTTTTTTCTCAGTGATTTCCTTCGGTCTGGTATTGCAGCACACATGTCAAGTGGTTTATGAAACACCCATTCCCTTACTCCGCAACTGCCGTCTAAATAATGAATACTCTGCCACTTGCAGCAATCCTCCTGCTGCCATCACCCAGAAATAGAACAAAGTCAGACAGGACACTCCTTCTGTCTCTCTTGCACTTTCCAAAACAAATAATGCAGATTTCCTAGGGAAAATTATATATAATAACCACCCCTCCAATCGTACCACACATTAATTTACTCGCCCCAGTTCTAATTCCCTCCCCTCCAAAATGGTTTTTAGTGTGAATAGTGTGAACTATTGTGTTGATTCGTCATTCTTGGCCTCATCTAGGTCGTGACATCAAAGTTTTGCCCGGGATCCATTTGAAGGCAACATCAAAGCGTGGGTAAGCCGAGCGATTTCAAAAAGGCATCGGGAGGTAACCAGGATGGTACAGTAACTGTGAAGGGCACCTCTGGGCGGCCTGTGATGGATGATGAGGAGGAAAGACAGAAGGGCAGAGCGAAGCAGGCGAGAGGCGGAGGAGATGGGCACAAAGAGAAATTACAGGGGGGAGAGAGGTGAGCTTACTTTAGAGGTATCCTTAATTAGATGGAATGTTTGCCCTCTTCCACAAATTCCTTTATGTGGTGCCAGGAAAAAAAAGACCAAAGCTGATGAGTCTGGGGAGAACTATCTGCCTAAGTGGCCTTTTATTGAGGGATAAAAAGCTCGTCTTCGCCTCTGTTCCCATCCCCTGCCCCTGATGGTGGAAGAAGTGAAGGCAAATGAAAGGAGGGGCCAGGGATCTCTGACGCGCCCCATTGTATGCAGATGCCATGAACAGGACCAGCCATGGCAGATGAAACCTGTGGGCTGCCTTTTGAGATCGCAGCCAATTACGACCAGGGAAAACAAACAGGAGGGAGGATGCCCACAATTTAACACATATCTGAATAAGCTAGGATATAGGGGTATTTTGTCAAGCCTGAATATCCAGCCCTTATCTCTACTGCTTATCCTGTGAAGGTCACAGGGGTGGGAACTGGTGCCAATCCCTGCTGTCACTGGGCGAGTGCTGGGGCACACCCCGGACAGATCGCTGGCACATCGCAGGTTGAACATCCGGACAGAAACAACCATTTACACAATCAACCCTAATCACAAACCTAATCTGTCTCTGGACTGTGGGGGAGGAAACCCCATGGAAACACAGGGAGAAGAGTCAAACTCCACACAGAAAGGCTCGCTAATTAGGATTCAAACCAAGAACCTTCTTGCACAATCCAGCTCTCGTCTGAAGATTCACTCCAAAAGGATATTTAACACGTTATCGCCATATTACAATCAAAGAATTCTGGTTAAATGTCAATGAAATTGGAACGAAAGAGAACCCGCACACAGCTATGATCATCTGAGCAGGTGAAATACGGCTTTCATCTAAAGAGGTGGCATAGTTTGGTGCTTGCAGCGGTGCTGATTGATCAAGTGCCGCGCTAATGAAAGCTGGGAGACTGAGGGAGATTAGATGGCTGCTAAGCTTTGACCCTGGACGTGGAAAACAGCAAGGGCCGGGGATTGCCATCATAAAGCAGCTAAATGGCTTATTTCACCTCCAGCTCTGGTCGCCACCCACTGGCCTCGCTGTTTTGATAATGACACCCGTAAATGTCCGTAGTAAACAGGCTGAGGAGCAGGATCCCACATTACACCAGGCGGGGGGATCATTAACTCGTGAATCCTGGTCACTATACGGCGAGACAAACACACACACAGTTAGTTATGCGTTGCAAGAGAAACAAACACGGACACAAATAGACTGAGACTCGCTGCAAAGTCTGAAGTAACTTTTTACGATGCTGAGTTTTGAGGAAAAGTTTCCTGTGTCCCGTGGTGGTTTTAATAAGGTAGCCATCGTGGTTAGTGTGCAAGGTCGGCGTAAACACTGAATACACAGAGGTCAAATATGAAAAACATGGAATATCAAACAAACAACACAACAAAGTATAAGCATTCAGAATCCAGTCAGCCTCACCTCGTTTTCAGGACATATGGGAGTAAACTACACAATTTATTGTGAGAAGATAGACTCAAATGAGGCTACTGGGAGGCATTCTGCAGGGGGTGAAGAGTTTGAACTGGTCTGTGACCAGTGACCAGTGACGGTCAACACTGAGTTTGCCCTCCAGACCCGGGGGCGGGTTTTCGAATAAATTCATAAATCTGCATAACCACAAAATATGCAGTTAACGGCCTTGTCCACGAAGTAGGATGAAAAGAAAAAGGATAAAAAAAGTAAATTTATGTTAATTCATGTGCACACAGGGGTACATATACAAGTCAGTATTTATAAGTATATACATATATGCATATCTGCTTGGAGACTTATCGACTCTCACTTACAAAACACATGTTGTTCTTTTTAACTCCACTACATCAATCTGAAAGCTGTGTGAGCTAATTCAGACATTACAATATTTACATAAAACATACAATACTTAATGTAGTGTTTCAAGTTGTTTCACATTTATGAAGTCACCCCAGTCCACAATGTTAGAGATTAAAATACAGAACCTTTCTATCAATACATATATAAAAGAAGTTATTCAACTTCACCCCACCCACCTATAACTCTGCATCACTAATAATCATAAACTTTCATAATCCGTAACAATAATTCAATATTATAACATGTCAGGCCTCAGTTAGTTTGATTTTGCTTGAGATTGTTTTAACAAATAAGCAGGACCTTTACTTGTTAATGAGTATTTATGACTGTGTGGCATTGCTTCTTTCTTGTAAATGAATAATGAAATATAGATAATACAGACAAATGTAATGCAGTTTTAATAACAGTTAGTATCTTCAGATCTGTGGCGACTGGAACCCTGTTGTAAGTGAAGCCACCGAAAGTGCTTTGCTTTAACTTATTACAAAGTTAATGTTCATTGCACAGTGTAATGGCTTTAGAATAATGACACCATCAGCGATTAGATTGGTTCCCTCTTCGACTCACAATCATTATTTAATTCTGTCAATTCCGCCACCAGGACATTGTGTTACCAGAGCAGGAAGAAAAGAGCCCTCATTGTTTTTTCTCTGGCAGCGATCGGAGGCTCCCCCCCCGGGAAACTCGAACACAAGACGAAGGTGGATCAACTGCTTACATTAGAAAACGACATCATGAAATAAAAACAGAGCCCTGTTCGCCAACAAGCCAAAGACAGAGAGAGGTAGAACAAACCTGGGACAGGAACACAAACTGGATGGATTGAGTTGTCCTCCACCTCTATCACAACACTGAGAGTGGCTCACAGCTCCAAAGCGGTTTGGGAGCTTAGAGCCACAATCAGCCGCACTCGGTGCATCCCCGCCATCGAGATGACACATTACAGGAAACCTGCCATCAGACGGAATTTCCCCGTGTTTGACAAGGTGAAGAAAATCCAGTGCAAGAGCAAAGTGAAGTGTTTGTTTTTAGAGGGACTCCGAGCGACCGAGTCCCCGGTCGCTCGGAGTCGCACAGCCGCACCGTGATAACAAGTCAACTTCAGTCAATCACGAATCGCAGGCTTTAATTACCCCCCCCTGAAAGTTAAGTTCAGGAATTGTGTTTATATTTCAAATGATATAATTCCAAACAATCAATTAATTTTCAGAATTGATTTTTTGGTCCCCCCCCTTTGTAATTATGTTTCATTTTTAATTAACCGCTCCCAATAGACACTGGTACAGGCTTAAAGGTGGGCTGATTTCTCATCCACGTTATGTGACTGAGTTTTAATTAAAAACAAGGGTTCAGTGTCTCCCAGATGACATCACTCTGTGGACAATTTCACACTCACATGCTCCTCAAAAAAACCTATTAAGATTAATTTCAGATGTGGATATGAAGATAATGTGAAATAGGAAAAACATATTGTCTGTCACCTGTCTCTGCTGAGGAGGCGGGTTCAGGGAACCAGCGACCTGCTAACAGGTGAGTGTGTTCACAGATTGTACTGCATGTACATTACATATGTATACATTCCGGTAGATTACAGTATGTGTGTGTATACATGATTCCTTTGATTAAATATGTAAACACAAAGATTTCCTGGTTCTTTTTTTCCCACATGTTTGCCCTGTGGGTGTTTTCTTAGTCGTTATGTTGAGAATACGATGATTAGTGAACTAATAGGATATTGAGCGACTTCTTTCTGATGTTTATTATTGGATAATAAAGCTGCTGACATGGTTCCTAGCCAGACACGAGTCTAGCACAACATGTACTCGGAGATCGAGCCCCGTCCAATGAGCAGATGCAGCCCTCATTCAGACATTACATAAATTAGGCAACAGTTCACCCTTTCACGACATAAATTATGGAACGATTGATCGCAGAAACCGCATCATAACGCTCAGAAGCCTTTTCTTGGCAACGGCGCTCGTCGGTGCCGAAAGACCTGACGTGTGTTTGCCAGTAAGCCTTAAGAGGAGAACCCGACTGGCAGAGCCGCCTGGTGAAACACGAGATAAGAGAACTCAAATAAAAAAAAATCACCCAGACCCCAACTGTTAATGCGAAGGCCGAGCAGCTTTGGTCCATCGAGAAAACCATGAATCAAAGAGCGATGCCTGTGCACACTATTGATAGTCCATCAGGCCGTTATGATTTATGATGCCGGAGTCATTAATGCAATTCTGATTTCACATTTACTAAATGCCACCATTAAGACTTTACCTCTCCTGGAGGATGCACCACCACTCAGCATGTATGGAGGTACATTCGCCTCCTCCGCCTCCAGGGACGCAAACCCACTTTTCAATGTAATTACCTCTGACACATATAAAGATGGCTGGATCACAATATACCCACCTCCTCAGCAGCACGCCCCCACCCCCTCAATTACCCCCCCCTGCACGCTGCTGCACAGGCAAACACATGTAGCTGAAAGTCTGCAACTGCAAAGAGCCCCACCGGCACCGTGAGGCTGCGGCTTTTAAAAAACACACGACTGATGAATGTTAAAAAGAGCAAATACATGCATAATCGAAATTAATCATATCCTGCTTATAGAGAAAGCTAAAAATATACCTCCCCTGCTCAGTGCTGCACCTCACAGGCCTGCAGAGTAAGTCACTGTGACGCCTGGTGTGGTGCAATGCTCGGGGGGGGGGGCTCCCTCACGTCTACCTGCTTGCATCTTACCTGTCACCTGTGAATGTGACGTGGGGATGCCACGGTGTGACCCGTCGCAGCACTCAGCCGCTCGGCTCTGCCTACACCGGCCACCACTCACTACACACCAATTACTCTTTGTCTTTGTAGCCATTGGTCTGCTAAGCACTTCAATCCATCTCTGTCTGCGAGGGCCGTGACGTCAAACCCGGAATGATTAATCAAAGGCAAGTCAAAGCCCGAAAAGCAACACCAAGGGTTCCCTCCGTTTGCATACGTTACCCAGAATCCTTCATGGGTGTCATGTTGAGACAATGAATGTGAGAGGAATTCTAAAAGCAGCAGCAGCAGCAGCAGTTCCTTTTTTGGGAGCAAGAGCCAAGAAATACAACTACAATGTGTTATCTTTCTGATGCGGTTTAGAAAGCTCCAGGCGATTTACTCTAATATTGTATTTCATACAAATTCTGAAAAACCTTTTGCTCCATTTGTTCCTCATAATCAGGCAGTGTTTCTGACGATGTGTGAGAAATATACTCATGAGAACTTGAATTCCAACACAAAACCCCTCATTAAAGACACTGTGAAAACATCTTGACCCTGATTTAGTCTGACCATGTGCCTCCAGCTATTCCTCAGTGCAAATACCCCCCCCCCCCCAACACCTGCAGGACATATAGTCTTTAGGACAAATGCACAACACTGTGTTATCAATCTACATGTGTTAGGCTGCAGAGCCATTTAAAACACAGCACACAACGCCCCCTCATAAGAAGAAGAAGAAGATCCACGAGGGGATTGGAAGGAATACAAAAGACTGTATATCTCTGCAGTAACAATAAGGCCTGTGGCTGGCAGAAGAGCCGCCCGAACACAGCCCTGGTTATGCATTAAACATTATCCCGCCACATCCAAGTTGTTGACAGATGCACTGCGTGTGTGCAACTCCAGATTTTTAATGTCCGGCACGAAAAAAACAACCCCTGATACAAAATGCAGTGGAATCAGACACAGATATGAATCTGGGTTAATTCCCCCCCGGCTCGTTGTGAGAAGGACGACAAAGAAGTTGGTGTGTTACCTCAAAAGAAGGCGTGTGGCAATCCCCCCCTCACTGAGGCTCTACTGTATCAAGGTCCACTTCTCCGGCTGCGATGCTGCTTTGTGCCGGATTTACAAGCTCTCCGGATTCCCCCTCCTCTCTCCCCTCTCCTCTGCTGCCACACCAGCCGCACGCTGCACGAGAACACCACCACAGCACCGGCACATGGACGCCACTCAAACGATGTCAGAAGGGTTAAAACCTAGTGGACCGGAAAGTCACACCAGCGACGCTCTACTTGCCAGCTATACGGCTGCCGCACTCACCGCCAGCTCTTCACCACCTCCTCCTCCTCCTCCTCCTTTTTTTTCCCCTTTTTCTTTAAACTCACCCTATCTCACGGGCTTCTCCTCCCCCTCCTCCTCCTCCTCCTCCTCCTCCTCCTTGTGCGAGATGGTAGACGAAAGGCGCTGGGCGATTTGCACCACTCTATCATGGATCGTGTTACACTGTCTGGCTGTAGCGGCGGTCACACATGATAGGCTAGAGGAGCTTCGCGTGTGTGTTTACCCCATAAAAAGAAGTAGTGGGAGAGGAGGAGGAGGAGGAGGAGGAGGAGGAGAGGGAGGAGAGGGAGGGAGGGAGGCAGAGGTAGGCTGCCTCCCTTAAACCCCCCCCCCCCCCCCCCCCAAAAAAAAAAAACCCTGGATAGGTCTCCAGAAAAGATTACCGAGCTGTAGGTGACGGGGCTTTTTTGACGTAGGACCTTGGCGTGGATTCATGAGACGGTCGCTGAGTAGCTGTAAGTGCCACTTTTCAAACGTCTCTCCTTCAGTGTGACGTTTGATGAATCACACGTGAGGCTTTATCTTTGCTTTGCTTACACCACGCACACCAAAGACCCTTTTGTCTGGACTCACACGTTTAATGTCTCGTGACGTGTGAGGCTCGTTAAAGAACAGCGGTCGGGCAGATGCGATAAAAACAACCACAGATCCAAGAAATGTGATAAAAAAAAAATATGAAAAGCCTCGTCTTCCATTGAAAATGCTCCTGTCACATCGTGATGTTTTGATCAGAGTCGAGTCTGAACACCAATAATTAGTCAGACTCGCCCCAGTCGATGTTTTGATCTCATCTCGCCGGCTAGTCTCAAAGTTGTTTATTTACTTTTGACAACATCCTTAAAAGGGTTTGTGAAAGATGCAATGAGAAAAAGAGTTTATTCAGTAAATTTGAAATGCTGTTGTCCTCATTATCTTATAACAGAATTGCCTCCTATAGCGTAAATACAGGGTCATATCTAGTTCACAGTTCCAATATGTATCCCTGATGGATATATATAGCATCTGCTGCTATCAGGGAAATATTTAGGTCGCGTAGTTTCCCTGAGCTTGATTGCATTATACCGTCTCCATCAAATATAAATGTGTACACGGATTGATTGATTAATAGAATATCAGCAATTGGTGTGTCCATTACTTTTTCTATTTGCCTGGCCCAAATGAAAAAGATTAGCCTCTTGCTTTCCCGTGAAACAGACAATATAAGTCGCTTCCAGTTTTGCACATTTAGTCAAACTCTGCCCTCTATTAGCGACTCGCACACCGGTCTAGACTTCGTTCTTCTAAAAGCAACCTAGACCAAGTCAGTTTCTCAGTTACAAGTTTCAGACGTGGGTAAAGTAAATTAAAGCGGAAACTTTCCTTTAAAAAAACTAAGAAAAATACTAGGTCAAATTAATTTAACTAACTTTCCTCATAGCATTTCTGACGGCAGCTTTAACTGGTTCCCTAAGCATTTTATTTACATTTCCATAAAGATGGTGGGCTCACAGTGGGACGATTAATTAAATAATGATCAAAACCCGAAGAAACAAAGATCTAGATATCCTCATCTGTCCCTGGCATTGCTCAACCATAACAAATAGTGGATCCTACACAGGCCCGGCCCGAGGCATAAGCGATACAAGCGGGCGCTTGGGGCCTCCTGACCGCCAGGGGGCCCCCTATCGGAAAAAAAAATTATAATTAAAAATAATTTAAATAATAATAATATTAAATAACTTAAACAAGTGACCTGATTGAATGAAATAAAGAATACATCTATACAAGAAAATTCTGATTTTACGATCAATATATCTGCCAGCGTACAAGTCATGCATATCAACTGCGTGCTCAATCTGCTGACAGATAATTCGCAGTCATAGACAGACACTGCATAATACTCAAGGTTAAATTGGAAGGGACATATATAAGCATGTCATCTAAAAGGACGTATCTCTCTGGTGCCCAAAAACGGAAAAAGAAAAGGACAGAAGATGAGAAAAAAGAGCAAGATAAAGGTATGATTGCATGATTATTTAAAATATGTGTTGAACTCATTTGAGGGAGGAGCAGCTCAAGCTATCATAGGAGTTAGCTAGCTAGCTAGCGAGTTAATGTCATCTTATATTTGACATCACATGAGCTATATTCATCAACAGTGTATGTATCTCATTAATATACATTTATCTAGGTGTATATGTCAACGATATTGGCAGTGTTTAGGATGTTCAATCAAACATGTACTGCTAGCTCTTGCCAGGCTTAATCTAACGTTAGCTCGCTGACTGAGGTGGACATTAGCACTAGTAGCTAGCTACATGAAAACAGTACTGTTTTATAAATGTGACATAGTGGTGAGTCTGACAGCGACTAAGTGCAGAGTCTTAGTCCGTGAGATATCGGTTTATATTGGAGGAAACAGCCAAAGGTGAACTTAACCTTCTAGGTGTAAGGGATGCAAGCTAGCATTGCTGTGCTTGTGCACGTTAGTAAAAGTGACATCTCAGCCAAAGATGGAGCACAATGTGCGCTCTGCTCTAAGATCTTTGTTGAGAGATGGCCTATTGGTCTTTATGAGAAAACACCATGTTGAAGTGAGGAGACGTCTGTGATAAAAATATACTTATATTGTATTAATATTATATTTAGGATGTTAAGTGTTCACCACACTGCAATTAGGCTGTGCCTTATTTTGCCTCACTAGAATAGGAATGGTTACGTGTGGAATTGTTTGTTAATGAGTGTAAGTAATGATGGCAAAATAAACTAATTTTTCATAAACTCACTATCAACTATGCACTTTTGCAATGTTATTTTTTCAGGAACACTGTTGAAGTATTTTGGAGCACAACCAACTGTACCTGCCCCCGATGTGTCATCAAGTGTCAGTGCCTCCACAGCTGATGATACAGCAGGTGAGGTTTTTCTTGATGGCAAATGGCTACATAGTCTTTTAATATGACATGACACATTTAAAAAAAAATAATTACATTTTTTTTATTTGTTGATTTATTTATTTTATCTTTGCAGGTTCACCCCCAGCAGACTTACAGTCACCTGAAAGTGAGGAAGAACTTTTACCCATTGAGGAACAGTTACCAGCATTGACAGTCACTAATACACCGACTTCAACCTCTGCCGGCATGACAGGTCAGTTAATCTAACAGTTTTTGTTTTATGTTGCCTTACTTAACTGTGAAATATCTTGTGTTATGTTATGATTCTATTTTTGTATCTAATGTCCCTACAGGTCCTTCTACAGCATCCACTGCTATGGATGTCCCATCCACTCCCTCAACAAGCACCAGCTATCAAGGTGGATCAACAGCTCCTCCAATTGACCCAGCTGAATGGTCAGCATTCCTGTCTGACTCAGAAAGGACTGATCTGGTAAGAAGAGGGCCAGTGCAAATTAGTGACACCTTCACCTTCCCCAAAAAATCAAATGGTCGAAGCTTTCATTACCATTATACGTGTAGACAATTAGTTAATGGGGTTTAAAAGGTTAATTGAATACTGAGTCACTTTCATTATTTAATCTATGTATCTATGTAACGTTCTATTTTTTATTATATTCATGCTTGTCTATTTTGGTTTTATTTTGTAATTGGAAATTGCTAACTTAATACGCATTTGCAAATTATTTATTTAATATGTTTGTGATCGTTTGTTTGGAATACAGAGGCACTATCATTATTTATTTTTTATTTTTTAATGTTATTTTTGATAATACTAATGTTTGTGTATTTTGATTTCAGTTTAAGATTGCACATTTACAAATCTGTTGAAAGATCTGTTTATTAAACTGATACTTTAAAAAAAAATACAAATGCTGTTGTATTTAATTATTTTACAATTTAACTTCAGTAAACCACAGTTGATGCTTTACTTTGAATATGAAAGTTTAAAATAAATCTGTGATCTAAGTGCCCTCTAAGGTTAAAAGGTGACTGTTTTGGTGTAAATAATGACTATAATAATACAGGGGTCTATCAAGGGACAAAAGTCTAGAATATATTTGGCATGAGAGCAACTGAATGAGCCTTCCAGGCCCAAGAGGTCAAGGGGCACTGAAGCCCAAGCCTAAGTCACCATCTCAATAAGTCAAAAAGCAAAATGCTATGAATATGCTTAAATTTAGGTATTTCCCTTCTCCAGCTGGCCATATAAAAAATACAGGAAATCACATCTACGTAATTCAGTATTAATACAATTGATAATGTCAATTAATTCATTGTCAAATCATTGTAGTGTGACATTTTTGTCAATAATCGTCGAGCGCAAATGACTCCGCTAGTGGGAGGGGGGGCCCCAATATCAAATTCTGCTTAGGGCCCCCGAAAGGCTTGGGCCGGCCCTGATCCTACACTCTTTCTTCAGACCCTCCCTCCTGTCCAAACCCCAACCTCCTGTTTGTGACACAGAAAAAAAGCTGTTTGCACAGATAGTGAAGACATCCACATTCGCGACAGCCACTTTTAACCGCAGCGAATGTGGATCAGGTGAGTTGCTGAACATCTGGGCTGATGGTTCCAGCTGATATGCTGGAGGGTAAATGAAATCCCCTGTTCTCTCAACTGAACCGGAACATAATGGGGCACTCTGGCCCCAGTGGCAAAGTCATAAAGGGACTTCCAATGCACATATATTAACTATAGTGACCTCGATGACCTTGTTCCACCTTCAAGATGAAAGGATTCCATCGTGTCTATATCGTGAAAAACTGCAGGTTATTCATGGAATTATACTGGATTTAAAACTCATTGTGTATATTCATATCTATATGAACACACTGAGTTCTCCATGAATAGTGTAGTTTGTGTATTTCTAATAAAGATGTGCACTTGCTGCTCCTCTGCCTGTCTATCCTGTGAGCAGGTTCAGGTTGCCTCCAGGTATTAAATGTGCTACACAAACAAAATGTTCTTTCTTTTCATTGACAAAATTCCGGCTGCACCTTTTCCTTTATCCTGTTCTACACGTGCTGTTTCTATGTAACTATAGAATCGCTGCTCTTTAATTTTTAAATAATCACCTGTCAAACCAAACAATACGTAGTAAAAAAATAAAAGCCCGTGTAAAACCGCTGTTGACGCAAATGTATCCACTCCGGTCTCGTAAAGTCTAATAAATCGTGCGGCACTGCTTCGTATCTTATTGCCAAATCAATGAGGCATTTCATTTCTATAATTTATCCTGCATCACTCGGCAACACTCGGCTTTCTGTAATGAGCAACAACTAAAACAGGAGCGATAAGGCGTCTTTGAAGGTGGACATCAAAAGTGACGCCTCTGGGGCCGAGAACAAGGCGGCGAATTCTTTGACATTTTCCCCAGCGCTGCCGCACACCGACTCAAAGCGCTCGGTCACGCCTGTGGGGCTCAAGTGTGGGGGGGGGGGGGGGGGGGTGGGGGGGGGGGGGGGAAGAATATGCTACAAGTGTGGACTGTGCTCCCTGTAATCCATGAGTGTCCCAGTTACGTTTGGCTTGAGTGAAAAACTCAAATCGAGTGGCCCAAATTATTATGTTCATCATCCGTCCTGGAGAGACGGCGTTTCGAGACCCAGTGGGAGACAGGCTATTTTGAGATGGAAGCATTTCTGCATTAGTCACTTTTAAAAACACCTCAGAGATTATGTCAATTTTGTATTCTTTAGGGAACAGCGATCGCCCTCGTTACAATTCCCACCGGGGGCTTCAAAGTGAGATGGTCGATTTAAAAGTAGACCCAGTCACATGGGCGAGTCAGGGCCTCATCCACGGTATCCTAATGCTCGTTTAGGAGATTTCCCTGTGTTCTTAATGACAACGTCAACAGAGCAACAACAACAAAAACACAATCCAGAATTTGAGCATGTCTTGCCATGTTGTTTGTAACGGTCAGCCGAGCACATTGGGAATACAGTGTACGGTGTGGATGTGTGTGGAAGGCTTGTTAGAGCCCGGTAATTGGGGCCGGCAGAGTAAGCAGTGGCAGCTGGAGAGGTGGTGGGCTTGGTTTGGGGTTCGCTCGGGGAATAAATATCAATCTGCCGGAATACCTGCCTTTGGACAGTCACTCGTCTGCTCTTATCCGTCCTCTGTCGAAGCGGGATTACTCCGAAAGCCGCCCTGGATACAGAAGCACCTACAGCCAAGTGGCTAATTCTCACCACAGCACTGTGTACAAACAAAGGGGGCGGGAGGAGGGGAACTGGTTTCTCGCACTGGCAAGGATGCTGCAGTATATTTCAGCTGGGTAAACAATATGGGAAACGGGCCAGGACCATCTTCTCGTAATATGCTTAATTCTTCACAGCTAATGGGGGGGGGAAATGGACTCTTCTTTCCACTGAAGAGCCGTTGCTAAAAAGGCGGCTATTCAGCCCACTTTCAGTTTTGACATGCCAAAGCTGTCTGAGGTGCTGAGTTACTGGGGAGTGGGATGTGGGCGGGGGGGGGCGTTAGGTCTCCTTGTGCTGCGTGGTCTCAGTCCAGCTGGCCTTTAGAATATGGATTATGTGATGCCGCAGCCAGGCTCTCGCTCCACGGGGGGGCCGGACCGGGTGCCCGGCTTCAGTGGACTCCCCACCGAGACCCCTGGGTGAGAGGACGCCGAGAGCCCCCTTGGTTCTCAAGGCTGGATCACTGAGAATGCAGCCGATGCTTCCCACACCAGCACCACACGTCAATGTGTGAAAGAAAACTAGCAAAATAAAAAAAAAAAGAAGATGAAGAAGAAGAAGAAGACAGTGAAGAGGGGGGGGGGGGGGGGTGGTGAGTAGGTCGGAGGAGGGAGGGGGCCGCGGCGTCGACCACGAAGCAGAAGCTACGACTGTGATTGTGGCGGAGCGGCGACACATGCGTCACTGCCAAACACAATGCCTGCTCTGTCTGCCGCAAAAAGAACAGGGTGAAAAATAGAAAAAGAACCACAGAGTGCAGCTGTGCAGCAGATTTACCTTTCAGAAAAAAGTCTGGGGTGATAATAAGCATCCGAACGACAGCTCTGTGCCGCTGCATCCCCGACCAAAGTTAACCAGAGGTCCTAATGTCGAGCACCAGCGGCAGACACAAAGGTCTGAGCAGCGGGGCGCCGCCGCAGCTAGCACAGCATGGCTAAATGGGGCAGGTGATTTCCCATCTCCTCCACTGCCCTCCAGGCACAGCCAATCACTGCCGGGGAGAAGTGGCGCCCCAGCCTGCGAGCCACGCACCCGGGCGAGTGGAAGGGCTAGAGAGGGAGCAGGAGTCTATCTGGGACCATGCATTATTCACATGCACCGCTACGGCACTAAGACCTCCACAAAGGAAAGGCCTCGGGTTCCATCAGTGCCGACTTGTTTCCAATCTATTATTGATGGCAACACTACACCCTATACTTTTCCCTGATTTACTGGATTCTATCATTGTTTCTATAATAAAAGCTATTTCCAGTAAAGTCTGAGCAAATGAGTGGAATATTTCCCAGCCCGGGGCCAGCGGGGGCTTCTTGGCTTTAGTTTGAAAAAACACAAAAACACAAAAACACCTAAATATGCATAATATTCTCACGTTGTGTGCGCAGTGGAAGCTTCCAGCAGCGTGTGTGTGTCCTCGCCCTTAACACGCAGCCGAACCCGAGCGTGCACGTCGTGCTAATCATCAATCATGTCAGAGGTAGGCTTCCATGCAGAATTAACTTCAGTGTGGAGACCTCCAGTTAGACCTAAGTGAAATAAATGAGCTATCCAATTACCACATTATGATCACATGTAGTAAAAAAAAGGTGCCGCGACAAAAAAGAAAATCCCCCATCAGCAGCTCCCAATTACCTAATGGTGACTGTATGCTAATGTTTGAAGCCATAAAGTTCCCCCCCGAAAAAAATTATTATGATTTCAAGCCAGTGCCCATTTACAGCCGGTTGTCATCCATTCTTCTGGTTTCATGTCCGGAGGCCAGAGGACGCAGACTGGACTCGGGCAGCACCGAGCCGTCATTAGAGCCCTCGTGTGACTGTGCTTCATCTCACAACTGTGAAATGGGCCAAGAACTTTTTAAAGGAGTAATGCGATGAAGCGATGGGATAAAGATGGTCATCAGATATGAAATGATACACTATCAGTGTGTGTATTTATTGTCATTGCATTCCCAGCCGCACAAAAAGCCAAATTATCCTTTATGTTAAGATTCCTATCGAAATATGTTAAGAAGGCGCCGGGCTCTTGAACTCGGAGGCGGCTCCTGGGATTTCGTGGCGGTGTCGACATTATTACAGCGCACACATCAAAGATTTCCCCCCCGAATCTCTGCAGGAAACACAATCAATCTGCTCAGTATGCGCGGCTGTGACAGCGGGCCATCTCTCCCTTTGAGGATGTCGACTCGTTTGACCGATGTGCAGTCGATCCCCCAGATTGTGGCTAATCATCATTACCAGCTGCTTAAACAATGACTTTCCTTCAGCCGGCACGGCTTCCAGAAAGGACACGAGGGATCTGACGGGGTTTTTTCTTACGGTGGCTTAACACTTGAGTCTGGATTTAAGGAATTACGGCCGACTTGGACAACAACAACATGCGCCCACTCTGATCACCCGTCCAAGTCCTCGACCACGGCCGGGCTCGCACTGGGAAATCCGTCACTGGAATTACACTAAACTCAACAGTAATCTTTGTATTTTCATTTCTGTTTTTTAGAAAGGGGTGAAAGGAGGTGAAGGAATTTCATTTTGTATATTTGCGGTGAGAGAATAAACGATGACGGCTGCACATTTCCTTAAAATGAAAATTTGAAATATGTATAATATAAAACAATAAAGAGGGGAAATCAGGACAGATGCAAAGAGGGCACAGGTTTGCGAATTCTCCAAAAATGGACAGCGGATTATGAAAAATGACTTCTTCCTCGCAGTGCTTAAAGGTTAGGTCTCTATTACACGGAGAGCAAAATGTCAGCAGTATCCCCTGAAAGAGTGGACTGTGATATTAATGGAGAGTCCAGGGAATGGGCTTCCCCTGACTGAGTTTCCCCTCCACCAGACACATAATTCATTGAGTTGTCAGCCAGCACCTGGTGCATGTAACACTAACATCTACAAACTAAATGATGGAGAGAATCAGGCCCACCCTGGTAGGCAGCCGGTGGCAGAGTCAATGTTGTCCAGCGAAGTATAATAGAGAGTAAGAGCACCGCCGCTACCAGATTATCTGAGAGCTCCTCGCCCCCAGAACCGGAGTCGCCACCGAGGACGTATCAGCATAATGTTCCATGTTCCGGGTGGAACTGTTCTTTTTATGTTGCTCTGAGCTACCTTGGACATTGTGAGGATGTGGGGAGGCTGAGCAGACGATACACCAACTCGAATTACAACAGAGGAGACAAATTTCCTTTTATCTCGCAATCTAAAAAGCCGAGGATCTGACTTACACCCCAAAATAAACAGGTTTATGAAAAATTTAAGAAGGAAACAAGTTATCCCTGGTTCGAGTCGGTGTGCGTACCAATTTCATATTTATCCCTGACCGCAGACACCCTCATCGGATTCCTAAAAGCAATCATGCAAGAATTTTCCCATGTAATCTAAGCATGTAGCATCACTTCAGACATAAATGACAAAGAACGGTGTGCGCCATGGAAATATGATAGACCCAGACAGGATGACAAGATGATTTAATATGCTCCACAGTCATCAGTCACGTTATCTAAGATGCAAAATGGCTTCTGCGTGAGGCAGACGGTGCCGGTGGATTATATGTGAGTAATATTCTTCTGCCGTGGTAAATATATGGTGTCATGCAGCAGAGGGTGGAAGACAAAATTCTCTCTCAAGCTTTTTTAATGAAGTCCCAAATGTCGTCCTCGCACTTCTTTCAAGAGCAAACTCGGAGAGAACTCCTCCAGAAGCCGGACCGACCCTTGGCGAGTCGCCGGGCGACTTGAAAACAAGAGGCTCCGCTGAGAGGACGAGGACATCAGACATGGGGACGCCTCACAGACGAGGACTGAACAGGTGGACCCTCAGAGTCTTATCTTTGTGATTGAGGACGTTTGATGAATCGCTCCGGCAGCTGGGAGCTCCGATCCAGGGTCGGCTGAGAGCGTCCTTTGTCCTGGAAAAACTAGTTAGATAAAAGAATACTTTTGCCGACCCCTTTGCCGAAAATTACTTTAATCATCCCCCATTTTTATAATTCATTTGAAATTACCCTTTACCACGACGTCGCGGCAAAAAAGGGGGCTAATAGAAAAAGCGATTTCACAGTAACACCATTAAAGTGAAAAATGTCAACGTAACGCTGTGTTTTCGGTAAGTGCAGCAGGGAGCGTCAGAGGCTCGGGCTTAAATTAGAGCCAACACATTTTTCTCTCAACAATGGCGCGGAGCAAAGAGGGGAGGAGGCAGGGGGGGTGGGCGTCCAATTACTGGAGGACTGTGTGTCATCTCCGCACAGTCAGGCGTCTTCAGCGACGTATTAAATGTTTGACATCTACAAAAACGACTGAGGAACCAGGACTCGCTGCTGAAGATCATTTGTTTTCACAGGGAAAAACTCAATATTGTCTCTCTGCGTCCATTTGGACAAGTCGCTCTGTTGAGTCACTGTTTGCCGCTCGCTGGCCGGTCACTTTACACCACATGAGGCCAGAGGGGATGAGCGCGGCAGCTGATCAAACTTTGCACAGTTCTGCTCTTTCTGGATGGAGACGCAGCAAGTTGGTCAGAAAGATGAAAACGTTTGTACGGAAAAATGCAACGGCAACAAAAGACTCAGAAATAAGTAGAAGTCTCTGGTTGTCACTTCTCAAATGTCAATGATAGATTTTTCAGTCATCTCTAAAAACTAAATTGAATATACTTGGAGATGGACTATTATATCAAGATGAAAAATTATTATTTATTTTAGGTTTAAAGACAGATTGTTTGCTCCTGAGTGAAAGTTGTGGTTTTAAACTCTTCTTCATGAACAGATAATCACTTTAAAACATTTTAAAATCTAATGGGGAACAATAAACCATTTCAAAGTGCTTTCCCAACTCATTAGTAAAAGTCAATACATACGTATATAGATCCTTTGTTGTATAGTTATTAATGATAGTGTCTTTGGGCAAGATGCTGGAACCCGAATGGCCGCTCATAGATGTTGAATCCACTTCTTGGAAGTCGCTTTGGATAAAAGCGTCGGCTAAATGACTCGTAATGTAAATGTAACAAAGTCAAACATCGATGAGTATACTTTGAAAATAGTTTCTTATTGTTCAGTCTCATCAAAAAAGAATAGAAAATAAAAATATTAAAACACAGCTAAGATTTTAGCTGGGGCCAGTGCCCCCCTGCCCCCACCCCTGGATCCCCTGGATAGAGGGGCTCTTGGCTGCTGCAGCTTTTATCTGTTCAGTCTGTAAATGTCTTCCTTAAATTTTTACGTTTCTAATGTACTGTATTATGGACGTGACAAATGAGGCTGAATCAGAAACAAGAACAAAAGAAATTAATCAGAATTAGAACTCAGTTTGCCGCGGCCGCCCCAAAAGTTAGTTAACGATGTAATAAAGTTTTTTTTGCCAGATCAATACTGTTTGGTGGAGCTCACTGTTCCATATAGTTGCTCAACTGTGAAGGTTAATGGAACAGTAATGGATGAACAGAGGGTTTTTATAAAACACGGCGCTGCACTTGCTGCACCTTGTTTAATGTGAGCCCCTTATAGGAGGTTATTTTTGCAATTTATTTTACATATTTATTACACCTCTGCCAGAAGAAAAGAAATCCCTTTGGGCACAGCAAAGTTAAAGCTGAACATTTAAAAGTAAAATATAAAAAGGTGAGAAACAGCATAACCAACTATAATGAAATGACATTCAGGGTGATAGGTTTTTTGTTGTCGTATCTTTTGAGAGCGACAACACAGTTGATATATCACCTTTGACGACAGATTGAGCGGACATGTGTTCCAATGCTGTTTTTGCTCTGTTCACTTTGTAAAGCCATTCCTCAGAAAATCACCCAGCCTGCTCCCGTCTGTTTGTGGATCCTCTCTCTCTCTCTCCGAGCCTCCAACCTTTTCCAGCTGCAGTGCAAAGCTCCCGCCGACAGCTCCTCCGGGTAATGTAGAAAAAGACAATAGGTGGAAACTGCTCTAACCTATTTGCCAAATGGTCCGTCATCTAATGCCCCGGTGCTGCTCTATTGTCTAATCCTACTGCCGGGGCCTCTAAAAGGATACACCGGCCTAATAAGATGAATGGGCTTTGACCCTGAAGCTGCTAAAAGCCAACCTGGCCAATTTATCTGAGTGACCTCTACTCTTGGCAGACACGGCCCTCACCTCTCCGAGAAGCCTATTGGGCCGGATCAATAGCGCCGAGGAGAAACAATCCAGAACAAGCAGCGTCTGGAAGTTTGCATTCATCACCTCATCGCCTTGTTAGGACCCTGGACTGAGCACTCATTTGCAAAGAGCAGGGATTTGCTTCATGCAGTATATTTATTATGTTCGGATGAAACATGCTCAACGTAATTTGGGTTTAAAGTGATTTTTATTTACAGTCGCGCTTTTCAAATCAGCTCTAATCCAATCGCCTATTCTCCAGTCGCAAATGGCCGATGTCAAGCAAGATGAGAAGGGTAGAAAAAAATCATGTCAGGCCCTGGACTGATTCATCGGT
Organism: Platichthys flesus; assembly: GCF_949316205.1. Lineage (NCBI taxonomy): Eukaryota > Metazoa > Chordata > Actinopteri > Pleuronectiformes > Pleuronectidae > Platichthys > Platichthys flesus. The sequence goes on along the minus strand of NC_084952.1, from coordinate 4,741,861 downwards.
AATTTTATTATAAAAAACCACAATCGTGGCTATTCCAGGACCGGGACTGCAACATGGAGAAGTGCAATTTAAGGGGAAAATAAGATTGTGTCGACTGAATTAAGGATTCTGTTTCATGTTCTGTTTGTTGGTGTTGGGTTGTGCTCGAGATAAGATAAAAGGGCCGGATCATTCAGGTGGAGACGGTGCACGGGGGGGGGGGGGGGACGACCCGTTTACACGACAGTCTGTTTTCTTTCTTTGAGCATGAATCAGTTTACATGGTATACGATATCAATCGTTGGCCTCAAATCTATATCTGCAAAGTGCTTAGGTTTGCATGGGTGATTAGATGAATTGAACTGAGAACAGTCTGTTACTTGAGCACCCCCCCCCCCCCCCCCCCCTCCCTCGAAGGCCTGATACCTAATGCCTTCCCTCTGCCTCTGAAGTGACCACAGTTTCAGGATGCTTCGCTCCGGGCCCTCGGCCAGAGAGCTTTATGTATTCCGATACCATTCATTTTTAATCAGGACCAGAATATCCTTCCAAACCCTCTCGCGAGTTGCTTTGGCTACAAGACTTCAATTTTGCTATATTTTAATTGATTTGGCTCTTCTCCTGGTTGTCGACCGTGAGTTTGATTGTTACTGGTCCTCCATAATCCGGGGGAGAGCCGCCGCACCTCTCGTTCTCTCCCTCTTCTGTGTTTCCAGCTGCTCTCGTCGCACAATTATGCAATTTCTCGATACAGTGTGGTAGCATAAAAAAAAATTCTGCGTGTTCAGCACATTTCGCCCGGCTTTTCCATTTTGACGCGCCCCAGCTCTCCTTCGCAAGGCGGCGGAAGGGTTTCCTCACATGACTGCTGAAGAGAAAGGGACGTGAGAGGAGGGGAGTGAAGGGGGACAAGGGGGGGGGGGGGTCTTCTTCTGTGGTATAATGAGTTTGACAATGAAAGTGACACGGCGTCCTCCCTGGACCTTGCCGTGTGCTCAATCATAACAATGGCTCACCATTTCCTCCTCTAGATACTGACCTTTCTCCCTTAAGGAAAGGAGGTGTGTGTGGGCGATGAAGTGCATACAAGTGTGTGTGTGTGTGTGTGTGTGTGTGTGTGTGTGTGTTACTTCATTGTGCTATCACCTTCCTTCCAATCAGCCTTGAAGTCCTTCTACAGACTGTCCTTTAGCAGGGGTCCTTTTTTTAACTTCAGTGGGAACACTGGTCTATTTTCTCGTGTTGTGTCAACTACTTTAAGCTCGGATAACACACTTCAAGATTTTGGGAGCAGCGGCAGAATTAGGCTTAAATATATATATTTAAAAACCCGTCACCAAACCAGCTTACAAGGTGATATGATGCTGTTGGACCAGTGAGACGAGCTGCCAAGATTTCATGCAAACATCCACCAGTCAGATTATTTTAGGGCCGTTTCCCTGAAAGTTCAGAGCCCAGAACTGAGGAGTGACAGAAGCGGGAGTGACGTGCGGAGAAAGCCGGGAGCGTGAAGTGATGGTGCAGGGCGTGGAGGTGACTCCGCCTCCTGCCCTGCTCCATGCTCACGTCTCAGCTTCAGCCTACTTACTGTAGCTTCTGTGACATGTGTGTGTGTGTGTGTGTGTGTGAGGTTTCTACTTATCTACTAAAATAAAACATTTAAAAATAAATCTAAAAATATTGCGTCTTTCAAAATCGTCCTAATTTGCCCTTACCCACAAACGTCCCATGTCGACACTGAGGCGTCTCTAGATCATATTTTATAGCCATTTATTAAGTTAGGCCACTTTTAATTGTGGTTTTTTCTGCACGAACAAAATAATATAACATAAAATTCGGATCAATACACTGAACCACTGGAGAAACGTTGTACAGTGAGTCAAGATCTGAACTTTAGATGATAAAATATTTTATATTATTCTACTTAAATGGAAATTTCTTCACCTGGAGGCGTTCTTGGTATCAACCTATGAGGACACGGAATAAAACGATTTCTTAATCATGAAAAGGAATATTATATACATAAATATCTCCACATATATTTATGATTGTTATCATGTTGTCATCTTTCTTTACACTAAAGAGCAGCCCTTACAAAATAAGGGTTTTAAATGATAAACAATTCATGTTATAGCTGCTGGTTATTGTGCTTTCCATAATAATGGAAAACATCTAATAGTGCTCGACTTCTGTGCTTTACTCATCTTTTATGTACGTTTGATTATCGTGAATATTTACGGTTTAATATAAAAAGAAACATGGAATGTGTGTGTGTGTGTGTGGGGGGGGGGGGGTTGTTATGCCCTATGAGTTATGTCTGCAGGACTTCCTCTTCCTCAGGCTGAATTCAATCTGAAAAAAAAAACAATCCGAGAGCCAAATGTCTGTGACCCTCCCTGTCGCTGTCTATTTCAAAAATGTGACGGGCGGGGCAACATACACCCCCCCCCCCCCCACCGTGAACATTATTGAATTATTGCCTGTTAAAAAAAACTCCTCTATAAGAGATGCAGCAGCTGGTGTGCAGGCTCCATTTCTGTGCACGAGCCTCCGACGTCGACTCCCTTCACCTTATTAACTCGGGCAAATATTCAGAATTATGTGAAACACTGAGAATCAAATGGAGAAGGAATCCCTTTGATTTGTGGCATTGTTCGAGCGGCGTGAAACCGCTCACATGACGAAAACTCCCTGAAATCCCGACTGAACTCGAGTCTTTTAATGAAACATTTATTCATGTGTATGAAAGACTCAAACCCATTTCCCTGCTGCCAGCGAAAAGATCCAGTGGTGTAATGTGCGGTTAAAAGCTGCTCTTAATTGCTAAACGTCAAAAAGGAAATTAAAAGCGGCCTAACACAATTAAAACAATATATTTAGTCTATACTTTCCTCTTTATACTCAATTAAAAGTATCTGAGAGTGTTTAGATGAGTGGATTCGCTTCGGTTTCACCATCAATGAACTCTTTCGATTGCCTTTTACCTCCACGGCCTCGAACACCTGCCTCCACGATATCAAGTTGTGAGTGGATGTATTGTGTGTTGCTGTGTGTGCGTTAAACACAATTCCCAGCCTCTCCCTAGAACACCGAGGGGTTTTCTGAGCTCGTTGTCTTGCTCAAGGACACGTAGAAAAGACAATGAACAAAAAGACTTGTTCTAAAGCCTCGGTATAGAGAAGAAATGGGGGGGGGGGGGGGACCGACAAGCAAGCGTGACACGAGATGATCCTACGAGTGCGGGCAAACAAAGCAGGGGGACGCGTCTACATTCAGATGAGACAACAAAAGAAGAATCACCTTGACTTACAACTTTTTGATTGCCGACATCCAACGCTAAAGAGAGCAAAAGGTCGAAGCCGCCGCGCCATGACAGGGGGATAGAACAAATATATATTCCTGTGTCCCAAGATAGGGGGAGAGAGCGAGAGAGAGAGAGAGGAGATCGTAAAGAGAGGAAGACCAGGAGGCAAATGGATGGGGGGGGGGGGGGCTGCCACCAGTCTGGGGACAACGTCTCCAGGAAACCAGCAGCGCTCCAGGAAATATAAATATATTCACGACGATATACAAAATGAAGACTGTGATGCTCTTTCCCTGATCGTCCCAAGCCTCTCTCTCTCTCTCTCTCTCTCTCTCTCTCTCTCTCTCTCTCCCCTCACTTAACATCTGCACTCTGTGATTGTGGTTCCGATTGTAACAAAACACAAGATGTCATGTTTTATTCACTTTGCAGTTTAATATTTGTATATTGTGTTTCCAGTGGTGGTTGGTTCAGAAAAAAAAAATAAATAAATAACCCCACTGATGGTCCCTGATTGCCGAAGAGACACCAGACACACCTGTAATTACCAACAACACCACCGGGCCCACATGCTAATCCCGGTGTTTCTTGCATTGATATTCATAGAGTACGAAATGCCTTCCCCGACTATTTCCGTACTGCATTGGTAATACAATCACTCAATTAAGCCGTGTGATGAAATGAAATGAGCCATTTTCTCTCGAGGATGGTAAATAGTGGCCCTCATAATTGACAACTGCAGAGTGACTGCTAATCGTAATAACATGTCCTGCAAACTGGCAGCCGGCGAGTGATTAGACCCCAGTCAAGGATACTGGGCTCGGGGGGGGGTTGTGTCGGTGTTGCCTGGCAAAAAATGAAACTTAAGCCAGAGCCGGGAAATGTTGATACTTGACGTTTAGGTGACAGACAATAGACGCCGAGTAAATAGCTTTTTTTACGATGCAGCTGCGTCTCCCGGAGATTAACCCGAGTACTGGAAGCCTCCAGGCGATAGCTGCACACGAGTGATCCGCTCCATCGCAGGAAGTCCAGACATTAAATCAGAAATTGTTTAAAAGTCAATTTTTTAGTGTAATGCAACAACACAAAAAGGAGCAGTTGGTAAAATGTGAGAATTTGCTGTTTTTTTTCTGATTTAAAGTCAAATTCCTTTTGGCTTTTGGACGGAGGCCGATCATCACGAGGTCTGATCGCGTGTGAATTGATCGTTTTCCACAATTTTTTAATAGACTAAATGATTAATGGATTCATTTAAAAGGAAAACTAAAAAGGTAATTAAAACGGCAGCCCTCATTATGAATGATAAAAAAGAAAAAAAAAATCCACTGCACCATATCCACATTATATAGCTGACAAAATACCTTCCATCAAGCCTGAATATTAATAATCAACCACAAGCATCTTCTGAACATCTCTGTGTGTTTTTACATCCATGTTGTCAGTGTTAACTCTCATCTTTGTATGAAAGGGACCTGGTAGCTTCAAGAAAATCTGTTTTTGCCAAATTAAAATGTAAATTTATACAGCGAGACACTCCAAAGTCTAATCAGATCATCCACTCTGCGGGGGGGGGGGGGGGGGGCCCTCTGTGGTGTGAGCAGAAACTTTTCCACCATGTGCTGCTGGTGTGTTAATGTGTTGACAGGAATTTGTCAGCACCCGAAGACGAACGGCCGAATCCCAGAGCGGCCAGTGTGTCGCTCGCTCGGCTGAAGCTTCAAATGTCACCGACCTCAGGAAGCAGGGCGCCGGCGTCCACCGGGGCTTCACCAGCGTCACGCCCAAATAGAAAATCTGCTCATGACACCGACGAGCCCGACACCTGCTCGCACCTTTGACACCATATTCGACGCCCCCCCCCCGAAGCACTAACAATGTGAGCACTTAAACTGGAGACGGGGGAAGTGATGACAATAAATGACGGCAGTCAAAGCGCCCCTCCTCCTCTGACGAGACATGAGACACCTTCCGCCTCCCGCTAGCAAATGATGAAAATGTTTTCTCAGCCCTGTTTGGCGTTTTCTTCAAAAAAAAAAAAAACACACATCAGAGATGGCCGGCCCTTTAGACCAAACAGGGGGTGGGGGGGGTGGGGGGGGAGAAAACCCCTCTCTGATGTTATTTATTCTTTTTTCGTGGTCTGCTTGTGCCATATTGAATTATGAAAGCAGCGAGGGAGGATTTCTGCCTGCCACGATCAATACGCTGATTCCACTGTCACAATACAAGGCGCAGATCTGAGACAGGAGTTTGACAGATGGCGTGCCACCTTCGTCAGCATGACGTCCCGTGTGCGCGCCCCTGTGTGTGTGTGTGTGTGTGTGTGTGCGTGTGTGTGTGTGTGTGTGTGTGTGTGTGTGTGTGTGTGTGTGTGTGTGTGTGTGTGTGTGTGTGTGTGTGTGTAAACGTCTGTACTTTCGCTGGCTTTTTCCTATTTTAGCGAGATAAAGTGCGAGGAAGCAAAGTGAGAGTGTGTTCATATATGTGTGTGTGTGTGTGTGTGTGTGTGTGTGTGTGTGTGTGTGTGTGTGTGTGTGTTCGTGTGAGGGCAGACGAGAGCGAGGGAACAGGAACACATGCACACGGAGACGCATGTTCGCGGGTGTCTGATACGCTTTCATACTCCCACCCAAAAAGCCTTTGGTGCTCGCTGTGCTACAGCACACTCTGCTGTGACTCCTCCACTGATTTAATTAACCTTTCCCTGGCACCGCTCACACAATGAATCTGCGAAGCTATAAAATGGAGACCTCTCACTCGGACAAATTATTTTCTGATACATGTCCTCGTGAGCAGTGCCGGACGCCGACAACGAGCCGGTGAAGCGAACACGGCGCCGAAGCTTCCAACACAGGCCGTCCACCGGGGGCGGGGAAACATCCATTTTTTATTTCTCCCCTCCCCTCACAAATGATTTAGGACGGAAGGTGCAGGCCGGAGCGAGTGATGCCTCCTCACAGAGGATGACAGGCGTTGCAGGAGAAGTCTCTCTCTCCCACCCAGAGGTCAGCGGGGGTCGAGCCTCTCCCACTAACAATCAACCCCATGTGTGACGGTTTATAGAGGCGCGGGGAGCTGTCACGAGGCGCTGCAGTGCTGTAGCTGCAGCACCTCACAAGTCAGCGCGCGGTTTTTCACACTCTATTAGGAATACAACTCAACTGGGCCATGCTGGGTTCCTGCTCCGCGCAGTCATTCAAGTTTTATGAGCGGAATAATATTGATTCTGGAGTGAGCGCAGTCAACATTAGAAAAAAAAAAGATCTTTCTCTGTTTCTCTTGTGTGTTCACCTTTATGCAGCAGCTATACATTGACCTACTTTATGAATATTTATACACAGCAACAACTGAGGCTAAACTGTAATCATTTAATATTAAAACATTGAAGTGCTTTGCAAGTAAAGTGATAGCAGAGGGCAGGGAACTGCAGAAAGGCGACATACCCACAGAGGAATAAATTTACAAATTGATTTATTAATTAATTCACAAGTTTGCTCCTCTCAGGCAGCACAGCACCAACAATATGCTTTGAGTTTTCACATTTTTAGATTATATATATATTAAATAATGAAAGTTTGACATATATATATATATATATATTCTATCCTTGTAAAAAGTTGAATTTGACAAAAACAGTCAAAAGGGAATGGTTTTCAAAATACCAAAAAAAAAATATGCACATATTTATACTTTTCCTTATGTACCCAGGGACATCAAGTGACCCATATTCTAACCCCATGCAAATCAAGTGTCTGCATGTTTTTTTTAGATTATTTCCAGCACAAATAAAGCTTTGCTGCTCACCTTGAAAAACCAATTTCATATTTTGTGTTTGAAAAGCAGTTTTTCTTCTATATGAGCATTTCTTTCAATCGCACTACAAAGTACATTAAAAAGTTACTTTTATTAATTTACATCACGACATCCGTTCAAGTCACTTAACAAAAGGTCGAGAATTGTAAACATTATAGAGAAAAGCTGCAATTCCCACAAAGAAATCTCCTTTTAAAACTTTAAAACAACCATTTGCATCCTCTCCATTCTGTGCAGTAATTTATAAAGATGCAAATCACAGTGTTTCATGTGTTCCACAGAATAAAGTTCCCATGGGGTTTACATTTTCTGTTTTTGCAGCATCAAGCCCCTTAAAAATTTAAAAATATACTGAATTATATATGTACCTATTTGATTTTCTGTACTAATCTCCAGCAGCTGAAAAAAGGCAAAGCAAGGCAATTTTATTTTATAAAGCCCCTTTCATGCACAAAGGGTAGATTCACTGGGCAGCACAGGGACATTAAAAAGCAACACAGAGATAAAATTCAAAGAAAACTATTTAAAATCTGAAAGTTAAAAAAAATGTCATGCAAAGTCAAGGTTTAAAAAGAGTGTTATATCAGGGGTGAAACAATTAAAAAGGTTTAAAGAAATAAAAAAGGATAATTCAGCTTTAGAATCTAGCAATTCAAAAAATAAAATAGCTTGAACAATGTAGAATAATAAAATAAAAATATAATAAATGGTATATGACCTTGTAAAAGTGGCTAGTTATATGGACTTAAAATTTTAATTTGACTGAAAGCTGCTCCTCCCTGTTTGGAGCTCACCCTGAGCAGCTCCAGCAGACCACTCCCCCCCATGTGACCTCAGAGGTATCCCAAGGTCATACTGGACACGTCTGTGATGTTTTTGGGAGCGGCTCCATTAAGAGATTTTAAACACTTTAAAGTCAGTCCTGTGGCTCACTGGCAGCCAGCATACAGATTTAAGTATTTTTTTACATTTGGTTAAAACTCACAAAGCTGAGATTTCTTAGTCTTGAGTGCCAAATTGTCTTTTTCCTGTGTAAAGTCCTCTGTAGCAGTCGGAGACAAAGTTTAGACATTTCACGGTCGGCAAACTGCTTAAAGCTCACTTTTATATATCACCTCGGCCGCTGAGTGCAAACATTTCTTTTTTTATCAGGGTGCCACTTACTGCGAGGTTACACTTCAAGTTCCAACACTTTACAGCTGCTGCATGTCACAGCGCTAATGTAACACGAGACGCTAAGTGAACATATGTGCTGTGAGTGTGTGTGTGTGTGTGCACGTGGGTGGCTGTGTTTGTGTTAAGCAAGCTATCACTGTCAGGTAAAGGCAATGAGTGTAAATTACTCCCGCGTGAGGAAAACCAGCGTGGATTGTGTTTTTTATTTATTTGTTAATATCGGCACATATTTATTTATAAGGGATCTGATGAGTCGCTGATGAGAATAATATTTTTAAACATTAGAAAACAGGCAATTCATGTGATTTTTAACAAGAGGACATCAGGGGTATGGTTCTCTAATCTTTACAGCAAACTGTACTGTGCACTGCTCATGTAATCGATGCTGTGAACACACAGGACGCCGTCATCTATTGAGACACGCAGCAACTGCTCAGGGTCACGTGGACATTCTCACAACTGGGAAGCCAATAAAACCGACACTTTAATCAATCAATTTTGTTTTCAAGGGATTCTATCAGTGGCAGGGGATTATCTTAAGTGCAAAATCAATGCAAGCTGCTCAACGTATATTTCTTCTTTCCCTTTTTTACAACTTTTTTACAGCTTCGTGTTGTTAGAATCTACAGTGATCCTCTAACCCTAATAAAAATAATAATAATACTATTAAATAATATGTTAAAGGCCACTGTAATCGAATTTGGAGATTGTTTTTTTAAATATATATAATTATTAGACGCAAAATAAGTAACAATGTGGATATTAACATTGTTTTAAAAGGTGCCATGATCCCAGACCTCTTTCCCCGGGATCAGGGAGGTTAAACCCGGCAGATGCCGCTCTGCCGATGCACTGAGGCTCTGGTACTTGTCTGTGTCGAACACTAGAACAGAGCGAATTAGAATGAAATATTGAGTTCATTTATGAATAAGTGGGGCTGAACGGCCCCTTGTCGCAGCTTCTGCATGCATATTCAGCTGATGGAAACCTTCGGATGGGCCATTTCTCTTTGCTGCTTCATTAAACAGTGAAAGTCAAAAGTGCAATGCCTCCTGACAAAAAAAGAAAGAAAGAAAAAAGACCGAGATCTATGAAGATGGAACAGAGGCGAGGTTTTGTCTTTGCTCCGGCTCAAAATCCAAATGATGAAAAGGACTTAAGCTTTTGAATTCAGGGGTTAGAATGTTTTAAAAGTTCCATTGTTCTCTGTGCAGCAGAGCAGTTTCATCAGCGTGTGCAAATGTTGTGCATTAAAAAGAACAGAGACACACTGATGTAAACATATGAGTCATTAGGGGGTTTATTTATAAAACACTTAAAAGCATGGAAACTGGTCCAGCAGGGCTTGTTTATTTTTCTCTGTAAAGACGTCAGAGAAATTCTCTTTCGGTTTACATTGTATTAACAACAGCCAATCAGCAGCGGTTTCTGGAGATGAGCCCAAGACAAACTGCAGAGACAGTGTGTGTGTGTGTTTCTGTGTGTGTCTGTCTGTGTGTGTCTGTGTGTGTGCTGGAGAACAGGTGACCACCTGAAAGCAGACTCCCAGCATTGTCTCGCAGAATGAGGCAGCGGCTGGTGATTTGGTTTCATGCCTGGCATGTTCCCCAACAAATGTGCCTGGAGCCGGGGCACTAAGGAGGCGAGGGTTATGTTCACCGGCACCTCTGTGGTTAGGCTCCGGCTTTTAGTGACTCATAAATGTATACAGCGTACCGGACTAAGGCAAAAGGCCAGACGCTGGAGCAAATACACGCCCTTGGATTCTGATGGCATTTTGAAAAAAGTAAAAGATGTACTCAGCTCCCCCCCCTCCCCCTCCTCCTCCTCAGCCGCCACCGCCCAGAGACGAGCTCCCTGTGATGAATTCTGCCATTAAGAAAATGACTTGTCTCAAATGTCAGAATGAAGCCAATGTTTTCAGGATGAGAATTGATGGCACACGAACACACAAGCCATTTTTACTTTTTTGGCCTGTCCTTAATGTGCTTGCCAGGAAAGTGTGATCAACCCTAATTATTCTAACTGCCTGCCACTCTGAGATCATCAGTTTCCTTTAGAACAATTAGAGCTGCACGTGGAATGAGGGCGAGCGAGGACTGGACGTGGGGTTGAGTGATGCACAATGTCAGGAGCACTCAACGTCACAGAGGAGATTTTAAAAGCTTTACACTGAAACATGTCAAGCTGAGAGGGAACAACACAAATCCATGAAGGGCGAAAACTGATTGAAAGGATGCATTTAATTAAAAATAAATAAAAAAAGAGACACATACTGTTGAGAAGCAGCACTGAAAACCATTTTAAAAGCAAAGTAGAAGACGTGTGAATCATTTTTTAACCAAACTGCAAACTGGCCTTTCAGGGAGTCGTGGTAAAATAAACAAGGGAGCATAGAGCAACAAAGCAGGTTCACAGAAGTCCTCTGCTCGTTGCCTCCGCTCGAGGGAACAAAGATTTGCCCTTTTCAACAGAAAAACCCTCGATCCTTCCATCTCAGGTTTCCAGCGCGATCAAATTTGCACTTCAAACCATTGTACCCATTTAATCAGCCATTGTGCCTGTCCAGTCAACCCACCGAAGAATTTCCAGGCATAATCTCACACAAAGCTATCTTTGACTATGCGCTAGCCCGTGGGGGAAACTTTATCAAACTCCTCTGCTTCCTGTGGAGACGGACCAGGTGACCAGCGGCCGCTCAATCACGAGGCCGGAATCTTCCGCTCATGCGGCGAGGACTCGCGCCTTTGATCCAAAGAGAGGCAGCTGCAAAACGCCTCTCCAGATACCAGCCCCGCCAATCGCAGCTCGCACCCTCCTTCCACCAATCAGGGGGCCTCGTCTCCAGCAGCCAACCCATAATCCAACCTACTGCTGCTGCTCTTTCCCCACATAGTGATTTTCTCCCCCCTTTGAAAAGCAATGAAAGCATGAGCCGCAAACAAATAAGCTTTTCAAAGCTCCAACAGAAAGACAACGTGTGCCCTACTCACCCATCTCATTGTCCGATTTATTGTCCATTTCCGTGTCAGTGAGCGTCAGCGCCGAGTTAGAGCGGCTGGAGAGGCACGAGTTCTGCCCAGACTTGGCCCCCGTTCCCCAAAGAGTCATGGTACGTTCCGGTGATACAGGCTCATGGTTTTCTGTGGCGACGGGTCCCCGGGAGTAGCTGCTGAGCGGGTGGGAGAGGCCCGTCTCGGGGCAGAGCGCCAGGCCTCTGCGAGCTGGAGGCTCACAGATCCCGAGTTGCCTCAGCGAGAATGTCTGCCCTGTGAATGACAGGAGTTGTAAAGTTAACAAACCAAGCAACAACGCGGTTAATGGCCGGGAGCCGGGCGGGACAAAAAACACTTAACCCATGAGCTGATGGTGTGGGGAGGAAGAGGAGGAGGAGGGTTGTTAAATTAAAGCCATTACAGCATCCTCCCAATCTGCTTAACACTCATCAAGACCCAGGGAAGCTTTTTCTTTAACTCACATCACGGAGCAGCTTTGAAATAACAAACTAACATTTAACTTCATTCAGGTTGACGAGACGTGTCAACCAAACACATGAAATATGAGAGAGAAAATATTGTCCTCTGTTTATTATTTATAGTTTTTAGAAACCAACCCTGTTTCCCAATACATCATTACCATAATTTTGTTTTCTCTTTGATTGTTCAGGCTCATTACTTAAGGCTCTGGTGTTGACTGGGCACAGAAATAATGGCCTCCCATGTCTTCAAAGACACTGTCGTAAAAAAAATAACATTTATTTATTTTATTTTGGAGAAAGAACACAAGCGTTCTGCCAATAAACAAAAATATCCGGAATTAACCTCATTAAAAAGTGCCCGAATTAAAAAATATATTCTTAATGTTTCAGTGAATTCATATACTCATACACTACTTTAAGATCAATAGCAGACTTTTATAGTGCATGTGACATATGAACTTAATTAACTGCATGATATGATGTGTGGATTGTTCTTTTTAACTGAGTGTACTGTAAGAGTACATCACTGCACGAAAGGTTACTTATATTTAACTCTAATGCACCAACCAGGAGAAGCACTCTGAAATGTATTGTATTTTTTAACAATGACGATAAAGTCAGTTTATTCAATTCTATTCTACGTACAACTCAAATCACATTGGCTTCTTATATTTTTTATCTAAATCTTTTAAAATGTTTATACTATAACAAAATTGGAAATCATAAAATGTTATTAATACAATTTATTATAGTATTATTATTATAAATTATATGAATATTAGCAGTTATCATTGGTCTAGATAGTTATTGAGCAATACTTAAGTACAAATACTAATTACTTAAACTTAAGGTCACTCATGTGAACTCTGGAAAAAAAGACAATGGAACAAAATATTTCAAGTTTAATTGATTTAAATTGATTTTAATTTAAATTGATTTTATACTTTTGTTACCTTGTTATGTGTTTTTTTTTCATTTTCATAAAAAAATATGCAAGATATAAATAAATATATATATATATTAATAGATGTGTGTGTTTGTGTGTGTGTGTGTTTTTTCAAAGTCATTGGACCAAATCTGGAAATAAAATAAATAAATAAAAATGTCTAATAATGTTTAAATGCTACAATGAATAGACCTGTTAACACTAAAATCCATAAAATTTAAAATAACCAGATGTAGATGTTTTTCCATATATCACACACACACAGACACACAGACACACACACACACACACACACACACACACACACACACACAGAAACACAAACACACAGACATACCAACACAAAAACACACCCACACACACTTGGAGCAGATATAACACCTTCATCAATCCACACATAGACACCTGCTCTTGTCCCGCCCCCACATGGATCACATTAAAATCTGACATCTCCTGTGACGATGTAAGAAACCATCATTACGACTTAAATTTGAAAGAGGGAATAAAGAGGAAAGCTGCATTCTTCCAACAACGTCATCATAATCCCATTAATTCTAAAATGGGCACCAATTAGCAGCAAGGAAATGTAAGGGAGTAATGGATAGATTTTCTAATTGCAATCTTATGAGCCAGAGGAGTGCCATAAAACAGAACAAACTGCTCAAACTTTTTAATTACAGAAATCACAGCACTTTCCTGCAGCCAATTTAAGCAGCGAGTTATTTACCGAGCCTCTCCTGCTATTGTTCTACCAGCGTCCAGCAGGGTCTGTGCTTTATGGCCCGAGTCCACCCAACTGGATCGCACCCAACGTGAGCTTTCCCCCGGACGTTTGTGGGAAATGAAACAAAGCTGTGCCTTTGTTCGACATAATTTAATTGTATTTACCGCTGACTGGATCTCATTCTGTTGTGTTACTTTTCTAACGTTGTTGTCCCCCCCCCCCCCCCCCCCCCGCAGATTAAGGAGGAGATAAAACTAAGGATTCTGCAAACACAGACAAGAAAGTCCTCAGATCTATTTGTGTTCACTGATGACGTTTGTCAGGTTTTTGTGTTTGTCGTGCTAAAGTCGTACAACCACAGATTTGTAGCCAAATGTTTCCTCTTCGCATTTTGGATAGGATATTTCTAGAAATCTGAAATTTGTTGTTTGAATCGACAGGTCATCAAACTAATACTCTGACAATAATACGCCTCAGAGTTAAACACAACCCCACAGCATCAGTGGCCCAGTCAATAACCATCCCACTCAGCTTAAACATGGAGATTCATCTGGCGAAAAAAACAGAACCGTGAGTGGAGTAACCATTTGCCCTGGCTGACCTGGCCTGCTGTACTCCACGCTTTCCTTGTGGACCATCTCCTTGACTCTGCCTCCGAACAGCATCCGCGTGGGGTCATGGTCAAAGGCCTGGAGCGTCTCGCTGGAGCTGTAGGATTTCTGAGTGGGCACGCGGCAGGCTCCCTCCTCCCGGTCGGAAGAGGAGGCGGTGTAGCGGCGCTCCCGGTCCTGGTCTCTGGCGCAGTCCCGCTCCCTGTCTCTCTGGCTCTTGGACAGCGAGCAGAAAGGCCGCTGCTCCCTCACCCGTTCCATGCTGCCTGCATGCTGGGTGTCCACCTCCCTCCCCTTCGGCACAGACGCTCCCCTCAGACACTCGCCACTGGATTATTTCTCTCTCTTTCAACCCCTCCTCCTCCTCCTCCTCCTCCTCCTCTCCTGGTTGGGATGCTCGTCCTGTAGCCGGCTCTCGCCCCCCCCCCCAGCCGCACCAAAACTCCCCCCCCCGGCTCCGGAACCTTGGCCGGTCACTCCTTCAGTCCTCGCAGTCGTCAACCCCCTCTACCTGGAGAAAGAGAGAAGAGGAAAGGAAGCAAGGAGCTCAGATAACACTAATCCATCTGCTTCATCTTCAAAAGCACACACTTATCCCCCTTCTCACTGCCCCACCCCCACCTCCCCCCATCCCTGAAACCTCACCCGTGAACTCTTGCCATACATGACTTCCCCTCTTAAGAAGAACCCTTCTCCACCCCACCCCCCCCCTCTCTCATCCCCCCTGTTTTTACAGCCCTCAAAATCAAGTTCATCTGCAGTGTGTCGATTTTTGAAAACTCGTCCTTCACACACACACACACACACACACACACACACACATTCACACACTGGAGAAAAAGCTGTTTTAAAAAATAAATAAGCCCTGGTGGTTTTCACAGTTTTATATTTTCAGGGAAACATCCAGAGATTCCTTTTTCTTTAGTATTTTTTTTCATATTGAGTTGATCCACAAACTAAAAAATCTGCCATGTGTCAAAAGCTGGTGTGAATCAATAAGACTGAACATCATGGAGGCCGGGGACTTTCCTGACACCATCATATCGTGCTTTAATTTTTAATTAATCCCGCGGCTCATAGAGAATCATAACGTTGACCCACGATATGCATGTTAACCCAGAGTCAGATTACATACATAGAATAGCAATGATGAGAAGAAGATGACATAATATAATTAATTTGTTTTTGGGGATGCGTGTTGGTTAATACCACGCTTCTCTCCAGGAAGTGGTACTTATCCAATCTAGTTCTGGTTTTAATCGGGAGGGGACGTTTTCACCCCTTGTTGCTTGATTTGTTGGTTTGTTGTTCAGAATAGTTACACAAAAACTACTAAGTGAATTCACACTTGTTGGAAGGATGGGATAGGACCAAAGGAAGAACTGGACAAAAAGGCAGGTGAAGGTATATTTTATCACTTCATTTATCATTGTGTGAAAGGGCTTTTTTTCATGGACATTTTAACTGGCAATAATTCACAGATCTTGATGTCGTATCAGGTATATTTATGAGTGTGTTAAATTTGGTGCAGCTTGAACTGAAGGGGGCTGTTGGGGCCTCGGCAGCAGATGGTTTGTGCTCTACTGAGTTTATCCAGGTTTTGAGATAACTGTGAGATTCCATCCTCCATTCACAACGCGTGCAACTTCCCTCTGGGTGCTGAAAACATGGGGAAAAATAAACCTGGAAAGTTCCAGCAAGACAGCCCAGCTCCTCTAGATCGTGCAATCAACAACTTTCACAGGGGCTGCTTCTTCCATAGGAGGTGGTTCTACTCCAAAGTGATTACAGTGCGATCTATGGATTAGAGTGTTGACTCGGATCGCGATTTTCTGTCTGAGCCCAAGAAAAAAACGAGTGTAGTCTGACCTGCTTGTATCCAAACAGAGCCGATTACAGAAACCCAAATATCGTTCCTGGTCGGGTCCCCTCACTGTGGATTAGTCGAAGCTCTCTATACAAACTTGGGAAATTGTGTATTTCTATTATTTTTTTTGGAGGGGGGGGGGGGTGAATTGATCCTTTAAACTGAAGTCTGACTCTGGTGTGGAAACAAAAAGTCGATCAAGAGATTAAACATCAAACAAAGGGTGAAATGACGCCGTATTCCTCTGAAAACACAGAAAACCTGTCCAGTGCCATTTTGTGTAAACCAGTCAATAACACCGCCTACGACCCAGCAGTGCCCCCCCGAACCCCTCTGACCGCGGCTCTGAGCGAGGATGTGCCTCGCATCGAGAAGCCGGATTAGGCTCTGTGCTCACCAACGTTAGACGTGAGTCGGTGTCAGAAATGTTCTTCAACTTGTTTGGAATTCAAAGCTGAGCCTCTCGCAGGTGGACACCGGGCTCTCCAATGTGGACAAGGGGTGTGAGAATGGGACTAATCTGCAAAAAAAAAAAAAAAAAAAACCTTGAGTGGAATGTGGATGAGAGCCCCGGTGTGTCAGAAGTGTTTATTACCAGCCATTTTCCACCGCCTCCTGACACACTCGCAGAAACACAACGCACTCTCATCCCTCTCCTGGCCGAGCTGTGAGTCTGGAGTATCTGACTCCAGCTTCCCCCCCAAATGAGATCTACTTCATTTCACATCAAGCTTTAAAAAAAAAGAAGCCAGGATAGCGCAGTGTCGCGGTGCAAGATAGCGCCAGCCCCTGGAGAGACCCCCCCCCCCCCCCCCCCCAAAAAACCGGAGCTAGTCGCTGGCAGAATGCAGGGACTCGGGGATAATGAAAATTGGGAGCTGTTCTAGGCTTCTTCAACTTATTTTTTCCGGTCCCTTCTCGCCGAGTTGCCGGTTATCATTCTGTCCCCCGATGGGCCGAGATGCAATCAGTGACACTCTCTCTTGTAACCCTGAGAGTCAACTCCGAACACTCCCACACACACACACAAACACACACAGCATCTCTGACTCATCTCTTCACTCTCAGGATCGCACACACCCGTCCAGATTGGCAGATTAATGCACAGGATGAGTGCGAGCGGACACGCCCAGGAGCCTCCCTGATTACGACCCCCCTCGTCTTTATGGACTTGTAAAGAGATTTCCACCATCTGAAAAAGCCGCTCACGCCACGAGTCCTGCCCACCGAGCCGCCAGCCGCCACGACGGGAGGAATCAGATTTGTGTCCTAATCGCTCATAAACCCTTAAGTGGACAATCTCGTCCCCGTATAAACATTCACACTTTTCTCCGAGGACCTGCCCTCTTTTCCACAGCTCATCAAAAACCACGAATTCTTTGCCAAAACCCCTTTTTTCTTTTTCATTTAACCTTTCCAGTGTCACCAGCTCCTCCATTGCCTTTTAGACTCCACCGTGCCGTTTGGATCGGGACAGTCAGTCACCCATGGTCGCTTCGGTGGAACAGTCGACTCTGCAAAATTAGTGTCACGCAGAGGTCCTCCAGCCAGCCAGCGAGGCAGGGAGGAAGTTCATGATCTACGCAGCGCTGCTCAACACGTATGCCAACGACTCCCATGCCGGTTGAGTACAGTCCCCTGGACGCCTGGCACCGTCCTACACCTCTGCACTCCTCTGAAGCACGAACCATAAACCATCTGTATTATATGGTGCGGGGGGGGGGGGGGGGGGGGACGTGTCCAAGTCAATTGGCTCTCGGGGTAGTTGGAGAAGGTTCAGGGATCTAAGTGAGATTTACCTGTTTCATGTTCCAACATACAGTTTGCTCTTCATCACAGATAAGAGCGGAGCGGGGGGGGGGGGGGGGGGGGGGTTGCACGCTTCCAACTTGAGGGCTTGGAACCGACGACCAAAAGGCGAGACCAACCTTTTTAAGCTGCTTCGGAGCCAATAATTAAGTTGACATTTCTCTAATATCATTCAGTTTGTTATTCATCAAAACCTGTCAAAGGAAAATATTGATATTTTTGATAATTCAAGCAAATGGGGAAGTATCTTAAGGTCTTAAAAGTGTCTTAAGGTCATCCCTAAGATGCTGGATGGACAATTCAACTTGTGGAACTTGAGATTGGGTGTTAGTTTTTTTTTTTTTTTACTCTCTGTTACAGACTAAAGCATTAATCCAAAAATATGAGCATAAAAAATTGGAAATATGAAATGAAAATAATTGTTGGTCGCAGTCCTATAATTACACAGTCTTGCATAAGGAAACTACTTGACAAGAGTTTAATTAATTAATAATTTAAAGCCTCTGAAAGCTCAACTTTAAAACTTAAACACTTATCTCTGACACTTATTACTTATGGCTTAATAAGCAGGAATCGAATTAAAAAAGTAAAATATCTTTTGGTATTATTTATACAAGTGCCCATATAATGCTTCTTGTGGTCCCTCCCACCCCCCCCCCCCCCCCCCCTCTAGTCTGTCATAGAGTGTTTCTGAGCATGTCGTATGTCTGCCAAGTCACAAAGGCCACAGTCTGCAGCAGAGCGAGTCAGAACACCTCATCTTCATTCCTGGATTTATTCCATAAAGTGTCTACGTCATAGGTACCAGGTCCACCGAGCATGAGAGGCCTTTAAGGATCTCATTACTACACAGAGAAGCTTACAGCTGATCAGAAAACCTTAGGGTGAAGGGGCAGAACATTTGTGATGCACACTCAAACCAACTGAGCCATCGCTAGTGGGTCAACTGGCCAATCAGGGCAGATTTGGTTTTTGGTAGGTGGGCTAAGGGCTAAAACATAGCATTTCCAACTTAAGGCTACAACAGGCACTGCAGCTATGGGGGGTAAAGATGCTTAATCCTGATTGGTGCAAGGAGATTTATGAAAATGTTTTCTCACCAGAGCCCCGCCCACTTTTAATCAAGTGAGGAGAGCGCATTAAATAATTCAGAATGAAAAAATAGATTAAGAGAAGGTTAGCTTTTGGGAATCTGTTGATTTTACATTAATCTTGGTGATTGACCTTGAAGATGATCAACATATTTGGGACATAATATATTTGAATCGTAATTTTGGGAAACAAGATGTGTTTTTAAACGTATTTTCTGATATTTTGACCAAAGGATTCATCATATTTGAAGTTATCAGCAACGTTAACTGATCCCAGGTCCCTCCTAAGAGGTCTCGGAACTGTTAATGACTTGTGTGTTAAACCAACTGAATAAACAAATGTGCCGGCTTAGACTGAGTTGGCACACTCCCCTGACTTCAGCAGACAAAGCATTTTTTGCAAAACAGGAGAAGCCACCGCTGACCAGAATGCTGAAATGGCAAACTCCCGGAGCCTTTGTTCGGTAATTATATTTCCACAGGGTTTGCTGTACATATCAGCTCAGATCTCCCCGTCTCTGACCTCTGTAAATAACGGTAATAAAGAGCGAGCTTGTCGACGCCGGCGTGTCCCTCCAAGACAATCCACCTGTCACCAAGTGGCCAGGCCGGTCCCCTCTACCCCCCCGCCCCCCCTTCTCATCTTGTTGTTGGCCACTTGCCGGAGCACAGATCACACGGCGCTCAGCCATGGGGAGTGGTGAGAGTGGTTGATGGAGCTGGTGGAGATCAGGGCCGGCTCCCTTTAACACAGCCAGCACCTCCAACAATAGCCGCCTCTGACAGCTTTGCATAATTCATCTTGTCGAGTCTCTCTCTCTCTCTCTCTCTCTCTCTCCCGCTCCCTTTCCTCCTTGACGCTCCTCTCTCCCTCTCCTCCTCCAGTTTCTCCTCAGTTCTTCTTTTTATTTGTGCCTCCCGGCGCTGTGAGGAGAAGGGGGAGAGGGAGAACCAGTGCAGTGTTCCATCAGATGCTGCCTGTTTCCCCCCCGACACCAGTGATTTTAGAGACACACAAGTGCTTGTCTGTAGCACGTTGCCCAGGCTCCGTGAATTCTGGATGCCATCTGAACCAGATTGTGTAACGTTCCTCATCGAGGCTCAGCGACTGAATCCCTGACTGCAACATGGAGCCGGGGAACTATTACCTGAACGTGCTCGACAATCCCAGTCAAGATGATCAGTTTTATGTTAATCTGATCTTTCCATGTGTGAGTTTTAAGGGGATCTGATCAGCTGCTGTGACGTTTCCCTAGTTGGTAAAATACCAAGGATGTTATGTTTGTTTGTTTGCAGGAATACAAAAACAACTAGTGTCTGTATTTCCTTGAAACTTGGCGGCAGGATGGGAAATGGGCCGAGAAAGACCCTGTTGAATTTGGGGTTGGATCAGGACAACATCCAGGATCCCCTTTCTTCAACATTGCATGACATGATGGGGTTTTATTTGACATTTTCACCATTTTCCCAGGAGGTAATTCATGGATATTGATGGGAAAGGCAGACAGTGTGTGCAAATTCTACAGAATGCCATTCTAGACTAAGATAATTTATTTTTGCACCAGGGAGGGTTCCAGTCCCACTGCGTACGGTGAGGTTTGTGTCTAAAATGAGCAAAATATGTTTCGGTAATTTTGACAAGGCCCAGGGAAATTGTTATTGGTCTCAGGGAACATGCATGTGACAAAATAATCCAATTAAATAAGCTTTATGCATCATCTGCTCTTTTAGCGTTTTCCCATTGACTCATTATTTTTACGATTACAAATATAGGTTTGTAGAGAACTTGTCGGTCTAAGATTCAAGTTTAGGACTTTTTAATCAAGATTTTGAAAGAATTCCCAGCACTTTCTCAGGGGAATAATTACTGGATGTTGATGACAAAAAAATTTGGGGGAGTGATAGCTTTG
Organism: Platichthys flesus; assembly: GCF_949316205.1. Taxonomy (NCBI): domain Eukaryota; kingdom Metazoa; phylum Chordata; class Actinopteri; order Pleuronectiformes; family Pleuronectidae; genus Platichthys; species Platichthys flesus. The sequence goes on along the minus strand of NC_084952.1, from coordinate 4,721,150 downwards.
ATTGTGTGCAATTTGGTGCGACTTGATTGAATTTAAGTGGACTGTCTGGCCTTGATTGTGGTATGTGCTCCACTGAGTGCCTTACTGTTAAGTAATATAGTCCCATGGAGAGATTTTTGGGGGTATTAGTCAAATTCTAGCATATGTGCAATCATAAATCATTAAGAAAGTGTCAGATAAAGACCTAGAAAGTGAGCAACTGGGGGAAATAGAGCAAACAAAATCATGACAGCATTTACCAGCAATTAAATTCCACTGGCAGCTCCATCCATGGCGAACTTGGTGACGGATGAGCTTACTAAACTCAGCGAGACTCTGAGGGAAGATGATGAAATCCTGCACCACACTGAGACAAGTCTCTTGTCTCAGTGCATGATGCAGAATATTCACCAGTGGAGTAAAGTGATGAAAAAAAATCTCTGATACAGCCACTTCAGATTATTCCACTCACACTAAGCTCGGAGCCTTTATCCCTCGTAGTTTCAGCACATTCTAAAAGACAAACAAAGCTAATGCGACTGTGAAAAGCCAATCGCCAAAGAGCTTCTCTGTGCTCAGTGTTTTGATTTGTTTTTGTTTTGTTTTTTTTACTTTTCTTGTCTGTCAGTGGTAAATCACAGTGGTCAACGTCTAATCCTCACCATTTTATTATTCCCCCTTATTTTGTCTGGGTGAATTAAATAATAATAAAAAAGGCATCTGCCAGTGCCAGAATGCAACATAATAAGCTGAAGGGGGGATGTTTACAAATCCCCCAAATAACCCTTCACCAGTGACAGTACGAGTTATATATTCATTGAATCCTTAGTGGGGGGAAAAACCGCAAGCGCAGCCAAATTCATTTTTTAAAATGTAATTGTTAGGTATGGGCAACCGGAATATAAAATAAGCAGGATTTTTCTATAATGTTTGCTTCTGCAGTATCTGCCTCTATATCTTCGATGGTAATAGCAGGTTATTCAGTGCATCTGTATCCAAGGCTACTGGTATTGAGACCAGCTCTTATCAAAATAAGTGCTCCCTTCCATATCACACACCCAATTACACCAGACGGTCTTAATTCAAAAGGGCCACAGTTTGCCGTTCTCCCATATTGGTATCACTGGGATATCATTTCACACCGGGGTCTGGGGGATGGAGGGAAGCACTGACGTTCAATGTGCGTTTGTTTAATTGAGAATCCAGCAAGGCGGCGTCAGCAATCGTCATCCGATGCTTACTCAGGATGAAATGACTCCACGGCGTGCAGAAAATAAAATCCACCGCACAGACCTGTGGCAATTTACAGCCAAATCCACGACAGACCTATTGTTACGGAAATAAATTAAATTGAGGTGATACCGCGGCTGCATGGTAATGAAGCTGGAGAGCAGTCACAACCCGGTGAGGGGATGATTGAAAGAATGAAATTCACATCATATCTGTCCACAGAAGTATCTGGTAAACAAAAGGAAAATGGCTTTGAGACCTCCACTGATCCTGGAAGAGAAGCGTACTGCAGGTATAGTGTTTATTATTTACATAAAAAAACACCATGCTCCTGAATCACGAGTTCTCAAATCCAATATCATCCCCGCTTGATGCTCTAATCGAGGCATCTGGAGACGTTATTGTAGCACAACTGTAGCCCATCAACAGAGCATTGAGAGAGTGGCTGAGAGTCATTACTCAAGCTGCATTTGAAATGCAGGGAGCATACAAACCTGGGCTACTAGATAAAAATTCTAATGCAGACAAATATCTAAAGTGCTGACACCGGGTGCGATTTAAATGCATCTCACGCAACTGGGTGACAAAGTAACCCTACCTATTGTTGTGCATGTACCCGGGGAGATGGAAAACACAGCAATCATACGCTAGTGGCAGAAAACTGAAGGGTATCTGGGGGGGGGGGGGGAGCTGGAGTGCAATACCGATGCAATATCCAATCTGACCAGACGCTGAGTCTGACCTGCTCCTGCACCGGCTGCGCGTCAACATGACTTGTGCAAGAGGAATCAAAATACTTGCTTAAATAAAATGAAAATAGAACTATTTTCCACTTAACAGAGAATAATCTAAGGAGTGTGTTTGTATCTCGAGGCATGCGGCGCCACACAAACCACACAATGCATAAGGAAACCGTGTGTTTTTCTATTTTTTTCTCCAGTTGTCAGCGTTTTAAAAAAGGAGTATGTAGGTCATGATGGCACACTTTCAGAATACTGAGAGACTGCAAGCCTTATTAAAGAAACATCAATCTGAGGATTCACCAACATCGCACTGGTTTTCTCTGACTTCCAGGGGTGAACTTGGAGAGTCTGCCCTGTAGCGACTGGCCAGCTTCAGGATGCATGTTGCTCTCTCCACTGGAAGTCAAAGATTGCTGACCTGTATACAGTCACCCTGGCTCCGAGGCGCCGGATTTACACTCCTCAACGCTCGGATATTCAATATTTTCTTCTTTTTTTTTTTTCGCCAGGCTGAAAATAAACAAGACCGAGGGAAGTGTTGCTGCTCGGCTTTCCGCATGAGCCGGCCCCTCCGCCTTGTCCCCGTCGCCGTCACCCGTCAGACCTGCAGCTTTCTGCGCCACAGAGGTTCCATCAACTGAATTATTGAGGCCGTCAAGAAGCTCCTTCAACAAGCATAGCTGACGCCCAACTTCCCACTGGGCTGTCCGAGGGCCACAAAAGACCCAACCTGAGGCTCTTGGCAGCTTGACGCTATTCTGGGAAACCTCCTACTGGGCTAATGGTGCTTTGTGCAAATATGGAAAAAGAGCAGAACTCCGTCTGCAGGAATTTGGCAAAGAAAAGGAACCATAAAGGCAACAGAAATATACTTGTTCCCTCAATACTTGAGTATTACCTACACAAACGACTAATAATGATTTACAGGGTAAATCTGTCCACGTGTGGTAACTAGCGCCAGAAAGAAATTGCCATAATGTCTTTTAAATATGTAACATTTCCTGACTTTATATATAATGACTGTATTTCTCGAAGGCCTGAGCCGAGACACTGCGCAGGTATTCACTCAAGGCAATTTTCCCAAGCAGCGAGCACAATGCATTTCTATTTTATTCTCCCTATGAGGCGACCGAGCACATTTCCTCCTCGGCTCTGCCCAGCGGCCCTCGGCCCGGAGCGCAGTGGAGAGATGTACCATTCCACCGTCAGGCCCACTCCTCAATCTTGCCCACTTGGTCCTGACCCAGAAAGTCCACCGGTGCACGCTGAGCCATAAATGTTAATCTGTAGGTTACCACAGTGTGAAGCGCCGCCGCTCCCAGAGCCGGACCAGCAGGACAGCATCCTGTGGCTAATCACAGGTGGCTTTCATCTCAGCCTGCTTTGGCCACAGGGCCGTGGTAAATATTTGAAACAAACCCAAGAGCCGCCATGTTTGAGCGATGGCTATTTTTTTTTATTTTTTTTTTTAAAGCAACCCTCATACACAGCTAAACAACAGTCTCAAGGTAATTATAAACAATTACGAGCTCGGCTGTTTGGTCCATGAACTCCTACGCATGCACACATCAGCCAGCCAGCTTATTTGCACGTTAGTGAGATGCAGGTTTCTGTTGTGCACAACACATGAGGTCAGGCAGCGAGGCTACATCAGCCACGAAGCAGGTGCGGTAAGCTTCTCCCTCGAGATCACCTCTCTCTCTCGCCATCACAATGCAATGACAGGGATCACATTATACTGAGTAGACATTCCAGATGGAAAATACTATGTAAATCCATTTTTAGCCTAATGTCAAATTTGCTGCTAGGTGTTACTCAGACTCTTTGAGGCATCCGCATTTCTAATTTAATAAAAGACAGGATAAAAATACCTCTCCTGTTATATAAGGGGATTTGGTAGAAAAACACCATTAGAGCTCCAGACACAGCATTAAGCACGTGCAGTCTGAGAGGGCTCACATCCATACCACGCTTTTTTTTCCTCTGGTGTTTCTTTCCCCCCCGTCTCTTGCTCTCTCAGGCAGCGTACAATGTAGTTAAGGACCACAGTGGTAATGCATCAAGTCCTGTCACTAAATATTCCTACACTAAGCACATTTCAAGAACATGCAATCTCCTCCCCCTCCCCCTCCCCCCTCAAAAACATCCGAGGGTGACTTTCAGCAATAATTGGCAACTTGCAGGGATAAAACATGTTTTGTTTTTGCCATGAGGGTAAAGTTGTGTGTAAGTATCCCATTGCTGCAGCAAATAATCCCCTGACCTGAGGTCCTTTAAAAGCCAAGACACGCTCCCCCCCACCCCCTGCCCCCCCCATCCTGGTTTCTTTACATTTCTAAAAAAGACCCTAAACCCTTCACGGCGTGCTTTCCTTCCACGGGAACTATTTATCACGATGTCTGGCCATTCTCGTGGGAGGACAGAGGAGGGGGGGGGGGGGGGGGGGGGGGGACATAACGAGGGAGAAAAACAGGTGAAGGGGAGCGCGGGCCGACAATAGCCGGGCAGGCTGTGTGTTAATAGTAACAGATTAGAGGGCAGTAATTATGCAAAGTAAATATGACGTGGAAGCGATCCGTCGAGCTCGGGGAACTGTGGGTAGTTTGTCAGGCTGAATTAACCTTCGCATGTTTGCTCCGATGTGTTGAAACAGGCCACTCGGCCCATGCTGTTTGCCATATCAATTGTTGTAATTCATAAGGTCGTCTCCTCGGCTGCTGTCGGCATCCACAAGTAATAAGGTGAGATATTACATAGGTGCATCAACTCTCCCTCCCCCCCGTCTCCCATATCTGTGGAATCTGAGAGCAGTAATTCTTAAACTGAGGGAGAGGAGCCATCTTGATTGTCCCCCAACAATCTATAAAAGTGTTTAGGGCCAGCAATCACGCAGACATCGTCCCTAAAGGAGGCAGTTCTCATCACGCAGAATATTAAACTCTCCACAGGAATAATGAAAGGGGATATTACTTAAGGATGGGAACGAGGAGTGGCAGTGTTGTGTACACAGCTTTTCTAATATCTCTGAATTAATTAGACGATTGTGAGTCGCAGGCGTAGTAAAAAAAAAAGAAATAACCTCGAGAATTTCACGCTCTCGGCTGCAGCAGATATTGTAGTCGCTTGCTTTGATTTGCAGGATTAGAGGGCAATGGAGTCTGACGCCGGGGCAGCGGGCTAGAAGCGCCGATAAGGGGTCACAGCAGAAAACTGTCTCACGGCTTCATTGTGTCACGGAGAGAAGTCAAGAGGTTTAATTTGTGTGTCTGCACAGAGCTGCGGCAACAAAATATGTGGACAGCTCATCCACCCGACTCACTCCAGGTGTGGTTTCTGCAGCGTGGAAACACAACACACCCGTTTGATCAGGATCCTGGGGCAGAACATTAGTACCACGTCTCATTCGGGGGAAAGTCCACTTGAATTATCATCAGCTCCTCGGAAACATAAAAGGAAAGATAATGCAAACTGCACTCTTGTCCTCGTGTCCCATTAGAAAAACCACATGTTCAATATCACCCAATAAGTGTCACTGTAATGCTTTTACAGGGCCGGCGCAAGCAAGACGGACTGTTTCTCTGGAGCTGTGGAGCCCTTTGTGTTGTTTTGTGTTCCTGGTCTTATGTGGCCCCGGACACAGCCAAAGGCTAAAGATTGAGATGAGAGTATCGATCACTTGCCACTTCACACCTATAACAAACCTCAAACACTATGAAAATAGAAATAGATGTTATGATTTGAGGGAGGTGTGTGTATCTGTGTGTGTGTGTATGTGTGTGTGTGTGTGTGTGTGTGGAGTTGGGGGTGGAGATCTGCTGAGCATTTTTCTTACTCTACTCTTCCAGTCCTTGTCACAGGAAGAGTGTAGGAACTAGAAAATGGCCTCGGCGGCTGCAGTTCCTCAACAGCACTCAGGACAATAGCCATAAATCAATTGAGCCGGACAGAGATAGCGTGTCCTCCTGGTGCTATCGTTGGACTCGGATGCAAGTGTTTGCAGATTGTGTCTTTAGCCTGTTCCGTGGCACGGCCAAATCCAATCGTTTCTCTCTGGCTCAAGCCGAGCACCGACACGGGTCACACAGGGTAGTGTGTAGCTGTGACACGGCGGAGAGGGAGATGAACCCACCTGAGGTCTAAACCAACTGCCCAGAGCCCCCTTTGAATCCTTAGAAAACAAACATTTACACCACAAATTGCACATCTGCCGCCTGGGGGGGGGCACGGCGCTCCCATCCTACACTGGAAATACAAGCCAAAAAGTTGCAGCATCTGCAGAAGCATCCGAGAGGCTTTGAATCCCACCGTAACAGACACAGCCTTCCTAGAGGCCTCTTTCAAATTCACTCAAAGACTCTGATGAAGTTCCTCCACCTCCTGCACCTGGGGCTGGGACCTCAGTGTGCGTGTGTGTGTGTGTGTGTGTGTGTGTTAACTCCTCTGCACTTGAATTATTAGTGAATGGAGCCTGCTAAATCTCTGCAGGTGATTCACACTGAGGCTTTCAAGCTTTTATATGACATTTTACGTGCAGATAAATTCACTTTTCCATTGGAGCGTTGTCATCGGCGGGTGTCAGCTGCTGGTCAGAGGTCCTGGTGAGGACACTTGGATGAGGATTAACTTCTTATTGTCCTCGACTTTTTTTTTTTTTAAATAGATTGAAAATCCACAAAGAGCAGCGACAAATAAAATAACCTTCTTTTGACATTTGAAAAGAGCCAAGACCTCTTAAATCTTTTTTTTTTTTATTCTAATAAATGACACTTTCTAAAAAAGAGGTTGAGGTTTACAGTCTGCATCAACATGCAAGCCCCCCCCCCCCCCCCCCCCCCCACCCCTGTTTAGAAAAGACAACATTTGAATTGGAATAAAAAAAAAAAAGATCCACATGGTTTGAATGGAGATGTGATTAATGCCAGATGCTGGTGGCGGGGAAGCGGGGCTGGGACTGAGGCAGCCCGGGATCTCGACAGGGGGACTCGGGGATATCGCGTACGGACCAAATTAGAAAAACCGTTATCGAACAAGGACCACACGGATCCAGCCATTTGTCTTAAATTACGCGCGGCAGACGTGCGTTTACAGCCTCGATGAAATGAGAATAAGAAGAACCGTGCACTGACCTGCGTGAGGCTCCGTGTCCGAGGTAGCGGCGCGTAAACTTCCAGCGGTGCGTTGTTTTAGTCCAAAACTTGCGGAGCACTGCGCGTCGTGCGTCCTGGCGTCTTTTCTCGCACAATTTCCCGGCGTGCGCGGTAATGACACAGTTGCACGAGCAGAGGTGTCGGTTGCGGGGTTGAATCCCGCCGGTTTGGCTGACGAGGCTCGGCTCGGCGGTGCAGGAGCAAACCCGAGAGCTGCAGCTGCCAGCTCCGTGTGAAGCGAGACGTGTTCTCCGCCGCTCAGGAAATCTCTCCCCGGTCCTTCCTCCCCGTGGCTCGGATCAGCCTGTACTTCCAGCGATAGGCTACAGTTGTCAGGTGCTGAGGAGGGTTTGGGATATTTCTGCAGAAAGACAGTGAAGAAGTCACTCGGCGCGGATGCGGAGGCTCTGCAGCCGCTCAGCTGCTCTTTTGTCCGATCTGCACTTGTCAGCTGATAAACTGCGCATCCCGCCGCTTCCTTCCCTGCCTCAGCGTCGCCTCTGGTCTGCCTATCAGCGCCAGTGTTGGTGCTGCAGGTCGTAAATAAAGAACCAGGGTCAACTATGACCTCTGGCACGCAATCCGCCGCACGTGTGAACTGAATGAGTCCAGTTATTTAGGGAGGAGAACACCCGTCACCTCCCAGGATGTTCTAACTCCACCAGTTTGGTGCCATCTACTTGATAAACACAAGTTTTTTAGCCAATTACGCATTAGATAAAAAACAAATTGGCAATGGGTAGATGTGGATGAGTGTGAACCACAGCATCCTCTGTCTCCCTCCCTCTCCCCTCTCCTCCTTTTCTTTTGAGAAGCTGTTTATCTAAGATTACTCATGGCTGCGCGCGCCGCCACATAATTGGCCAACTCTCCCCATGAAAAAAAAAAATCTCCAGTTTCTCACCTTCAGTCTGACAAAAGGGGAAGGAAACGGGAGAGGCAGACTTGTGCAGACGAATGTGTTATTTCTCACAGAACACACATAGCAGCGAAGGGTTACTGGAGCTGTTAATTAAGCTGTTTGACAAACAAGGAAAAGGCCCAAAACCACGTGGAGTTCTGATGAGAATGCATGCTGGAGACTTGCAGCCCCAATAGAAGCTTGATTCACATTGTTGTTGGTTATTGTGTTGCTCCGTGCACCGCCTGTAGTGGAATTGATCAACGGCAGCAGGGGTGGATATGCATTGAATGCGTCCAATTTAAGTTTGATCAATCAAGGACCTTGAAGGAATGTTCGTCTGAGGGGTGCTTTCAGGTTTTTGAGGTTTTGTCCCCGTGTCTCTCAAGCAAGTAAGATCAGGCTGTTGTGGGTTTGGTTGGTGATCTTGACAATTTCTTCAAGAGTGAAAACTCCAGCTACACAAGTCCATTTTGCCTCAAGGGCCCTTTATTTTCCCCTCCTCATCCCGGTGTTACAGACCAACACCACATTTACTTTGAATTAGCTTTGTGATGAAGAAAACCACACCCAGGACCCAATCTGATAGGCTTCAAATGATAGCATTTAGAGCATAGAAGGCAGAAAAAGCAGAATTTCATTAATTACAAAAAAGCAACAGCCCACTAATCCCACTAGAAAGGCATTTGGAGGCCGAGTCGTTTCGGTTCAGAGGGAGGGAGAAGAGAGGAGGTCTAACAATACCAGTGGTAGATCACAGACCCTCGAGCCGTGGTCCGCAGGCCCCATGGCTCAATAGGGGGCCAACTACTGCAGCTCTGACTGGGCACATTTTTTTTTTTTCTAATCCCTTTTTCCTGAATTTACCCCCTCGTCCGACCACATGCGGTGATGAAGTTATCACTGAGGACAGCTTTTCTCCGAGCAAAATCAGCCCTGGCCTTCGAGCGCCTGATTCTTTTATTATCCCCGGAGCACATCAAACACTTGCCTCCATCAAATGGCATTATCTGCATGAAAGGCAACTGCCCAACAATCTATCTCCAACTCTGCCATTCAATGTTCGGTCAAGGGCAATGAAAAAAGAGCGATGAGAGAAAAGGAAGGACATAAAGAAGAGGAGATGAATTCTTGTAGGGGGCTGCGGAAGCCATACTCCTCTTGCCCCCCCCTCCCTCCCTCGTCCCTCTACTTTAAGTCAAACTACTTTTTTTTTCCTTCCTGTAATATTCTTGGAGGCTTTTCATAGTCTGTACATGGAAGTTAGTTACTAAGCAACATATTCTAACATGAAGGTTCTTTTAGGTTTGGTACGCCGGGGGGGGTTAATGACGGATTAGCAGTCCTTCACTTTTCCTGAACCAGAGAAAATAGCTCTTTCTTTTTCACCTTAAAAAAAACCCATGTGACTGCATCTCTCTTGTCTTCACTTCCCATCCTGGACACAGATCTTCCCTGTTTGTTGTGAGACCCCCTCTGCGATGGAGAGGCTCTGCGGTTCCTCCCCTGACTCGCTCAGTCGTTGAGTCCGTGAAGTCAACTGTGCCCTCTGTTGGAGACCGGTCACTTTCAACATCTAGATTCAAAGGCTGCAGCACAGTGTGATGATGATGAGGGTGCGTTCAGTAAACAAGCTGGTTTTGCATGATGGGGAAAAAAAAAAAAGCATTGAAGGAATTTCCAACTGAGATGTGACGACTCAACGGGGGAAAAAAAAGAAAGAGCTGCTTTATATCAAACAAATGGCCCAAAGACAAATTATAGATTGATGATAGATATTCACAGGGAAATGGTTTTATCAGTGAGAACACACGACGCTTGATTCAGACATCCCGCAGTGCAGCACCTTGTTTGGATTCAATCATTAAAGCCAAGAATTGTCATTTAAATTAAATGCAGGAGCAACCCCCCCCCCCCCCCCCCCCCCCCCATTTATTTGCAGGGAGCGTGGTGGGACAAAAACACAAAACATGAACCAGAAACTTCACCATCGAAGCCCCAGAGCACAGCATACATTAAAGAATAAAAGCCCATATCTCTCCTCGCCTCCTTATGTTTTACACATGTATAGCATCAGCGGAGAAAACAGATGGGCCACACCACGGGGACACAGAGACCTGTAGACATTATAAAAAAAAGCCAAAGACAAATTATGCATACGCTCCCTTACTCCTCCGACGTACATCTGCAGGAATTTGTCCCCAAGGGGTCAGACAGCGAGTCTGATGTGTTCAGAGCGGAGCCTTGTCTTGTCCGACGACTGCTAAAAAGCAGCAGCAACAAAAGATGTGCACTCCGTATATGTGCAGTGCATTATCTTCACACTGTAGAGGCTATTGCCTTTCCTGGGTCTGGCATTGTGTGCCGCAAACTAAATGGACATGTATAAAGGGATTGGACAGAACTTCTCTTTTCATGTGGAAATGAATCCCTTCCAAAAGGGACAAAACAGCTTTCACCCTCGGTTATACAGTGAGGGTTGTAGGGAGGCAAGTTTTTTTCTTTTATATTTTACCCCTGTACATCTGAAGAAAAGATGGAAAATCTCAAAAACATGTATAGTACGTATACAAGTTTTTGTCGTAGGGAATATCAGCAGATGAAAAGAAAAAAGATCATCTTTTCATGTGTTAGCTTTTTGCAAAATTTTACGAGACGCATGAAATCTTCCACAGTCGCCCACAGTGAAGGAGGACAGAGACGGATGCGTCTCGCTGCCAAGCTTTCAAATCTCAGAGGGCACGTTGAGACGAGGAGGGAGGGCCCCGGCTTCCTTCTGACGCCATTTGCTGAACACATCTATTGATTGTATCTGCACCGAGTTGGAAGAGGAGAAAACCTGAGTAACAAAACAGCTACACAACTATTTTTAGGGACATTGAAATGAAATTAGAAGCAAAATAGATAGTTCAGGAATTAAGTTCATAGCAATTTGTATTTAACCAGATGCTACTGTACATCTTAAATACAAAATCCTTTAAAATGTTTGTTCATAAAAACAATCCCTTAACTCTTAAAGCTTCAGGCTGGCAGAAGAGGAGTTTGCATGTTTTAACACGTGTGGCTAAAGACGAGCAGTAAAAATCTATATATAACTTTAGAAGTATCAAACGGGCTCCGTGTCATCTTTAAGTTTTCCAGATGGACAGACATCCTAAAAGGGACGAAGAGACCTGAGGCGAATCAAAGCCGGTGGCTGGAGACCTCGTGAACTATATTCAATTAGTTTTTACAAAAGCTTAAGCGGTGAGTAAAGAGGGGCCCGTGTCCAGAGATAAGACACGCTCTCACTCTCTGGCTGAAAGGGAATATCACAGACAGAGGCAGAGCAGGGGGGGGGGGGGGGGGGGGTCGTTCTCTCTAACTCTGTTCATTCCATGTAATGCTGCATGTGTGTGGATTTTTATTTTGTTTTTTATGTGGAGTGGATGTGCTTCTGGGCAGCACTAGGACCTGTTCATGAATAAAAAACCTAATCCAGTTTTTAGAATGCACTTTTCAAAAATGGTGCGATCGATGATATGAAAATAAATCTTTGAACCGTTCAGTGCACTCGTCTAAAAGTGAGCTCGGGTAACTGCAGATGTTTCTATATCGATGGATTACTGAGGTGTGTGTGTGTGTGGGGGGGGGGGGGCACAGACTTCATTTGCTTTTCTGCTTAATTGTGCCAACTGTACAATAATTTGGTGTGTGACTTCTCCTGCAGCTGACATTGGGCGAGAGGCGCCGAGGCCGGACAGGTTACACATCTATCACAGGGCCGACATGTAAGGAGACAAACAACCGGTCACATTCACATTCACACGCTGACTCGACTGAAGAGGGCCGCAGCTGACAGGCAGGTTCAAACCCCTGAACCTTCCTGCTGTGACCCGGCCGTGCCGCACACTGCACCACCACGCCACACATGTTTAAGTGAGTGTAAGAAAGTTAACTTGTGTCCATGTCTGTGAAGTAAGTCGATGGTGCTCTGCTCATCAGTCAGATTTTTCTAAAAAGGTCAGAGTTCATGAGTTTTACGAAATGGAAGTTCATTGAATGATAAGTTAATAGTTAATAAGTTAAAGCTAAATCTCGTGACTGCAACACCAAGTACACCAGCTCCCACGTTTCCTTTGAAAGCAGCATGCATATTCAAATGTGTTAATTAGAAAAAAGCAGTTTCCTGTTACAGAGAATATAAAATGTTATGCAAATATGATAAATTACATATGTTTCTAACTTTATATCCAATCACTGGAGAAGATCTGACCTTAGAGCTTTGAGATATAAGTTGAATAATAAACATGTTACATCAGGTAATTATTTGTGTACATGGCAGAGTACACAAATAGGTTGATTTAGATTTATGTAAAATAAACTGCTGAAAGTTTCAAGTTTTTTTGAAAATTGTTGGTTTTATCGTTGGAAGAGTCATTGATATTATATATATATTTATGTCAATTTAGATATGATGGTAAAATCTGCATCAGCCTCAAAATCCAATATAAACAGGACTATAGTTTATTTGGATCAGCTGAGTATCAATTGAAGGAAATCAATCTGAATAAAGCAAACCACAAGGTTACATATTTAAAAATGTATAATAGCTTTCAATATCTACTTCACATTTTCAAAATCAACAAACTACAAATCATATCTCAGGATCATCATGTGATCGGCACTGGACATCAACATTAACAAATCAACCTTAGTGAAAAGACAGAAATGTTCTTTAACAGATATAAAGGCTGGTTTCTCTTTAACCAAAATGCTATATAACACACTTCAGTGCACGGACAGTCCTTCTCCACTAACTCCACAGCAGAAACACTGATGCTAAAAAAATAAATGTCAGAGCACTCTCTCTCTCGTCTTTGCTGCCTCTTCCTGCACTGCAGGTGAGATCCTCTGTGTCCTTGTGTGCACTGTGTGCTCAGTACACTTCCACTCTCCCACTGTTGAATCGTACCTGCGGCTGTGTCAAGCCCATTTTAGCTGAGTTCAAGTCGATTCCGAGACTAAAGACCAATACTTAAGTCCTATTCAGGACTGAAATAGGCAATAAGCTGCTCACACGTCCTCCTCCATTGCAACATAATGCTCGGAGTCGCAGTGAAATGAGGAATTACACTTTGGTTTGTAGGCTCCTGAACACGGCTGCTGCGTTTCTGTATTGTTTTCTTGTTATCAATTTGTGAAATTCCTCAGAAATAAATTGCGCTCTGCAGACTTAATCTCGGCCCTAAGAAGATCATTTATTCTTTTCTTTTTGTGATTTGAATTGCAAATTACAAAGTCAATTTTCAGTCTTAACCGATGAGTTAATTTATTCATTTGGGAAGATGCTGCTTAGCTGAATATAATAAATCTGAAATGGAGCTAAACAGTGTAATTCTTTAGTACTGATATTAAAGAACAGATCTCTTGGGGGGGGGGTTTCCGTCAAACAAAGCTCTTTCCAACTAGTAGGGAATTAGTTCACATATTGGAATGAAGCCTTCAGGAATCGTAAATGAAGGAATAAAAAGTTCTCCTCTTCGTAAACTCTCAGCATTAACAGTTTGAAGTCGACTTATTTGTGAAATACTCCTATATGAAGTATTGAGGTGTTTTCACGTCTCGACACAGCCCAGAGTTCAACGGGGAAACATCTCACACCGAGGTGAAGCAAGACGCTCTGGAAATAACTGCTGCACGCGGTGAAATCTCCGTCTCACACTCTCACCTCATGATCCGCCACGTTAGTCGGAGAACACAGGAGTCGCAATCTGTCACAGTCATTTGAGACTCGGTGGAAGAATTATTTGGGTGCATCTGCCAGGCGGCTGGACGTGTAAAAAACTCCTACCCAGCAGTATTCATATTTTCTTTTATGCTAATGAAGAGAGTATATAAAGATGGACGACGTGTCTCTGCCTCTTCCCTTAGCACAAAAACGAAAGTATTCCAGATGTAGGTGCTACCATCTTGCTTATGACGTCAATTGGAGCAGTGATCGTGGTGTGAAGCAGCGTAATAAAGGTCCTGTCAATCACAACGTTTTTATAGGTTTGAATAAACCTGCAAAATCTGTCAATTTTACATTTGAGCGTACATTAGTGTGAAAATAACTACGTAAAATGGGAGAAACTCACAAAGAGAAACATGTTTTTTAAAAGTACAATGACCTTTAAGATAGGTCCATGTCCAATCCACTCACATGGAGTAGTGGGGTTATAACCTGTGCTGCAGTCAGCCACCAGGGGGCAATCCAAATTGTTTCTGGCTTCACTTTTGGGGAGCTGTCATGTCTTCCATCGTTACATAAGTGCACAATGACTTTAACATGTTAAAATATTTAAAGGCTCATTTATACTCAATATTCAATAGGTAAACAGAAACTGAGACGAACAGATGCAGTACCACATGATATCATGAGGAGGCAGTGTAGCCATTGGTTTAAGCAAGACAACCGCTGGCTATGAAGAAGAACTTTAAACAATGGCTGAACTTATTGAGGAGAGACTTTACGAGTTGGTAAGAAACTTCAATCATCTACATGATACTTCTACATTCATCTTTCGTCTCGTACATTATCATATAATCTCCTTCACTGTCACCATGCTTTCAATTCTGTGCTGCCCTCTAGTGGATGTATTGCTTTACAACCATGACAACAAAAAGGAGATATAGATGTGGGCAGTGGCGGTTATATCATTTGAAACAAACTTATCTCTTTGATTATACTTAACCTTAAAGCCGAACGTGTTGATGGACCTCTCTTCATATATTATAAGTTCCCATAGCTACTAGTTTGGTGTCTAACTTTACCTGTTTTGAGTAATACCAGAGCCAGTCTTTGAACAAGGAGCTGCCCCAGTATGAAATACATTCAGTGACACCTCCTGTCCTTTTTTTTATTTTTAAGAGGCAGAATAAAGGTCAGTGAGAAATGACAGTCAATCACCAGAGACCACCCTCCCCCCGCCCCCCCGCCCCTCCAAGAAATCCTGACTACCTCCCCTTCAGTTAAAGACACAACATAATCCTCTGTCTTTTCTGAACCTCCCTCTGCCCTAATAATTCCCGTATAGTTCCTTAATGAGCTTGAGTCGGGCCTATGGGAGATTAGCCTGTAACTGTCAGTGGAGAACAAGCGTGCCGGTGAGACAACACAGGTGAACAGCGGCGGCGTACAACAACCTGCTATTTCACCGGTTTGACGTATGACCGAACCGCGGCGTCTCCTCTGTAATGTGTCCTGCCTCCGTGTACTTGAGATGTGGCGGTGCCGGCTCTACACGGCTGCCTGCTCTGTGCCGTTCACTCTGGCATCCATCAAATCCCCCAGCGGCAGTGGATTGAAGTATTCCACATCGTGCCCAGCACAAGATCCCCAAACTGTACGAGAAAATGAAGCTGGGATTTAGACAATATAAATGTGAATTTAAATGGATTCGAAACCCACCTTGTCATAAAACTCGGATTTACCTATAAACAGCAGCTGCACCGGCAAAATTCCTTGAGCCGTGCTAGTCGAAGTGATTCCGATCTAATGTTAGCTAAGTACGCCATTATGCGCTCCCTAGCTGGTTATTGCACTTAGAGCAATAAGCAATAACATCCACTCAGAGAGGACTTGGTTAAACGTAGGCAACTTTTGTGTGCTAAAAGTGCCGCGGTAAGAAAACAGCACTGCGTTTATCAAAGCCTGAGTGAACGCTACTGTACTCCAGCACACGGCTAATGAAGAGATATGTCCTCCATTACGGGGCCATATTCCTGCTGCAGCGATTAGAAAACTCTCCAGAGGGGCTCCATCACAGGCTTTCATTGAGTCTGGACCTTTGCAAATCTTCATATCCAGCACAATTTTCATAAATTGAAGTCTAATGAGCACAGTTGACATAACCATGATTTATTGTCTCAGAGGCTTACCAATTTCACCACTGCAATGCAAATTATGAATGTCAAGGGTTTAATCATATTCATACGTATCCCCAACAAGGGGAATGTGATGCGTCACGTGAGTGAAAGAGGCCTAAATGTCACTCTCTCTTTATTGTAGGTGCGTTGTGATAATACTTGCAAACATGCAAAGCATTAACAAGCTCCCTGAGGTGGCGTGATATTGTTGTCGGCGAGCACAGAGCAATATCTTTGCAGGGATCTCTTTGGGACGCTCTGCTGCGTGCCGCTATATTACCACTGCTCCGTCTTCAGAGGCATAATTACCATAATGACGTTGTTAATGTTATGCGGGTAATTTGTAGTATAGTATTGACACCGTAATTTGGTGATTGATTTTTAATTCTTGCATGTGCTGTAGGTAGAGCGGCTCCTGTTATTAACTGCTCTACACGGAGGAGTAATCAGAGAAAAAAGTGGTGAGCCTTTTATTTTATGGCCCGTTTTTTTTTTTACCACCAGAAAAATCTATTTTTAGACCCGAGTACTTTTCCTCTGTGAGTTATCGGAGGAGTTTTAATTCAGGATTGACAGCGGGGAGATAGAGAGAGAAGCTCTCAGGCTTGAAGTCAACAGGAACCTTACTGATTGACAGCTCTACGTCGTCCTCCCAGTCTATGACCACCCTAAAAGTGTGACCAGGCAATTTTTCAATTAGTCTCCCCTTACACCGAGGGGGGGGGGGGGGGTCCGAGCTCGAGCTCTGGATCGCGATGGATGGCGAACAACAGTCCTACAGTGCTCGGTCATTGTGAGAGCAGGGCAAGCATTGATAACAGCCCGTAGCACTATTGACATGATAACATTTCAGACTGCCGGGCCACGGTGGCACTGAGCTGCAATAAATTGAGACGAATGATCAGTCGATGACAATTTCCATAATCGTTATACCTTCCGTAATTCATCAAGGTAATGATACCCGCGTCCCTAATGTCACATTTATTCCATTTTGTGCACAGCGGCAGGCGCAGAGCGAGCGCCCCCCCCCCCCCCCCCCCCCCCACCCTCCTACCCCACCCCACCCCTCTCCAGAAGGATTGATTACACACCAACTGCATTTTGCTCCTGCTTGTGAGTGGAAGAGCAATGTGTTATTTGACCAAAAATAACAATGAAGGGGATGGGAAACGCAATCTAATTCCACTCATTCAACTTCCTCTCCCCCCCCCCCCCCCCCACCCCCGCTGTGACAGGCGAACATGAGGCCATTACAGTTCGGCTCTAGCACCGTTTCTCTGATCCCACGGGGGGGTGGGGGGGACGGGTGGGGGGGAGACCGATCACTGCTTCCTGGCTCTCAGAAACACATCAAGATTCATCATCACCGCATCTCCTGTCTCCCTTTTTTTGTTTCTGTCCCCTCCCCGCCCCCCCTCTCTCGCTCCTGCCCTCTCTCCACTCATTAATGGCATAGTTTCCTCTTTGACAATTATTCGCCACTATTGGCAGACGGTGGCCGTGTGAGCGAGCGCTGCGATTCAATTACAGACGCAGTCATTCGCGTTTAATTTCCCGGCCCCAGAGATTGTTTGAAATGAACGTTGACATGTGAAAAGCGCACCTTGACGGGGAAACAACTCCATTCAGGGAGGCGGTCGCCCACGGTCGGGCAAATTCTGAAAAGATCATTTCAATTCGACACTCCGATGACACATTCAGCCAACTTTTCTCCACCTCTCCGCTCCGAGGCTCTCATTTAGGAAAACACTCCTGAATGTATTATTATCACATTGTGGCTCAACGCCCTTTTTCCGCTGACAAAGTTGCCGCAGTAATTCAAGCTGCCAATAGCAGTGAGGCTGTGCTTCCATTCAGAGGCAGGACGAGGCTGCAGCATAAATAATGAACTCAACACCGATGATGTTAGTTTGTATTGAGCCTGTCTGAGCCACAATCAAGTGGAAACCACCGAGGCCGACCCCGGTGAAATGATTTCAGCGGAGCAGAATAATCTGGTTTCATTCATTTACACATTATGAGAAACCTAATTGAAATCAGAGACTTAATCTGAGATTAATTGAGCTTCTGTGGGATGTAAACATCTGGCTCATTTCACTTCCATTTCTCATGACTGGAGCAGAGTTGTACGGGTGAATGTTGATGAGAGGAAGCCACAGGCCAGTTTGCACAGTGAGTGATTCTCCTGCATCGGCTCCTCCTGGCTGGTCAGTGTTTCCCTGCAGGTTCCCACAGGTGGTTAAAGATCTCATAGCAACAGGCTGGACTCCGATGTGCAGATATGAACAAAGAAAGGGCTGGAGGATAATTCAGTATTGTGCCATTTTACAAATCACATAATAAACGTTATTAGCCTTTATTTTTTGGCTTATTGAGGCAGAGAATAGTTAAAGCCCAGACAACACTGGATTATTTTGTTTGCCGTGGATATTTGAGTGATAAAAGTAGTTATTCAAGATCTTTTTATTAGTTTGTGCACACAAGATATAAAAATATTATTTTCTGGGACTTTCAACTGCAGATAGTTGGTTAAATCTGTTACCTCAGCCAAGGTCGTTATGTTCTTTCACTCCTGTGCGTTGATTTGTTTGTCAGAAAGATAGCTAAAAAAACGACTATACACATTTCCAACAAACTCGTTGGAATGATGGGGCATGGATCAAGAACAAGCCCCTTGAATTTTTGCTGTGGAAATGGAAGAATCCAGGAAATATTCTCGCGAGACAGATCATTTTATGGCATTTCAAATTTCAAATTTCCCCCCTGAATAATTCACGGGCCTTGATAAAACGTTCAGATTGATGTTTATGAGCGTGTGAAATTTGGTGCCGATCCAAATAGAAATCTGGATTCGAATTAATTTAGCTCGGGTTTAGGCATCAGCCGAGGTTTGTCCTGTTCTAGTTGATTAACGAACTAAAAGATGAAATTATGTACAATGAGACAAATTATATAATGGAGACAGTTTTTGATAACCGTATTTTTTTGATTTCTCTGCTTCCACATCTTGTTACTTGTCAGTTAAGATTTACCGAATGCCATATCTGACAAACTCATATTTGCTGATTTAAAACTCTTTCTATTATTGACATCTGAAAGATGGCTTAATTATTAATTCCAGTCTTATCACACAGCCTGAGGCGTGTACATTTATTTTCACGATTGATTATTCTCTCCTGCTTGATCTATAAGACGTCAAAAAAAACTTTGAGAAATGACCGATACATTTCCCGACGCCCACGGTGCCATCTTGAAATGTCTTGTTTCAGCCAACGCTGAGTTCACTGACAAGAGTTCACTCCCATGCAAGACAAAGAAAAGCAACAAATCCTTCACAAGTGAAACTGAGAAATGTTTGACATGTTTTGCTGGAAATACAAAAGAAGAAAAATCCCTGAGATATAAATGATTAACTGAAAAACAGTTGCTGATTTGTTGAGCAGCATTACGAGCAGGGATCACATGCCCTGCACCTCCTCAAAATGCAACTCCACATCAGAGTCCGCATATGGTATGAAAAAATAACAGGCTGGCTGAATTCAGTTCAGTGGAATTATTATGTTTTCCAGCTTTGGTGGACTATTACGTGACCCGTCGTCTATTCTCTCCTGCAGCCCGTCTCTATGCACTTACATAAAACCCACTTCTCTTTTACTTTTCTTTTTTTCCCCTCACCCGAGCAGTCAGGGTTCAAGCAGACTCAAACTAGGATTTGAAAGGAATGTAGCATTGGAACTTCATTACTTCAAGTGCCTCGGCTTCTCCACGTCTTCTCCAAACTGTGAAACTATTTCTTTTATGATATTCTCTCTTTGATTAAGTGTAATTCATCATCACAAGAGCTTACACTGCAGCGGTCTACCTTGCATTCCCCTACCAACCTGAAAGACTTCATGCCTTAGCACACCTGAGAGGTCCTCATCCCTGTAGAAGCCCCTTTTTTCTTCTATGGTATTTGCAGTGATCGAGTATGCAGCGTGTGTAGTTGTGTGTTCTCCCCTCCAAGGTTCAAGCATTCACACCGACGCCTGACTGACATGGTATTGACTCGTCTCTGCAAATCTCAAGACAAACTGTCAATACGATTGTCTCGGGAAGGTTGAGCCAACAACTGATTCTGTATCGTGACAGAAGCGTTTTCAGTTTTTTTGTTTCTTTCAGGGGAAATGGTGGTCAGAAAGTGCAGGGGCCATTTTCGAGCCGATGACGCATCGACATTCCAATTAAAAAAATTGCAGTGCAACTGGAACTTAAGTTTACTATTAAGAAAAATAATTATCTCAACATCTTTCAAAGATGAGAAGAACTTTCGCAGCAGCTTGGCTGAGCACTACAGAGGGCATGAGCAGCGGGGAGTGGATATAATTGAGCTGAAATTGGTCTCCCATGGCAAAGACACTTTGTTCAATCTAACGCTCCACAGTGATTGGACGAGCGGCTCTCTCATTCCTTCTCTTGGAAAGAGGTTGAAAAGAGGCCCGACTATTAGGTTGCCTACCATCAAATCTTTGATAGGAGACTTAATTCTCGCCTTAAGGGATAACAAGATGTTTTTATCGCCCATACACAGACATTAATGCTTTGAATATTATCTGATATGGTCATGTCTACAACAATTCTTTACATATTCATGGTCAGAGCACTATGAACGTTTAGTCCAAATGCATTTAGTGGTGCTCAACAGTTTAAGATACATGCATTGCTAAAAACGTAATTCCTGTTCTGTAGATTCCACATGTGTGTAACGTTGACGAAAGCCTAATGTTCTTATGTGAAGTGGAAAATCAAACTTGTTTATATCTTCTGACCTGAACCTGCGTTTGAATAGAATAATCGATTTCTCATGCATCTCTTTTTGGATCAATATGAACATGTGGGAGAGCAGGAAGTGGAGCTTGCAGGGGTTCCTCCGAAGTCTCCAAAGATACAGAGCAGCATTTCAAAGAGAGAGGAGATGAAGCAGCTAAATAAAGGTCTTCATCTCCTTCTGTTCTTTTGTATTCAAGTAGGCAGCATAGGTTCGGCTAACAAACGTGACTGGTAAACCCTAAAATAAGATCCTCTGCAATCTTTCGTTCTCGGATACAATTTGCACTTGAGCAAATTCCAAGGCCAAGAGCTTTTTTCAGCCGATGTAATAAAATGAAATGTTGTCAAAGTCCCACATGTTATAGTGTCAAAGTAAAACCGAGATTTAAAATGTTATAATCTGTATTTAAAGGATTAATAATCAACCCATTAAACTAATATGCCTCTGCGATAACAAGTACTAATACACAATGACATGTCCTGATACAAAGAGTACAAGGTATGTGTGTTTAGATCATCACAGTTTGAAGGTATTAAGTTTCAGAGGAAGTTATGTCGATGCAAAAGTCAATAAACCTGGTGAATTACGCAAACAGAAACATTTCTTCAAGGCATTGACATATGCTAAACGGACTGTGTTTGTGTAGGGCTCTCTGAGTCTTAACAAACACTACAGGTCACATTCACTCATTCTCACACAGACACACAAACACATTGACTCTACTCACACTCTGACAGCTGGGGTCAGTTCAGGGTTCAGGTGAAGCACACGTCAGCTTCAACACCACTTGACCTGCGCTCATTAATTTCTCCTTTATTAATCGACTCTATCTGAACAAGAAGAATTTGTATGACAGCTGGAAGCATGTGTATATCCACAATTATACTGGATATACAAAGTATATATAAAAATGTAATTAAAATAAATTCTGTGTGTTCTTCTTTACAGACATAATCCATTTACACACTAACAATGGATCAAATTACCATTTGATTGGAAAAAGAGTTGTTATGAACCAATAAGAAGTTATTGTCAGACTTTGCAGTCTATTTTGATTCTTCTCACAGTCTTTTCTTCAACAAATGTCTGCCAGACAATAAGAATCCTTTTTGACTCTGGCACAATGTGGCAAACCCAATTTGTACTCTTGTTAGTTGATGATAATCTATAGCGTCTTGTTTAAAGCTTTTTCCCACTCACAATGGAGGAGACGAGGTGATTGTCCAAACATAATATTTTTTCTATCAACATTTTACACTAACAATGAATCAAATGTGTAATTTGAAAGTTTGTTTTAATGTATAGAAACCCAAGGTTAGAATTCTAGCACCTCTAACTGTTGCTGTTGTGATTCACTCTCACAGTTCTTATTAGTGTTATTCTGAGTCACAGAAGGCAGAAGTTTTGTTAAGACCCAGTGTTCGAGCCTTTCCCTGCAGCAGAAACACAAAGTTGGCAATAAACTGGTGAACTTTGAGGAGCGATTAGCAACTCCCTCGGAGGGTTGTGGTGACCAAAGCAGAGTTTAAAGGAGTCAGTGTTTAATTTTTATACAAGACAGTCTCAGGGGGATGAAACTACAACCGCCATTGTTAAAAAGGCAAAGTTACTTGTTTGCAAAATGGCGTTTATAAAAAATACATTCGTCGTGTTTCGAGCTTCTTGTGCTGCCCCCTGGTGGCCCCAAAACCCCCCAAAAAGTTAATCTAAGAAAGATTGCGAATCTTGAGAATAAAAGAGCTTTGTTCCCTGTTTTGACACGAAACCTTCAATCACAGACTTCGGGGATTAAAGACTTTTGCAGATGTTTAAAGGTTTTGCTCTGCGTGATGTCGAACACAGAGCAGCCAAAGAGACGATCAAACAGAGGAAACAAAAGTGCCAACTATGCTGCTGAGTCTGTCGCTCCACTGACTGACATTTCTCATGATAAATTCATGGCTGTGACAAGGCTGAGTGACTCTCAGGGCATGGGTTAATTTGTCAGGAGGCCAACGGAGCTATGAGTGGTGACACAATGACAAAGCAGAATGTCACCCCTCCGTTGTGGGAGAGAGAGAGAGAGACAGAGAGAGAGAGAGAGAGAGAGCGAGAGAGAGACGGAGAAATAGGCCGTGAAGTGGCTGACTCTTTAGGACGCATGATACCGGAGATATGCGGTGCTCACCTAGCCATGTCTTGAACAGCGGGAGTTCAGGCTCATCTAAATCTACTTTATAAAGCTTTATAAAGCTTTATAAAGCAGCACTGAGAATGAAAGAATTTTGTACACACGTTTACTTATATAACATATAATTCTGAGACACCTGCAAGATTAGCTGGATGTTTATCTATTGTGCAACTTTGCAAGTTTCCAAATATTGTCCTTTTTACCCCAGAAAATAAACCGGATATACGTATGACAGATATTTTACATGATTATTATCTGAATAAGTTGAATCCAGTTGAATTTACTGTCTTTCTCTGCTGAAGTTCAGTTTCCTACTTATGATTCTCTGCTTTTGCCGTAGACTATATATACAAATGGACCATAAAGTGAAGCCACAGCTACAGGTCATCAAACACACCTGCTCCATGTTAGTGGATGGGACATACTAATACACGTTAAATACATTTCAAGTACTTCTTATCATACTGAATGGTAGCGCTCGTATCTGTGGTATTTTGGACATTCGTAATTAGTGGAGACAAGTTGACCATCTTCAATTTATGGCTTTTACATAAGTGATTTGTAATGCCGCCCTTAGACACCACACAGTGTTATTGATACCTGTGCTTAGATCATTTTTGATGGATTATGAATAATGTGAATACGTCCTAGAACATTATTTACGGATATTTCCATCACAACTGCAGCCAAATATTTGGAAATATTGATGTATGACTGGGGATGACGAGCTGGAACTACTTATGCATTTATAATCACTTCATAATACTGCACTCTGACCTTTTCAAACGACTTGTTTCTATCTAAATAAATTCATACAGACAAACATATGTAGCATTGCCTCCCCTGCACGGTCAAAGGTGCTTGAGCTTCATTAACTCGACTGCAATAATCATCATGATACATTGACCACGAGCATCTATGCTAATGGGTTCAAACATGACCTGTGCTCTTAATTAATGATGTCATTAGTTGAGCCTATTCATGTAGGTTTCAATCAGCGTCAATGTATTTGTCTTTTACCTGTGAGGCAGTGAAATGAGCTGCAGAGAACTCCTGGAGACTAAGTTTGTGTAATCACACTCTCCACTTCAAGAAAAGCTCCTTTTTTTTTCTTTTTTTTTTACTTAAAACAATTTTCTACCTATTTAGTTACTTGGCAACCAGAAGCGGACTTCACCTACTCCATAACGCTCCTTGTACCTGATGAGCTATTTGTTACCAGTGACCCTTTTACAGGCAAATAGCATTTTGAGCAGGCGGGGAGAGTGAACTGGTTTTAATGGTGTGATTGTTACATTGGCTTGTTTCAGTTCCATTAGACAAACCACGAGGCAAAGGCCACGACGGACAAATAAATACATCGGACATCAAAAGACTATTCACGATCTTTGAAGCTGAGGATGGCGGTGTCATGGGGTTCACTTCACCGAGATGGATGAGTGCTCAACCTACTCATCTTGGCCAGAAATAGGCTTTGTAAATTACTGAAGTGGACCAGGTCTCCTGCTTGCACTCAATTAACCACCCCCAGCTGCAGCCACAGACATCAGGTTGCTGCCGTCTTGTACAAGCTGCCCTCCTGCCGCTGCCCCATGCCCCCGCCACCATATGTCAGGTGTTTGCACCACTCGCCATATCGGACCGCTCTACCTCCACTTCCAACGTAAGAGCACACAAGGGCTTGGTCCACACTGCTGTCCGGATACTGAACAGCTTTTGAGAGAACTGTGTTTGGAGAAACGGACCCTGGTCTCCAGCCCTTTATGGGTAGATATAGAAAAACCTCCTCACCACAGTGGAAACAGAGTCCAGAAACTCATGTGCCATTACCTTGGTTAAACTTTCAGACTTGCTTCATACTTCTTGAGTTATTTTCTCCGTTTTAAACAGACGGATGACAATGAAACCAAAATGTCAGATATGCAGTGGTTCATACCATAGTGAATGGACTTGCTGTAATAATGTCAAACATGCAAGGAAATAAAACTAGAATTCAATAAAGTGCAAACCTCCTCTCAAGGCCCAACATGCCGAACTTACCTGTGTAGTTCTAGCAAAGTTAGAAGCAAAAAGGAGGTAGTTGTATAATCTGCACTAAAGGGTATACACTCAGAGAAATGCCCTCGGAATCTAAAAGGGGAAATATAATGCCCATGTTTAAGAGTTTACATTTAATTTGTGTTATTACTTGAAAAGGTTAAAATGCTCTTATGTACAGTAAATTGCTGCAGCTCCTCTTTTCAGCCACTTACGGAAACGCTTGGTCTCTGTAACACTCCTCGTGATAAAGCCCCGTCTGTGAAAAATCGGCCTGTTGCTTTTCCTGGTTTAGTCAGTAGCCATGCATGATGCCAACGTTTTGGGTATCACATCCCAATGATGCAGGAGTATCGGCCGAGCCACTGGCAAGGCGTCTGAGGAGAATTCAGGAGCAGCGAGTTCAATGGAGCTTTTAACTTTGCAGACCTTTTACAAACACATAAAACCTATACAACGCGCTGTGAAAGAAACCCTGACAGAAGCATAATAGGTGTCCTTTCAGGAACGCATTGAAAAAGACCTGGTTCCATCTCTTTCACTGGATCTCTAAAATATATTGGTTCATGCTCGGTGCCCTTAAAGCTGATATCGGCTACGTTTTTGCATAATCCTCAAACTAAGAAACAGACACAGGTGAAAAAATAAACACCTTGGAAGAGGATATTTAAAAATAAAAGTGGCTCAGGACATAAGCTATCGTTGAACACCTTGTTCACAGAAACCAAGTCTGAATGAATAAAATCTTTAAAAGGTTATATTTAGCGTTGAAGTGCCCATTAAATAACCTCTATCATGGTTGCATTGTGCTAATAATGACCAGAGGCGGAATAACAGCATTTTCTTCTGCACCGAATCCCACAGATCTATCCTGCCAAGTTCAAACGGTTGTGCAGCCACATGCAAGTCACTGTGTCCTCACCAGGGAATTGAGGAGCAGAGTGAATGTGTGATGATTAGGATGGAAAGGAAACAATGGAAGTAACAGCCTCCTTCTCGGTTTCCATGGCAAGAATGGAACCCAAGGTAAAGCTTCAGACTCAGATCAATCTGCGATTCTTCATGATTTCCTGAAAACCTCGCACTAAAGCAACATGTCATTTTCAGGCTGTTTCGATTCATTACTTATCAAAGGAAGCCTAGAGGCTGAACAATTATCATTAGTTCAAAAATAAGGAAGGGATCTGCGGAACAATTAACGTGATAAAATATCGTTTGATTAGATTACGGGAGGGCTCATGTCGTGTTAATCGTCCTCACATCCCGAGGACCCAGTCATCCTTCGGCCCCCTCAAGAGTCCCGACCCCTAAATGACACAGCTACTCACATTCTGCCCAGAGCTCGAGGCAGTGCTGGAACCACCAGTACATTTTGATGCATAGAAACAAATGCTTTGATTTGGTTGATTTCTCACAGAATAACTAGAATCTGGATGAAAGCTGTTATTCATGAGCAGTATGGTGCGAATCAGAATTTGGATCTAGAATTTAAATGTGGTTACAATCGGGGGCTGCGGTGCCTTGGCGGAGGTTTGCTCTCTACTGAGTGCCCTTCTGGTTATTATTGGTTTTTCTACATGTGAATTAGAAAGTACCATTTCTGTGTGTTGGATCAAACACGATGCTTCTCTGCTGCTTCACAGGTGAGGGGTTGTCTCGAGGTTGTTTTAAAAACATTTTAATGAGCGAGACGGAGGAAAAGAGAAGTTAGAGTCTCTGAGATGTGGAATCAATAATCTGCTGGTGAACCTACAACAAAACATTATTTACAAATCAATGAGAATCACCTTTTTTGATATTTTTTTACCGTGAGCTGCTGTGAATACATAAAAGATGGGCTGTTTTCCAAAAGCATTCAAATTCTGAGGGACACCTAATGTAGCCTCAGCTCACATCTCACTCTTTCAAGTCTATAATCGAGTTCGCACGGAGTTAATCACATTATCACGTGTGTTCCCTTTTAAATGGTAAATTCACAGGCCAGGCTGCTGCTGCATAGGTGCCTGTCTTATACAGTATGTGCTTCCTATTTCTTACTGAACAAAAAAAAAAAGCGTAACATGAAAACCTCTTCAATCCACTCCCTCCTCCTACACATGCTCACGCATTGATTATCATTGTATAGTGTATTTTTTTTGCATTCTGCATGCCAACCACATAGCAGATGAGAGGAGGGGAGCATTAAGGGGCTTGGCGACTGTGGGACCCCCTGCCGAGATGAGAGGGGAGGTAAGAGCCAAGGAGAGGGGAGTGTGGAGAAGGCCAACCAATCGGCTGTGCGCTGGGAATAGGACCAATCATGGCGACGGCTCGGGGCTCTGTTGCTCCCTCTCTCGCTGTAAATTTCCCTTTTTCGTTACATCTCTGTCTTATTTACTTCTCTGTTCTTAATCGCTTTCCCTCTCGCTAACTCTCAGCCCGTCCTTATCGCCGCTGTCGGCCTCATGAATCATGTGATCAGGCCTCGCGCACACACCCACCTCTTTTAATCCCACTCCAACCTCTGCACCCCCGACCACACCCCTCCAATTCCCCCTGTCAACCCCACCTCGGGTTTTTCCCTCCCTGCTCCGACAAACTCTTTCCTCCCCCCTGGTTTCTTATTCACCAGCCACCCTGCTTTACACAGTCCACCCCTCTTTGTCAGATTATTATTCTGTCTGCAGTCACTAAGGAGATGCACACACCATCCATCACAATGTACAAATTCTCAGCGCACGGATTCGGTCGGGTCCTAATTAAAAAGCCTTTCCACTCGTTTTCTTGAGAGATAATTAGACTTTCATCTCACCAGGATGCCACATCCATAGATCCATTCTCTTCTTCCAGGAAGCTTATAGGAGGAAAAATAAATCCAAGGGTCTTTAACCACTTGCCTTTAGGGCACCAGTCAATAATTAAAGATATCGTTTGTAACAAAAAAGTCCTTGAGTTAAAAAACGGAAAGAGAAAAGGACTAATATCTTCAACTCTGAAGGGAAATTGGTTAAAACCGAACAGGGAACGGTTCTTTTAAGTAAAGGTCAGTGTTACGCTTTGCATAAGGCCTTGTTTAAGAGCCCTCTTGAGTTTAACCCATTGTTTTCTTTCAAAGTAACAACCCTGGTGCAGTGGTCCATTTATAGTTGGACCACTGCAGTGCCTGGGTGTAGCTGTGATGTGCGCTGGGAGGCCGCAGAGCGTCGGGCCTGATATGAGACAGCTGGAGGGGTTGAATTATTGAAGAGCACGGACCAGCTCCGAAACACGGGCCATGTCCTCCCAGCTGCTCCGTGTGCTGAAGCCGACACTTCAGCAGTCGTCAGACGTGTGCAGTTAACGGGGTCCATCTGTTATTGAGGCATAATGAACACAGTCAGAACCCACGGAGGAATGAATCACTGCCACATTATTAGCGCAGGAAAAATAGCAATAATTGTGCCATCCATACAGTGGCAACGGTAATAATTATGACATTTTCTGATTATAATGATGATTAGGAGGCAAGCGACGGCAGTGGAGATGATGATGATGATGATGATGATGATGGTGATGATAATGAAGATGATGTGTGTCTGCCATGATGATGACGGCGCACAAAGCCACAGGATGGATGAAAATCAACATGGTGACAATATTCACATTTATGTTCATTATGCATGCAGGAAGCAAAACTGATTTGCATATCGGCACTGGACTGAAGGACCTGGAGGACGGGCAGAAAAATAACAAAACATTAAAACCATGGCGGATGTAATTGTTGACAGCCTCATGTAAACACCTGCCAAATTGAAAAGTCATCATTCTAATGTAGAACAGGCCGGTGATGAAAGGCATGCAGAGTGTAACCTCCAAAATCAATAACCAGCCTGCCTTTCATTACATAAGTGAAATTTGTATTCATCTCAGAGATATATATTTATCCCACTTATACCCTTGGCTCGGGAGCAAATTCATTTAGTAATGATTACCTGACTCAGGTAAAACCAATTTCCATTCACTTGTTACCCCCAAGTCGGAGACAAGGGCACAGCCGGGGTCACTTTTCAGCAGTTTTTCGGTTGCAGGCGCACCATCAGCACTTGATGCCATGAAGCGTGTGTGTGTGTGTCTGTCTGTGTGTGTGTTTGTGTGTGTGTGTGTCGGTCAGCCTTCCATTTGCTACAACACTGTCAAAGAAGGTGCGTTGCAATGACACAAACTGAGGTAGTGCATCCGGGCTTTCAGTGCTGTAGCCTAGTTTGAAGGCTGTCAGCGAGGCTGCGTGGGCGTTGAGCCGCCTCACTCCCATCGTGAACCGCGGATAAAAATACTCAAACAACTCATAGATGGCGAGGAGGGGTGGGGTGGGGGGGGGGGTGGTGCCGGCACATGCACAATAAGCTGAGCGAGGAGGTAAGGAGAGAAATCTTTCTCTTAAAAGAATGCACGCTGCTTCATTGAAGAACACACGTCACTGCTTTCCACAGGCAGGAGAGAAGTAGGAGTTATTTCTGTAAACATGAAACACTTTAGCCCAAAGGGAGACACTGTCACTGCAGCGTGCCTAACAAGGAGCCTCGGCCTGAGTGTGTGACTGTAGGTCGGAGAGGAGTAAACAACTTGAGATGAACTCACTTCCTGCGAGGAATCACGATTGTTCTGTGGTTTGTACGACACTCTGCCGACGGCGGAACCATCAAACCCATTTCTGAAAAAACAATCGGAAGTAAATTCTTAAAGCACTGCTGATTTATCTGTTGGCTGATAAAGAAATGCTGATATGAGGCTTTCACGGACACATTGGTCTCTGCATTTGTTTGTTGATATGAA
Source organism: Platichthys flesus (assembly GCF_949316205.1). NCBI lineage: Eukaryota > Metazoa > Chordata > Actinopteri > Pleuronectiformes > Pleuronectidae > Platichthys > Platichthys flesus. The sequence continues at coordinate 4,691,452 of NC_084952.1, read as the reverse complement.
CACTTTTATTTTACGAGAAGATGCAGTAAAAAATTTGCATTTAGGTTTAAATTTCAAAAAAATTAAATAAAAATTAAAAATATATTCTTTCAAGTTCTATATAAATGGTTTACTTTTTATTAATTATTATAAAGTTTATGGTTTGACTATGAAATATTAAGTTTGACCTAACAAGGGCTTAGGATAACTTAAATATCGGCCAATATGTTGGTAACAAATATTATTAATCCATAATATTGGTATCTTCATGTCAGATGTTAGTTCACTGTTTTTACTAACAAACTAACTTTACTAACTAATTTAACATCCACTTATTAAAGATCATTCCACTGCATGATAATTGGTTTATGCTTTGTGCTCTGACTGAATTGAATCCATTCTTTTTTACAATTACCTCAATGCCTGGTGTAATTTCCATGCAACACAACTCAACCTCTGCTTCAGCTGGTGGACAGTGAGCCCCACGTTATCCGGTCTGATCCCATGATGAACTTCAGACTGAGTGTTTTTCAGAAGTCAGTTTGAAGCTCGAACCTCCAAGTTCCATCTCGCTCCGTTGATTGGACTCCAGGTTTTGCTAATTCTAGCTTCCAATTAGGTTACGTGGATGTCATTAGCCGAGGGGCTCACATACTTTCTCCCACCTGCACAGTGAATAACAGCTTTAATTATGGACGGGAACAATTCAGTGATCTGTGTGTTAAAATAGATTTTGTTCATAATTGCAATTTAGAATAAAGTATGACACACTATTAGAACACAGATAATAATGAACACAGATAATAAGGAAGGGTTCATTTACTTTTTTAAATAAATGTTGGGGCAAATTAGTCCATGTAAGTCTTTAATAATCAAATACTATTGTATAAAATATGTAATAAATTGGATCTTGGTGGCATTGGTTGGGTTGGTTTGTTGAGATCTCATCATTTATACTAACAGATATAAAACAAAGATAAATTAAACAAATGATTGGTAGATGACTTCTCAGCTCTATCTATAATCTAAAGTTCATTATCAGATTTCCTCTATGTGACTTTTTGTTTTCCTAAAACAATACAAAGCTCAACAGAAGGTAAAACAACAGAAGACTGTGGCCGACAGACACGGGGCCAAACCCTGGAAATTCAGAAGTTGGCGAGTTTACTCCCAGTTCATCAAAACGTTTTCTCAAGCCATTCCAAAAAGAAGAGAAATGGGCCGAGGGCAAAACCCATTTTAATAAAGAATCCGCTGGTTTTATTTCAACTAAGGCACAGACTTTATGACGGAGAGAGAGAAACATTCGGCCGTGTTCAGCTGGAGTCGATGTAAAAAAGGCTTAATGAAATGTATTTAACTCCTCGGGCTTATCAAGATAAAAACCAGTTGCCAGCTGCTCCCCACAAGGCAACATTTGGAATTTCACAGATCATAAGGTTTGCTTGCAGTTTCATTTACACAGCCACTCAATTTGTTTCTCTTCATTACAAAACCACGGAGATAAGTGTCGCTGATGCCATCAGCAGTCATTTTGTGCGTGGTGTGGATGTACCGACAGAGCATCGCACGTTTCTTCTCAAAGTTCACGTAATTACCTCGTGAATGAACGGTTCCCTGGGCCTCGAGCGGCGCTGACCGCTGCTAATAAGAGCTGCTGTGCACCCGCAGTGTCGTAATTAAACATTCGGCGATCTCGAAGTGAGGGGATTCATGTGCTTCTACTTTAAATCTGGTTCCACATGCGATTACTGGAGATCTGGTCCCTGATAGATTAAGTGTTTACACGAGTAAACCAAAAAAAAAACGTTCACCCTCTGAGATGTTGCTCCTTCTGTAGGAGGAGGATCTCATCAGAAGAAGTAGCTCAACATCCGAGTCCTTGATCTCCATCAAATAACTTTACCTTTTACACTTTGACTCAATTTCCTTTGTTTATATCTGTGGAAATCGTTTGAAGCGCATATTGTTTACATGTCAAGTGAAAACAGGACCCCCCCCCTGTAACTACCTATGGCAATGGTAGTGGTTCTCAACAATTTAGTCTCTAATTAGCTGTTGTGAGCATCTGACAAGAACAACAACATCTTTGTTGCACTGCGGGGGGGAGCGGGGGGTCAAACAGCGCCGAGCTGGAGGCAAGATAACAGGAACACTCGCAGGCTTAACGGCTAAAATTAACTTTACCGCTAAATCCGTGCAAATCTAGCCAGGACTCTAGTTGAATGGTGCCACGTTGGTGATTAATCAACATGCACCTAACAGGAGAAAATCAGCAGCCTGTTGCCAAGTCAGACGTGCGTCTTACCTTACGAGGATTTGTTATGGATAATGATAGTTGGAGACAATTTTGGATTTGGAACACTGTGGTGCACGAGGCGCATTAGCCTTTTGATTCCTGCCCTGCTTTAGGGAGAGATGTTCAAAGCTCTTCCCCAGCAAAAATGCCGCCCGCTTTCAAAGACCCCCTGCTGCCTGTGTCAGAGCACCAGCTCTCTCTGTTCTCCATAAATTAAAGTTATCCCAAATGTCTTGTGGCATAAATGGAGGCTTCAATCCTCTGCACGCATTAATTAGGACCATAACACAACCTTGACGTCTCCTCATAAACAGCAAGTGTCCTTTCCCCTCAAAAGAGTGTCAGCTTTAGTTGATCTTTAAAAGAACGCGTGGCAACAGGAGCCGCTCTGCTGGTTCTGGGTCAGTTGTTAAAAAGCGGCTACGTTTCACGGCACCCCCTGTTGTTGTTTACAATCGCCGTCGTTCAGCTCACAATTAACAATAATTACGTGTCGTCCTGAAAGAAGCTGCACACAGACTTTTTTACCAAAAATCCCTTTGAGAGAATTTCAGTTTTTCGGTTGATGTGCAGAGTTGCGAAAACTTGCCGCTCATATATTTATGATGACAAAAAGGCTTTATTAAAGAGAATATTGATGAAAATACTGCCCCCTGGGAGTATATATTATTGCATATTCCCAGTACAGAAACCTCAGAGGTAAGAGCATTGATTACATTTTCCTGTCTTCTCTTGCCCTAATTAAAGATCTAAGGGATAGCCCCTCATGGGAGGACCAACTCGGCTGTTTCATCTGTTCACCACGTCACCACAGTTCGGGCAACAGCGGCACGCCTCCTCTCTTTTCTTACCTATACCCACTAATGCTTAAGTTCTATTGTGTAACAGAATTCACTGTGCTGTGACCAGGGAGACTTTCTCTAGGTGGCAGGTTGAAGGGAAGGACACAATGTGAAAAATAAAGCTCACACGGTGATTTAAACATGTATGAATTTTCAGCCACAGCACGACATTATACATGTTTCATTGGCTCAGGAGCAATTCGAGAAATTCAAAGGTAGAGAATTATCACAGCTTCTTCCCCTCCCATTCAAAAACCCACATACTGCACGACAATGCAGAAAAGCGATGGGGAGTCATCAATGTGAGTCCATTCCATTGAATCGGCGACATGTGCCAATCAAAATGCCACCGATGACGACTCTGATGATGACGGAGCATCGAGTTAACACGCTTCATTATGCCTCCTCATTATCTGGAGTGATGCACGCCAGGCGAGCTTCGACAAATGGACCGCTCGCCTTCACAACAGCTTCATTTGAATGTGAATCAATAATTCTCTCTCCGACCTGAGAGAAAACAATGATCAAAACAGGGACTACAATACTCTCGGCACTCCGGGAGACCTTTTCTTTTTCCCGAGGAAAGAAATTGGCCTTAAATTCAATTTGAAAATCAACAAGAAAATCTTTACTAAGCAAATGAGCATCCATTGTCTGGAGGTACCTGGAGTCAGCGGGGAGAGGATAGGTGTCCGCCACTGATTGGAAGCTCCGTTGCCAACAAAACAATTCAATTGTGCAGCTCAGATTAGCTGTTTGTCTCAATCGTCCGAATAATTCCTCCCACATTGATTCTAATTACCTTCAATTGAACCGCTTGTGTTCTAGGAAGCAGTGGTAACAGTGGTCAGTGTTCAGCAGATCCCGAGGCTGATTGTATTCCATTCACCATCCGGAGTGTTGTGGTTTTAAAACCCGCTGCAGAGGGAAAATGTACTTTTAAGATGTGACATTCGAGCCAGAATCGTATTCCTGCCAAAATATCTCAATGAGGCTTCGTTCAAGAGGTTTGTGTTTGTTGAACACAGCAAAAACTTTGTTTTTCTTCTTCATTTATCTGAGGAATAAATGGGATTTGACGGATATCTACAAATAACTACTTTATAAAATGTGAAATATTCAGTCCACACATCGAATCAATATTGAAATCTGGTTGAACTCTGAAAAACATCCAGGAAATAAAAATCTGGCCACATTAACAAGTATATTTGCTGTTGCTTATACGTTTTCATATCTCATTTCCTATTCTTATATTTTTTTATATTCTACATTTCTACTTCAAATTCCTTGAATGTTTGAACCTACTTGGCCATAGACCCCGATTCAGATTTTTGATGTACAGTCAAAACTAATACTATACTATACTATATATATAAAGATATCTATCTATATATATAAAGATATCTATCAATCACTTGTTTTCTCTACAGTGTGTTAAAGACAATTCATACCTGTCAACCAACCAGGACCAAGGTGACGTATTTAAAGTAGAGTTTTAACATTTTTGAGAAAAACACGTATTTGCGTATTGAACTGTTAACTGCCAACATTCTGAAACTTGACTCTTTGCTCAGGAACAATAACTTCATGAGGTTTCTGCTGATTCCAGGTAAAAAACGAACCATGTTTCATGAGTTCTTTCATAAATCAAACATTAATTGTATAAAAAAGTGAGAAAAGCTGCAGGACTCATTTTGGAGAAACTCAAATGTACTTTTAGTTGTATAGCCATCAAATGAGAAGAAACTGAAAACAGAGAATTTAAACCAAAGACTTGACTTTAATTAGTCAAGTAAAGAGTCCTCCGTTGTTTTGGTTGCTTTCACATGGTTTTAATTTTGTTTTAATGACATTGAAAACATTTGTTATGTGACCAGACTATTCATTTCTTTGACATAGTATTTAAACTGTACCTAAACACACACAAGACGCATGATTTGATAATTCTGCCATTAATTGCCAGCTCCAGAGGGTTGAATGCTTCTGACACTCGAGCGATTTCTCTCCCAAAAGAGAAACGATTCGACCCAAACAGCTTCCCCCCCGCAGGTCCGGCCCTTCAGGACGGGTCAGGAACTCACTCCTTCACAGAACCCGAGTCTCCATAACCTCGTGTGCTCTCGTCTCCGTCGATCTGCGTTACCAAGCCCGCGTTGACACATGCATTCCTCTATTGTGGAATTTCGAGTCTAAGTTGTCAAGAGTCCTGACAAATTGCTTCATAACCAGCCAGTCCAAGAAGCAGCTGTTGTCATGGCTGGTGGTAGACATCAGCATGAACTGCAGAGAGAGAGAGAGAGAGAGAGAGAGAGAGAGAGAGAGAGAGAGAGAGAGAGAGAGAGAGAGAGAGAGAGAGAGAGAGAGAGAGAGAGAGAGAGAGAGAGAGAGAGAGAGAGAGAGAGAGAGAGAGAGAGAGGCAGCCTTCCCGTTGAATTATGATCACTAACTGCGCGCTGTCATGTGTTCAGAGGGGTCAGAATACAAAACTCTGTCAGGCTGGATAATGATTTACATTTCAAAATCTTTTTTCCTCATCTAAACTCGCTTGTACAGCACTCGCTTCCAGATCACGGCTTGTCAAAATAAAGGTCCTATCACTCCAAGTGATTTTTTTTTTTTTTCATTCCTCCAGTATTTCTACAGTTGAATTACAGCCAGAAGGAGGGAAAACAAAGTTGAGCGGATGTATTAGCCGTGCCACTCTCTGGTGATGCATGGCATGAGCAGCAATCTTCATTTTGTTTGGGCTTTTATATTTAATATTGAACACATTCATCTGAAACGCTGTGCCGCCTGAACACAGGATCATTTTGAGTAGTCGGGTACATACATACAGTAAAGAAATACTTCCCAGACGTTTACAGTGTATGTGAATGGACCTTGAAGTAGAATAAAGCATTAATCTATAGAGGACAAGGATTAGATGGTTTAACACTCCAGGAACAAGCATTGTTCTTCTTAATTAACACATTTTCTTCAGCATTAATTTCCTCCATGTAGATTATTTACAAACCCACTGACGGTCATTAGTTTACCAGCTATGTGAAGTTCACATCTCAAAAGGCTCTCGTGATGGAAACAGATGGATTTCCAATAACCTTCGGCTTCTTTACACCTTTTTCTGTCAAGAGCGGGAACATTGTGTAATCTCAGGTGTTGAGTTTTGAAACATATCACCTTGAATTAAAAGGTTATCCTGTCCAGTGCGGTATGAAAAACATGACAGGTAATATTAACACCTTATTTATACCAATGAAAAGCTTTCACACCATAGACTGTATATGAAGACGGACGATGTGTCTCCACCTGATCCCACTATCCGGAATGAAGCCAAAATATCCCAGATACAAGCAACACCACCCTGGGGGTTGTTGCAGTTGTAAACAGGGGATGGAGCTGTGGTATCGAGTCTCACCTTTAAATCACAACATTTTATAGGTTAAAAAAACTAATACCTAAAATGGCAGAAACCATCTTCAAGAAAAATTAATTCCAGGTGTACTTTTTTAGTTGGCCCATGCCCCATCCACTAACAGGGAGGAGGTAGGGTTTGTGACCTTTACTTTGAAGAAGCCTTCCTATCGTCCGTCCTTTTATATTTTATATTTATACACAACGAAAAAAGGGCCCAAGATCACAAACCATCTCATGCAGTAACATATAAAGACGACCACTGCGGATCCATTTAACGATTTGAGAAACACAACGTTGCTACAAACGCAACCAAGACATCAACTTCATAAAACTCTCCGTCGATTCGTTTGTTAGACATCAATCACAAACAGGCTATTGACTGAGGAAGACAGGTTAATGATTCTCCAGCGGAAAGAGGAATGGCTGCTCCTCACTTTGCACGGAGCCACTGAGGCCTCGGAGAATCGTTCACTGTTGAGTCGACATGTAAAACGATATCAGTTACTAGATTTACGTCTGCTCCTCCTGATAGTGTGATCCTGAAATTTCTATTCATCACTGTGACACTGAGGTTTAGTAATTTGTATGATCAGTATTATCTGTGTAGGGAATACGTGAATAAACAAGGTAGCGGGAAAAACAGTGAACAGCCGCGAAGGAGCCGGATACATTTATCTGAACAAGCTCTAGAAAGATATTTAAATTGGATGTACTCTTCCAATTATTTGATAACAATCCCTAGTCAAAAAGACTTTTGACAATTTAAAATAAGTCCTTCAGGAATCAAAATCAGGATTTCTTATTTTGGAACAAAGCCTCCAAGATTTAAAGCCTAAAGTTGGATCTTTGGGCCAACTCCCCCCCCCCCCCCTCCCCCCCCACACTGCTCCAAATTTGTTTTGGCACTGCAAGGGTTCAAGAGTAATTTTGAGATAACTTCCCATATTAATAAAAGACTTGATGACACAAGACCTGCGAAGCAATTATTTACTCATTAAATGGGTTAGCAGGTTGGCCTAAAGCTGTGGAGGCTAATTAATAAGGTAGTTGGCTCGGTCCCTGACGGGGAGGCTGTATTCCCTCTGCGAGCCGGCGACTGAGGGCTCCAAGTGTTTTTTCCTTTTTGTTTTTTAACGGAACAACACTGATACAAAGTCACTGACAAAGGCCCTTGACCCCAAAACTCTTCGAGCGTGAAGCCTTTGAATGCAAATGAAAATAAAAACATGGAGGGCGACCGCCAGGTAACAGCTTAATGTCTGAATATCAAATTGGGTAATAAACACTAAAGCTCCTGCTGAGAAAAGTATTTCAAATTTCTCTGAACATATTCCAGAGGAGTTTTATGAGAGAAAGCGAATGTCAGAGTGTAATGCTCCACAACTAATTAACAATTAACAATTAACTAGTGTGTGAGTGTGTTGAGGATATTTCTAAAACGCTATGGTCCCAAAATTGGAAGACGAAAAATATCTCAGGAAGAAAAAGAGGTGTCAAACACCAAATAAGATTTCAACCCACATTTCCTTTCCAATATTCCACATTTCATTTTCTGAACACAGCTTCATATCCAGGATGGAGGATTTCCCACTTCTCAACCTGGTAACCAAAAAGTTTAGACTTCAACTCATTAGGAATTCTCCAGCTGTCATCTTCAGTGTTCAAACCCTTATGTAACGTGTTCCTCTGACCTCCATTGTTGCCCAACAACTATGAAAAATACATCAGTGAAGCCACAGTGCAGCACCGGCTGACATGTTCCTTCACACAACGACTGACTGACAATAATTCCGTTGCAAGTGCACTATTAACTGTGAGATGTTTGAGTGATCATTGTTAAAAAACTACAGAGTCCACAGTTGTAATTTTTTCCTAAATTCCGACTCCTTTATACAGATTGATTGTTTGTTTGTTTGTGAAGTGAAGGGCTTCGGGTCTGCACACGGGCGAGAAGTCAAAAAACACATGAGGAGACTGACACATTGTTGGGTTCTGTCTTTTTTGTGAGCTTTTTCAGACAATAAGAAAATACAGACTAGTGCCAGAGGGTTTCTTAAATGTTGACTGAAATGTCTCTTACATAAAAAAGAATAAAAAGTAACTTTATCAAGTCTTAACTTAAACTCGCCGCTTCATGCTGTGGTCACGAAATCTTCAATAATTCTTTAATTAAATCTCATTGATATGTGTTTAAAAGCCACTTCTCAACGATAATTACGACAATTACAGTTGTTAAGTCGAAGCTGCGAAGCGATGGTTTTGTGTGCTGCTGATTCATAATGGGGGCGTTACAAGTGAGTGTCGAGGAAAGTTTCTAATGAATGTTTTTTAGATTTGTGCTGTAGTCGAGTGTTTCAGACTGCAATTTTCACACCAGGTTTTAAAAATGAATAAAATTCGCAGATTTAGTGCAACAGAAATACGTCCTCAAAATTAGCTCTACCAGTGACACAGATTGTGTGTCTGCCAGTAACACAATGACAGAAATAGTTTAATCCCCACCATCATACACTGGGCTGTGCAGGATAAAAAGCCAGGGAACGGCCCCACTGTTCCCACCTCAAAGCCTAAAAGCTGTTCGATAGCAGCACCACAGAGTCGAAAAATAATAATAAAAACAGGTAATCAGTCTCTCCATCAAACAACTCCAATCCCACCTCACCATGAGGTTACTCCTCCCCAGACATGTGTGTGTGTGTGTGTGTGTGTGAGTGTGCGTCTTATCAGGACTTCTCAGGCAGCAGGGAATACAGAGAGAAAAAGGAAAAGACAGACGTGCCCCTGCCAAAGCTGAAAAAAAAAGAGAAAAGTGCCTCTCCTTGCTCTCTTATGCGTGAAGAGGAATTGAAATCTCCAGAGTAATACCTGTGGTTTTTGTGATACATTTACAGAGACACCCCCTTAAAACACCTTCTGAAGATGTTTGAGGATCCGGTTTCAGCAGCACTTGGTTCCAGTGTGGTGGAACAGACAGGAGTTCTCCATCTGGAAACTGTTTACTTTTTTTTAGGAGAATAGATTCGAACATCCACCTCACTTCCACTCTCACATGTGGCTCCACTACCACACCGAACCATTCAGACACATCAGCAGGCAGGGAGCCAGACCCTCGGCCGCTCTGTAATAATCTGATTTAAGGTTTGTGGTGTGAGCTGCAGTTCAATTTGCAATCAGCGTGGTCGTGCCAGCGCCTGACTCCATCGTTAGACACGCTGCGTCATAAAACAGAAAGAACAACACCGTGTGGTTAATGCTTCAGCCCCATCCTCTGGATCAGAGGCACAATTACATTGTGATTGACTTAGCTGGATCACCGGAGCTACTGATACGCACAATCCTGTCGCTTCCCTTTGTCTAAACATCCCCCCCCCCCCCCCCCCTCCTCCGAGCAGAGTGACTCTAACAGACCCTCGGTATGTGGAGTGCATCCAAATCCTTCACAGAGATGTTTACATTCATCACTTGTGACTAACGAAAAGTGCAGCACGGAGATGAACCTAATAGAATTAAGGAGCCTCTTCCCAGATGTAACTTTGCAACAGATTTTTTTAATGAATTGCTTTTATCCCTAAGTCTTTGGGGGTGTCTTTGTCCAACTTAATTCAAATTGATTCCGGAGAGATTCGGCTGAATGAAAAATAAATACGAGTAAAGGTTTGTTTCCTGCTGCTGGTTTTGCATTTGTTCAACAAATAAACTTCAGCTCATTGAATCTTTTGTCAGAAAACACACACGACGGTCGACATTATTCCAGTGTCGGACGGGAATTTGCACTCAACGGGTAATGATACACATTTTTCTTGTATTGTCAGAGAGATGATTCTCATATCATGGAAAAAATAAATCCTCACTTCAACACAAATAAACGTCAGGGGATAACACGACTGGACTGTATGACATTAACGGAGCGTTACTGCCAATTATTTGCAGACACAATGCCAAGAAAAATAAACCTCAAAAAACTGTAAAATAACAAATATAAAAAAAGAGGAAGATGTTCAAAGCTTTCAGATTTGGAAAGATGCGGAAATAGCACTAAAAACAGTTTAGGGAAGCATTCGAATATTTGGTGCAACTGTAAAGTAGATGCAGTGGATGCAAGGCTCCTAATTTGTGTGGGGGTGCACCTGTCTAGTTACTGTAAAAGACGGAATGAGCAGTTTAAAGTTTCTCCTGAGCAATCATCCAACCTACGGACAGCCGCGGCTCATCCTGACAACAAACCATTAAGCGCTCCACACTCTGCAGGTATTCTCCGCTAAGAAACAAACTTATCTTCCTTCCCCCCCTGCAGCGGCAGCACCGTGTACATGACACCTAACTGGGCAGCGTCCTCCTCCTGCTCGCTGGAAGTCTGACTGTTAGTTAGGAAGCGCCCGCACGGATCTGTCTGTAATCAGCCGTGTCTGACAGTCTGTTCTGCGGGCTTCAACTGGATGAAAAAGCAAACACTGAACGGGCTCAGATCCTAGTTTGCAGGAGACTCAAAACATTCAATCAAGGATAATACAGCTGCAGCTAAGCTCCTGGAGCCTCTGTAGATGGCTGAGTGACTATGCAGATTTGCTAACATGATCTCAAGAGCTGATGTGAATGGATGGTAAAAGAATAATTAAAAAAAGACAGGAAAGAGAAATTTATTTACAAATGGTTTGGCAAAACGAGGTGTTGGTGTAGAATGACGTTTAATATATGTTCATAGAATGTAAAACTCTGTATAAAATGGTATATCCAGAAGGACTTTACATACAGTAAAATGCAATGTAGCATTTTGTGAGACTTATTTCCCAGCTGCCTGAAAGCATGAGCATTTTATTACCTCCACCGAAGAGGTTGCGATCCCACCAGCGTCTGTTTGTTTGTTTATCTGTTATACAAAAATAACAGAAATCATTTTCACATGGTGGAGAGTTCAAGCATCGAAAGAACCCATTCCATTTTGGTGCAGATGCGATTAAAGGAAAAAAAAAAAATTTATGACAACTACATCATGTAGTTTACCAGACTCCTTCCTTTTATAGTTCTACTACATAAACTAGAAAATGAAGTGTAGGATTCTCCAGCCTTGGCTTTATTCTTGTTTGACATTAAAAATGATTTATATCATCAGCAGACTCAAGATTTTTAGTTAGTTAGTATAAGATTTACTGGGTTCACTTAATAATATGCAACATTATATAACATGAGTAAAGGCCTTACAAATATATGCTAAGTTCTTCTATCGTAAAATCAATATTTGGTTTTTATTTTTGCTACTTTTCACGATGACAATGTCTCAAAATTAAAACCACAGTCAACTCATAAAGAAATGTTTGTATATATTACAGCTACAACGTTGTGTGTAAACGCATTAAAACTTGAGTCACTTGCACAAAAAGTTCAGAGCAAATACGTAACTTGGACTCCAACAATCGTTAAATGCTTGAGGAGTGAAAACCCAGTTGCTGTCAAGCCCTGAGAGAGGAGGTGTGTGAATAACATTAGCGATTAGCTCGGTAATTGGGATTCCTTGGCTGCGCCTTAGAGACGGTGTTGGGGGGGTGATCCTCCGGTCCTCCTGTGTTTTTTCTTTTTTTAACTTTATGAAAAAAGAAAACTTTTTTCTCTCCGGTGGAGTTCCTCACTTACGGATTTTTCCTGATAGATTTAAGTTTCCTCTGAAGACAGATCTGTTCGGCTGAGTACTTTGTCCCGTGCCAGCCATCCACTGAGAGACTTCTGCTTCTTCTCGTGTCCGACAGCTGGTATCGCAATTTACCTACCTGGCATTTTACCCCGTTTATTGCCTTTGAAAGTTGACTCGTCTTTTAACGAACTTGTTAATGCCACCACCTGAACTCCCCAATTTGCAGCTATGGTACAAAGGAAGGTCTCTGGACAAACTTTGCTACCATCTGTTTTAGACATTATGGAGGAAGTAGCTAATTGACATAGCTGGCATTCATTTATTAATTTCAGTGGAATTAATCCTTATACTTTCATGTCCCTTGTTAGCGGTGAACTAAAGAAATGCTGACACGATAAGTTCTGTAAAGAAATCTCACAAATAACGGAGCTCTATCAAATAAACACAAACACGTCCATTGTTCTTTCTGAGCAAAAAAACAGTTCCCGGCTCAGAAAATCAAAATGAATAATAAACTTAATGAATGTGGAATTTTTTTTTTACTAAGCACTTAAAACACAACAAAATTGCCCCATTTCAAAGTCTCTAATGCAGACGTCTCGTGACAATCTGTTCCCAGTGAAAGAGTGAGAGCTAGTGAAGGATGACATTGTTTTATTTCAGCTCCTACAAAGGAAGCCGTTTCCCATCATTTACAGTTTATTCATAATCAGCCAAACTTCAATAATAGTGCTGCTGCATCCCTCTGGGCTGTAACACGTCCCAACGGAGCTAATTGTTGCTTTCTCATTTCATGTCTTCATCTCACTCGGCTACGAACAACCGGGAACAAATATAGGTTTTGGATCATTCTGCAGAAACACAAGATTATTCTGAATATTTCCTCGTTACTCACAGTTGATTGAGGTAAAGCTGCAGGCAACCAGGACCACTCAAGGTCGGTTTGGTTAGATGATTATTTTACTCCATCGTTTACTACTGCAAACTGTTTTTTAAACGATTCTACAGCGGCTGCAGTGACACTCTACGTCCTGCACAAGCAATTAACGTAACCATTGCAAAACTTAAACGCAGTTGGACGAAGTTTTTACCCTGATTTTTAACTGCTTTTCCCGCGATGCTAATTCTGACTTAAAAAACAATATATATTTTTGTCTAGCTTTGGATATTTGATCATTTTTGGGGTAACATCCCAGTTAGAAAAGCGTCTGTGAGCAGCTTCTCTTCTGTGTAGTGTTGCATAACCACAGCTAATCAAAGTTATTTTTAAATATGTCCGAGAACGATTTTCAGAATAAATTGAGCTATTTCTGTTTGATATGCATTTATTAAAAACATATACGGTGCAAAATGTAAATATAGAAATAATAAAATAGTTTGAATCACCATACTGTATCATTCCTGTACCACATTTTGACAGCAGCTGTCAGGTAGCAACACTATATGGTCCCAGTGGGATTAAATCCAGCAGAGGACTGGTTGAGATATCCATACACATGTTTTCCAGATGCCCTCTGAGACTGTTATGAAACAACTTGAAAAGGATGTTGGTGATTGATGAAGTTATTATTAAAAATCTATTCTTTTAGCTCCTCTTCTTTAATATCGATCAAAAACACAGGTGAAAGTAATGATACTCCCTTTCTCTCTCTAACTCTCTCTCATCCATTTTTCTCTATGTCAGATACCCCTGTCAAAATCACACCAGGACGTCCCATTGTTTAAGGACAAACCCAATGAATAAAATATAAGTGGAAATTGTATTTTTCATATGAATAATGTAAAAGAGGGCACGCTGTCGGTGTCCACGTCTCAAGGTTAGACTATATTGTGAGTTTCCACACCGAGCCCGAGCTTTGTTCTTGTTTTGGTACAAAATGAGAGGATTCAATTCTATCGAGTGTCTTGCTCTGAGGGACACTCTGCCTCCTCTTGCACGATACGAGATTCCAGGGACTTGAAAGAGACATTCCAGGACCCAGCGTGTGTCAAGTGCCGTATGGTGCGACTTGGGGAAAAATGCACCAGAACTTTCCACCACAACCAGCTTCCGTCGAGGCCATAATCAGCTGCTTTCCCACCAGGGGGTAGATTGCAGGAGATGAGGGAAAGGACTGATGGAACACCGGGGACAGATTTATGTGCTGAAATGATTAAAGATGACACTTAACTGATGGCTCCGTGCCAAATAGTGCTCTCCAAGGGAATCTTACTTTGATGGGTGACTCCTAATGAAAATACAGACCATAAAATCCAAAGGTTTACATTCATCACTTGCTCCACATTTGATAAAATGAATCATCCTTTCCATTGAGCAGCAGATACGACCAGACTGTGTTGGACGGACATGCAAAGAAGGGGAACGTACTTTTTGCATCAGATAAATACTGAACTGCCACAGTGTGATACAGGGTAAAAAGAAAAGGAATCGGTGAGTCTGACTCTTCTGGGCTTTGGTATTGATCGTCTGCTCCTTATTTAAAATATACAGACATAAAGTAATCAATGGGGATACATTTGGACCACAGTACACCAGGCATATTCCATTTCCTCCTTTACTTAACAGAAAACAAAATCCTTTAGCTACACTCCTCTTTCAGAAGTGACATTTCCGCCAGAAGATGATTTATTATATTCAAGCAAAAATCTTAAACTGTGACAGGAAAAGGCGTCGAGCGCTAAAAAGTTTGATGGGGAAGTGATAGATGTTTTTTGTTGTTGTTCTTGTCAACTTGTCATTGTTTTATGTGAGTATTTAGTGAGTGTTTTCTGTGAAGTAAAATAAAAATAAAACATCACAGCACACCATTCCACTGCTACACTCTTATACATGTGAGAGCTGCTGCCCGGCTCTAACCTTGAAAATGTACGACTTCATGAGTCGATGTGGACCACCTGAATGTAAGATTTGTTTTGGTCTCTGGCCAGACCATCTCATTTTTGAAGGCGTTGCAGGCTCAGCCGAGATCTCTGATCTTCTGAAATCCAATCTTTGTGAAGCGCCTCCTTTGAAAGATCCGGCCTCTGAGCTGGGACGGAGCTGTTCAGACCTGCTCAGCTTTCAACAGCCGTTGCTGTTTCTTGTTAACATCGGTTCAGCCAGACAAGTCAAGGAACTGCCATGATTTTCTCATTGCCTAGTGGGAATGTTACACAATCCAAGGACTGAAAACTTTAAGATGCAGCGCCGCAACATTCTGACTCATCTCAGATGAGAGGGCTGCAGGAGAGTGTCCTATGCAAGGAAACTGGGTTTCAACTAAATCAGAATGTTTTAAAATGCAAGCATGTTATTTTTGTCCAAATCATCAATTAGTTATATAGATACGATTAAGAGACGTAAAGCCAGACATGACATTAAACCAATGTGAATGTGAGAATAAACCCTCCTTAAAATGAAGCCAGTAGTACAGAGGAATAAAGGAAGATTGTTATTTACCTTCCTGGACTAATATACAGTGCTACCCTCTTCATGGTTTGCTAAGAGTCAAAAGGCAAAATAACAACAACAACACAATTTAATAAAAATCCCCCCAAAATAACTTTGTCCATAAGTGTAATTAAATATTACTTCTCATATTTCACCTCTGATACCAACCGCAAGACAGTGTGAACCAAACAAAGAGTAAATAAACAAGCTCGGCTGCTGCTTCTTCAAACGATGCAGGACACAGTTTTTGTCCAGTATCGCGTGTAAAGAATACAATAATGATAATTACATTCCTGACAACTTCAAAAACTAGTCGTTCTAACAATGCAATGTGTTATATTATTTATAATCATAGAAACTATCTTTGAAATAGTTCAGAAGTCCTTTCTTGTGCAGTAATATTTTCACAATTTGTTTTCTCCAGATATAAAAAGTTCTGAAAAGGTTTCTGCACAAATCCAGGGACTGACTGTACTTTGCACAATCCAATCTCTAGTGTTTACTAACCATGGATTGCACAATCCCTTCCCATTGTGCTTATAGTCTCTTTTATATTTGTACTTTCACAAATACAACACAACAAACTCCTGTGTAAACCTGCTTGGCATTAAAACCCGATTCTGACCGATTACTGCTACAGTGGTTAAATGCAATACTACAATCCTATTAAATGTACTTTCTTTGATTATATTTACCAGTATTATTACTTTATTTTATGATTATAACTGGTATTATACTTTCTTTGATTATTATTATGGTGATGATGATAATGATGATGATTATTATAATTAGTAGTAATAGTTGTGGGAGTAGTAATAGTAATAGTAGTAGTAGGAGGAGTAATAGCAGTGGTATTATTATTAGTAGTAGTTACAGTAGTAGTAGTGGTAGTAGTAGTAGTAGTAATAGTAGTAGTAACAGTAGTAGTAATAGTATTAATGATAGTAGTAGAAGAAGAAGAAGTATTAATATTAATAGTAGTATTAGGTCTATAGCTAGTATCAAAAATCCTTATACCACAAAATACAAGTCTGAGTTCTTCCTGCTCCAACGCATGCGTACTGCGCCTTTAATGAGGACCCCGCCCACTCATCATGTGACACAACAAGGAAGTAGAAATGTAACTTTTCAATGAAAGTCTGTGTAACGTGCCGTGTTTGGATTTTTTAAATCCTGCAGCTCGTTCGTAAGAAGCTGAAACTTGGTTGTTTCTCGTTCTGCGGGGACTCGACTCCTCCTGTGACGCGAGGAAACAGAAACGACTGAAGGAAACAACTCGTTTATAGATTGAATATGGTTCTAAAGTCCGTGGGACGTTATTTCAACAGCACAATGTTTACATCCCTCCTGTGCACGTTCACGTTACTGTTCCCACTCGGTCACGCGTCCCTTCCGCTCGTCATCAACACGTGGCCTTTCAAGAACGCGACGGCTGCAGGTAAGAACCACCATTAACAGTCTTTGATTAGAACCCACGTGATCTCGAGTTCCCTTCATTAGAGAGCTCGTTCTGAAGGAATCTAAAAGCATGCAAAAACAATGCACTCACTTAACCACCCAAAACAATATATATAAATAAATGCATGTGTTTCATATTGTTTGACATATTGTTTATGTGTGAGTGTGGGCGTTCATTATCTCACACACAAGTTCCAGGGGAATCATGCACAACACTTGTTTCCACTGTACTGAAAAGCAGCAGCTTGGCCACTTTCACCTGCTTCTCTCTTTTTAACATTTTCATGCATTGAACATTTTATGACAATGCCATAAATCCAGCCACGGCACAATTATTCAAGTTGGCAGACGAAGCCTTTTTCAAATTGAGCGCTGACATTTGAGAGAGAGGCAGAGGTCGGCTGAACCCGGCTCCCTGTTGACAGTCTGATGTGACTCATTTTGCAGCAGCACTGTCCCCTATATGTATTTTTTTTTTTTTTGTGAAATCAATCTGCTATTTAAACAGCCACTACGTGTCTAACAGTCCAGTTGTAGCTGCAGACAGGAGTTGTAGTTTCACAAATTGATTCGGGAAGCTTGTTTTACTGGGCCCTGACTAGACGTGACTCATGAAGGTGGCTTTGTGTGACAGCCTCGACTTGTGGCGCACTCAGAATGTTCTCGTCTCCTCTGTCTTTTTTTGGGATTTCCACTTTTGGTACATTTTAAGACGTCACCTCAGGCTGCAGGAGATGGTGAAGGCCAGTTCCACATTTTCTGACACCTGAAATATGAAACAACAAATCTATCGATCAGCAGAAGACCAAATCTAATCTATAAAAGGAGATAGAAGGATTGATGTGTGTGTGTTTTGTATGCATAATGAAGTGCAAACTCTGTTCTGGCCACATAATCACAATTTTCCGGATCTCCTTGCCCACATTGTTATGAAATATTCTTCTTGCAGCACCAGAAGCTTTAACCGCACAGGTATGTAAGCCCATCAGAGTCTCAGACGCCGATAGGAAATGGGCCAAACCCGCGAGGCATCGTAACTGCCACTGCCAGCTCTGCCTCACTCTATTTGATTTCCTTCAGGATGATACATTGGACACGTTCAAATTGAAACTGAAAATATTTCAGCATTGCTTTTCACTTAGCAGTCAAGTGGTTTTCCAGCGGATGCACAGGCCCCGACACCGGGAAGAAGAAATGACAGGAACGGTGCTCACAACATCTCAAGCAGCAGATCAAACCGGCGGGTGATTAAAGGGAACTTAAAAATCTCACCATTCGAGATGGATAGCCTTTAATTTATCAGATGTACGTCACATCTCATCCCCGAGGCAGCGGTGAAAATGAAAAATGTGCCCAGCGATCTGTTCTGCGGCTGGATATTTAAAGGTGTAGTCTGTGAGCTACCTTTATTATTTTTTTTTCGGGGGGGGGGGGCTTAGGAAAGCAGCTGACAATAGGAGCCTAATCTCTTTTTCCATTCTGTGGTATTTTCTAAAGATTTGCAATGTGCAGTTTCATATTAAAAAAATATTAATAATGTTATCGTCCAGTCAAGAGCACTCACTAAAGATGGCAGATGAACAGAATTTATAGATATTATAGAAATCATAACTGATATGAGGAGGAGAATTTGTGGTTGTATCCCGCTGAACACAGATTACTGGTCTGAGAATTTAGTGGCAAGCTGGTGACAGCGCTACCAGTTGGTATTTTGATCCCCTGTGGGCACTCGGGGGGGATCAGCGGGGGATCAGTGACCAAATGCTTGTCAGCTCACACTCGCTGTTTATTAGCAAGTGGACATCTCGTGTGCATCATACAAACTTTTAATCTGATTAGTTAATGTACAACTTAGCAAATATTACATAAAGTCATGCAATATCTAAGTTGTAAACAATGTTTCTCAAGAGGTTAGCGTCACAGCAAGAAGGTTCCTGGTTCGAATCCTAACTTGGCCAGTGTGCGTTTGTCTGTTCTCTCTGTGTCCTTGTGGGTTTTCCCTGCCTTTCTATCCCTTCTTACCCAATGGCCCCCGGGATTGGCCCCCACAAGATCCTCAAAGGATAAGCAGACTTCTTGTTAGCGTTATTTAGTTTGATAGAAACTTGCTTCTCCACGTCCACAGGAAACATCAACATGCATAAGTATCTGTAAGCCCCGATTTCAGGCCCCAAATTACCCTCTTTGCTTTAATAACTTCATTGGCAGTGGTTGTATTTCCCATCATGCATATGTTTTGTGTACTGTACACCGGGTGACTCACTCTTTGATGTGTTGTAGCGTGGAGCGTGCTGCAGTCCGGCGGCTCGATGCTGGACGCGGTGCAGGAGGGCTGTGCCCGCTGTGAGGTGGAGCAGTGCGATGGGACCGTGGGCTACGGCGGGAGCCCCGATGAGTCTGGAGAAACCACGCTGGACGCCCTGATCATGAATGGGTAAATCATGGCATAAACTTGGCTTTACCAAAAATAGGAAATTCATAATGCAACCTAATGAGGCGGTAAAGGGTGATGAGGATCCAGACGTATTTTGTAAAATAGCTCTTTTGGTAAAAGCCTGAATCTCCAGCAGTGCTCCGAGCCTGAAATTGCTCTTAATGAACAGATAAATGGTTTTCCCTTTTTTTAATAATAAATGACCTATGTATAATTGAAAATGTCTCACTCTAATAAGGCACCTGCAGATCTCCAATGTATTGTGCAAATGACAACTTGCTCTGCTGCTGTCAGTGCATCTTTAACATTTACAGGATTAACTGACTGACCTTTCCAGCGAGCCTTTCTTTAATAAACCTCTAATTATCAGTCTCATTAGGATCTGAAGGGTTTCCAATCATTAGGTCCTTAAACACAAACATTTACACCCTTGCATGCCATCATCGGAGGCAAGTATCATCTCACAATGGAAGATAAATGCACGCAGCAAGCTGTTTGTTATTACTCTGTGAAACGTTCCCTCCTCCATTTTGCAGGGAAATTGACTTTTTTCTGGTTGCATAGTCATGAGTGTTTTCCAGGGAGCGGATCATCTCCCACACACGATCCAATAAAGCTGCATAAGAAATGCAGTAGTTATCACTGGCAGACATATTTTAGATAGATACTCAGAGCGAGAGAATCCAAACACCTGTACAGTTTCACCCAATCCAAGAGAACATCCTTAAAAAAACTGTTGTGAACTTGGGAAAACAACATTCAATTTTTGATATTGGGTTTAAAGGGGAGATGACTCAAC
Organism: Platichthys flesus; assembly: GCF_949316205.1. Taxonomy (NCBI): domain Eukaryota; kingdom Metazoa; phylum Chordata; class Actinopteri; order Pleuronectiformes; family Pleuronectidae; genus Platichthys; species Platichthys flesus. Next base: position 4,671,171 of record NC_084952.1, on the reverse strand, counting down.
CCTGTGGCAATTCTTCAGGCAAAACTTTGTTGTGATGGATTAAAATATTAAAATATATAGAAGCATGAATCAATACAATGCAATCCACGGCACTGCCACTGTAACCTACCGCCGTTACATATAGAGTCCACTTCACCCTTCACACATTATCAAGAATAAACTGGACATTATACTAAGACTATCAGATGTAGTACAGAGTCTGTGTAGAAAGGTGGAGGACGTGTAATCTCCCCAAGAGTGGAGTTCAATCCTCTGCATTATAGCTCATACAACCTGCCTCCTCCATGTTAGTGGATGGGACCCAGACTCAAATTTCACATTAGATAATTTCTTAATTTTACTTCCTTTTCACACTTCACACCATGACCACGGCTGTGCTGCAGACTGCGGCTTCAAATGACCTCCAAAGCAAAAGCGCAGGATATTTTTAACTTAATTTTCCTGTCCACCTTTATATGCAGTCTTTGGTGTAGTGTTGTTATAATACTTGTATTAGTATTATCAGCGTTATATAGATATCACAAATAGGGTGATAAGTAATGTTAACCTTAGTAGCATTTCATGGGCTTGATTCATTTACTTAGCTCTCTACAAACACAATTAATTAGAGAAATAATATCCAGAAAGGTGTCTGTCAAAAGTGTCAGTGTTTTCACACACGTTAGTTCTAATTTGCTTGATTACCTGTGATATGTAAATTATTGAGAGTTAATCAATAGCCTGCCTTTTGTGAATAGGGGCAGGGACACGGCATCTGAGATGTGCTGATGTTGTGGTTTGTATTCTTCACCAGTACTGGTTTATAGAGCCGATAGACGGGTCACCTGCTGACTGTGGAATCTGCCACGACTCTGGTCCACTCACCCTGCAGAGGGACAGTTCATTCACAGTGTATTGTCTCCGCGCAGGGATACGATGGAGGTCGGTGCAGTCGCGGACCTGAGAAGAATCAAGAACGCCATCGGAGTAGCCAGGGCGGTTATGGAGCGCACCGATCACACACTGCTGGTGGGAGAGTCAGGTATATGAGGTCTCATATGTTTAAAAAATAAATCTGTTCAATGGTGGAAGGGCCCATCTTAGAAATCCTGTCATAAGAGATCCAACACTGTCCAAGTTTGTTCTTAATTCATTTGTCTTGAGCCAGTTTGAAAAGGAATTAAAAGTGTTTAACGCAGCAGCTGGATTTACATTAGTCATCTTCATTAAGCAGGTGTCACATCAGGGCAAAACCCTTGTAGGCACTTATATGGTGCCTGATGTCTAATGGGTCACTTGAATAAGCTTTAATCCCCTAGATCAACACCATAAGCAGTCGGTGATGAATGCATGCGTCATAGCTGCAGTACGATGCTCTGAGCATAAATAGAACGATTGTATAACAGCCAGAGAGGAAACATACAGTCCCAATTGTAAGTATATAGAAAGTTATAGATTTTTATTTAGAACCTTTTTAACGCACAATGTCCAAATCACAAGGGTTCAAGCCGGGTGCATTCTAAAGAAGGAGGTGTATGCAGGGAAACAAGCTGGTAGACATGAGTCTTGTGGATGATCGGAAAATGATTTCCATGGTGAGGAATAAAAACCCTTTCATTTCTGCACAGCAAGTCAGAAGCACTCTGCAGGACGTTTTCTTGTCAGCAATAGAGGGGAAATGGTGCCCAGGTTTCACTTCACAAGAAACACACAAAGGGAATCAGGTTGAGTTCTGGAACAGAGTTGTATTGAGTGATGAAAGCCAAAATCGGCCTCCTTCAAAATTATGGAAAGAGGAGAGTGTGAAGAGAAAGAGAACAGCTCACGACTCAAAGCCGCCACAATTTCACCACTGATGGAAGCAACGGGATAAATGCACAGGAACACAGGAGGGAGTCAATCACAGTCTGACTGAGCAGCACAACTTGGTGACGACCACACAAAAGGGAGAAAAACCCACATAACGGGCAAGATCTGAACGAGGTTGTACTCAAAATCTTGAGCCATTAATGTCCAGACAGTTGGGTCTCGTCTTTATTTGACTTTCACGTATAAAGAAAGCAGCCGGAGAGTCTCTGGAACATTCAGGTGAGCAAGAGGAAGGAACCTGACAAATCGTTTCCTGTGTAGAAATGAAAAGGTTTTCGTCTGCAGGACAGAAAACATCGGCTCTTGTCACCAAAACCCCTGCATCTCGTTGTCTTCCCAAGTTGACGTCTTCTTCTGTATTTTCTATGTGTGCGACATGTGTGTTCTTTTTGTTTTTTCTCCGTTGTGCGTCCGCCAAGTGTTAGAAATGTCAAGCTTGCCCTCTCGCTCTCCGCTGTGAATTCCCTGGACATTTCCCTCTCCATCCTCTCTCAGACATTCTTCAGACATTTTAGGGGGAAAATTCCTTTGCCTGTTGTAACCGACTCTGACATTTGTGTGTCACATACCGACGTAGACCGATTAACTTCAGGAGAATGTCTGGAGTTCAGTGCACGTCTGAAAGCAGCACGAGGGACGATAACTAGAGAAGCTACAATGTCCCTGTTGTTTCCACAGATCATTATCAAGTGTGATGATTTCATTCCTACTTACAGATCTGTCTCTTCTGAACCCTCGTAATTCTGGCACGATGTGTTGAAAGAGCTAAATCCCCTGCAGAGTTCTTTCAGTGTTGACGTGCTGTAAACCCAATTCAAATGAAAGCTGGTATTTGTCACTGTCTAACAGTGAAGCTAACAAGAAAAATAAAAAGTATAACACTCCGAATACGAACACTTTTCACGGGTAAGTGAATAAAAAATATTGTGCAGAACGACGAGGAGCACAAGTCTCTGCGATTAAGTTTAACTGAAGGTCAAAACCGAAGTCTATTATTTCCATACGACAAGTGTCTTCTAAATCAAATCGTCTGGCTCATATGTCAAAATATATCACAAGATCGGCTTATTTTATTTTATACCCCCGTGAAGATTCAATTCATTACGGCCTATTCATCCAAATTGAGCCGGGATATCCGCGGAAAAGGAAACGGAAAGGTCACCACTGTTCAGAAAACAGGAAGCGGTGGAACACGTCCTCCCTCATGAGGCTGAAAGCGACGAGACAAATTGAGATCAGATTGCCTCCGATTCCATCCTTTTGTTTGTGACCTTTGTTGTTATTATCACCCAAGGTCAGCAGAGTATGTAGCCCCGCCACCCCACCCCCACCCCACTGAAACTATCACTTCTCTCTCTCCCCGCAGCCTCCATGTTTGCTGAAAACATGGGCTTCCCTGCCGAGGACCTGACTACCAACAAATCTGTGAATATTTTCTCACAGTGGCTCGGGAGCAACTGCCAACCTAATTATCGAAAGGTGTGTGTGTCTACCGGAGTGTGTGTGTTTTTTTCCTCACCTGTTCGGGGGGGCTACAGGCGCGCTACTTTTAAAAGATTGATATTCGGCTGGGAATTTGACAGGCATCCTAAAGTAGTTCATAAAAAGTCAGCATTTGTGGTAAAGGTGATGCCCTTCAGCGGTGGATCGCTGCAATCCAGGAACTCAAATAAAAACAACCTCTCCTCTTCACCGTCCCTATAATGAGCCCAAATCTCCAGATAGAACAGTTGTTTTTCATTTCAAGTCAGCTGTGCCACAGAGATTCAGGGTCCTATTAATGAAATTTACTATATTTACACTTGTGGATTCCCGGTACACAAATACAATCCTCTATTGATGTTCGCTGAGCGGCTTCACTACGAGACTTGAGAGATAAGAGCCCCGAGCAGTGGAGGGAGGGAGAAAGCTGATCAATTCCACAATTGGAGTTTTTTCTCCCAAAGCGTTCTAGACCCATTCCAGCCAATTAATCATTTGGTGTAGCAAAGTACAATAAATACCCTTATCAAAATGAATAATAGATACTTGGTGCAGAGTAAACTTCCATCACTAAATACTGGCAAATAGAGAGCCAGAGGAAAGAGCACACAGTATTGGTTACCCTGCATGTACTGCATGTGCTTACTGCAGCTGTAGTTTGTATAATGTGTTTTTTGAGCTGTTTGCTGGTTCTGTAGTAATACTAGATGCAGCTTTTTTGTGTTGCTGCAGGAATTGAGTCCTGCAGCAACACCTGCAGGAAACTTGAAGCTGCTCCACTGCTGCTGCAGCTGTTCAAACGTTTATTCAATGATCACTGAAGCTGGACTCACAAAAACCTCAGCTTCAGAATTGTTTGTTTGAGCCACACACACACAGACAGAGGTTTCTGGATTTATTAGATAGACCATAAAGAAAATCTGCTGGACCATTTCCAGATAAAAGCCTCGTTGGTGGTCTGGTGGAAACTTCACAGCTTTACCAGCATGAATCTGAAGAAATATGTCATTATTTCCCCTTTACCTCGACTTAAATTATTCCGTTGACAGGCCTTTTCTGAAAAGTTCCAGATTGTTGCTGGGGTCACCGGAGAACAACTGTACCTTTATTATTTATAACTTAAGAGACTGTTTTCAAGGGTTTTACCTTCGCCTGCATGAAATGGAATGTAACAGACTTGGGTCTATGAATAATGCACGGGCACTTCCCATACAACAGGCCGGTTGAGCCCAACTTTGCTTTACTGAAGGCATGATGAACACACACATTCCACATAAAATGGATCTTTGTTTTTAATATTTAAGTTTCTATGGCTCCCAGTCGTATATTTTTTGCCTCCGTTCACTTAAAAACTCCAAATTTGACACTTTTATTTTTTATATTTTGAGCTGCATCCCACTTACCTGTGAGATCAAAGCAGCAGAACACAACGACTAAACTTTTCACACCGGCCCCGGGGTCAACCGGGGTCAACCGGGAACACTCAGTCATTCACAGGACGCCTTGAGGTGGAGAGAGAGAGAGAGAGAGAAAAGCTTTTGTCAAACCACACTGCACTCCGACAGATATTCACATCTTGTGCTCTGTGCTGGCTGACCCCCTCCCCCCCTCCGAGTCAACTTTGAATGAATGAGCTGGTACAGTGGGCCGCCTGTGTGTCTCGATAAAAAATGGATTTTGAGTGCCGAAGGACACATTTTTGCAGCAGCAGGAGGAGGTGGTGGAGGAGGAGGAGGAGGTGGAGGAGGTGGAGGAGGAAATCGTACTGGGAGGTTTTGTCCTCGTAATGTACAAGACCACTGGGAACGTGGTTTTGTCAGATTCCGAGCCAAACAAGACTGCCAACCATTTATTATGAAGTACCAAACTAATCCAGGACAATAGTGCTGATAGTTCCGCAAAAGAAAATGCCTGCAGATCAGCGTTTCTCCTGTGCTATTACAATAATTAAGTAGCAGCACACTGGTGTTATTCTGTCCGCTGATGTTTTCTCTCCTGTCAAAAGAATGTATTTCCAGATCCCTCCCAGCACTGCGGACCCTACAAGCCCAGGGCGATGCTGAAGGAGAGGGAGAGGGCCACGCATGCTAATGTGCACTCCCACGACACCATAGGTGAGTTTTATCAGTTAACAGCGAAAAGGGAAGCCGGCTTTTCCCCGGACACTTAACAGTTTAGTGTTTAAGCACTTAATTGAAACGAGCCAGTGATAAGAGCAGGGGTTTCAGCAGCATAACATTTCCACTGGAAGAAGAGATTATCAGGGAAACACCTAAATGTTGAGGCATTACCTGAGTTTGTTAGCATAAGAAGAATAATCAACATTGAACATTTTCAATCCTGTTCTTTAGCAGAATGAAGTAAAAAACTACTGCTGGACGGGACACAGGCCAAGAAGGAACCTATTGGCTTGGATCCCTCAGACATTTTCACATTTCCTCAAATTCCCTTTCTTTGTTCGCCCCAGGGATGGTGGCTGTTGATGGAGACGGTCACGTGGCTGCAGGTACCTCCACCAATGGAATGAATCATAAGGTTCCAGGGTACGTCGATGAGGTTATTAGTGTCAGAAATGGGCAGAATATGATTTAGGGATTTTGACGAGGCCCAGGGACATTTGTTCTTGGATGAAATCATCCAGTCTTTCAGTTATAATCTCATGCTTACCATTACTTATAGGTTTGGAGAGAATTGTACAGTTTGAGATTCAAATTTAGGAGTTTGAGTTGGTCCAGCTTTCGAAAGATACTATAAAGAATTAGTCTTGTTTGGAGATGATGCTGTAAATCAGCTTTTTCCAGTGTGTTTATAAGCATTTAGTGCAGCTAGAAAAAAAAGTGTATATTCAGAAATATGATTTGCCCTTTTTCTGCTCTGTGTATGAACCCTGTGGTTGTTCCTGCCTTGCAGTCGTGTTGGGGACTCTCCCATAGTCGGAGCGGGGGCCTACGCAGACAGCTCAGCCGGCGGTGCCTCGGCGACTGGCGATGGAGACATCATGATGCGCTTTCTCCCCAGGTACCTCATCAATTGTTCTGCTGTGATCAAGGTCATAACTGTGTTGGTACCTCGCTGTGACTTTGTGCCCAGATGCACGGAGGGAAAATCGATGTCTCCCATAAGATATATATAAAAAGGGAAGGTCAGGACTCTAGGGCCCTTCAGATTAAGATGTTCTTATTCATCTCAGAGAAAAGGATTTGGATGTGATTGGAATGCAAGTCATGTGAATGCAATGTGGACTCATTTCTCAGCTTTTAAAGCCTCTATAAAACACATGGAAACACATGTGTAAGTTAGAATGAAGCTGCATGTGAAGACCGATCGGGTCACAGTGTCCCACGAAGGCTCCTTCAAATGCAGCCGACAAACACGTCCTTCCCTCCCCGAGCAGCACAGGCTCCAATGGGTGGATCCTTCTCGGGCCGACCTATCCCAGTGTTCATTAGGATTCAGAGAGAAGATGCTGGGCTGTGTGTAGCTCATCCTCCAAAGGGAGAGGACCCCTGAATTGGGGAAATGGCTTAAAATGTCCTCATGTAGGAAATGTCCTGAATACGACAAATGTGCGAACTCTGTCGAATGGAGGATATTGAGATTTGCATTTGCATCATGAATTGTGCTGGAAAATAGTTTATCATCATAAAAATCTGCGTGTTTAAGACGCCTTGACGAAATGTTAACACCTCCATGCTCCTGAACCAGATTTTTCTTTTTCTCTAACTTCTCTTGACAAAAGAACAAAGTTTCCAAGAATATGGACATCCGTGACACGTGCAGATTTTAAACAGCCACTTCCTGGCGTGAGCTTCTCGGTGCATGTGCAACAAACGGCATTAGAAAGACTCGAGTGGACTATGTTGCCCCAAAACTGTCATTTGTACATTCCACAAGAGGCGAGATTTCACTTAAAGCTGCTGTTTGTTTATCAGGCTGTGAGAATGTAGCAGCCTCCGAAGATTTTATTTTTTTGTAGCTTTATTTATCCCGGATAGCTTGGTGAGCCCACATGCTGCTCTTTAAAGTTTCACTCCGCTTTACATTCACACCCACACCTGAAGGGATCCTGTTTCAGTCATGGTGGGGTTTTTCATCCGAGTCACATCCTAGTACTATTGGGGGCTGATTTTTTCAAAGAGTGTGTGTGTTTTTTCATTCATTCTCAGTGCCCAACTGTTTCACAGCAGGCTACAGATTTTAATTGATACGTGTGTTACAAGGCTACACCAGGACTATCAAAACATCAGAATAGAGCACAACCCCCCCACCACCACCAGAAAAACTTTTTTCTCTTTTAAACCACAAGAACAAGTTAACAACTACAAGTCCAAAGTTCTGAATACTTCCCTTTAAAGTCGGCCATGAGGAATATTCAAATGTAAAATAGAAGGGCACCCAGTGGAGTGCACACCTCCGCCAAGGCTCAACAGTCCCCCTCTGAAAACACATTTAAATTCACCAGATCTGGATGTGCACCAGATTACACACACATAGAAATATCCCTTAAACATGTCAGATTATCTTCATCAAGGTTTGTGATCATTGATCTGAGACATTTACAAAAACTATGAAAACATTCTCTTTCTGTCATAGAAATCGGTCGAGTAGTTTTTGTGTAATACTGCGAACAAACAGAAATAGAAAAGTTGACCTCCTTGGGGGAGTACAGAGGAATATAACTCGCGCTCATTTGCGAATGTGTGGAAGAAAGACACAGCGTGGCATTCAACCATCGTAAGCATTCAGAGAGGAACAAGCTTCTTTTGAACAGATGTCTCTCTCGTTATAAATGCGCCCTCAAGATAAGGGAGTAAACAGCACCTGTAGTGTCTGTGTAGCACAGAAAACCTGGGTCTCCACATTTCCTTATTTTGTACTAGTGAACCCCTGAAAAGAAGTTTCACAAATGTCTCATTCATATGAAGGGAGGCTGGGAATGAAACCATTAAAAAAAAAAAAGATCAATTTCATCATCACATGCCATAATCACACGCACATCCCCGACGTCGTCCTCTCCGTGGTCGGTGGCCTCGACAGCGCTCTTTAAATTTGCCCCATGTGCACCGTGTGTGTGATCCTGCCAACAGTTACTTGGCCGTGGAGCTGATGAGGACCGGGGCAGATCCCTCAGCAGCCTGCAAGATGGCCATCTCCAGAATCAAGAGGCATTACTCAGAGTTCTTTGGAGCCATCATCTGCGCTAACACAACAGGCCATTATGGTGAGTGTTTGGGTTCACACACACAGACTGTGCCGCTCGCTGCCAAAGGAGATGAGGCAAACACCTGACGCACACACACGCACGCACACACACGTCTTTTTTATTACGTTTGATTGAAAATAGCCTCTGATTCTAACCAGTTACGAACAGCATGTGACTATTTCTTGATAAATTAATTAAAAATATTCAAAAATACATATAAAATCTGTGAAAATAGTCTCAACCCGTATTCAAAAATGTATTTAAAAGGCTTAAAAATACAAAATAAATGTAGAGAATCATACTCATGAATACATTGTGCTTTTTTTACACCTTTATCGATGCTGATCATTACAAAAATCTCACATTTTCTTAGAGACGAAGATTTGAGGAAAATTGTAATCCTTATCATTTGTGTGCAAAGTTTGAAGCAGGCAGTCGCTTCAAAACTTATATTAAACCGTCTCCTGACAGTGTGTCATCCACTCACACTCCCCAGCACCCCCCCTCTCCTCCCTGTGACTGCTTTGTTCTCATGACAACACAGACTAAGTTTAAAAATAATCACAGCGGCTAAGGCCACATGCAGTTTCTCTTCCCTCCATCAGAAGAATCATTAGAGAACCTTTTCTTTCTCATATAAAAATTACACTTAGTCCAGGATTCTCTCCATTTACCGTTACCGCTCCACATTGTCTTTCTACCACCTGATCACACACACGTTGTAAACATAGGTATGAATAATGAGACATGAGCTTAATGACATTGAAAAGATCCAAGGAGGCTGTAACCACAGCGGCTGCAGTCGAGCGAGGGGGTAAGTGTGAAGGATTTAACAGCCGCTCACATTTGGCCTCGCGCGAATCCTAAAAAAAAAAAGACAAAGTTCACTTTCGGCCTCAGGTGATTCCGAAGACTTTTATTACAACATCCTTGTAGGCAGATGTTTTCAGTGTCTCATTATATCTCAGCCAGGAGCACCGGCGAACCAGGAGACAGCCGACGACCTTTAAAACGAGCCTGAAGAGGTTAAACACGTGGGTGTCGCCACCAAGTCAGAACAGAGCGAACCTGAAACATCTGCAAGCTTCCCTCCATTTCTACTTTGTTGTCTAACCATGCCTTGGAGTGAGAATCTTCACAAACATCTGCATTGACAGCTGGAAACAGCTGGCGTGAAAGTTAAAGGAATAAATCCTTAAGAAGGGATGAAAGTTGTTCTTCTTCTGTGACATCTCTAGTTTCCTCTCTGATCTACTTCAGGTGCAGCCTGCAACAAAAGCCCTGGATTCTCCCAGTTTCACTTCATGGTGTCAAACTCTGAGTCAGACGCTCCGCTTCTCAAATCCGTGGACTGCTTCTGAACAGCTCTTATTCTCATGCCTCTCTTTTGTATTTAAATTAATTGACAGACTTCACGCTGAATTGTCATACTGATGATGTTGGTTTTATTCAAAAAGGAAATAAATAAAAAAAGGAAACAAAGCACAGTTGATTTATCACAGTTTCTCTGTAACAACTGTAACGTTATTTATGTCTAAAAGATAAGGAGAATTTAAATGCAAACACTTCATTTGATAGGTATTCTCTGCTCAATGTAAATTTCATCTGCATATTCCACCAATTTTTACGATGAACTATCATGTCCCACTTATATTTCCATTTATTTATATGACCTTATATGTGGGGTCAGCACATCATTTGTATAACCTGCTAGTAGAACACATTAGCAGCCAGGGAGGATGGCTAACCCCGGTCCACTCTCTGCCCACTGGAAGAACTCACACTGTTTACCCTTTTGAAAGCTGCAGGTGTAGAAATTCCGACCGTTGTTGGGTCCTAGTTTCAGAACAGTTCTCATTAAGCAGCGTTTGCCATGGTGACAAGAAGGGAAGTGCTGGTCTGCCCACTGCAACACAGAAAAACACGCTTCTCATTAGTTAGTTGTAAAGACTCATTATAGTCAGTTTAAATTCGATGCAAATAAATGTTTTGGCTAACACTGTAGACGCTTTATTTCTGTATTTTCCAGGCTACACAATGTTATATAGAGCTGAGTTCTTGCTTTCAAGTTTCACCTCAAAGAAGTTGCACTTGGTCTCCCTGGGAAGCGAGCAGCCGTAGAACTGCCGTCCCTTATTCTCCCCGTCCTTGTGGACCACTCGGAGGACAGCTGGACGACCATGGGATGCACAACAGGGGACACTGGGCCTGGAGGAAACCGAGGAGCCGCTACTGGCTGCTCCTGTTTTGCGCGAACTGACAGAAGTGAAGAGGCGCTCTTATTAGCATGAAATAAATTCAAAAATAACACACAGGGAACACCTGTCACGTCAACCCTCATTAGAGAGCAAACAACCACTCCTCAAGCGTGTGATGCTACGTGTGGGTAATAATTGTATTTGCATGTAACCTCTACAGCTACTCATCAATCTGTGTTTCTTTTTAACAATGCTGCATTAAAAATTCAGACAGTTTTTTATCCTACTTATCTTACTGAAGCTGCAAAAAACTTCTCTTATTATAAACTTATTCACGAATAGCCAAGCAAGGGATTCACTCACCCGGAGTGGGGGGTTCCATTTTGAGCATTGTTACTGGGAAAGGGACTGTGATCAATTCTCATTTTCTTGGATGGCTGACTGTAGGAGGCCAGCGCCTCCCCATTGGAGAGCTCGGCATTTTGCTTCTGCCAGCCACCAGAGGCATAATTGGGGCTTGGTGTCCCTTGGCAGACTCTGTATTTATTTAAACCTCGCTTGGCCGCCAAGGAATTCGAATGACTGCCGGCAGGGGAGAGCGGGGAGTTTACAGGCTTTGGCTTCTCGCTCAAGTCGGAGAAAACAAGGGTGGAAGTCCCGAGCCCGGACCTCCAGTTGATTTTGAGCTCCTCCTGTGGTTTCTTGAAGGCATTGCAGGGGTACTTAATCAGGTCGGTGGCGAAGGGGGCTGCCTCGGTGCTGACGTGGTCTTTGTGAACTGTGAAGACGAAGCCACAGTGAGAAATCAATTCATCTTCACAAGCTGCAGCTGATCATGGTGCACTGGCTGCTGTTGTTAGTGTGGAACCACAGAAAGTGTCACAATCCGCTGTGCTGATAATATCCACATGCAAATGTAACCGCATTTATAAAACTTTGAAGCTAGGTAAATGTTTGCCATTGTGGTTAAACTGCATTCCCTGGACTACTGCCATTAATTTACCCTTGAGCAAGGTACTTAGCCCCCAACTGTTTTTAGTGGTGCAGCGTTGTGGTCAACTCATTTATAACTTGGAGAAATGCAAATCAGGGTAATACCGAAAAGCAAAACACAACCTTCCCTCTGGAAATAAGTTGTTATTATTCATTTATACAATTAAAAAACAGGAACAGTTCATCTGCAAACATTGTCCTGGACTTTGCACATGTGTCTTTTCATTTGTAGATCTAGTTTCCATCCAGGTTTTCATCCCCCTTTGAAGATTAAATGTTTTACAGCACAGGCTCAAATAAGATTTTGTGGCTTTTTAACACCAATCAATGGAGGAATAGCTATTTTTACATCCGTACCAGTGATCTCAATTTATTTCAAATATAAAATACTTTTTATAAGCACTATAAATGCAGCCAGATGCTGGGAAATGCGGGTTTTCAGTTCCGTCCAAAGTGTGGCGGCAGGAGAATGAGAACATCTGATGCAACTGCAGGAATCCAAGCCAAAAAAGGAAAGGCTGACATACGATAGTCGGCAATTTACCCATGCCTGAAAAGCTCAGCATAACCAAATGAACCATGGGGAAACTGTGGTCTGGAGTCAGTGATACTCATGCTGCAGCTATTCGCTTGTTCAGTCAGCTGTGATGTGAAAAAATATATATATATTTGAAGAGTGGCAGCAAGATTCCCCCCCAAAAAACACAAAATATTTAAAAATACCATTGGACTGAGGTTTGGCAGATGCAACAGACGGATTTCAGAAGATTTCTTTCACACACTCATTCACTGCTGCCGTCATGTATCTCCACACAGTCGGAGACAAAGGGGCAGTTGACAGACATGCTCGTTATTTGTACACAGACGCAACCACACATGTAGAGATCAGTTTGCTCGTCTGCAGAGTCACTGCAGCAGCTCGGTGACTCACTCTAGAAGCACTTGAGCCTCGATGGCGAGCGGACACGTGGGATCATTCGGCCTGAACCCGCAAAACCGGAGCAACTTGTATTTTATCTCTTGCTTACAAGGACATTGTCGCCCCATTAAATTCCAATTCACAATGTTTGACTCACCCTCAGGTCTCGGAGTGAGGCAGGCATCACAGGCTTTGGCTGCTGGCTGGTTGATGAGCGTGCAGAGCTGACAGGCCCAGTCTTCCTCCTCCTTCTTCGCCACATTATCGCCGGCTGTCTTATTGTACGCCCATTCAATCAGGCTGTTTCTGACTGGGAGCTTACTAGATAAAGAAAAGCAGGGGCGACAAAACATAAATCTTTGGGACTAAAAAACTGGCTTACTAATGAAGGAGACGTGCACTGAAGCTGAAATCACTTCACTGACTGAAAACAGTACAGAGAAAATGAGTAACTCGATATTCATTCTACAGCTGTGACTCAGGAGGTAGAACGGGTCGTCCACTAAGTAGGTCAGTGGTTTGAACCCCAGCGGCTCCAGTCTGCATGCTGAAGGGTCCTTTGACTCTGAACTCCCTTTGCCCCCTGGCAGTGGGTGAATGGTGTATGATAGAGAAAGCCCTGTGTGAATATGTGAAGGCAACGTGTACTGTGAGGCACTCTGAGTGGTCGATAACACCAGATGAGCTCGATATAAATTCAGTCCATTTACTGTTATTTTCCAATGTGGTTTTTGATCTGTGAGAGAAGACGAAAAGCTTCAGAGTAAAAGCATAAAAAAATGGCCTTAAAGTTTACTCAAAAACCCTTTGAAGCAGCGTTAACAAAAGACGAGCATCATAAGCACCGTGAGTTTGATGCAGGACAGATGTATCAGCGTTATGATATGTGTATATATGTACAAATATATATATACATTTATCGTAAAATGTTTTCTGCATAATTTTTTCTGTGAAATTTACATTTAAATATCAGCCAACTGATAACCAGCAGTCAGGTTTTATTCATGATGTGTTATTTTTGCAAAGGTCATAGGTCGCACAGCTTTTTATTATGGAATACAAATATTCCTCTAAATGTTTTAAAAGAGAAGGAAAATGTTTTGCTGGCTTTTTGTTTCTTGTTTTTGGGCGAGTACCCACAGAGTTGCACATGAACATACATTTCTTTGATTACTTATACAAAAAGCAAGTTGTCCTGGGTAGTGGAAGTGCAACATGAATTATACATATATACATCGTAGGACAAACTGGGTGGCCCCATACTCTTAGTGGTTCACACAAGTCAAACTGTGTTACAGGCAAAGAGGAAACTTGCACTGGGCTAACATTTGCAGTTTAAGCAGAGGATGAAGATATGTGAGAAGGCAATGTTTGCTCCCGGCATACATGTTAGTGCTCCGACATGAAGCTCGACTATGTTTGACAAGAAGGCAAATCTGCTCTACCAACAGTAGTAGAGCAGGAGGAAGGAGCGGTGGCTTTCAGGAAACTTTCCTCACAGATTGCATTTATCAGCTGAGTAATGTGTTGTAAGGGCTTTGGGCTCTAACCCCTCGCAAAGCTTTGCTCAAACACAACCCAGGAGGTGTTGAGCCTGTGCCCTGTCTGGCAAACATAGCCTTACATGCGCATTAATACCCCCCCGCCCACTGCCGCCATCCCACTTCTCACTCCCTGCCAAGCCCATCTGCCTGCAAGCATGGCCCCTCTAAAATTGAACCTTTTATCTAAAAAGGCTTTAGAACTTTCTGCAAAGACTTTGGTGTTTGAAAAAATGACACCTTGTTTTACTGTACTGTAGTGGTGTCGCCTTTTAGGCAAGAAAACATAATAAAAAAACTCTACTGTTACAAGACGATTCCAGGTTTTATCACATTTCTACAAAGAAAACATTTAACATTGTAACACCGATTTGCCAACAACGCCTTTGCCAGCCTTCAATGAAAGCATCTTTACAAGAGCTCAACACAAAACTATTGCAGTCAAATTGCCAGTGGTCTGTGTGAATCTCTACCTGATGTCCACCCTGCTGGGATTTCCCGTCTGACAGTGCTCGCAGAAGTAAGTCATCCTCCCGTTGTCTCCAAGACGACAGACGGTGATAACGTGGAAGCACTGGCCGCACTGGGGACGCTTGTAGACTTTGTAATGTTTGTTGAGGGCAGAGCCAGATTTGCGGCACTGATCGGAGACAAGAAAGGGCAGAGGACAGCGAATAGAAAGATTAGGTTAAAAGATAACAAGAGGAACATTCCACAACTTATTCGTCTGTTATGCATCGAAGGAGAAGGAACATTTGTTTTCTGACTCCTGCTCCTCATCCTCAGCTAAACATAGAAATTGAATCTATTCTTGCAAGTTCTAAACCAAAATGTAAATATGTATGAATCTCAATAAACAGTACACAAACAGATCTACAATAAATAAATACAATTTGTCTGACCTTATAAAACAGGAGAGTAAAATCTCGCGTCATTTTCACCAAGTGGTGGATCTGTTCGTCCGCCAGCTGCTGCACCTGAGGAGGAAGCAGAACTCAGTTACAGCTCACAACCAGAGAGGGAAGGAGGAGATCTCATTTGTCTGCAGCCTCGTTTCAACAGAGAGACGAAAACGCACAAATCAATAATACAAGCATATAACCAATAAGACAACCGGACATGAAAACCTGGATCGAAAGTGATGCAACAGAGAAAAATTACATTTCAGAGAGAGAGGATTTGACTAGAGAGGAAAAAACACTTGTAGCTCTGTCAGGACCCTAGTGGACTGGATAATGGAGGGGAAGTTCATAAAGATTCAATGGTCCCAAAAGAAGAAGGGGGCAAAAGTCCTGGATTAATGTCTCGGCCTCCGGTGCTTTATTCATGTCCCCAATCTGATGTTTTCTAAAGGGAACAGAGCCCCTGGAAGCGGAAGCAGTGCTCATCCTGCAAAGGGTGTCTTACTTCCAGCGGTGAGGTGAATCTGTAAGTCAGATTTTTACTCTAGTTTCCTTGATAAAAATATTCCTCAAGAGCAAAGAGAAGGCAGTGGATCGTTCACAACTAAAGAGATATGAGATAGAGATGAGTTGCCTCTTATTAGGACCACAGAGGAGGTGTGTATCCAGAAAACAAGCAGAGCTAGGAATGTGCAGGAAGGACCATCTAATGGGATTTGTCCAGGGTCTATGATCCCAACTCTCTCCCAATGCCCCCCCCCCCTGCAACCCCTCAAAACCTCAAACCTAGTGGGATGCGTTCTCTGAGTGTTTTATGTAAATAAAAAAAGACTGTAAACATATTTGAGTCCCAACATCCCTTCAAAGACAGAACATTTCCATTTTCCAAACTGCACCGATGAATAAGCACGTCTACGCCACCAAGCATATTTTTGTCTTTTCCCCGTTTCACCCCTCCTCATTGCGATGCGCTCCACAACCACACAACAGATTTAACTTCTTTTTTTTTTTTCCTGTTCCTCAGATGAACACAATCTATCATGTTTTCCATACCTTCACGCCCGGGTGGAGGCCCGAGTCAAACAGGGCTTCGTTTTTAATGATGTTCCCGACGCCCGGCATGACGGCCTGGTCGATGAGAACGTCGCAGAGCCTCCTGCTACTCTGGCTCCTCACCGCCTTCTCGGATTGGGAGAAGCTGAACTTGGAGGAGCACACATCCAGACTCTCCATAGTTCTCACCCTTTGCTCGCAGTCCTCCGTCAACCTGCGAGCACACAATTTCAAAGTGCGGTAGCAACTCTGAGAATATATGGCCACTGTTACTGCAAGCGTGCCACCGGGTCACGGGTGCACTGTGGAGGCTACACATTTCTAAAATGGTTTATTTCGTTTATACTCAGCCTCAGTTTGTTTGTTATGAGACGGAGCAGCGTAGGTGAAATTCTCAGACAGTAGAATTAAATGTGTGTCTGGCTGCTCCGGGAGCGTGGAGTCGATGAACAGGACAAATGTTGAGCCACGCCGGCTGCGTTTGTCATGCAACAGCCGCCGTGTTCAGACACAGACTAATGTAGGACATACTCCCTGTGTGCGTCTCCCCGTATGAGACTCATACCCCAAGGTGAACTTCTGTCACCTCAATCTATCCCGGCAAGCTGGTGTCCCCATTACCTTATTTCCACAGTGCTGTCAAAGAAGCACACAACGTCGTTAGTCAGGTGTATTTCCAGCACTGGTGCAGAGCCCGTCCTCTCCTTCCTCTCAGCGGGGTTTATACGCATTGATCCATTCATACCGAAGTGGACTCTAAAGGAGGTGAGCATGAAAGAGAGGTGGAAAAGAAAAAGACAAATTTACTCTGAGGATAGCGGGTCTCAATCCATATAGGACTTGTCAACTGAAGGACAAAGAGGTGGCCAGACAGTGGGAGACTCCATCTCAGCAGTGTGTCTACAGACATACTTCAGTACTCACATACAAGCCACTGGAATTTGACCATGATGATTATAGAACCACTGCTACACTGTAAAATAGAAAACCATTCATATAATGGTGCCTTTCTATTTAATATCTCTTGCTGTGAAAGATCATTACAGACAATGTTACAAATGGGGAGTAAATTACTGAATTGAGGCCGAATACTGAAAACTAAAGCAACACCGCCCATTACAATAATAACTGGTATTAATCCGTGAATACAATGCAGTGAAAAGAGCTTTGATTTTATAGAAAACTACTGAGCAAGTTGTTTTCAGAGCCTTATTTCAAAAAGCTGTTCCCCTCAGTCTATAAGAATCAAGGCTTTATTGGCACTGAACAAAATAATACAACGAAATTTGCGGCAATAAAAAAACGACACACACACATCATAGCATTCTCATCTTATGCTGGTCTATGCTTTGTTATTCTTTTGTTGTATTCAGAGATGTGTTGCTTGGTTATTGTACAGCACTTTATATGTATTATATTCTCTCTGCAGGTATCTGACCCCAGAGCTGCAGGATTCAGACAGTCAGAGCTGAAACCTGATGCTGCACAGCTGTTCCTGGTCTCTCTCTCTCTCTCTCTCTCTCTCTCTCTCTCTCTCTCTCTCTCTCTCTCTCTCTCTCTCTCTCTCTCTCTCTCTCTCTCTCTCTCTCTCTCTCTCTCTCTCTCTCTCTCTCTCTCTCTCTCTCTCTCTCTCTCTCTCTCTCTCTCTCTCTCTCTCTCTCTCTCTCTCTCTCTCTCTCTCTCTCTCTCTCTCTCTCTCTCTCTCTCTCTCTCTCTCTCTCTCTCTCTCTCTCTCTCTCTCTCTCTCTCTCTCTCTCTCTCTTCCCTAAGTTCCTGTGCTGGGCCAGTCGAGGCAGATGGCCGCCCACATCCAGTCTGCTCCTCCAGGTTTCTTCTTCTTCTAGCTATTGAGGGAGTGTTTTCTCTCCACGGTTCCCAAAGTGCTGCTCATCGTGGCAACTGTTTGGTTTCTCTATACATATTTTTTTAAGGTCTTGATCTTCTATGTAAAGTGCCTTGAGATAATATGTATGATAATTTTGTGCTATACAAATAAAATTGGATTGAAAAATAAAATAAACCTGAGCTGTGTTGTGTTGCGTAAACGTCCCTCCACGTGTAGGAACAGTGGAGGCCCGGAGGAGGGCGCTGTGGGGAGCACTACTCTCACAAGAGGAAAACATTTATCGAGGGATTAAGATATAATATAAAATAAATTATTATATACAGTACATAACATCCATGTGGGACCGACTTCTTAGAAACTGGATTATTAGATTATATATATTATTTGGGGCCATTTATATTGTATGTACTTTTGAAGTATTGCATGTTTTCTTATTTTTACTTAACTGAAATGTTTTTTGGACTTTGCTCTTTGCTGAACATCTGTTGTGGGACCAATAAATAAAATAAATGATGGATGATTGTATCTGTAATTCACAGTGTGTGTGTGTGTGTGTGCTTGTTTACCTTAACGCCCTCGGACCAAAGTGCATGAACAGCTCCTTCCCCAGAGTCTGAACCCCGGAGAACACACAGCCGACGAAACCGAGGAAGACATGTCCCCCGCTGTTTCTCTGTGGAGACACACACACCCGAAGTTAACACACAGCTCCACTGGTCAGGGAGGACATGTTGTAAACAAACACAACTCAACACAACAGAACTCACCGCTGCTGTCTTCGTCAGGCTTCCTCTGAACTCTCTCACTTTCTGTCCTCTCTTGACCTTGGAGCGAATCTTCTCTCCGTTCAAAGTGCAGCCGGGACCTTCCACCATTTTCCAGATCTCTAGGAAACTTAACCCGAGTTAGAAATGAGGGAAACTTAACCCGAGTTAAATGCGCGTGTTTTTTGTGCTCCAGACTCCGCGCCAAGAAATTGAATGTGGCGCATGCGCGGTGCGGTTCAGGTCGGATGTATTTCCGGGTTTGTTCCCAAACTAAAGGAATGAATCAGATTTAATTTGTATAATATTCACAAATCACAATATGTCTCAAAGAGTTCAACAAAGTTTTAAAACTACAAAGAATACAAATTAACAGGGAAAAATAATAATAAAGACAATACACTTAATTTTGTAGCACTTTTAAAACACAGAGTTTACAAAGACAACAAAGCAAGAAAAGTTAATTAAAATTTGGAATACGTAAAATAGTTCTTCTTTCAACATTGATAAGGAATAAAACAATTTGTAGCATAATAGAAAAGTTTGTCAGTGTTTAAAGAGCAGATTAAGCAATTTCTCCAAATGTGTGGTGTATTGAAGAGACTGCAAATTGTGATCTGTTAATTTGGAGGTTTTATTTTACAATTTGTAGTTTCAACATTGTTCTGTGAAAACATTATAAAAGAAGAATTGTCAAAAAATATCTAATATCTAGAAGCCATGTTTTTTTTATCACGTACTAGCTCTTTTCAGAATTGTCATCCGGGGACAAATAACGTTTTTTGAATAAGAATTTAGATTGTTAGTGAATGTTAGTCAATGTTGTGTGACCGGGTGGTTAACTGCAAACACGTCTTTGGCCACTTATAATGTAATTATTGGGTTGGAGGTATTTTTTAAATTTTATCACAACTTTAATAATCATCAAGTTAGGTGTGTTCAAATTATGACGACCTGCACATTACTTCCTCCTACAGGTTGTGGTTAGATTGCAGTATTGGGTTATTATTTTGGGTGTAATACTACGATTACTTCAATTACTCATTTAAAAATCCTTGTCCTTAATAAAAATAATAATAATCTTCCCTGTGATAGCCTACAGCACCATACAGCTTTTGTTGTTGTTTTCTGCAACTTCCATATGGTCCGTCTTCATGTTCAGTCTGCTGAGATATCTGCCTCCTTCCCCCTCCCAATAATAATAATATTTCACTCCTTCGCATGGTGGAGGAGTTTCATCCCTTCTCTTAATTTCCTCCATTCTTTCTGCCACACAGCTGTTGTGTTTCCCGATAATGGAGTAGTACTCATTTGTCCCAATGAGCTCACTCACAATCTGTGTCTCCACTGCCTCATTCCCTTCCATCCTCCCCACATGGGCAGGCACCCAAAGTAACCCCCAGCTGAACCTCCAGCCTGCCTGGTCCCATATAACATAATCAACACATCCACCTCAAGGCCCTGACCCAGCTCCTTTGCATTCCCCCTGTGTCGTCAGGAACTGAATCCCGACTTGAGAACCCCAGCTCGCCTCTGTTTCACCTCTTCTTTCACTATGCGCAGCCACTATTTGTCTGTTCTAAGAGATTGTAACAGATTTTCCACTTTGGGGCCCATCAGCATTCATTTGTTGAAAATGAATCAGTTGTTCTTCAGCCTCTCCCTTGTGATGTCACCCTGAGATATGTTCCTATTGTCTGTGAGACACTGACGTCTGTTTCTGGAGTGGATTAAAATCGGTGGTGATACAAGTGGCCAGTGAATTACAGTGGGCGTCCCCAGCTCTCCTCACCCCATCAGCCTCTACACGTCTTCATTCATCTGGAAACACTCCCACAGTTTTTCTCAGCCCCACTCCCAAGCGTCTTCCTGAAATAATCTAATTAGGTTCTCTCCTTTGTGTCCCTTTACTTTACTTATGTACTGCATGGGCAGTTTTGAACTCTGAAAGGTTTCTGAAAGCAGTGGGTACATAAGTTATATCAGAAAACAAGAAAATTGCAATGTTTTTAATATTATATTTGTATTTCAGGTGCCCTCTGTATATATGCTACTACAGACCTATGCTTTTGCTCATTCCTTTGTTCATTTGCTAGTTCTACTTCACTAATCATGGACCTTTACAAATAAACCTGACATTATAAAGCAATAAATAAACATATATAGTAATAGCCCTTGACTTCTGAAAGTTATATTTTAGTTGGACAGTGGCGACCCACCTTTATAAGATGAGAAAGATTTTCCTTAATCCCATATTCAATAGCTTCTACATTTCCATTGTGACACAGCTTAACTTCTCAAATGATATGTAAAAGATGCTATAATCTTTTTTGAGAAAAGGTCTCATTCAAACTATGATATCCTCTAAAGACATGTTTTGATTTTAGATTTTGATCATCATGCAGCCTTATGCTAAAGCATATCTTAACTTTTAAACGAGAGCCATCACATTAATGCTTTGCTCAAAGACTCTTTTCCTAAGGATGACTATACGATTGTTCAATAATTGTTTTAATGCAGATAAATGTCTTTATGATAAATAGTTCTTGATCAGTTGTAAATGTTGAATATTTGTCGAGACCAGGTGTTGTTATTTACCAAATCAACTTCCTAAAAATGGCTGCTGATGATGTGGTTTCATTGGATATGAAACAGTGATTCATAAATAGGAGACAAACACAATTATCAAAGACAGATTTCTCTTTATTCTAAAAGATGATCCAATTCAACAAGGGTGATGTTTTTATTCAATATCATATCCTCTCACGTGCTACTTCAAATATCATAGAACATAATTCTTCCTTCAATGTACTTTTGCATGTTGTGTCACAGAAGTAAAAAGATCAACAGCTACATGTCAATCTTCACCTTCTTTTTCCTTTTTTATTCTTGTGAGTGTCCAAAATGATACGAAAGTGTAATTTAGTTAGTGTTGGTGCTAAAGTTTGATGACGCAGTATCTTGTGCCAAAATCTTTAAAAACATCAAGCGCCAACAATCTGCAGGAAATAAGGGGATACCGGTAGTTCTTTCATTTGTCCAGTTGAGGGCGCTAAAGCACCATACTTAAGACTGAGAGAGAGATAGATAGATAGATAGATAGATAGATAGATAGATAGATAGATAGATAGATAGATAGATAGATAGATAGATAGATAGATAGATAGATAGATAGATAGATAGATAGATAGATAGATAGATAGATAGATAGATAGATAGATAGATAGATAGATAGATAGAAGTAATTGCTTGATGACATGTTGACTTTCATTGAGAATGCCATGGTGCGTTAAAGTTCCTGAAAGTTTTACGTCTCCTAAATTCTGTCCATGTAGAGTTTAACTGCCAGATGTTTGTTTCAAGAATCCCATATGGCAGAGAAGAATAAATAGATAAAGGAATTCAAAGGAATTATAATTTTCATTACTGTCACAAGATTTTCTGCATGGTCTGCCTGTGTAATTGCAGCAACTTCTTTGCTCTGCAGTTTTGCCATCCAGAAAACCCTTCTGTGGGCCCAGATAAAAATAGGTTGACTATATGTTCTCCAGCCAAGTGTACAGCCGTGCCCTCCTCCTCCTCCTCCTCCTTCAAAAAAGAAAAGGCAGCGCTCAGCAATAATGTCTATTGAAATCTGAAGCCGCCCTCTCTCACATTGGCCCCAGAGGAAGTGGAACACTTGAAGGTGGGTCTCATCCATGGAATTGTGATGTAATTCAATCCAAGTGAGGTGATTGTGCCCCCTCTCTCCTGCAGGATCCTGGGATAAAAGCAAAATAATGTGTCCTGCTGTGTGTCTGCCGAGTTTCGCTCGCTCCACACAAAGAGACATATTAAAGATTAAAGGAGAATAAGCCCATTTCTCCTGATGGGGCTCAGATGCTCCACATTCTGTGTGTTCGGTACAGGCGGCTGCTTCAAATCAGATCAGAGCAGATTCATAGTCATAAAAAGACAAAAAAGTGTCGTGCGGAGTTGTCGATGTTAGTGAAGTGTGCAGAGGGGGATCCCCACTGTGTCTTCAGGCGTCTATGGCTCAAAAGGTTTGTCCATTGACCACGAGGCCGGTAGTTTGATCCGGGCTCCACCTGTTTGCATTCCAAAGTGTCTTTGAGCAACATACTGAGCCCCCAAATGGCCCTGGAATAAAGTTCTACATGTGTTTGTGTGTGAATTGGTGTATATGTACATACATTCACCACATACCTTACACTTACCTTAGAAGTTTGGTTTGGTTTTAATTTGTTATTTGATGCTTTAAAAATGAGGTGAAACATTATAATTTGACAGCTGAGGCTGACTCGTGATTGGACGAGAGACTCTGGCTCAAAATGATATCACCAGTGCAAGATGGCAGCTCCCTAATGCAGATTATTTGGGCTTCAGTTTTCATCTCTATTTACAGTTTCTGATCAATGCATGTCAGGTTTTTTTTCATATTCTTGTATTTTTCTATATTCTACATTCGATTTGATGTATTTTAAAAGATAAAAATTTGACCTTTCTCCCTTTGTACTGAACACGTGTTGCTGTTTCCTCAACTTTCCTGTAAGCACGATTCTGAACAACAAAAAACTTTTAGTTGTTGATGAGCCACCATGTGACACCAGCGACAGCTAAGAAATTAACCTTTTGCTTATTTCATTTTGCTGCAATAACACTGACATCTGTTTCCACCAAGAACAAGAGAGGACACACTCTCAGCTCTGTAAAAATACGGGAAAGGGATTTTTTTTTTTGCTGTGAGACACTAAAGAGACTAAACTCAACCTCGGACCCGGTGGAGCGAGCCGCACGCAGCCTGCAGTTTGTCAGCCGAAAATATAAAAAGTGCATCTGCAGTCGCACAGCTCTCCAAGATCTAGATGATCACCCAGGCGTGGCCAGAAAACTGATGAGCACTGGAGGGGGAAAGTGTCAAGGTGTGTAGAGATAAACACATTGTGCTTCCAGGTGTGGCACAAAGAGAGGAGCCAGCATTTTACAGCTTTACACAGCAGAGCTCCTGTATATATCAAGGATTCTCTCCCTCCCTCTGAGGCTGCACGCCATCGGAGATCAGCTTATAGAGGTCCAGAGGTTCCATGATTCTGATGGCTGATTGGATCCTTCACACTGTGAAATAACTTTATCAGCTGCAGAAACTCTATTGCTGCTTTTAAATCCTCTCTTAGAAACATCATTTTACTTTTCAAAAGCCTTTATCTCTGGGTGAATTACTATTTATGTTGTTTACTTTTATTGTATTGTTTTTGTTTGTATTTGACTAAATTTAATTGTTATTTTATTGTTGTTTTATCCTGTTGTTAAGCTCTTTGTAATTTTGTCAAAGAAAATCATATTCAAAGAGATTATTTTTATTATTATTTTTATTATAAAAGTAGGGAATCAGTAAATATGGGATTTTAAACAACTTTACCTTGTGCATGTACAATGTGAGTATGTGCAATTTGTTTTGTCAATGCTTAACACGTACTCATATTTCTCACATATGCATCTTTATGTTGACATTTGTTTTATACCCAAGCTTTATTTGATCTTCCTTGTAATTTGCTTTGTCGTATAAACTTCAGAATCTAAAACGTTTTCATATTTTGAGTCACAAATTATGAGACCCACATGTTCATATATAATGTCCAACTTTACAGAAGTGAAAGACATCTTCCCATAAAATACTTCACGAGCATAAACATAAACAGAAATTGATCTTAGCATCTAACAAGCACTGGAGTGGACGTCCTTGATTCTCATTGGTCACATCCTCATCAATATGTCCATGCTGTGTTGCCAACAGCACAGACTTGCTGTTGAATTTTTATTTGTTGGAGGTAATAAATTGTCATCGTTAAATCTCAAAAACAATCTCCAGTTTTAATCCACATCCCCCACACGTTCTTTATACTAATAAATTACTTTTACTACACAGAAGTAATTTCCTTACGATCAGCCGCCCATCTGATGGAGTGGAGTTGTTCCACAGAATCTCATCTGGTAGTGATTCAGTTTGTCCAGCGCAACATCTCTACAACTGCTTCCCGCCCTTTAACTTTAAAATGATCCCGCCAAGTGATCAGGTGGAGAAATCAGTGTGAACTGCTTCAGGATGTTTAGATGAACTGAGGATTCTAACATCCCGGACTTTGGATTTAATATTTAACGTGAGAAAGATGGTCGCTGCATAACTCGACAATAACCACGATGACCAGCTGATCTCTGACAAACCTTCAGGCTGTTTTTCACTGAGGATTTAAGATGAACCAGTAAAAGGAAACTAGAGTTCAAGACAAGCTTGTACAAACAACTCTAATTTTATTGATGAAGAGATTCCTAATGTTTCAAACTGATTCTCTCCAGTCCTGCAAAATTGTGCAGCTGTTGATGATGCATTTAAATGTACAGTAAGTGAATGGGTCTGATCATGCATCCATATACATGCACTGCACATGCATGCATACATCATTAATGCATGTGTTTGTAATCATAACATTTCTCTCTGTGTGTGTATCTGTTATTAAACAGATAATTAATAAAATACAATTCTTTTCATCCACGTGGCTGTTTGATGAATACTTGATGAGCTCTGAAATGAAATAAGATTTCATTCATCACGAGTGTGAAAAGCCTTTTCAGCTGCAGGGACATGGAGCATGACCCTGCTATCGATTTGCAGTGAATAATTAATTCATTAGGGTTGACCCCATAAAAGAATAGTCAGCGATGTGACTGTGCATGTCTTGTATAAAAATAACCGATTTGACTTTTCGGACTTTTAACTTCCAGGTTGACTCAATGTACAGAGGAGTGTGTATAGTAAATTTCGACCCTCAGACAGAACGGTGTTTATGTTTTTTCCTCTGGAATAAGTATAAAACTGTGTGAGAAGCAAATATGACAGTTGTTCCCTCGCTGGCGAGAAGCTTAACTGCAGATGGAGTTGCGTTGCTATGCAACTGGGATTTCAAAAGCACTTGCAGTGGCAGGGTCACATTTCAGCGTCTGTCTCCACCGGCTCGGCAGCAACTGATGACTGCTAATAACGCTATTTTTAAAGCTCCTCATTTGCGACTCTCTGAATGTGGAATATTCTGTAGCACACGAAATGCGACACTGTTTTCATCAGGTTATTTCATCTTTCTTTGCTCAATCATACATTATTATTATTATTATTATTCCAGGGACGAACTCGAGTGGCACTGTAAACATTATATATCCATTATCCATAATCCAGAGGATAAAAACACAGAAATGAGAATATATTATTGGATGGAGATGTAAAGGCCGATAGCTTTCAGCTTCTGAGCATCATAATATTGACTTATTGTGTTATTTTTCATCAAAGCAAAGGAAAGCACGTTTTTCCAATAGACCCACACTCTCCAGCTGCTACTCTATAATCTACAGGGTGAGTTAAATGCACCTCACGTATAAGTGGTTCATGATTTCATCCTCCCTGCAGGATTTTATATATTATTGTCCAATAACTATCTTTATAAAGCCATGGATTGTGAATAATATCACACTTTAGGGCAAAGAAGAAAAAAATGCTCTTCACGCCAGCACTCCTCCCTGAACATACACACACACACACACACACACACACTTGCAAGTCCCAACATACCTTTATCAGAAAGTCTTTTAAAGTCTTAAAGAGCCCAAGTATTTAATCTGTGTAAATGTCAGAGCTCATGCTACCCCATTAAATATCTATTTCATTTCTTAATCTCAAGTAACTTCCTTCTTTTGTGTTGCAGAGGTAAATTAAGCAATCGCCTCAGGCAAGAAATGATTCTCGATGAGTGTGCAACCATCTGTTGATTTAACTCTTATTAAAACAATATGAGCTGTATTATATAAAAGTGTTTTTCCAGTCTTTTCAAACACTCACTTCCAGCGTTTTATTCCGATCACCACACACACACCACATTTTTGGCGCAGCCATCAGGGGGGCAATTAAGAATCCAACATCTTGCCCCAGGACACTTGGGGAAAGTAGACTGGAGGAGCCGGGTGTTGAACCTTCTGGTTTGTGGACAGCTCGCTCTGCCTCCTGAGACACAGCCGCCCAGTATGGGACGTCGATATTGCAGAATTAAACCCTGGACATGTCACCAGAGTATTGCAGGGTCAACATACAGAGACACACAACTACCCACACTAAGAGTCTCCAACAAACATCACCACAGCCTGCATGTGAGGGAGGAAGCTGTAGCAGGAGGGAACACACGCACCAGGAGAACATGTGAATTCCGGGAACCAGGAACTTTGTCGGTGTTAAGCAACAGAGCAAACCACCACACCACCGTTTTTAGTTCCTTAGACTAAATATAAGAAAAGAATGAGTCGTTAAGACGGCTATGTGTTTTCCTCCGGCCGCTCTGGCTCAGCTCACCACATCAAACCACATCCCAGCGCTGGAGTCACACACGGCACCTTTCATAGTCAGAGGCCTGCTGGGAGACCCGGAGCAGGTCACGCCGGGTCTGTGAAGTCACGCACTGACTCAACCGCGGACTGACCAGGAAAATAAAAACAGGATATAACAACTTTCTTTAACGTGAAGTCAACCACCGGGAACAACACATCACAGCAACACTCACAGGCTGGTGCCGGAGGCCGAGACACTGGCAGAAAGGTCAACGCAGCGGGACTCACACACCCTGGAGCTCTGTCACAAAAGCAGAGTGAGTGTCTGGCTTTTCTGACACGTTACTGATGAACTGTTTCACAACAAAATGGCTGCAGAGACAGAGGGAAATCAACAGATCAGTGTTTTTCAGATTTCCCCTCTAGGTGGCAGCGTTCCCTTGGTGAACAGCGACGCTCTCTCTTGAGGAATTGGACAAAACCACTCGTTTCACTGGCTGTGCTTGTTACTGGGATAAGTGGTGAACCAACAGGCATCAAAATAACTGCATTAGCTTAAACCGAGACGTGCAGCTCTTTCATCCAGACGCTGCCGCTGTCAGGAGCAGGAAAAGTTAATCGTCAGTCGACATCATTACTGCAGCCTCTCTTACCCCCATATAGTGCACGGCCCGCTGTTAGGCTAATTCGATAATGGTGCCTTTAATTAGATGTAAATGATGGCAGTTGCAGTAATGGACATCGCAGTGAGGGAGTCTCAGAGTAATGTCATCAGACCAGACTGTGACCGAGCTTCCATCCCCCGAGCAGCAGCCACGATGAGATGTCCTCGAGCTAAGCAGAGGTCACACGTCCTCCTGACCTTTGACCTGAAGAGGGTTTGAAAAACAAACATGGGCAGATGACGAGTGAAGCGTCATCACATTAGTTTTCTTTTTGGGAAAAGAGTGGGGCTGATTGAACTGAAAGAAGGATTAATTTAATTTGGTATTACAATTAGGAAAGAGTGAGGGACAGACTTTGACCTTAAGAACCCAGCGGGGTGGGGGGGGGGGGGGGAGGGTAGCACGCCATGCTCATATGAATCAGCTGCTTCAGACCTGATGGAGACTTCCCCCTGGAGCCTGTCGGTGATGAAGAGGAATGGGCGATCAAGTGAGGACGTCTGATGAAGAGCTTCTGATTGGACTGTCTGATCCCGAGGTGGAGGTGGTGCAGGGGTGGAGGTGGATCACCGACGGATCAATGACAGGGAGAGAGAATGTTTTTAACTTTGACAGGTTACAGGTAATTGGCTCGAGGCGAACGTGTCCGGCTGGGATTGGATGAAACGAGAGAACGAGTTGACGGAGCCGAGAGGAAGAGGGACGTGTGGCGCTGACGTAAAGGAGGCATCAAGAAGATGATGCCTCCTTTACGTCCAGAGCTCAGTGAATGTCCAAAACCAGCTTCAAACATAGGAGTCAAGTCAACACCAGAGGGGATGTAAGGAAACCACCATCCATCTTATACTGGTCAAATATATTCTTAGTATTTAATTAATTAAAATATAAAATTAAACATATTTCCTTTGCTTCAAAACAAGTTTTCATTCACAATATTTTTCTCCAGGTTGTTTGTGTCATGTTAGTAACAACTTGTCCTTTAGCTAAATACACTGTGTTTAAATTGCCCTGCAGCCCAGTATCATTACAGTCCCTTGAATGGCTCTCCTCACTGTGTTCAGTGAAGTATCCAGGCAGGTCTAAATGCAGTGCCCACATCTTAAAAGATTTTCTCATGGGTGGATTAAAAAAAAAACCCACCAAACTGAGCTCATCAGAATTGGAACTAATTTATTTGCAGAGCTCGGACACGCACGTCAGTACAAGCTGGTAATAACATCTCTTTAAGGGGAAAGTGCTGAAATGCAGAAACAACAGCACGGAAAGGCCGAGTCTCAATTTACTCCCTAAACTGTTTGAGATCTTTTTAAAGTTTGCACACGTGCAGGAACTCGTGTCAGTGGTTTGTTGAGTAACCTGTGGAACACAACTTGAATACTTGGACTGTTACTCCCTGTCATTCGATTGCATCAGCTCTTATGAAGCCGGGCCGACGTCACACTCAATATCGATTTGATCACGCGTGTGTATTTGATGTTTTTCTCAGTCATCAGCGATGCACAGTGGAGAGAATCATCATTACACGGAGGATGTGGTATCCATTTTGAAATATTCTCTTTTGAAGTGGAGGCTACAAAAGAAATATTCCAAAGGGGGTTATCGCCTTTTTCCAGGAAGTCTCTCTTTCAACACCAACTCCAATTTCACTTTGACGGACTTTTATTCTGAATTAGCATTTTGCTCTGATTTATTATCCAGAACTGAAGTTGCCATCTGCCTCTAACGACAACGATGTATCTGATCTCAGCTCTGGATCATTGAGTATAAAAAGGAAAATCCTACACACATTCAATTCAAACAATTGTCTCTATAATTGTTCTTCATTAATTCTCAGACTTAAATCAAATGATCATTTATTTATCATCTTGTTAAATGATCGTTAGACATCTTCACGCTCAGGTTCATCTGAGATTTAATTTCACAGACACTGACATCAGACGCCGTCCTTCACAGACACATGAGTCACCGGCTGAAGAAGACTCCCACCCAATGATATCCTCACACATGTTTTCATTTCACCGTACAAGGGTGAGTCATCGCAGTTTGTACCTCGACAACCGAAATCCCCAAACTGCATTATCCTAACTAAGTGGAAATGGTCAGTAGAGCTGTCATCTTCATTTCTTCTTCTCTCAACATTAAGATCTTAAACACATCCTCCGCTGCTGCTTCTCGTTAGAAACAAGGATCACATCCCGACAGTATCCTGAGTGATTTATGTTTTTAAAGGTTGATCTTGTGGAAGGATCTGAGATAAGATGTAGAAAAGGAAAGAAGGACGACAGTGACTGCCTTTAAAATGCTCTATATATAAGATGGAAGACATGGCAGCTGTCCAAAGGGAAGCCAAATTGTCTCCATCGCCTCCTGGTGGCTGCCTGCAGTACAGGTGATAAATCCCACCTCCTCAATGTTAGTGAATGGGACATGGACCAAATTAACAAGTGCAAACAGACGTCAAATACATTTTCTTAAAGATGGTTTCTGTTATTTTAGGTATCGCACTGTTGGATGTTCAAGTTTTCATGTTTGTGGTTTTAATTACATGTTTGATGAGTAAAACATCATGAACAGATAGTTGGAGGAAGTGGAGACGTGTCATCCATCTTTGTGTTGCTGCCACCCAATCACACACACACACACACACAAACACACACACTGCACTGCCGATAATCATGCATTAATATTCCCAGCCTGCGTCTCATTTAAGTGAAATATGATCAGAGACTGACAACAAACAACACAGTGAAATCAGTGGTGACTCAATTAGTGCGACCGGTGGATCGACCATTTATCATTTGAATTCTGTGCCTCTCACTTACACAGTTCAGAGATAATAACACACACCCACCCACACACACACACACACACACACACACACACACATACACACACAAACTCACAGACACACACCAGTGCAGCACTGAGCCATCACTGTGACCGGTGCATAGATTTCCTCAGATAATCTTTTGATCTGAGGCCTTGATTTTTTTTTTTGAGAAGCTGCCGTGTTCACAGGCGCCTGCGGCTGCATCTGAGTTCTATCAGCGAGTGTCACCACGGCCCTGGAGGGAAGGAAAGACGAGGGAAAACAAGACTCTTCTTCTATTATTCTTTGATGCACCTCCTCACACAACACGGAGCGCTCAGCTTCAGTGGGAGCTTTAATTGCTGCGCTCCAGCGAGCGTCGCGGCTTCAGCAGAACAACCTGCCTCATTGTCCATTGTCTTCAGGAAAATAAAAACCGGTAAATTCTGAGATATGACGCTTTTTTGGCATATTCACAATGTGGTGTATTTACGACCTTTCAGTCAAAGTGTAATAAACGGTGCTATTAATATTCTTTGCCTTTAGAATAATGTGAAAAGCAGAGAAGAAACATGAGGAGAGAAAGATGCAACATGTTTCCTGTTCAGACTTGAACTGGTGATGTTTGAGCGAACAAAAATAGATCTTTAATCTTAACTTTGATTCACAGGAAGTTGACTGAAGTTCTACCTGTCAATATTCTGCTGTATCCATTGTGGTTATGTTCCCCTATGTTCTCTTGGACTGTTAATTAGTGCAACAGCCAGAATGGGAGCACTGGTCGGTGGTTGAGCACAACATTGAACCTCAAACTGCCAATTAAGATTTTGATATTATGGAAATATATTTCAAGTTTTCCTATAACCGGAGTCGTGATGTCCAGTTTCACACACACATGTATTTGATACATTTTAGACTTTTGACTAAAAACAGTTCCTAAGTGTTGAGTGAATGGGAAATGGTTTGTATTTTCAAACTGCTTTATGATACAGTTTTGCCTTTCACCCATTCACACACACTTTTTCATAGAGTGCAAGTATGTGCGACACTTTCTCTATCATACACTACGGGATGCACAAGACCTTCTGGTCAGTGGACCACCCGCTCTACCCCCTGAGACAGCAGAACCTTAACTTATTTAAGCCCCTTAACATACGTTAAAGATTAACTTTTTTATATCTTTAACAAAAAATGTAGAGCGCCACGGAGTAGAGCGCTTACCCAATGCAGTCCACTTATGAAACCATGTTTAAATCTGCTGAAGCAATATTTCTATTTGGATCTGCACAAAATTGCACACCCTCATTTTTATTAGACCTCTAAATATGCCTGATTGTTTTCTTTAAGATTTGTGAATAATTCCTTGGAAATCTCTGCATGTAAGTGATTCAATATCCCGCCCCTCTTTCTTTGCCCAGGTCCCATCCTTCCACCAATTTTTATGGAAATCCGGTCAGTAGTTTTTGTGGTACCCTGCTGACAAACATAAACTCTTTGGTGCAGATAATAAATAAGAAACTGTGTTTGAAATGAACAGAAATGTGGCATCCAGCTCCAGAAACAGCCGGTTCTGAGGGCAGGATCCAATCCAGAACCATCCAGATGTAATTATTCTCCCCAGTCTGCGATAGTAATGACTCGGGTTAAGAGAGTAAACAAGTCCTGTGGTGAACTGACAAAGACGAATGACAAACTCCTTCCTCCACCCTCCAACCTCCACCCTGGTGATTTGTCAGGGCCAGAGACGCTTCCACTTCTCCAGGCTTGAGCTTGAAATGTCCGTCCTGAGCAGGAGAGCTGGAGAAGCAGAGGGGACGACATGGAGGAAATGATGCTCTAATTATCTAATAGGCCACTTGTGGTCGTCCCTCTGGAAACGGCCTCGTAACGGCTCTGTAATGGGCTCCGTCTCACGCAGGTGCTCTCCCAGTGTGACTGCCGCCACCAGCACAGATGGAGGAACTTCATCTTCCTTTTCCTCCCGCCGTCATTTTCAATTTTCCTTTTTTATCTCGGTAATTTAGCGCCGCTGTCCCTCACTGTGATGTCTTCTAACTGCACTGGTCATCTGTCTTTCTCATCGTCCCTCATTTACATTAAAATTCTTTAATTAGACCAGTTTTTTCTATTTGGAATATTCTTTAAAAATGTTACGGTGACTTTTAAATTTTGATAAATGTTAAATAGAAGCTTTCTTAGCATTAGCAAATAACTAGCATTAGCAAAGAACACTGAACACTTTATTTTTAAATCTACAAAGTTACATCTGGCAATAATTTTTCTCTTGTTTTCGATGTTACAGTGATTATGTGTGTGACACAAGGATCACAATCAGCTCGTGGGCTGTTCTCTTTGAAAGGTGTGATTATTATAATCTAACACACTGAACAGGATGCATTATAAAACAGGGACAAATTATAGAGTATTGTTTCTTAGAGGAAAAAAAGTCTATTTGGTTGAGATGAGACTTTGATTCAGACAGATTTATTCACAATTACCGTGTCGCCTTCCATCTCCTTGTTTTTTAAATCTGTCCGTAGATAATCTAATTTTTGCCACAATCTCAATCAGCCGGTGATGCCGGTTGTCTCCTCTGTCTCACCCTCTTCAATCATGATCACATTTGAGTAAATGCACCAAAAGTCTCATATATATACCACATTACGTTCTCCTCTTGTCGTGCTCCTTATTGAAATATCTTTTTGGAGCCAAAAAAAACCTTCTATTTATTCAATATGTTTTTTAGTGTGACATCTCAGTTCAAATAAGAGGTAAACAGACAGTAAGGCAGGTGTAAGTATTTGCCGTTCACGTGCAAGAAAGAAATGGAAGTGAAACCACTAAATTCAGCTGATGCAGTTAAACCACGACAGCAAAAAAATGTGGAAAAAGTATATTAAACAAGAAGAAGAAGAAGAAGAAGAAGAAGAAGAAGAAGAAGAAGAAGAAGAAGAAGAAGAAGAAGAAGGAGGAGGAGGAGGAGGAGGAGGAGGAGGAGGAGGAGGAGTGGGTGGAATCCATCTTCTGACCAGACAGCAGGTCTTTAACAAGGCTTGAAATATCTCCAGGCATTTTAATTGTCACATTTTCCAGGTCTCAACATTCACCAAGAGAAGGAGGAAAAAAAAACACAAGCTCGTATTATGAACTGAATTTGAAGCGTGATATTAAAAACATTTAGCAACAGAAAAAGACAAACTTAATTCAGACAGAAACAAGTGAATTTGGGAGTCATCTGTCAAACTTTGTGTGCAAACTTTATTATACTGTTTTGTTGAACCAGCTGCTGTTTTACTCTATGCAGATGTGGAGAATCTTAATATTCAATGCAAAAATATTCTATATCTGAGGCAGAAACATCAATGGAAACAGATGTGATTATTTCAAAACCATTTTAGACCATTTAGATAAACTGCCGAACCACAGGGGGTCGTTGCTGGGTTAGTTGGTTCAAATCCCAGTTGACCTGCAGTGAGAAGCGCCAACGTATAGACACGACCATTCACACTCACAGTCACACCTATTGGAAAAATCAGAGTGTCAACAGAAATCTGCACGTCCTTGGACTGGGGGAGAAAACCCACACAGACATAAGGAGGCACTTCAGTTTATGTTCTCCTTCTGTTTCCCCCTCTGCTGTATTGATCACAGTTTGACGAATAACAAGGTCAGAACTCGAATTAATGAATTGTTGTTCATTTTCATCGAGCATCACGAGCGATTTGCCTCTGATAGAACTGTAGGCAAAAGACATGACTCAAAGTAGGGATGATGGAAAGGCTCATTTTAAAAATTATTATTTTTGTCATCATTATTATCCTCCATCGTTATAGGTGTGTGTGTGTCTGTGTGTGTGTGGTGTGTGTGTGTGTGTATGTGTGGTTTAGCTGAAGACACTTCATTTTCAGCAGCCCTCCACATGCTGTTGCCTGGCAACCAGCTGTATTGTCTCAGATCAGAGCTGCAGCCTAAAAAATATAAAGTCTCAACGGAAACGACCAAACCGGGAGTTTCCTCCTCGTCAAAGGTGTCTCTGCAGCTGTGGATCACACAAACAGCTGTTTATAGACGGTGGATGCATAAACATGATGCTGCGTCATATGCTCGAAACCTGAAATCTGTTAAGTAGTCAGATTTATGGCAAGAACTGGGATCTCGTCACACTTTTCACAATTATTTCAGCCCCTTCGTATGTAGTGAAACACTCTAACCCCCAAAACGTCATGTGTCAACATTAAAATCGATCACCACACTTTGTAATTTCTCTGAGACCATAGACGGTATAGAAAGATGGACGACATGACAGCTCCCTAAAAGTGAAGCCAAATGTAGCTCGGCCGCCGCCTGGTGGCTGGTCATAAACCCCGCCTCCTCTATGGTAGCAGATGGGACACGGACCAAACTGAAAAGTCAAAGTACAGTAAGTTTATTTCATGAATACGGTTTCTAACATTTTAGGTAAGGCTCCAGTGAACTTTCAAATTTCATATAGCTTGCATATAGTTTAACGATGTAAGTAAAATATATCTTTGGCTATAAGCCTCAAACCATGTGCCTGGGAAAATTATAAAATTCCTTAATGGAAATATAAGATAAAGCCTTTGGATTCTCTCTGTGCAGCAAAACAAAAAATATCAGTTGCAGTTGGACGCTCTGATATAAAGTAAACACACTCACAAATTTATATCTGTTGTGTATTTGTTGTGAGGAAGTGTTAATGTTCTCCAAACTTGACTCTCGCCGAAGTGACGCAGCAAACTATACTGATGAGCAGTTTCATGCAAAACGACTGATTGCACTCTCTGAATCACACATGAGGTACTTTGAGTTGCCGAGGCTGCAGCCTTCAGTCACCAAAGAGAGAGGGAACAAGGTCCTGGGCTTCACGAGGGGGGGAATCCTGTGAGAGCTGCAGAGGGAAGCTCCTCCTCCCTGCAGGACCTGGGTCTGGCCTGAGGGGTTGTGTACTTATGCATTAAATAAACCAGTGAAGGTTCCTGCTGAGTAGCTTATGTCATTGAGTCGCACTGTATCGGTTGAAAATCTGATGTTATTCCCTTAATCACTGATATGCATGTGTTTACGTTAGAGAGAGATATGGAAATATTTCTCATGCACGACTGTCAGTTCATCAATATTCATGTAATCAAAGTATAATGACAGTATGACCCCTTTCTCGACAGCTTCAGTCTCATCTATGTGACGTTTGCATACAGCAACTCATAACTTTTAACCAAAAGGCCGACTCTCCTGTGGACTAAGCTGGGCCATGGCAAGGGCTATCTCCAAAGAACAGGAGAGAGGAGCTTTGACTGAGACGAGCCAGCTGTTGCACCACAGCCCTGCCAGTCATATACAGCTATGGATATCACATCAAAGACAAAGACTTCATGTGTCAATGCGCTTGAAATTATTAATATTTGAAGTCCGTCTTGTCAACTGGACGATGCAGGTGTTATTTGTGCATTTTAAAATGTTTTACGGAGCAAACACATCCAAGGATTTCATCAGACTCGTCCCCTTCATGAAACATTAGGTTCAAATCTGCAGAGGAATGAATACGGTTGCAGATTTTTATGTGTGGATTCAGTGGTTTCAATATCTGGTTCATATTTTGACACAAGGCAGCAAAGTAAAGCTCATCTCTCAAGTATGTCAAAAACAAAAATTCCAGTTTCATATAAATGAGAAACAAATGTTTGCAGCGCTGACTCGGAAAAAAAATAGGCTCATATAACGAATATGTTGGGAAGCTGCAGTGCATTATCTCCCGTATTTCAGACGGAGTAAACAAGGCTGAACATCTTTGTGCTCGTTTTCTCACGATTAAGTAGGCCATGTTATTTTCCCTTTCAAACCGGCACAGATGTGGACAGAGAGTGGTCAGAGCTCTGGTGGTCACGGGTGTGGCCGGCAGCACGGAGGGGTTTGTTTTAATACGTCCGCTCGGGGAAAATCCTCTGGGGGAATATCATTGATTCCGCTGCAGCTGTCTCACCGTGTTTGCATGCCTGGAATTGGGGTTGGGCCCTTTGATCTAAATGAAAACGCACCGCAGAGGTTTTGCAGCCCGGGCGAGTTCAAGCTCAAATCAGAGAGAGCGCTCCCACCTCCAGATTTTTTCCCAGGTTCCCCTGCAGAGTTTACCTTCTGTGATCAGAGACATGGGAATAGCACGGCCCGTCGCCTTAATCCATCTCTCTCTCCTGGCACAGCCCCGCGACCATTTGGGTTCTCCGGTGGAAACACTGGGAGCCGGTGCCAGCAGTGGCAGAGAACCAACGCCTGCACGAGTTCTTTTTTATATCAACTCTGCTCTATCATCAGTCGACAGCTTCACCACAAACTGGATAATACCGTGAATGTAAAATAGATAAACAAGCAGGGAAGCTGAGAATAAAGTTCTGATGAAGTCTGAATAAATATGTCTGAACAACCCGCAAAATAAAATACAGATCAACATAAACCAGTTCACCTACAAAATGTAAACCAATCAATTTCCAGTGCAGAGCATAGGACACTGTTGTGAGAGAGAAGAAGAAATAAGATATGAGATTATGAGACCATAGTTTGCCTCCTGGGGGGAAACAGGAGTTTCCTTCACACCGCTGAACACACATGAACCTGAAAGGTGTTGTGGGTAATGGTTTCCTGAGGTGACCCAATAAAAGAAAGTGTCTGACCATTCCCATGGAGACAGGCTGGGGAGCGGTGCTGTGTGTGAGCAGTCGAGTGGAGAACCAGACTGACCTCAGACCAGCACTGGACACAAGCCCACCCCCCTCCCCCGAATATACACAGAGGACATGGACTCCTCCGACTTCACAGTGTTGTTTTTGTCAGCGTGTGATCATATTTAACGTGTAAGAGAATATTTAGACTTGATTGTCATTTATATTCATAGAAAGATAGATAGATAGATAGATAGATAGATAGATAGATAGATAGATAGTTAGATAGCTAGATGGATGGATATATGGATTTGTAATGCAAATTTAAGACCACACTTGAAATTAATCACATATTTATTACTGCATTACTACTTAATACCAATATTAGTGTTTGTGTATATAGAGATCTATAGTAAAACTATGGCTGCACTTACTCTCCTGGCCAATAGGTGGCACATATAGACACATATTTAATCTTTTCTTTTAAATAAATATATTTATTTTTGGTAAACATATCTCATCAGTTGTTTTTTTTCATTGCTCGGTTGTTTCTGTCTTTCGTCTCCTTTTGATTTCGTATTCCCTTTATCATCCCCTCTTCAGAGAGTTTGATTTTATGAGCAACATTTAACAAATAACTTTTATCAATAAACTGGCAAAATTATGCTTTTAAGTCTTTCGCACTATCATGAAAATAAAAATGTTCAATCCAACAAAAAATTTGGATTTTCTCTTCAAGTATTTTATTCTTTCGTGTTATTCCCTCTCTATTTACTTAATAAATCAATATATAAATATTTTCAAAATATTTCATGCAGAATATTTAATCTGGTGCTTCTTTAATAGTGATGGTTTTGTTAGTAACTAGTGGCAGAAACTTGGACTATGGGCAGAGAAGGTCTCTGGTTCTTCTCTGGTTCGACTCCACGGAGAAACAACAAAAAGACGAACCTGGATTGATCTGTCCAAAAATCCAAGAGTCTCCCTACCCTGTCTAGTGCCCCTGAGCAAGGCACCTTACTCCCCCAACATCTGCTCCCCGGGCGCCGTACATGGCTGCTCACTGCTCTGTGTGTCCTGCACCAGATGGGTCAAAAGCAGAGGTCAAATTTCCCTACCTGCATGAGTGTGCCTTTGCATGTCTGTGCATGTGTTTGGGATGAATAAATGCATCTTACTCTTAATCTTAATTTGTAGTTATTTTAGAGAAGAACTCGTATGGTTGAACATTCCCTTTGGTACACACTGAACTCACCATACTGTTCAATTATAGAATGCATACAACCGGATGTACATGTTTATATACTAACTGGGTTTATATACTGTACTGTACATACAACCTAGATTGTACTCTCCAATTTGACCCACTTTAATCTGTGCGTGGTTAAACTAATCATCTATATATATGTATTGGCCAATTATCCAATGTCTACTACTGTAAATACTTAAAGTTATAGCCGCACTTATGCTGGAGTTCTCACTTTCCTGCATTTAACTGTACATAATACTGTCTTTGCACTTCTGGTTAGATGCAAACTGTCATTGGCGTTGTACTTGTACTCAATGCACTTGCACTTTAATAATAAAGTTGAATCTAAAGTTGAATCTAAGATATTGAACTGTTTGTCCTTGTCCCTTCGGAGACCCCGACAGGACGCTGCAACCTTCACCACCGATAATCATCACAAGGACCCAAGAGTCGTCCACGTGTTTGATCCCCTTTTCCCACAGTCACATATAGGATTTTTCTGTGAGATGAAAGTGCTGCATGGTTAAATGGACCATTCACATCTTTCACACATAAAGCAGCAGCGCCCGACTTTTACCCCGGAGCTATTTCCTCATTAAAAACACAGGCTAGTACCGCAGATCCACTATAAGCTGTAAATGAGGTATAGCTTCTCAAATGAAAACTCCCATCACGTTTGCCACAGTAACACCGGGTCCATCCATGCGTCAGTGGCACTTCGGCAACATTGTGAAGTGTCGTAAAAAAAAAAAGCACATGTGGAGGTGAAGCTTTTTGTCAATTAGATGGAATGTAAATGATTGTTTGGTGGTTAAACTAATGACAAACCGCCTGCGCTAAGCTGGCGAAGTTGAAAGCAAAGTCAGGACCTCACAAGCTCCTGGAGACACTGCGGGCTGTGCCTGCTGGAGCTAAACTCTCCTCGAGCCAAGCACTAAAGAGCCAATAAAAACAGCCCCGCTCCTGCAGTCACTTGGCACAATGCGCCTTCAGATGAAAACAAGCCTCTACGCCCCGTCAATTTCATGTAGTGCTGTGTATGTACAGCGTGCATTAAAAGAAGAAGAAGTCATAGTTAAACGTTAAGAGACGTCAGAGCGTGTTCTTTAAACAGACAATATAAATTACAGGCCTGTGCTGTGAGGCCTAAGCACAACTTAAATGACTGTAATTTCAAGTTAAGAGTCTCGATTTCACCTGTTGAGAATCGTTTCAGTGGCTTATGTCGTTGGAAATGAGAAAATATGGACTTCTACGTTCTTAAAGATGTTTGCCGGGGACGTTATTCAGAGCACTGCGAGATTATCGATCTGTCGTTGGATGTTTCTGTGGATTTTAACTCAGAGGAAATTACACAAAAGGTCCTCAGCAGATTGCAGATTCTTCAACCTCAAGCTCTTGTAACTGGTTTAATAATTTCAAAATGGGAACATGCACAAAAAAGAGCACCCACTTGTTGGAGCTGTGTGAGCTGTGCTCAAGTCTCGTCATGCTCCGTCACCGTTTTCAGGCCAATACCCGGGGGAGTGGAGAGGCTTTGATGCCTCCTCCGACAAAGGGAAGGTGGATAATTCCTTTAATAACTTCTGTATTTAATAATTCTGTTCAATTTTTTTTATATCAAATTGTTTGATCTTATCTCAGATAGACTTCAAAGACGTTTGTATTAAAGAAACTCCAGGAGCCGATGATTTACAAAAAAAATTACAACGCCAGATCGTCTCGAGACAAAAAAGGGATTGTGGGAAACTGAGGCTCTGAGATTGAGGGGTGTGTTTTTGCATTTTCTACATCAAAGCTTCCTCAGTTACGTTATATACTGAAACCCTGATTGTAAATCTGTCCACGGGTTCTGGCGAACGCTCCCAGTGGACAATGGGAGATCACCTGCGACTGAAGATCACACCAATTTACTGAAATTATCCCCCTTCCTGAATCACCCCCACAGCTGCAACGCTTTCTCTCGCAAACAAAGAGCATGATGCAATTATTTCCATAATTGCAGTATGTATTGCATTACGTATTTTCCATTTCATTATTGTCCCAGTATTTGAAAATAATACGTATTCAGACAGACATGTCGCGGCAGAAACAGAATCTGGGATATAATATTTAATTCAAGAAAAGATATTCACTGTAGGTCCATTCCTGCATGAAATATCCTTCCTCCATAACTCCCTGTGCGGACATCAGGAGGTAAGGAGGGTCGCCCACTTACCAGAAGGTTGGTGGTTCAACCCCCTGCTTCTTCAGTAAACAACCAGGGGTGTACTCGGGCAAGTGAGAAGTGCCCTTGGGCAAGGCACTCGGCTATGAATTGCCCCTGAAGGCTGTACCAACAGTGGATTAATGGTGTGTGACGTATACACTGGTGAGTTGAGCATTAGATAAGACTAGAGAAGGTGCTATTACAAATACAGTCCATTTATTGCGTGAACTAGTCCCACGTTGCTTTTGTTGTGAGACTCTTAAAGGCAGTGACGCACAAATCCAACCTTTCCTTTAATCGTCTCCTTCTCTCTCATAAGCCGAAACAGATTCCAACCAAGAAGGAACCTGTTGAATTTGAACACAGACCCGGACAAAGGATCGGATCCCGGAGTGAGACGGGAACTGTGCTCCGTGCTCGTTAGGACACGTTCCTCAGGGAGAGAGGAAACTCGCTGCTGCTCCGTGTCGGCTTCTACGTCTCAGTGTTAGCAGAACACAAAGGCTCTTTGTCAAGCACTGCACAGAGAGTGATGGCTTC
This sequence comes from Platichthys flesus, assembly GCF_949316205.1. NCBI lineage: Eukaryota > Metazoa > Chordata > Actinopteri > Pleuronectiformes > Pleuronectidae > Platichthys > Platichthys flesus. Next base: position 4,629,915 of record NC_084952.1, on the reverse strand, counting down.
TGATGACACGTTGTGTTTCTGTCTCAGGGTGGAAGTGAACACCAGTAAAGAGACCTCTGGTATTGTGCTGGTTGACTCGGCTTAGCCTTGTCTTGTTGGTGGTAACATTGAACTAACTGCAGAAGAGAACACAAGCACTGACATCAACAGCAACACACGTCGAGTGTCCACTGCGTCGCACACATTATACCCACAAGGCCACCTTCTTAAAGGGCCAGGCTCGGCTCATACTGTGGTCGAAATGTCGATTGACGTTTCCAGTTGAAGTTATTTGAAAGACGCAGATTATCTTGAGCTGCTCTGCACATGTGTGTAAATATGAACGATCTCTGACTTCTTATCATTAGATTATAAAAGAAAACAAGGAAATATGCTAATTTGTATTCTAAATGTTAGTCTGAGTTTATTAAAAAGTATAAAAAGAGATTTGCAGAACTAATCTTCATTGTTATCTATCAGAGGATGAGACAGAAAGTTTAATAAAGAGGAACTGTTTCTAATTTCAAATCTACTTTTAGAGTGGAATTCCAACTTGAATATATTAACAGAGGAAATCCTATGTGTCGGTTATATACACGTATATATATTTTTATATATAGGTTGTGGTTCATAGTTTGCTTTGCATCTCAAGAGCCGAGCACCAGCTCGTGGGCTGAACACAGCAGGCGCAGGAGCCTCGGACCATCAGTGAGTTATTTTCTTTGCTGCAGGCCCGGACCTGCCCCATCGCCTCACTCTTAGTCACACGCACAAATGGGCCGAGTCAAATGGTTCGGGGCATCCTGTTTTCCTTTTTCGACACGGTTTGGAACGAGGGTCACAGACCACATGTGAGGGGCAACACAGGCCCCAGTCAGCAGAGCTCTAAATGACCCATTCATGTCCAGGCACCGCTGAGCCAGTTGTGTAAAAAAAATCTCCCCGATTGATGTGGTCACCGGGAGAAAAAACAAAAACGCAACGGACAGGGTCAGTTTACGCTCTGGAAGCGGAGGTGTACAAATTTAGGAAAACCAAACCCCCCGGCTGATGACACAGGCATCTTCTCTCGTGCAGACTTTTTCCAGACGTTCAGCTTCTGGAAACTCTCAACACAACGTCGCTGTAGTTGTGCGACGTACCGGTGAACACCCCAGAAAATCAGTGCACTCAGCGCCGATAGCATCAGGGTCGCACTAATCTGAAGCAAATGTTTGCTTTGACTTAAAAGCAGTGGAAGCACACGGCCCCTTAAATATCCCGTTTTATTTAGTGACACACACACACTGTGAATAAGTCGCCCTTCCTCTGTTAACAATGTAGACAAAGTATTTTTAAATTAAGTCCTGAGTGAAGCTAAAATAAACTCTCCCATCACGTTAACCTCGTAAACACAGCGCAGCCGCTCTCCTTTTAAGGAAGACAAGGAAGACATGCCGCCATTTCTGAAACCTACTGACACGCACTTTGACATCAGTGTTTGTCTGTGCTGCCAGTTTCTCTCAAACTTGCTCAGACTATTTATTTCTAGCTTGCTTACATTTTTTTTAATCCCCAAACGCCCGGGATGGAGCCGGGGTTGACTTTGATCAGCAGCTGTGCTCCTCCAAGCAGTTGTCAGGGGCAGATGAGCTTAGAAGAAATGTGCAGGTGTCGGTTCTTACAGTGTGTATCTTCAGCGGTGATTACTTGAAGGCTGCAGAGTAAACTCATTAACCTCACACTCATTCCTTCACGTCGCTGTATCGGAGAACGTGTGTGGAGGCCATTGCGTGTTTTATCCCCCCCCCCCCCCCGGTTAGAGAAGGTGTGTGGAGTCGTACCTGGTGAATCTCGGCTTTGATGTAAAACGCTCCGGAGGGCGGTTGCGCTCATTAACGGGCCAATTAGCAGCCGGCACAGACACGCCGCAAGAAATCTCTGTGCTAAAGAAAGTCCCCGCAGCCGGTCACCGTTATCCAGTGGAACCACTTCTTCCAGAGTAAATCTTGTGTTGTGTACACAGACGACAACAGAAAACACCAATATAGCCCCACACTGCTGCATTGTGTTAGCTTCGGGATACAAAGGAAGGGCTGTTATCATTTCAATAAATCGGATAATGACCCAACAACAGTGAAATGTTCTTGAGACAGATAAATCCTTCGGTATCAATTTTTTTTAATTATACCGAGATTAGTATGAAGTCCCAGCACCAAATTAGCCACACTCATAGATACTGGTGCTTTTGTCTGGCAAGATTTTTAAGTTTCTTTCTTGGCACATGTAGGTAGTTGTTGTGTGACAAACAAACAAACAGGTGAGAACCTAACTTCCATTGCAAAGGAGTAATTACACAGTTATTACAAGTGAAGCAACCTGTAGTTAACAGCTATTTTTCATCACAACTATTTTTGAAAAATCTGATTTTTTCCCACATGCATACAACCAAAACAAATAGTAAACATTTTAAAGATAAAATAAACTTTAGATGTGTTATTCTGGATAATAAATAACTTATAATCTGCATTTTACCCGATTGAAATAATGTAAAATTCTCTCTTATGTATATTTGATGTGCATTATGCAAGGTCTTTTCATGAATCTCCAAAAAGTCTCTTTTGCATTTGCGTTTTGAATAAAATTCCCTGATCTCTTAAGTGCTTTACCCAAATTATGAGTCATAATTTGGGTAAAGCACTTCACATCTACTCGGCTGATTAAACACCAAAAACGGATTATAACACAGAATTCACAGTAAAACATTCATTATTAAATAGTCAACAACTCCTCTGTGTGTATTTCTGGTTTGTAAAAGTCTAATCAGCTCCATACATGTCCTGGAGTGTCCGGAGGAGTCTGGTTGAATATCTGTCTGTGTCGCCCAGCGCCCAGAGCTCCCAGCGAATGATTGACCCACAGACCCCTGGGAGACCATGTGACCTTTAGCGCCCCAGGGCCAACTGGAGCACACATCTGTCAGCTACGTGCCCGCAACGTATCAATCAGCCGCCATGACACCTCAAAGTTAATATGCACACATTAATGGCATTTCAGCACCCACCGTTTTATTTGTCTTGCAAGTAGGGCACCGTCAAACGCCAGACCGCTGCAGGAGAGTTTGATGAAGAAGAAGAAGAAGAAGAAGAAGAAGATGAAGAAGAAGAAGAAGAAGAAGAAGAAGAAGAAGTTCCCTTATCGCCTGCAGCTTCATGAAAACTACATCAGAGTAAAACTTCATTGCACAACCAGCTGATTATGCATAAAGTGGCACATCTAAATAACAGTTTATCAATTTCACATTTTTCTCCTGTAACATGTAAATTGTTTGCTGTGTTAATAATGACAATATTTCCTCTGTAACACGTTTCCATTTCAATTTCAGTGATTCAACCAAACCCATTCCGTTAGCTTGTCTTTCAATGAATGTTATTTTTATCTCTACCAAGGAGGTTATATTTATAAACTTGGTGGAAGGATGCGGTTCTGAAGATATTTTGGCAAAAATTAGGCTGATCTGATTTTATATTTGTGATATAATCATTAACAAATAAACCAATCCAATGCATTCTTTTATATCTCACACCTTTCTTGCACGCTATGCACCATTTATTACACAATTTGTGTTCCTCTTTCCAAATTCAGTTTGACTTGTTCCTCCTTGGAGCCGAAGCATCTTTAGTTTCATTCACAAAAAATGAACAAGAACTCATTTCTATGAGTTGCTTGAATCTCATATGATACTTTATTTTAGCTCTTCATAATGCTAAAGGAGGAAACCTAAGGCTAGAACAAGAGGGAGCTGCCTTCTCCTTTGTTTGAATTCATCATTAGATGATGCACAGTGAACCTCCAGGCCAAGGGAAGCTCTCTGCCAATTAACATGATGACACAGGAATCTGTGACTTTTGACCTTGTTTTCTATTAAGGATGCGTTTCCCTCATGGCCGTCGGCCGCGTGTGTCAGAGCTCATCAGTCCTCGACCCTCTGTATATCTACAACAGTACTGCCACCATGTTGTGTGTGTGTGTGTGTGTGGGGGGGGGGGGGCGGGGGACATGGAAGTAGCTCACACACTATCACTAACCCCAGATGTGTTCGGGGATAACGTGAGGAAGTCAGTCACATGGCATGAAAGTGACAGGATAGGATCGAGGCAGAAGAGGAGTCAGCTTCTCTTTACACCTGATTGTGATTGTCCATGAGGGCGGCACGGTGATGCAGTGGTCGGGCTTTTCACCCCACAGCAAGATGGTTCTTGGTTTGAGTCCCAGTTCTTTCTGTGTAGGGTTTAGCATGTTGTCCCCTGTGTCTGAGCGGGTTTACTCCCACCGTCCAAAGACATGCAGGTTACGTTTAACTTAACTGACCGTGTGTGTGATAGGTTGCTTTTAATGACAATTTTCTGGAATTATTTGACTGATAATTTAGATGTGAAAGGACTAAATGTAAGTCTGAGATTAAGTTTTGTAATAAGACTGAATTTTGATTGAAAAGTCAAATCAAGATACTCGAGAAGCTTCACGTTCTCAGAACTCGGAGTCGTTAAAACCAGAACAATATTTAACATCTGAGGATTTACATGGCGGCTTATGAAACTGTGACTATCTGCAAAACATTAAACTCTCTGCTACTCTCAGGTACTGTCCTCAACTTTTCTTGTGGTTTCCCAGATTGGTAAAAAAAAAAAAACTGTTGTGTGTGCTGTGCTCTCACGTATAGGATTCATGGCCGGATGTTAAATGCATGGTGCGTTATAGAGTTTTGGGGTAAATCTGAAAATGCTTTCATCTCCGTGTGGTAACGTGGAGTGGTTACACGCTGGACGTAATGAGGAGATGAAGACTGAAAATGGGAGACATCTGTCCAATGGTTCAACCGACAGCGTCTCTTAGCGCTGAGCTCTCCTCCACCGGGCGGCTTTTTTTGCAAACGATTTCCTGACCCATGATTAATACTGTACGCCGAAGTCGAGAGGCGAACATTCCCAGCGAAGGCAGCCGCTTCCTCGAAAACCGCAACTGCAGCTCCCCTATAATTATCAAAACATAACATGCACCCGTAAATTTGGCCTTTCCGCTCATGTACGGGGAACCAATTAGGGAATGCTGGAGTCGTCATCTGGACGGGGCTGCCATATCCCCCCCCCCCCCCCCCTGTCAGTCAGTGCTCTGAGACCCACGCAGCCCCATTATGAACAACCTCGCATTGCAATCGATTCCCAGGCTGCACGTAGAAATTTACAGTCAGTTGTAGGTTACAGCAAATGGATGGTTGCAAATATGGAGACGCTGTAAAGGCTGTCGTGAATCTTTCCAAATCCCCCGTTTGTAGGTATGACAATAATATGACTTGATGGAAAATAGAACAGGACTGTAACGCTTAGTTTTTAGTTTAATGGTGTTTACTTTTTTTCTTTATTCCAGCAAACCTCGACCACATGTAAATCTACAAGATACAGAGTTTTAAGTTAAACCGATCCGCACTATATTCCTTTATTACCAGTCAATGCACAGGCTCAGCTAACCGTGCACTTGCAGCAAGGTGTGACCCATGCTCTTACTGGGGGCTTCCTTTACCACAGAAAAATACATTCAGAAACACACAGATGTCACAATATCCCCAGCTTGTTGGGTAAGTGTGAATCAAGTTGTCAAGTTTTTCCTTGAAGGAGAGTTGAAATCTTATATTTATAAATACTGCATATGCACTTGCAACACAGCAGGGATGTGGAAATGACAAGAGGGAAGTGAAACCTTGAGAGGACGAGTGTTGTAACCACTGGATGAAGAGCAGGAGGTCGAGGTTTGAGACGGAGCCGGAGGGTAACTTCAGGTCCTGGGAGACGGAAACAAGACTCTGCAAGATAAGCAGAAATAAATCAAGGGACGAAACTTTGTGTCTTCCTACAACCTTTTGTAATCTCTCTGTCAGAAACTTAAAGGTGGACAAAGCATCTCCACAAATCAAGATCATGATGATACAAGCCCTCAACCAATCGCTAGTCACAGCTGTCAATCATGACGTTTCAACCCACTTTCATAGCATCAAGTAACAAATTAAAACTACATTTACTGTAAAGATTATTACTGATGTTAATAGAATGAGAGAAACCATGTTTTAGAGGAGGAAAAAAACATTTGACCTGTACTTTGACTTTTTAGTTTGCTCCATTTCCCATCTACTAACATGGAGTAAGTGTGTTTATTGATATTGTTGTCAGCCACAAGAGGGCAGTCAAGATGTTATGGCCTCACTTCTGTGTAGCTGTCATCGTTTGTCTTTACAAACAGACAGTGGGCAGAAATCACTGAAGACTCTTCACACAGAATAATCTGATTTAAGTCTTGTGGACGAACACTAATATATAATATGGGATTTAAAACATTAAAGTCAACATTTTTAGGGAAAGACACATATTTATTTTTCTTGACAAGCAATGGATGAGGTGATCAATACTACTCCCACGTATACACTCAACGAGTATATTACAGCCAGCAGCTTGTCAGCTCAGCATAACAGATGAAGAGAGGTGGAAAGTGCTTGATTAGCTTTGTCAGAAAATAACTAAATCTGCTGATAGCATAAACGCAGACGTCTATTATATGTCCACTGACAGAAAGAAGAGACGTCAGGGACAAATCTTTTCATACGTGTGATGCACTGAACTGAGTGACTCCTTCGTGATTGTGTGAAAAGAGGTGTGGGAAGCTTCATCATCTTCAGCTTTTCAGAGATGCAGCGTTAAGGTCACAGCAGCATTTTATTAGAGGTCAGTCCAGTGGCTTCGTGAAAAGAGTCTCTGTGGGAGGAGATGTTGGGACTGAGAGCTCTGTGCCTGTTATGAAGATGATTCATCTGTGGAGGAGGGAGATGGAGACACTGTCACTGTGGCTCGGCCTTTGGTTAGCGGGAGTTTCAACCTCCAATGGACTGAAAAGACGACAGACAGTCACTCTCTCTCTCTCTCTCTCTCTCTCTCTCTCTCCTTTCACCCAACCGGTCGTTTTCAGATGAGTCTGGTTCCTCTAGAGGACTTTTTCAGTTTCTCTATCAAATGCTTTGCTAATCAGAGGAACAGTTTGGTTTCTCTATAGTTCTCGACTCGATATGAAGATGGACGACATGTCTGCTCATCGAAAGTGAAGCCGAAGCATCTTGAGTGTCTCCTGTTGTCTGGCTGCATGGGTCAAAAACCCTGCCTTCTCCATGTTAGCAGATGGGACAAGGGCCAAACTAAAAAGTTCACGTCAAATAGTGATGAAACGTCATGATTAATAGCGGCACCTTAGTACTGGGGATTTTTTAAGGGAATGGTAGATTACAGTCTAATCAATTTATTGCACATTACTCTCAAAACACGGCCAGGATTCATGAAGAGACACACATCTGAGTCAATAGCCTGGTGCAGCAACTTCTTTTTCACCGTTAAACTTAATTTGCAGGATTCAGATTAGATTTGAACACGTCCCAATGGCTTCATACATTTAAGACGTGCCATAGTCTGACGTACCTGCTTCTATACTGTACATGTTTGCATGTTTAACAGTAAGTGTGGTTTTAATTACTTATTTGATGCAACAAAAATGGATTCAAACATTGACCTGCGAGTGGGAGGAAGTGGAAGTTTTGACCTCACTGTGCATGTACGTTGGGATTCTGTGCAATAAAATAAAATCATTCTGTGCTCTTCATTACCTTTGACGTCTGTGGTGTTAGGTAACTGTTCCACCATGTGTAATGTGCATAGTTAATATTTCCTGCACTTTGTGGAGCTCCTGCCCTTCTCTTTGTCTGCAGCCCACAGTGGCTGTTACCACTCACGTTAATTACCCTGTTAGACTTTTATTTTTTCGTGAGCACGTCATCAGGAGCTTATTATTTTTTTAAAAGCGCTGGTTAAGAGTTTGTTTTTCTCCTCAGACAAAATGAATTAGAACTCAGGCTCAGTCGGTTTTAAGTAGAGACGTTTAAATTGCACTATGATGCTGCGGTCTAACCTGATTTAGGCGGCTTTGGTTTCACGGCAATGGAGGCAACGAGCGGCCGAGGGTCATGCGGGCGATGGGCGGAGGCGTCAAGTGCCGGACTGCAGTCGGTCACATCCTCACTGAGCACTCCTGTGTACGCGGACCCGCTGAGAGGAAGGCCCCACTGCCCGTGCTGTGTCACATCTTGTGCCAGTGCATTGAGGTTTCCTCTGCAAAGTTACCCCCGCGCCCACTAAGGAAGCCCGTCTGTTTATGATAGAAACCACACTGGGAGCCGGTGTGTTTATACAGTAGCATCTGGCGTCACCGCAGATGGCTGCCAGGCCGCACATTAGATCTGAATAATTGGCCGGGACAGCAGCGTGAGATGGACAAATGAAAACCTCTCCCTGGGTGACCTGATGGCTGAGGGGGGGGGGGGGGGGGGGGGGAATGGACAACACTGCTCATTGTCTGATAAGGAGAAAGTGGAATTAAAAAAGAAACAGATAAGGCTTGAGGGAGAAGTGTTCACTATTTGGGTTTTTAAGATAAAAAATGTTATATTAGGATTAAAAAAAAGCTGTTAGGAAACATTTCTGTCCCTCGTACAGAATCCTGAGTGCACAGCTACACATTAAATTAAGTCAACCTATTGCATTTATCTGCTGTATTTGTGCCGATGGGTTGAATTGTGAGGTCCAGCAGGAACCCAGAGTCCAAACTTGGTCTTGTGTTGAGTGTGGTTTCAATTTGTCTAGTTTTGTGCTCGTTGTCTTTCTCTTGTATGATTTAGTTTTGTTGCATTTCCCAGGGAATTTTTTGTCTTTCTGTTGTTGTACTGTTTTGTTAATAAAATGCACATTTTTTTCATCTACTCCTGCTCCTTCAGTATTGTTTGTTTCGAGACATAACCATAAACCACATAACCATGAGATAATTCGGAGCCGGATTCCGTGCAGTAGTGATCACGGTATTAAGGTCGGGATGCGCAACCCATGAAGATACACTCAACCAATTGTAAGTCGGTTTCAACGTGTTATTCTAGTATGAAATTACTAACTAAAACCGCATTTAAAGTCTTTGCACAACAGTTGCACAACCGTTTGTTTTGTCCCAAACCATCAACTTTAAAAATAAATCCGATCTGACGTTGTGTCAGTCGCCACAAGTCAACAAGTCCTGTTTTCGGAACAGGTTTGATTTGTCAACCTCATTCAACAGAGTTGTTTGAGCACTAAGAGCCACTTGTCATCCAACATAGCGAGTAAATGTAAAGTAGGATTGGATGAGACCGATAACTTCTTTTTGAAGAACTATCAGAAAAAAACATCTTAGAAATTTTTTTTTAACGTGTACTTTTACATTTTAGTTTGGTTTATGTCCAATCTACTAACATGGATGAGACAGGGTTAATGACTTATACGGCTGCTATTGGCTTCACTTTTTGGATCCTATGTCAGCCATCATTATTTATAACCTATTTTAGTTTGAGAGGTCAGTTCAATGTAAACATTTGAAAATACAAAAGCAATAGTTTTATGCTTTTGACATCATCTTCTCTTTCGTTTACTGTTCATTACACCCGATTCTGCACGTCCTGTTAGAAATGGAAGAATTTATTTTTGTTGTTCAGTACAATGAGATACACAAACAGCTGTTGCAAAAGAGATAAATAACTTTGGTGTACAGAAAATTGAAAAAAATATCCATGACACAATGTAAAAATGACTAATGATGAAAATGACTAATATCTACTGACACAGTGACACAGTTTGGACAAAAAACAAAAAATTCCCTTTTATGAGACAAATAAATATCTAATACAAAAAAGAGCAGATTTGTATTTTTGCTAAGATGGGTTGAATGAGGAGCCGTAATGAGTTGGGTTCTGCTTGTGCAACTTTTATCTTCTCCTTGAGAATCTTTGGTAGAAAGGTTACAAAAGTACAGAAAAGAAAAAGCTAATATTTACATGTGATATAGTCTCATTGAGGAGGCAACGGCTGCAGATTTAACCTTCGGCGAAACACAAGAAAATCTGCTCGTTGAAGAAGCACCTTCCTTTGCCTGGATAGTAATAATAGAGAAGCCGAGGGAGTCAGGCAGCCGGAGCCGGCTCACTTATACAAATAAAAAGGTACTTGAACAAAGAAAGCTCCCATTTTCCATGACACTATCAGCCCACACAGGCTGAACTTTGAGAAAGACCTCGAGAAGAAGAGGCAAAAAAAAAATGCCTCAATGCTCTTCTTTGAAAATAGTCTTCAGGGCACATAGGCAAGAGTCCAGATCTGCTCCAGTGAATTTGAGTCTCTCTATAGGTATTCCACAGCAGTCGAATCGATTCAGAAGTTTTATTGGATTCCAGTTTGTTCTGCTCCATCCAATTAGCCAAAGGACAATAGGATAAAGGGGAAAATCTTTTTGGAGCTCCCCGGCGGAAGTGGATGAGGCACAGAGCGTCGCGACAGTGGCAGAGGTTCATTTTTTTTTTAACGTGCTTTGTGATTCCAGTGGCTGGTTCTATTACACGTGTGTGAGGTCAGTCCCAGTCATCGTTACACACACAGGCGCACTCCTCGTGGTGCTCCAAGGCCACATCCGTCATGGACTTCTGCAGGCCTCGGCCTCCGCTCCGGTGTTTCAGCAGCAGGACCTGCCAAAGAACAAGGATGTGTGTTTTAATACCAGTGACTAAGTTATTAGTCCCATCAGATGTTGAGATTTCTCACTTTTAAACCGCACATTTCAAACCTGACTGGATACATGCATTACAATGTGGCATCTGAAGCTAAGCATGTTCTCCTAAATTGTCAAGAAATAGAAATTACTCCATTAGTTTGCAGCGTAGCGTCAGGTTTGCTTTTGGACTGAGAGACTTTCTGCTACAGGGAAAATTAAAAGTGTCCGTCTGTTGGAAATATTGTTTAAAGGGAAGAAAACTGAACAGAATCAAATGGAAATACTACTACAGCAAATAACAGCTTTTGCATTATCTCTAAACTACCCATTGATTTTTGTTCCTCTGTGTTTCACAAGATATGTAATTAAACACCATTATATATATATTTAATTAAATTGGACATTATTACATATATTTACATGTACCTTTTTCACAAAAAATATAAGATATCAACTAAATATCTGACATTCGATTTCTAAACAAATTGTCTGATGTAACTTTATAACATTAGTTCAATGTAAATGGCTATTTTGGAGTTAATGTGCATTAATATAATGAATAGTGATTTAATTAAACAAAGTAACACTTACACATGATGTTTATGCTAAATATAAGTGTATCATTTAATCGCTTTAGGGTATTTTGTTGATATCTCTGGTGTTTTACCTCGTGGTATTTCTTGGTGACCCTGGTGGGGACACACTGACACTCGTAGCAGTGGTGAGAGCAGCAGGCGCAGTTTCCACCACAGCGCTTCACCAGGAGGCAGCTGGGCCAGAAAATGGCATCTGTCCTCTTCAGCTCCTCACGCAAGGATACGGAGAAGTTGCGCGGCGTGCAGCTGTAGAGACGCACCTCCTCTCGCAGCAGATTGAGATCAGCCCCTCCTCAAAGACACAGAGGAGACGAGGTCAGAATCACTTCATCACCAAAGAAATACACACTCTCTCTTATATGACATAAATGTACCCAACTACACCTCCATACTGAAAGTGTCCTACCTCTGGCTTTCTTGTTATGAATGAAGGATTTCCCGAGCACGTGCCACGAGGGTTTGTACAACTCTTCCATATCCAGCTGCCATCGCTCTGGCTCCAGGTATTTCATGACCTCCTCCATGGTGCCCAGCCCGGCCACAGCCTCCGACAGATCCTCGATGCCCTGCAGGGAGGGAGGGGGAACTGCAGGGACCTCTGGACCTGATTCACTCTGAAGGAAACAGACGAAGAAGAGACATGGAACAGAAAAGTCATTTATTAAAAAATGTAAATATTGAGCTACAACAAAAAAATATGCATTCGATGCTTGATTGAATGGGACATTGTTCCTGCACTCTCTGTGTCTAACTAACTGTTAATACTGAAACCGGAGAATTACTCGGATGGAACAACTTCTTCATCAGTGACAGGATGTGTTTAATGTCTCCGGTGTGAAAGAAATGAACTGTAAAGAAGGAAAGTTTGACTCTGCAGTTTATGTCACGATAAAAAAACAAGGTTTAAATTGGTTTCAGGCTCATTTAATGCTACAGTGGTTTGGATCTGAGCTGAGTTAAACAGCAACCATGACGGCCAGTGCAGGCCAGCTGGGAACCAATTTAAACTGTACGTGTTAGACCTGGTAATGTGTGACTGGAGATCCCAGACAGACTGGTGTTTTTTCCAACTCATTCCCACAGTCTTCAGTGGGTGGCATAAACACTTGGCCACTTGATTCTGAGAGCTGAAGAAGAAGCATCCACTCTAAATAAAATATTAACGTTTACTTAACGAGAGCAGCCACACATGGTGATTTATTATGTCTTTATTCAAGAACCAAGGTGGTACAATTTATTTTTCCAGCATTACACTTGGTATTCAGTTGGCCATGGAACTTTGAAAGACTTGTTGCACGTAAAAAAAGAGAAGCGCAGAAGAAACAAATCTGACAAGCAGGAGTCCTGTAAGTGCAAGAGTGAAGCATTAGTCGGTTAAGTAATGCTTTCAAATTGAGGGGCTAATTTCATGAAGGTAGGATACAATAAATAAACAGATTATTTATTTATTTATTAATCACAGAGCCAAACTGCCGTCAGAATCATCTCGGTCGCCCCAATAATTAGCAAGAATGTTTGATATTTTGGATTTAAACTCTGAATCGTAGCGTCCCTACTTTCTGAGCAGAACTAAAAAAAAAAATACTCCGAGGCTATCGTCAGCTAGCTACTAGTTTCTTGTCTGATTCTGACACTTTTACCTGCAACTCAGTCAGTTGCAAACTTCTCTTGGGATTGTACCCACTCACCAAAGTTACACATAGAGCAAGAAGAGACATTCAGGGTGAGCAGTGGGAATGAAAGCTGCACCATTCTCCTTATTCAAAGTCAGTGCACCGTCAATCTCATTTCCAAGCAGCTATTTAAAAAAAAAATAGTTGCATAATGATGCGTTAAATCTCACAGCTCAGTTTTTGACTACGTGAAGTGGCTCCATGCACTGAAGTCGAGAGGACATGTGAATTAATATATTTCTTTAACGTGTCAAACGTGATCACGTCTACGTCGGCTCCTCTCCCGTCTTTGCATTGCAGCGTTTGCCCCCCCCCCCCCCCCCCAGCTATAGGCAGCAGTGTTATTTGTCTCTGATTTCCAAAGCCTCCAGGCTGCACCGTTCAGGTACAAAGAAGATTGATACCTCAGGTGTTGGGTCTTCCCACAAGAGAAGAGGCTAATCTGTTAAACCTTTCAGTCCCGTGACGCTGCGTTTGTACAACATGTCAGCTCGCTGGTCTGTCTAATCTCTCGTGACTGACAGGTAGAAGGCTGCATTGTGATACTTACACACAAAAAATATGTCGCTTGTGGAACATTTAAAAACGTCGGCTGCTGGGAGCTGAGTCTTGAAGGAGTTGTTGGGGAGGCAGAGATATTTTTTAAAAGAAAATCAAAACGATTCCAAGAAACTTTGTCGTCCCTTCGATGACTTATAGGAGAGAATTCAAAAGGATCCAGTGAGGACTGGGGGGGGGGGTAGAGGAGGAAAAGTTTGTCCTTTCAGTAGATGCCATGGCTCTGACATATACTGTTTACCAAATGCAAAAAATAATAGCATTCATAGCACGTTTAACACCACTTGGGCAAAACATCACCATTAACACTTTATTTCAAAGCATATTTTCTATTTTTAGAAAAAAACCCGATTTCAAAACATATGAGATTGATGTATAGACACCGCTAAGGCTCTTTTCTGTTCCTTTATGTATAAAAAATTGATATTTCTGTTTCAATAGACATGACTTTCACTGCCAACACAATTTGATGCGTCCGTTAATGGTTTTCAAGCAACATATCAGCTAGAGAGCATCGCAGAGTTGAGAGTTTCTAAGAACATGTGCACCGCCCTTGTTGAAATGTCTTCCTCCCATCCTATGGTTGTCTTGTTTGAAATACTAGCCACACTGCCCCCTATGATTTCTGGTGGTACTGAGCCTTAACAAAAAAACACCTTTAAAGTTGCATTTTCACATTGAATAATAAGTATAACACATGAGATACCCCTGAGATTTACTGACAGCATGACTCCATGTAAACACTCTGAACCCGGGTCCCATTGGTGCAGACTTTCAGATGAGCTGCCAGTGGTTTGTACATGGCAGAACCACAGGCTGCAGACATACAGCTGATGCACAGCTGTGTTCACGCCACAGATTTGACTCCTTTCTAATGAGGCTGCCTTCAACCACTGAGCACTTCTTTGGTTTATTTGGCATCGACCGACACAAACAGCCAGAAATGTCAAAGAAATATCTCATCGAGAGAGGACCGGTCATGAAACAGCCGAGAGGAACACGTGAGGGTGGAGTGAAAAGTCCTTCTTCTCTGACTAGGAGCAATTAACAGCTTGTGAATGTTGACGGTGCAGCACACCCCCAATTAGCAGCAAAGTGCTCGCCCGGCCCCAGATGGGGAAGCCGAGCGATCCTTCAGAGACGCATCAAGATGGTGTGAATGAAGCTGTAAGCAGAATGTTGAGAGCTCCTGTTTAAGGAATCCAGGAAGTGAGTTTGGTAACGGACCACCAACTTTAACTGGCATGACTTTAGAATAAGTGTGTGAAGCTCGACACGTAAAGATTTAATGACATTGTCTCGGAACAGAACGAGGGAGGCTTCACAGCGGCTTCCAGGCCGAGCTCAGCAAAGCTCCACGGGTGATATATTGTAAAGATGATGATAGATTGATGATCCTGGAATTTCAACAGTGGGCATTGTAAAGCTGTTTCTAATCACTATAACTAACGCTCGAGAGGCCAATCAAAGTGTCAGCGCAGAAATGTCTAGTTTCAGACTGAACGACTGAGTTTTCATTTTCTCAGCTGACTTTGCTTGAATATCAAATGCACTTGTGGAAAGTGATTTCTCTGTTTGCACCAAAAACCTGGTCCCAAGTCACTGATGCATTTCACGGTTATTTTAATAGTGCATTATCACAATTGTAACACAATGCACAATAGGCAAGTTACAAACACACAGATGATTATGCACCAAGTGAAAGCTTTCTTTCACCTTATGACAAGCTGCCTAGGTGCAACAGCAGTGGGCTTCTAAAGGGAATGGGAGATGGCTCTGTGATTTTTTTTAAGGCATAAATCATGATTATTATGAGCCTGGAACCAGTTTGAGCCATGCACCTGATTGACAAACTTTTCAAACTATAAAACGAACAAAAGTTGTTTTGGATACAACCCTAATGCATTGCACATGTATGATGCACTTTTGACCACGTCCTCAGATTGTTAAAATAGTGAAGGTCTTAGTCCCAACCTTTCAGGAATGTAGAGACGGAAAGGACTGAAAGACAGAGTGGATCCACTCCCAGGAAGGGATTGGAATAAACTCAAGAACTAATGCTGATTAGACACAGCATAAAATGTACAGATTACAGGTTTACCTTGGCCCAATGAGCCCCCGGGTCAGTCCGGGTCTTGGCGTCTTACAGTATAAAAACAAAGGCTCAATAGCATAAGCAAAGCTGCTCATTTTCCTTAACTCAAAAGCTCGGTTTATGGATTTCACAGCGGAAAGAATGTCCCGAATCCTGAATGTCTCCGGCATAAATACAAGCAACTGTGTGGTGGCTGTGTTTCAAGGACTGAGGTCAACATGGTGAAGTTACAAATTGGGCTTTTAGTATTTAATAGGTCTAAGAACTACCTAAATATCCCATCTGCTAACATGGAGGAGGCAGGGCTTATAGTCATGTAATACCTGGGTATAAAGGAACATTGCTTTTCAAACTTCCTGAGACAGAGTCAACGTGTAACGTACCTCTTATCACCAGCGACCCCTCCAAGCCCCCCCCCCCAACCGTGTTCCCGAGCTGTGATTACCTCATTTCCAACTCTCTTTGTTCTCATGAACCACGACCGCATGATCTTATTTCTGCTCCCTAAAATGACAGGTTCAGCTAACTATGTTGAGATGAACATTCTGAAATAGCATCTTGGGAGAGCTCTGGAAAACAATATCTTCTCTTTCGCATGAAGCTCACAAACCGCTTCCTTGCACGAGAAAGCTCTGAGTAAGCAGCGAGGCCTGTTGTGCGTGAAAAAAGTGTTTTCTTCTCTCACTCTGCGCCACACGCTGCAATTGAGGTTGGTATAATAACAGCCCTCGGTTTCATCATGCCAGCAGTGAAACTCCTGCGTTGCATTGCCGGTCATTAACGTTTGCTTTAAGTAGAATTTGCAGAATATGCCCTAAATCTCTGTAGAGTTCAGCTTATGCTGTTATTCAGGGGAACCGTCACAGAAGTGATGTTCATCCTGAGAGTGTAAAACTCATTAAACCCATTAAAACAAACAGAGGGGATGGAGTGATCATGGTGGCAGGCGGTGCAGTTTACTTCTGGACCTCACAGAGACAATGATGTATGTCTTGTTTGCTCCTTGGAGCCACAACACCCGCCACTCAACACCCCTCACGCTCCGCTCAACAGACTCCTTCTCTTCTATGTTTTAACAACCTCATTGCCTCGGCCTTTTTGCTTTCCCCCCGAAGTCTCTTCCTGTGAATTACAGAGCGGGTCTTATTTTTTCCCCCCTCTCTTCCATCGCATGGAAGTGGTGGGGAGGAATTATTGCTTGTTTAAATATAAACTAAAGTGCTGGCCCCTGCGTGGCACGGGGTTCAGTAGCTGCTGGTTGACCACAGAGGAAACAGAGTGCTGCTGTTCCAGGCCTGCTCCTCCTCTGTCGGAGGAAGGTTCAAAGGGAACGTGCAGAGGCCAAAGCTTCCTCTACCCCCCCCCCCCCCCTTCACGATTTCCGCACCTTCTAGAGAGGGAATATGAACTCACTCCCTCAAACTATTCCAGGTCGACATTAGAACACCAGAGAAAAGGCACTTTCACATCTGGTGTAAACTGATC
The DNA here is from genome assembly GCF_949316205.1 of Platichthys flesus. NCBI lineage: Eukaryota > Metazoa > Chordata > Actinopteri > Pleuronectiformes > Pleuronectidae > Platichthys > Platichthys flesus. Next base: position 4,612,894 of record NC_084952.1, on the reverse strand, counting down.
AATTCGATTTTCTACCTTTCATATTTTTATGAAATGTTTCTGCCTCATCAGAATGACTTCCGGAGGATCCACATTATTTAACGGCTCATTTTAACGTACAACTTCTTTGGCCACTAGGGGGCCTTCAATCACAACAATGACAACAGACCTAGTTTGATAACGTGTCCTCACGACTCGAAGCAACGGAGACACGAAGCAGTTAGACGACAAATGATGTCACCCCTTTCAAAATAAACAAGCAGTATTTTCTGTCGCAGCTTCAAAAAGAAAACATGTGAGTCATAATTCAGCTGAATGCACGTTGCTATTTACAGTAACTCCACATTAATTCACTCCACTCTACACTCCACTCTCTTCACTCTACATGGTTGAATTTTCACCATTGAGACACATTTATTTTGTTATATTCATCTTAGATTCTCGACCTGGCGTGTTTTTCATCATGTTCAGTGAAGCCTGTGTGAGGCAGCCCTGCTATCAACGATGTTGTTTGGGATTTTGTTTTTGCGGGGTGAAGAAAAACTTCACTAATGATGAATAAAAGAAAAGCTTCAGAACAGAAGCAGAGAGAGAGGAACAAGTTGCAGGGAGAAGACAAATCACTATCCGTGACCTCAGTGGTCTAGTAGTGCTTGTCAGATTTCACAGTGCTGCGGGCCATTAGGGATTAATGAGGAGTAGAGCTGTTTACTTAAAGCAAGTGAACAGAACTAAAACATGGCAGGTTAAAACATGGCAGTTGTCTCTTTAGTTTATCTCTGGGCTTTTGTCGGTGACAGGAGAAAAGGACGAAGGGATTCTGTGAGAGTGTGAGTGTGTGTGTGGTCTGAAGACAGAAAGAATGTGATGGAGTGGGAGGAGGACACAAAGAAGAGAAGACTTTAGTCTCAGATCTTTGTAGTGGTTGTAGAAACATATGACAGAAGCAGTGGCAGCTCTGAAGGTAATAATCACACTGTTCTCTTAAATGCAATGTTCTGAGCTAAAGCCAATTAACTCATTGTTCCTTTACCTTGTTCTGAGAAGCACTTGACAAATCATCCTGCGACACAGTTAGCTTACAGAAGATTTGCAACAGATAACTAGCATGGATATGTAATGTGATGCACAAGATGCCATAAGGAGGAAGTCCAATGAACTTTAAAGCACTTAATAGTAGACTTACTCTTAAATGCTCTTGTTGTGAAAAACAAATGACGTCAATCAGACAGATCCGTCCTTCGGGACTTGCTGGTCAGGGCTGAGTAAAATAAATACACTGCCTTCATCCTAACAAGAGGACATGTGATGTGAGAAGAAGCAGAATCTCAGAATCTGAGTCAAACTATCGTCCAACTAAAATCAAGTAAAAAGCCACGTATAGAGGCACTTTATCAATTCATGTGTGAATGTTAGTCGTTGTGTCAAAGAGAACAAGACGCTCCTTAAATCCGTTTACAATCTGAAACACTGACAAGAGCCTCTGTCCCTGCTGTTGTAGTTTTTCTATCTTACAAAAAGCTCTGATGAAGTTTGTTACGACTGTAGTTTGATTCCATCGATATCGAACTCCTGTCTGTGATCACACTTGTGGCACAAACCTTGTGACTTGGGTCATGTGCTCTTCAATGAAAGCCAGTAATGTACTGAATGGGTTTTGGCTGATGCTAACACACACTCTTTAAGTTTTATTGGGTAAATATCTGCCAAAAGTGTAAAAGACGAACGGAAACCAAAAAGAAAACTAGTGATTATATTCTCTATTACAGGGAAAAGGGAGAAATAACAGGAAATGGCCGAGAGAAAGACAGGTTATGTTATGTTACGTTGTCTGGTATACATTTCAACAGAAAGATTAAAGTTAGGTATCAGGGGTATCTTTGTGTCGGGGGGGTGGTACTGTAAAAACACATAAAGAAAGGTATTACCTTTTGGCTAAAAGGAATGAAACAGGCGACCAGCAGCCCGACAATTTACCACAGCAAAAGCACTTTCATCTCTTAATTCCTACTTTCCTTTCAGGGGGCATGAGTGAACCCCCCTCGGGGTCAGAGAACCTCTTTGTGAACGTGAAGCTACTTATTTTCTTCCATTTCGGTATCAAGGAACATCACCAGTGACACCGGTGACACCGAGACACCTCGTCTGTCACAATTATCTGACTGGACCTGGAGATACAGCCCGGGTTCAGAGGGTATATGGCTTTATATAGAGCGGTAATGGAGAGCACAACAGTTATTTTAGAGTAGAAACCACGCTAGTCCCAGGAAATGTGAAAATTACAGAGTTTTAAAACCACACACACACAAGCTGTAATCTGAAAGTCAAAGAGGCAGCATGTAAGCAAGTGTATTTTTGATATGTCTGTTTGGATTACCCAAGGTTGCTTTTTAGAAAGTCCCTATTTAAGCTCATGAAGGAAAACCCAGGTATTGCTTAGTTAGGTTTCTCTTTTATTATGGCGAACGGGAACATGTAATCTTACTCAGCACAATGCAGAGATAATGGTGATTTTGATGTCCTAGCTTCTGTGTATGTTCATAACCAAACTAAATGGCAGTGCATGAGCCAGATGTTCCAAAGTGCTTAAACATAATTTCTCCCCAACGATGCTCAGAACCTCGGGAACACTAAGGCAGAAACGGATGGTTGCAAATTAAGAAACCGGGTTATGCAACAAGCACATTATTTTAATTGTGTTTGCGTGTTTATACTCCCATGTGACCTCCCCGAGGTTCGAGACAGAAGCAGAGAAATTTAATGCTACGACTTCTCTCTGTGCACATTTTTTTCAATTCCTGACCGTTGATAATGTGCTTACCACAGGCTGGAGGGAGAAGCGAATGCAGAATCCCGGCTCAGAGGGAAAGTACTCGTCAGAGATGAAGCGAATCCTGACCTGGCTGCCCTTGGATGTCTGACTGGCTGGTACTGACTGTGACCCGCACCAGCGACCCAGGACGGTCTTCTCAGTCAGATCCTCGATCTCCACAAAGTCGTACCTGGCAGGGTCGGACAAAGAAAAAAGTGCGGGAGGAGATTAGTTTGATTTGAGACATGACAGAATAGTTTTTCACTTATTAAGAACACAGCAGGAGATTGACCAGGTCAGATGCGTTCACAACAACAGCAAATCTCCTGTAATATCCAGACAAAGGGCGGCGCCTGGTTAGGAGAGGCAGGAGGTAGAACATGACAAATACATTCCAGTGCAGAAGTCATGTATTTTTGTTTACAGCACAATGACACCACCAGGCATCGGCCCATATCGCCAACATCTCTTGAATTTCATTGTTTTTCCATTTTTCCATCTTTGTTTGCGTCTTCTTCATTTTTTTGTTTGTCAGGTGAAAAATACATTTTCTTGCTGTTTTCTCACGTGTGTGCACTCGAACATTTTCCGGATATTTTACAGTGGGCTGGCAATTAACTTGGACATTTGCATTCTCAACACATCGCTCTCTGGAAAAACATCAGGAAAACATGGAAAGCTCAGTGTGCGGTGTCTGGAAGCAGCTCATGACATCACTCGTTACTGGTTCCCTGGGTCCGAGACTGCTAATTATCATGAAATTATCCTTATTCAAGTAATCCAGCTTCCAACTATGACAGACCGTGTTTGCACTTTCACTCGCCTGCCAGTTGCTGTTTTAATTACGTATTTGCTCGTCAAGTCTGTCAGCACCTTTAACGTTTGCCACGGCGCTGGCTCCTCAGCTATTGATGGTGATACTGTAAATACAAATAACACTGCCCAGGGAAATAAGGGGGTTTGACCTCATTAAAGAAAGAGACAAATTCCTCCGCGATGACAGATGTGTCTGTTATTTACAGGCTGAATTAGACGAGGACTGATCTCAGGTCGGTTTGCGGTGCAGCAGACGCAGCTGTTCTCACTGTTTGGTGGTTAATGTTCGCTGATGCAGCCTCCTGACAGGCCTGTTACACAGACACTACATGTTGTCATTGAAATATGGTCTTAATTAATTCAACATTCCGCATTTCTATTCCACTGTGTGTTGACTTTGGGAAAATTCTGTGACTCTTTTCTTGAACTCCAAAACAAATTAGTTTGAAACACTCATTTTGCAAATCATTGAATTTGAACGCTGTTGTTCTTGCTCGGCAGCATTTTAGGCTTCGATTTTCGATGTGAATAAAAAAAAGGCAAAAAGAAAAATGGCCTGCAGACAGCTCTGCTTTCAATTCTTGACTCGATCATATCGAATGTTCAGAATTGCTGTTCCACTCACTGGCAACAATTCCTGTCAACAACCGCAGAAATGATCCATGTAAATTGAACTGCACCACAGTTTAAATGGTACATAATTCTTCTCTGACTAGAAACAACAATTTAAAAGTTGCAGTAGCTATTGGCAGCTGATAGCCGCACATTGTGGGTGAAGAAATCCATTGCACTCAGTGGAGCACTTATCTCCACCGAGGCCCAACAGTCTTCTTAAATTCAATCAAGCTTCAGAATCCAAATGGCAGACACAAACCTGATCCTTTCATCAAGATCCACAAATTTGAGAATATCAGTGAAAATGTCCAAAAATCTCACAATGTTGAAGAAAGAAGAAATAGTCGCTCTGACCGTTGGGAACCATCCGTTCTTAAGCATTTTGTGGAAAGGAATTTGACATAACCGTGCTAACAAACAAAACAATAAACAAACAGACAGGGTTTTGGTTATTCATCCATAAAATTATGTATATTCTGTGTTGACACATTTTGTATTACATGTCTAAGATCTTTCCAAGACATTTCTGTTAGGATGTTCTTTCACACATCATAGAAGACACAGGTCAAATCATTTCAAGGGACATGAGGGTCCCTGCTATATATTCTATCTATCTTGTCTGGGGTCCATGGCTGAGAAGAAATTTGACACCCAATTCAAGGCCATGAATTTCCCCCGACAAAATGGTAACATTTTATTATATAACAATAGGAACAAAGGCACCATTTTGCTTGTTGTGTGGATCAAAACTTCACAAACCTATATTTACTATACATGACAGTCACTCTCTCTCTCTCTCTCTCTCTCTCCACCTGCCACCCTGCCAACCCATAATACCAGTAAACATTATGAGGTGCAGAAGCACATGGCCACGCTCCAGAACCTTTGGAGTGCCAAGGCTAACATTGACCAACCTCAGCACTTAAGTCACGCAGTTCAGGAGTTCAGCCTTTATTATTTATACCTGTGTGTGTGTGTGTGTGTCTGTTAGTTTGTGTGTGTGTGTGTGAGCAGTGGCTGCGCTGCGTTCAATACAGCCTTGTTTCACTGACTCTTCACAGTCTGGGATTAATCACTTTGCCATTTGCGTCAACAGGCACGCTAACCTCTCATTCAGTGCTGCCAATTCGGATATTTGGATTTCAAGGACATTGTTTACATTTTGCACAGGCTTGACAGATTCAGTTCAATCTGGTTTCAATAAAACAACATGGGGGGACATGAGCAAGACTACAAATGGATTTTCTCTGATGTTAAATAAACTGAAGGGGAGGGGCACTGGGGGGAATGGGGTCCATAGATTTACCGACGCCGCTGCCTTTTTGATTTGGAAGGTTACACAGGAAGTTTGTAATCTGCACAAACCAACTTATTGGGGAAAGTAAGACTCAAACTGTTCCCTTTGCAAAAAAACTCGATATTCACAGTTGCAATGAAGAAACATCTTAACGAGTGAAACATTCATTTATGTGAAACCCAAACTACACTTGGCATGACATGTTTTTGGAAAAGGATAAAATATCCGTTTAGCTTCTTTCACGGGCGGAGGGGGGGGGGGGGGGGGGGGGGGGTCAATGCAGAGAGAAACTTTCCTCTGTGAGACGGCTCCAGAGCTTTTGACAGATGGCTCATCAATAATGCACGGCGCCCTGATCATTACACATCGCCATGTGTTCAGAGTCACCGTGTCGAACAGCGGTTTCTCTGATTTACAAATGCATTGACATACATACCAAACTGTGTGAACAGACGCAGTGAACACAATCACACCGACGAAAGGAATCTTATTTACTGGAGCTACCAGAAAAGAATCATCTTCCTGCACGATGCAAGGAATCAGTGTTTTAATATTCACAAAGCCTTCTCCTGCATACTTTTCTCCTGGTACATTATTAATAGATGCAATATCTACCGTGGAGATGATGCAGATTAGCAACACAAACACTGTTCTTTCTTTTTCAGTCCTCTCCTCTCAGACAGGGAGCAGAAATGTCTTTTCTGAGAACAGCCCTATCAAGCGCGACTCTGCTGCCATGCCAACAGCAGCAAGACCAATCCCCCTCCGCCGGTGGATTTGGTGAGAATGCTTTTCATCGTGCCACAGACAAACAGAATAAAAGATGAGCATCTCAACTACACAGCCTCCCTCTCATCTCTGCAAAGACTCCTCCGCTCGGGGCTCGCTACCGGAGCCGAACACTCCTCAGCCCTGTTGTTGTGCTTTATCATCAGCCGCTGCTGTGAATCACCGGACAGGAGATTACAGCCCTTGTTTATCTGCATCACATTGTGCTTTGGAAACAAGGTCACAGGAGCCTTTCAATAGCACTGTGTTTGAATTTGGCTTTTTGGTGTAACCCCGCTGGAATGAAAGAAATTCTGTGATTAAACTTTTAGACAGACATCAAATATGGAGGGGATTTGCAGACGAGGCCAAAGGCTTATGCACAAGAGCCTCTGTCTGTGTGTGCGTGGGGGGGGTGGGGCAGGGAGAAGTAGAAGACAAGTGGGTAAACTTGTGAACGTGTGTCTGTTTCTGCTTGTGACTGCATGCTGCACTTATTTGTCTGCTGGCCCTGCCAAGAGTTTGGATCTGGAGATCTGATCAAAAACCCACTGGGCCTCTGTGGGGGGTGGAGAAGAGAATGAAATATGCGGGAGTCAGGGGGGGGGGGCAGACACACGGCGATGACTTGCATGACCCTGGAAAAGGATGTTGTAATTGTCCCCACCCCCCCCTCCAGAGGATGCCGACTAGTGCGGTCTTGTGAAGGCAGGACGGCACAGAAGTTGTCAATCTGCACCCTGCCCCCCCGGTGGAACTTTCCCTCACAGGGTTTTGACAGCGGGTGCATTCGTCAACAGGAACCCGGCCCACCTCAGAGGTGTGCTCCAGGGCTCGAATTACCTGCACTCCTGATCCTCTGTGTTACTGACAAAAACCAATGCAGACATGATATGGAAAGTATAATGTGGAACAGAGGCACGAATCTCTGATGGCAGCACATCACAGCACTTTAGCCGACGGAATCAGCCGAGGTCGATCTCTGACAGAGCAGAATCGGAGTCAGGATCTCTAACAGTTCACTGATCAGCGTAATTAAATGCACAAGAGCTGACGCTGGAACAGAGGCTGACTGATTCACAGCCACATATTCCTCAGATTCTCCACGCTCAGTTAACTTCTCAAAAGATACATCCAGCGCTGCTACATCCATCATCCCGAGCAGCTCTGTGGAGAACTGCGGCTGTTATTTACCTCTCCATCCATTAGGGGGCTCTCCAGGAATGACTTTTGAGGTCACCCTCCCCCCAGAGCTCCTCCATCTTCCCCTGGTCGGGCTCCTCTCCCTGCTTTAACCAGTCAGTTCTGATATACTGACAGCAGAGCACTGAGCATAATGCACAGAGCGTAAATCGATTGTCGGCAGCTTGGAATTCCCTTTTTAAATTGAACGGAAACAAAGGCAAACCCAGACAGTAATTGAAAGTGATCCCCTCAGTAAAGAAGAGGATGAATGCATAGGTGTGTGTGCATGTGTGTGTGTTTGTCTTTATGTGCTGTCAGTCAGGGGGTGACGCACATCTTTTCGAATAATCACGTGTGCAGCTCAAAATATTGACTACATCTAATAACATATGTCTTCCTCGACTATGTCATCATGGTGTCCTGGGTCAAACAAATCACTCTGCCTGGTTTTTCAATATTCACGAGCTGCAGCGGCAAACCAAAGGCAATTTCACAAATGGCCACACTCTGACTCTAAATCTTTCAAGATGGGCCACAATGCAGACAGGACACGACTCTACCTCTGAGCGACATGTGTCCAACATGCCACCTGGGGAAGACCACTTCTGATTAAGAGCTGGACCAGCAAACAGAGGGAAACTACTTCTAACTGCCGGAGGACGTTATCATTCCTTAATGTAGGTTTAATGACTTACAAGTCAGAGATTTCCAGAATAAGGTCAAAGAAATCGAGAGTAAAGAATATAGTGAATAATATTATGTGAGTAAGGTTGTAATATTACAATAATTAAGATGTAATATTATGGGAATAAAATCTTAATACTACAGGATACTACAAGTTATACTTGTAGTAGCATAGTACTCAGAATTAACCCAATACATAATCTTTTGACACATCAGCACCATATTATCAGAAATATCAGACATTTTAAAAGGCTGAAAAAAATTGTAAAATGACATATGAAGAGGAAATTCCTTCTTGAAAACAGATTTTGTTCTTAAATATAGTAAAATCCTACTAATATCATCTTTCAAAATGAAACGTGTAAAGCTTTGGAGTGTGTTAACCCTTCGGCCCAGATGACATTGATCTAGAAAACCAGCCAAGTTAGAAGACTTGGACATTTGAATACATAATGTGATTGTATGATAATAGTTCATAATATTTCCTCTGTGGAATGCAATGGTGCCAATCAAAAAACAAACAATCTACAGGTGATAACATTCAGTAACCGTATTCTTCCCTCATAAGCCTCTGCGAGTATTTACACCATTGAGATACTATTGTCAAAGTAGAATCTGTGTAGGTTCTTACTTGCAGATTCCATCTTCTGGGTCCTCCAGACCAAACCTCTCATCAAAGTTGAGCTGGATCCTCATGTTGCTCGGGGCCACTAGTCTCCAGGCCAATGCAGTATTCCTGGGATACCTGTGTGGGAAGTCTGGGCTCTGGACCATTCCCTCTCCAGACACTGTTATGATCTTCTCCTGATGGGAATCTTGCACTCCTAAAAAACAGAGACCAACGACAACACATCAAGCGAGGGACAGAAATGATTTGGTCATTCCTTTTGCACAGGAGTTAATACAAAACCTTCTAAGTGAAAGTTTCAACATCTTATTTTTCCATGTCAACTGACTGCATGATAACTGCTTGGATGACATGCTATGAGTCGTTGGCCCAATGGTTCCCCATTAAAAGGAAACCTGGATCTGAGGCTGACTCACACTCAGGGCTTTGCTTGAAATAATAAACACAAGAGGCTGAAAGGCAGAACGTGTGCAGAGGCAGGACTGAAGTGTCCATTCAATGAAGGGCGGACAGGACCAGTCTTACACCAGTGAGGTCGAGCTCAGCAGTGGGAAGGCCCAGAAAGAGTTGACAGATTGAGGGCATGGGGAAATGTGAACATAAAAAGTTGTAATCCTGTGTTGTTGTTATCATGAAGTCATGAGTCTAAAACTTCAGCCTCAAAGGTATGATGGGTTTCACCGGGCTCCTCTCATAATGCCATTAGAGCCCACTGGGACCAGTGAGTGCAGGGTGTTAATCACGGTGATGAAGCCTGTCAGTCAGTCCCTCAGGGCTCCATCAGGTCCTGTCACCTTCAGGAGACAAATTGCCAGGCAGCTTCCACCTGAGGCTCGTTGCAATGACCTCACCCTGAAGATGTTCTGACTACTGGAGTGTTTTCAACACAAAGACGGCTCAAATGCAAGAATAGGACATGATAGATCATTTCCAAGTAACTTATAATGCTTTTGTATATTAGTCATATACAGTCACTGTATTTATAACCATTGCAATGCAGCCTGAAGTGCTAGATGTTTACACTACATTTTATATAGTGTTAGCTTACATGCTCGAAACAGCTGAGTTTCTACCAAGGTGTAAAAGTGTGTGAAAATTATGTAATTTACATTAACTGCAGAAACTTCTGTTGCTAAAATAAATAACTGCACAACGCGATAACACAACTGGAACCAAAAGGGAAGCCAAAGCGCAACCTGCTGGATCGCTGCAGTATAGGGCTTAAATCCCACCTCATCCATGTTAGCAGACGGTACATGGGGCAAACTAAAAAGTCAAGTATGTGTAAAATCAACTTTAGGTAGTTCTTATCAAATGGACATACGATGCTAATCTTTCCAGTAAGTTTGGTTGAAGTGAACTGTCACGATTGATAGAAAGATTAATCTATGATTTGCCAAGCGCATGTATTAGTGGCCTCACTCTATGAAGTCTGCCATTTACTGATGGGCGTCCAGGGACAGAAGTTTCCTGATTAATCAATTCAAATCTGTGGATGACAACAGAGAGACTGTTGTCATAACTTTGCTTGGTGGGATTCTAGTTATTCACTTTCAGAACTATCCATAGAATCCATGGAAATGCATTACAGAGGCCAAAGGTTGCATAATCAGCACTTGCTCTCGTCAACACCCTCATCGAATTTGTTTTGGCCTCAGAACAATTGGCAGAACGACAATATGCTAATATCAATGCTTGCTCAATCCATTGTTAGTAATATCAACATGCTGTGTTGAAGTCTCGTTCTCCAAGATTACACAGAAATGTGCTCCGTCCTCCGTCTGCCCTCGATCTGTTTGAGCTGCATTTATTTTCGTACTGATGATCATTCAGCATACACAAACCAATCCAATATGTCTAGCCGTCAGTAGAACCAGCAGCGGGGGCTTAATATGCTCAGGAGAGGGAGTGTGCTGCTGCAAGTTTGTCACAGCATTAGACGGATGAGTAACCGTTTCCTCTGTGCAACTTCTGTCGACAAATTTGTATTTGAGACACATTTTGAGCTTGATTACTCTTCATTTTGCCATAAATTTGATTTGGGGATAATTCGTGCCCAGTGGTATGATTCACTCTGAGGTTATCTGCCTGCGTTATAGAAACCAAAACATAGTCAGGTTAAGTTTGTTCCTATGTTCTCACTCTGTGTAAAGTCAAATAACGGTTCCATGAGAGTTTCTCAGGACGGTTCCAAGGACAACAAATCTTTCAAGAGTCGGTCACTGAAAACAAATGAGACAAACCAACTTCAGCCGGGTCTGTTTTTCACTGACAGTCAAAAACTAAAGAATCAACAGTTCTGCCCTCTGTAGCTCACACAGGTCACATTACACCTATTGGAGTATAGACAATGATCATAACATGAACAAATTTACCAAATCAATAATTCTTCATAACTTTTGAATCAACATATTATTATTTGCTGTTTTAAGACGTATAAAACCAGGCTAAAACGTCAGTGTCAGGAAGATTTGTTCAGCTGGCTAATCAGCTAGCTAGCCTATTTACAGGATAACGCAAAAACTACCAAACCGACTTCCACGAAATTTGGTTTTGTGGTAGAGTATGACCCGTGGAAGATTACGTAAAATGTCGGTGTAGCTCCAGGTTAAGAGATGGGTCTGGGATTGATTTTTTTCACATGTTTTTGTCTCAAAGATCCCGTAAAGTTGCCCGCTGCACATATTGTTCACACATACTTTTCTAACGCAGTAATAACTCAATAACGTGTAACAATACTTTCCAGAAGATTGACAAAGCATCATTGGATTCCCTTGTCGTTAACAGGAACTCACTGATTCAATAAATAAACAACGCTTTTGTGGAAATGTAACTTGACTTCATTTGGACCTTGTGTCCTGGCGTCCCGTCTGACGCTGTCTGTCAACACAGCGAGCAGATAATACATCACTGACACCTTATGAAAGGAAACAAAAAAAAAACTGTTACTTCAGGTTGCAGATTCACTTTGATGTTTTCATTTTGGGTTTGGTGGCGAGCCAGGTGGGAACAGACTGAATGACAGTGTGCCAGATGCAAAGCAAAACATCGCCCAGGCACGACTTCTCGATGAACAGGCTCTTTCATGACTGGGTGAAGAGTTTGACCCAGAGTACAAACTGTCAAACCAAGCAAAAGCCACTTTCTCCTGGCAAATCATCGCTTTTCCAATATATGCTGTGCTTTTGGACAGCAAATAGACATTGGACTTAAAGAAACAAATAACTCTAAGCAATAATTTCTGCTCTGGGACAACAACTTTGTCAGGGGGGTTTATACAAACATCATACTATTCAAATAAATCTAGTGAAATGTTATAATCCTTGAGTCAATATTTCTTTAACGTCATTGTGCAGAAACATGGCAGGTTTCTCTGTCAGTTGTGCTGCGAGTCGCTGCAACACACTGGCTTTGATTGACTGTCTTTACAGTCATCTGCTGGCTCAGGAGGAAACAAGCCGATAGCTTTCATGCTATTAAAGCGTGGCCCTCCATCACAGTGACATGTTTTTAATTACAACCCCATTAGTGTGGACTCTGACATGCAGGCTAATACAGTACACATTCAATAATGTGAAGGAAGACGACAAATTGTGATCCTACAATATATGACTCAATATGTTTTGTATCGCATGTTCGAGACGCATGGTTTCAATAGATGTGGCATATATTTGCAGGATTATGATTAAATGTCTGCTTTTTAGAGCACTTGGGGAAAATCTGTTTAATATTGACTGAAATGCATTTTTATTATGACTGCAATTAAGTGGAGGATGTGAATATATAAAGTCTGTGCTCGATTTTGCAGATAGGGAAAAAAAATATGTTCAATATTAAAGCATTAGTTCCTGATGAAAAACTCTGTCCAGAGATATGCATGGATGAAAGCATGTTCCCTCCAAAAAAGTCTGCAAATATCAAGCTTAATCCGCACTCACTTAACACCAGTAACTTCAGTGTGGGGGTGGGGGGGGTGGGGGGGGCAGTGTGTTTGCATTCCTCTTTTGTTCAGGTCTCGGTGCATGAAGCTCAGGACCGAGCGATCCAAGGGATTCTGCACTGGGATCTTTTGTCCGCTTGCATCAAAGCAGAAACTCCTCGAGAGCGAGCTCCTTCAGGGTTCATCAGCTGAAAACCAATATTAGATTAAAAAGGAGGCATTCACGAGGTCATACACACAGCAACGCTCCTTTATAGTCCTGAAGCTTTCCTATATAATTTTTCAATAAACAACGGCGTCTTTTCATGCTTCCCTCTCAGCTGGACCTTCCCCGCTCACACCCTCGCCCTCAGATTTACCCTCCGTCTGCGATACTGTAAAAATGCACAGACACGCTGCCGGCCGCGGAGGACTCTGGGTGTAACGTTGACTCTGGGAATTACCTCACTCCCGGGGTTAACCAGTGTCATCTAATGATCAGAGACGCGGTCCCCCAGAGTGAATTACCTCAAACATGACTTTTCCTTGACCTACTTTTTTTTTTCCTCTGTGAGGAAAGTGGAGCCGACTATTAAGGGAGGAAGTGACTCTGAATAAATAGGAGCCTATACAGTGCAGCCATTGTGCTTTGTTCACACATTAGTTGGTGGAACCATTCATGCTGTTAAACATTAACCTTTCCCCTGCCACATCAGGACCGGTGCGAGCATGTAGGGAACCATAGACATGTGCACATTGTTATGTTAGTGTACACAAGCACCGAGAGGCTATTTTAATACCACTGCTACTGATGGTAATACGAATTATAACAGTAATAAAGGAGTAATATAAATATCCACATACATAGAACACTGTGCAGCGAGGACACAATAGAGCGTAACACCTACTTTTAGAAAACGCCTCTGGTTCCGGCATCTATCTGGGATGGTTACCATATTATGGCTGATATCTAAAATCTATTTTCGTGGGAATGGGATTTTTACTTCAAAGACTTTTTATTTGATTTCCATTCATTTTGGACAAGCTAACCAAAACCTGAATCTTAAAACCTGACCTCAGACGATGAGTTGTGCCTCATCAGGACTGAGCTTTGGTCCCCATGAGGTCTACTTGTCCTTACAAGGTCAATGTTTATGCTGGGAAAGGTCCTTAAGAGGTAAAAGGAGTATACACACACACACACTGGCAGACCTTGCATTAATAAATATCAGATGCCTTCAAGGGAGGATTAACTAATGAGACCTGCCCACGTTGTCCGGACAGCTGCAAGTTTCTCATATAAAAGCTGCGGGAGGAATGAGAACTATTCACTCTGGCTTCTGTTAGACTCACCAAATTCATCTTTCCTCACATGATATCATTACATTAACTCACCACATGTGTGTCGGCTTTGGAGTTTATCTGGTGGTCACACTGAATGATATAGGAGACACAACGTTCTGACTTTCTTCTGGCGAGCGAGGTACAGTCGGGGGGGGGGGGCCGCAGCACTTACATCCCCAAAGAATTGGTTCGGACTCGAACTTAAAACAAAAAGGGGAAATATATTAATTCCCACTGGAAATCAAACTGGTGAGGATTACACCGCCACATGGTTGTGGTTGCTCCGCTCGTTGGCCCCGATGATTATTTTCACACATGACGTTGCTGTAGATTGGCGCTGGGACTTCCCCCGTGTTCTCCCAGCAGCCTCACGCATCACGGATAACCGCTCACGACAGCTATTTCCTGTCTGATAATCGACAGCCGGGTCACTTTTGACACTTAATCCAAATTGTTTTTAATTTCAGTGCTGTTACCCGCTGATCAAAAAGGAATGCAGCCCCCCCCCCGAGCTACAGAACCGGAGCAGCTTGATCCAGGTGATGAAACAGTACCTAACAAAGGACTCCCTTTTTTTTCTAGGGCATGACTTTTTCAGGTTGGATGCAATCACTCCCACATCTGTTGCTTATTAAAGACAGTGCAGCGGTTACTACAGGTGCAGTAAATTCCCAACCCTGCTTAGGATATTTATTGGTTTTGGGTTTACAGTCGGTCAGGCAGAGAGAGGGCTGAAACACGCCATGGGAATCTTTCATACCATTAAAAAAATGATTTGGCTGCGTGGGACCCTTCCGCAGCCATTTAATCTGCCAGGCATATGCTCCTGTATGCAGGACTGAAGCAGAACAGGCTTGACACCCGGATTCCCACGAGAGGGCGGCTGAGGAAAGATACCACAGATAGCAGGATTTGATTATAGACTGGGAATAACTCACCAGATTACACATGTCCTATGAACTGAATGACTGGTGCATGTATGTTGAGGTACATACATTATATTAACACAGATTTACATATCCAGCTCTGCTCCATGTTAACTCTCTGGAAGGGAACAGGTATTTACTGTGATCCAATAGGAGCTGCCTTCGCTAATATATATTCATAAGCATTTTAAATACACTGTGTGATATTAATATTATTGGTTATTAACTTTCCCCATGTCCACTGGTTTGTTTATTGGTTGGTTTGTCAGCAGAATTATGCAGGAACCACATGGATTCTGCATAATGATATTGATCCGAACAAAGGTGCGAATCCATCAATATTTTTAATCACTTTCTTTTACCATAGATTTTAGCTGATTTAAATGTAGTTTCATAAAATGGACCGTTGGGCCTCGGCAGAGTTAGAATCTCTAACTGAGACCCCGTCTAGTTGAAGATTCTTTGAAATCCAGTAGCGTTGACTGACTCCCCTGAGCAAGGCTGCGAGGCATTTCCTTATCTCCACGCTCGACCGTGCCAGAGAGTACACTCCCTCTCTCTCTCACGGCAGAAATGTCCCTGATAATATTGATCAATCAACAACTGTCAATAATGTGTGACCTGCTGAAGTGCCCTTTGGCAAAACAACACAGCTCTACCTCGATCACTCATGGTGGAGCCCACTGGCAAAGTGCAATGGACACTCCCCCCACTGCACAAATAAAATAAATGAAGATGCAATATGAAAACATTTTGATTGACCATTTTGGAAAAGGGGTTTTTAGTCAGCACATCTGTTTTTAAATCTTATTCTGTATTTTATATCATATCCACTGTGTTACCAGAGCATCAGAAACACAGCTAGAGATGCAAGTGGGCTCCGACCCCCTCTGCCGCCCCCCCGATGCCCTTTACAAACCTTTCACACTTAACAGGTGGACGATTATGTCAGAGAAAGCTGTTTTAAGTGCAAAGGTCAGAGGTCATGAGAAACGTAATCAGTCCGTCGGTGTCGTAACATAATAACGTGATGGTTTATGGATCCCTGCAATGAAATGCTCAATTTCACACTGCTGCAACTACGGGGGGGGGGGGGGGGGGGTGAGAACGACCCGATCAGGGACCCGTAAGCTGGGCAGCTCATTTTTCCGAGAGGACTGCTGCAGCTAGAGGTCGCCTGACTGAAGGGTGTAGCGTCTCTTTCTCTCTCTCCTCCTCCCTCTTGCTCTATCTCTCTCTCTCTCCTCCCTCTTGCTCTATCTCTCTCTCTCTCCTCCCTCTTGCTCTCCACGAGGTCAACCTGGCCAAGTAGGACAGAGCGACATCTGTTGACACCTGCTGCAGAGGCAAAACATCTGCAGATCATATCAGATGGCCAAACCTGATACAGCCAGTGTGTGTCTGTGTGCATGTGTGAGTGTGTGTGTGTGTGTGTGTATGTACAGCTTTCCCACAGAAGGTTTATATTGACCATATGCTTATAAATGTCTGAGACAGAATGAGGGATTAGAGACAGGGATCTCAAACTTAAGTGTTTTATAGTATTAAAACAACTGCAGGCACATTTTGGTGGATTTCCATCTGCACATGTGTTATCAACAATAATTAATTTATGCATTATGAAGTACATTGGTTCTCCAGATTATTATATCAATGGTTAGAACGTGTTATAAACAGGTAATAGCAGAATTTAGTTTTTTTTATCTTTCTGCAGCAAGCTCTTAAACATGCAGAAGATTAGATAAATATTGTATTTATATGTATAATATCATGGTGCTGTATTTCAAAGACCAAATATAATGATGTTATTTATTTAAGCCACAGCGGCAGGTTGTTTACAGTAGTAAATGTAAATTCATGTGCCAGCACCTGTGAGTTTGTGTGAAATGCAGACACACACAAAGCTAAACAGAAGTCTTTCAACCCCTCAGGCTCCGGCCCCGTCCCGAGTGAAACCCGTCACCACACAGCGGCCTCTCCTCGGGTTACGGCGCTTCCACGCCCCTGAGTGATTTCTTGGAGCCTCTAATTAGTGCCCACACTTGTGTTTGGCATCCCGAGGAAGGAAGATTGAGTGTCACTCCTTTCACTACAGCCGTCCATTTGTGTTGACCCTCTGGAATTCTGTGTCTGAGCCCCTAAGCCTGGATTTAGACATGATATCAGCCCCAGAATCAGTCATGAAGTGAAATATAAACCCCTCCCGTCTCTGTTTTCTCATTTATGAAATAAACCGCACCAACAGATACAAGCGAATGAAATGTAAATCTCTCTCATTATGTCTTTAATAATTACTACATATTTGAACATGAAGCACTCTCTTTGCCAAGGCCCTACACATGCTACATACACTCAAGAGACAATTTGTCCCCTAAATATGTCAGATCCATGAATCATTCCGTGGGAAAACTCTGAACATGTCATGGATCCACCTCTCTGTCTGGATCCAGCCCAACTTTTAAAGGGAAATTTCTTGGCTCATGTTCTTGCACCTTGTTTCGTAGGAATACGTACAGTAGTTTTGGGAATATTCCTTCTGAAAAACAAACTAACAAACAGAAAGAAGGGGGGGTGGGGGGCCTCCTTAGTACAGGTAATAAATGCCTGGTTATCAAATATCGCAAAACTCCAGTAGCATTGACACTGATTCGTTGGGAATAAAACAAGCGAAACAGCCTAAATTGACAAATTACTTCTGGGAGGGCAATAAACAAGTACTTGGCAAAATCGAAGAATTAGAGCAGTTGCCAGGGCCTTCAATGTGCTCAAATATAGCTCAGTATAATGAGCGTTAGGCCACTTCACAAGTTACAACTTGTCGCTCTCACCAAATTACAATCTAGCCCCGTTGCCTTCGGTAATGCATGGTGCCCCAAATCAACCTCAAAATCAGAGTTAATTTATGTTAAGTGGACAGAATGATTTAGTTCGGCAGCAAAAGGAAAGTAAGAAGCTCGTGAGATGTTTCTCACAAACATTGGTCAATGGGACTAACCGCCCCTTCTGGCAGGAAACCAGGCGCTGACAGATGAACCACGTCTTATTTAAACTTCTTTCCACAGCTGTGAATGGCAGCTCCGGGCTGCTTTGTAGTCACATCTGTGAGCCGGACAGCTGGATGTTTGGAGAAAACTAGTTTGATCCTCGGCCGGCCACAGATTGGAAGACAGCTTTGCCGAACCAGATCCAGACACTGCGATTAGGCCTGATCAGAGATCCAGGTTTTGCAATAAATGTCGCCGAGAGGACGGATAGAGGATCACAACCCACTTTGTACTTCCCTGGCTCCAAGACAGAAACACTCAAATCTGCAATGAACAGCTTGGAAGAGGTCAATAATGCTTCCAACTAATGATTTCTAAATTGATCTGGGACCCCGGCATATCTGCGCTGGAATCTCAGTACAGCTTAGGTTGCATCTTGGGCGACGGCCAGATTCAGACACTGAGCGAGTTTGTCTTCACACATCTTCCTCCCCTCGTCCAATTATTTGAGTCTTATCTCGAATCATGAAAATCCAAGTGAGACGGACCTCCCGGTGCTTTTCAACATTCAGAGCAACGCAGCCAAGAACCAACGTCCATCTTAACACAACAGCCTTCTGAGGGTTGGAGAATTTTCAGCCATTGCAAACTGAATGATTCATGCAAAGTTGCAGAGACCAAATGTAAATGTGGCATCTCAAGACTAAATTGATCTGTTTCTTTACGCATCTTGTCCTGGATCTTTAATCACCTCCACACCACTGAGCCTGTGTAAACCTTTGTCTCAGCCATCTGGAGAAGTGGAGCTGCTGTGCAGAACTCAGGGTAATGAAAGTATGTTCCTTTCGACCTCTTTTACCAAGGGAGTGTTTGTGTCGAGCACAACTGCTCTTTTCCTGTTACATCCTCCACTTACACAGACAGGCCTGTTACTGCCGACTACAGCCTTGGTCTCTTGCTTCGGTCAGAACCACTGTGACTCTTGCAGAGCTGCTAGCAGTGTGTGTCTAACTCCACTGTCCTGAAACTCTCACATGATTCGACTGGACGCCCTCACTGGTCAAAAGCATGTGTACCCAAATAATTCAGCAACCAACAGCCACACATCCAGTCCACCGCCTCTTACCATCAGTGCCCAAGTGAAACGCATGTCCTCTAAACCCCAGGGAACAATATCTGTGCATACATCCCAACATCGCAACTTACCAAAGGGCTGCCATCGCCTAGCCAAGCAAGTTTGTACCTGGATCTTTGGAGTTGACATGAGTAGCAATTTGAGGATTAGAACATGGGAAAATTGATGTTTCTGGGGGGAAACATCTGCAGGCCAGGGCAGTGACTTAGTGTCTGCAGGTTAATTCCTCTAAGAGGGGAATACAATAATTGTATAATTGCAATGTTGCGCACAGAGAAAGTCTGTAAGGATTCATTCATCCGGCGGTTTCTGAAGGATTTGTATTTCAATCATTGTGGCAGCACTGTTTGAAGAAACACAAAGGGCTGCAGTGTACGCGGCCTTGCAGAGCCAAATTGCAAAAAGCAAAACTGAAACTCGAAATCTTTTTGATGAACAGCCTCATCCCTCTGCCTCTCACTGGTCTTAGCGTTATCGAATGTGAACGGCATGAGGTTATTAAAGTGCTGTCGACATCGGAACTGTTTTCAAATCCGCAATTTCTGGTGTTGATGGATGTTTCACCCCCAAAAACAACAGACCAATCAGCTCGAGAAACCAATCAGAGCTCATCATTGAAGAGATATCCACAGACAACACAACCATGTTAGAATCATAACAGCTGTTTGTGTTATTGTACATTTACATGCAGACATTATTTTACTAACGTGAACAAATATTTCTGGGAGATTTTACTAACAGCTTGTGGATTTAGATGTGATTTGTCAATTTGTGATTGATCAGTGTGATTATGATTAACCTGCGTCCATAAAGTCAGTGGAACATAATTTAATCAGTTGCTATGCTAATGCAATTGCTGCCTATCAGATCATGAATTACTTATCGCCAAGGTTGAGCTTTCTGTCTGTGTATCGAAGGGTTACAACCAAAAGTCTGTATCAGATCTTTAATCAACTCTGCATCAGCCCAGATGCACATTTTTATCACCGGAGGATTCCTGTGACGTCAGCCGGTCTAATTTTTATGTGCTTGTTTGGGAGCTGTTTTTCTTTTAGGGATGACAAATAAATGGAGGAGCCGGGCACTTAGCAGCCAGTTTGCCTTTTTAATTGACGACACAGGTCATTAAGCCGCTGACTGTCCTCCGTTTGACAAACAGAACTCCTCTCCGACTGCTCGTAAATAGGCCTCTCGATCATCCGAGTCCATTTGCCTCTAAATATAACCCCACTGTTTAATACGGTCTTTATCACGGAGACATAAACAAGAGATGGAAGCACACAGCCAGTCACTGAAAGCCTTATTTTATCCGTGGAAACAATAGATGTTCGCGAAGCTGCAGTTAAGGAACAATAGCTGTGTAATCACATGCTAAGATAAGTGGTTACAAAACGGATGCCTTTTGCCTCTGCTAGAGGAAAAGTGGATTTGTATATCTTGGGTAAAAAGGCTTCTTACCAAATCTTCATAATTCAGTTCCCGAAGAACAGTCAATGACGAGCTGCAGCTTAAACAGCAAACTGTAATCACAACGGATGCAAAGAAATGCAGAGTTGGTTCACGTGTGTTTTACTGATTAGCCAATTGTTGACTGAATTATCAGGAAACAGCTGGTCTCTGTTAGACCCTGAAGATAAACTGTTTATTTATATATCTTCTAAAGTAATAGAGTAATGAATGTGTCCTGACTGATGCTTAAATCAATATTTTCAACATATGATCAAAATGATCTTGTGTAATGTAGTTTGTAACTTAGAGAATTAAAGCAGCTTCCCTCATATATTTCAGATGATTTCAGTTTACTATTTCTATTTCAACCTTTATAGAACACGTGTGGCCCCGATAGACAGAGTCAGTTTGACCTTGAGGAGCTTTTAGCCACTTAAAAGACATATATTTCCACCATGGAAGACAAAGAATGGAAGAGCTCTAGGGAGAACGAATAAAAAACATATAAGAGAAGTGGCTAAACTTTATTTATTGTTGCGATGAATTAAAATGTTGCTGGATGTTTAAATAAGCTAGTTTCTCTAAGAAGTTTGCCATAAATTACATAAACTCATACATAAATATGTTGTGTTGGCTATTTGAACTGCCCCCAGGTGGTATATATATGACCATATTATATTATTGTTATTATCATATGAATGAATGCACTTTGTGTTGTCGCTGCACGACGCAGTGAAGCATGAGCTTTTGCGAACGCTTTGAGGACAGGACCTCTGCAGCAGAGCGCTGCATGCAGTCACCGGGGCAAATCCGACTCCGGCTCTCAATGGTCAGTAAATATGTGAACTGTGCACAGACTGTTAAACCACAACGTCTTGTTTATGTTTACACACAAGACGGGAAAATACACAAAACAGGATGTGTGAGTGTGGCGGTACTGGGGTTTGTTGAAAAGATGTGATGTTTGAGTTTATTCCTCTTTTTTGGGTTGTTGTTGTGCAAATTAATAAATATTGCAGAAATGTAAAACTTGTGGCTGAAGTTACAGTTAAAAAGTAATTTGCTCAGTAAACAGTGAAGTAACTGGGGAAATTAGCGGGAAAGTAATTACACACCTTATAATTGTGTTTTTGTTTTGGCGACAAGGGAATTTTCATCAGATTGATCAGTGAGACAATCCATGGTGTGATTCTCAACACTTTTGTGACCCGATGAGAACTCTGTCTGTTAGTTTTGCTCGTCTTTCCCTCTTCACCTGTTATTTTAGTCACATCCTTGAAAGGTGAAGTCATAGTTTCCTTTTCTTTAACCTCACACGCCCGCTAACAAACGTCCATTTTTGGACATAATTGAGGACAATCTCCTTTTTAATTCTAAATTATATTCCTGTATGTTCGTGGTCTTTGATGCATCATCATTTGTTTGATTCTTTCCACTATCAATCATTTTTCCATGCATGCTAGTTAACGTCTTTATTTTGAATGACCATGTTATAATAACTTTGTTATTGTGAATTCAAGTGGAAGAACGATCTCATTATTATAATTTAAATGCTGATTTCCTCAACTGGCTCCCTTTAAAACACGATGGACTTTAAAAAA
Source organism: Platichthys flesus (assembly GCF_949316205.1). NCBI lineage: Eukaryota > Metazoa > Chordata > Actinopteri > Pleuronectiformes > Pleuronectidae > Platichthys > Platichthys flesus. The sequence continues at coordinate 4,590,752 of NC_084952.1, read as the reverse complement.
ACAGAACAAACAGCTTCTGGACTCTTCAGATTTCACTGCTCATGCTTGTGTCTGTGAAGTAAACATGCTGTGCAGTAGCGGAAGGCCGAATTATGCCTGTTCGACATGATGGAAACACGGTGAGAAATGTTTCACGTCTGCAGCGAGCATGCAAAGACGTCAACGCTCTGCCTGCGATGATCCGTCAGCACCAACCTCCGACGCTGCGAACTACGCCAAAGACGAGTCAACTCATCGGGCCACTTTACATTTCAGCTCAGACCTGTCATCAGGTGTGAAGGGAAACAAAGTGTTGAACAAACGTGCCCGTACGCGGCAGCGAATGAAAGATGGATTCTGACAAACGTTGTCGTGCACGAAGGATCCGCCTGGTCGATGGCGTCTCATTAGCTGGTGCGGTTCCGGGCCGTTTCAGCGCCGGTGTGTGTAAAAGCTCTAATTAGAGGCTGCTGAACAGATGTAAGATGAGGAGGAGGAGGAGGAGGAGGAGGAAGAAGAACACCTCAACTGGTTAGTAACCTGTCATACTCTTCTCTTTCACTGCATTACTCATTCACAAGGTGTCCTTGAAGCTGTTACCACACTACCTTCCCTGTGAAGAAGAAAGGGGTGTTTAAAAAAAAAAGAAAGACGATGTATGAATAGTGACGGTAAAACATTTAACATTCTGTTCAGTTCCTTCCACGCAGCACAGAGGGCACCTCTATGAAGGAGAACGCTCATATTTCTCCAGATTATCTATTTAATGTGATCTATTGTTGCAGGACATGGCAAGTTTTATTAAATATAAAAGTCCAACACTTTATATGTGGCCAAAACAAATAAAAAAAGTATTATATTGTTTAATGCTGCCTCCACTTCCTGCTACTGGTCCACGAGCCCATGACTCAGTTTCTTCTGCACAGAGACAACCTCTTTTTATCTGAACATTTTCTGGATTGTTGGTTTGGACTTTTATTTCAGGCGTCTTTCACACCTGTTATTTTAGTTTGGACTAAAGCGAAACGTCTAAAGGGTCCGGAGCAAATAAGAGAGAATGTGCGAAATGGTTCCGCCTTCTCATTAAATCCTTTGCGGCTCTTTTCTTTGACCTTGTTGTTTACCTTGCGTTTGGTTGTTGGATTTATAATTTGTGCACTTTGAGTTCATTATTTCCTGTGTTATTGTGTCTCTCTCTTACTTTACTTCCTGTCTTGTTGAGTTCCCAGCTCCGCCTTCATTTGTTTCACCTGCGTCTTGTTAACTTTGTGAATTCAGTCTTTGTGTTTCTTTGTTCAAGGCCACTTTTCCTCTCATCACTTTCTCTGTTTACATTCCAGCATTTTCTTCACCACCATTCTAGGATCTAGACATTTGGTTTCTCTCAAATTAGTGTCACCAACAACAAACCTTTCTTACAGTGGCCATGTTCACCTGTCAACCGCAGGTCTGACTAACAACACTCAGTCTTCAGCCGTGCCAGCTTGTGGCCCATTGGCGCAGCTTCTTGGCACCACCTCGCTGGAGAAGAGCCACGGTGAAAGTTATTTTTTACACCTGTGCTCTTCCTGCTGCAACAAGTCCAAGTGTCTTGAGTAAGAAATCATCGTCATATCATCGACCCGTCAGGATTAAAACTCTCAGGTGAAGAAGGGAACATTTATAAATTCATAATGATAATAATTATTATATAACATGTATTTGTATTCCCTAAAAACGAACTAACAGTAATTTACAGTATACCCAATATTTCCTTTGAGATTAACATATACTGTCCTTGGCGTCCACAGTGCTTTGGCACGGCCTCGGATGAACCAATCAACCAGTTGGAAGAGATCACATTACTTCCACTCTTGAGCCTGTTTGACATCTTTTGATTACACCATCGTGTCCGTGCGTTTGATTCCAGCTCCTCTCCAGACCTGCCTGTGTTTTTAGCACTTGACTGAATTCGTCACATGTGGTTTTTTGCCTCAACTGGTTCTCAACCATCTGGGCATTTAGCACTCCTCTGTCCACACCTTGCACCAAATGCCCGAACCGCAACCGCAATCACATTTAAATCATCAAGTGATTCATGAACTACGCATAATTAGCACGTGCAGAACAAAGACAGCTACTCGTGCTACACACTGACGGTGGCGCTAAGTGGACATCAGTGTGTTTCAGCTCGGGGCTGTTGAATGAATAAAGTGCCTTTTTCCAGTAAGTCCGTCCCTGCTGCCAAGTTACGTCTCCCATCGTGCAGGACCAGGACGGCTCGTGGTCCTGGAGCACAGGGTTTCCAGTTTGCACATTCACGTTCATCACAGCGGTTTCCATAGTGAACAACAGTGGATGGACGAGGCCGAGCCAAGTGTCAGGATATGATGTGCACCGCAACTAATTAAGAAATAATAATTGAGCGGGGCTTGACGTATGTCCTCCGTTAGCCTCGGTGTCAGCTGTCACTTCTTAAGTGAGTGTTGCAGCAAAGTAAAATTCCAGATCAGGGAGAGTAGAACTCTGCGAAAGAGACGGGGTCCGAACCCGGAGCACCGGAACAAAACAACAACCCTGTATGACCGAGGGTAATTTCACTCTTATCTTATGAAATGGAGATTGATGTGAAGAGTGTTCAGCGTGCACGCCCCCTACACACAAACACACACACACAGCCACAGTTGGTGAAATCATTCCAGTCCCTCATAAGACTGAATAGCTAATGTGCATTTTCATTCCATTTGGGCCGTAGAAATGGATACCCCCCCCCCCCCCCCCCCCCCCCCTCCGTGGGGATCCCTTAGTGTGAATGCCGCGGCAGCGAGCGTACCCAGTCTGCGCCGAAAACCTATTCGTGCTTTGGGGAAAAGCCACACATTCTCAAAATAGTATGTGATTGGGTTACCGTCTCTGTATGCCACTGGCATGGCGTCGTATATCACATCTCGCCATGTGTTAGCTGACATAATCCAGGCAGCATGGGACGGCGCGGCACAGATGATTACTGCGGCAGGTGTGTTTTTTTATACCCCCCACCCCACCCAACCCACCCCCCCCCCCCCCCAAATGCATTAGGGCCGGGATATTTCACATCTCCATTTAATGGCTCCTGGTTCTGACTCTCCGACTCGTCGGTGGCACATAAAGAAGAACTAGAGGTAGTTTGATTTCCAGGGGCGTGCCTGGCTTATGGGTTCGGTATTTTAGGGTAATGGGAGCTGGAAGTGAGAAACATTCCTCCGTATAAACTTTGTCGGGTCAGATATTCGAGTGATGCTGCAGCTTTGGGACGCGCTGCACGGCCACATCAGCCATGCAGGGAGAATAAGAGTCCATTTTATTAATATGTCCATCAGTTCAGCTCGGTGTGAACGAGCTCTACTGAGGAAAGCTAGTCAGACACATATGTCCCAGTGGCATCTTGGATATGAAGCACATGAGCTGACTCTGCATTAAAGAGTAACACTATGAAGTGTGAACACTGAAATCTTCTATAACAAAGCTACTCAGAAAGATTTTAAACACATAGTTTAACATTTACTGGATAAATCAAGACTTTAATGGTGGAAAATGGAAAGTTCAATTAACTGAAGAGTTAATTTTAATGAGAACCGTTCAATTGAATCTACAGCAAAATGTCTTATGTTTCCTATAATGGTATAAAAGGTTTAAAGTTTAAAGTTTCAATAATGTATGAAACCCAAGACATTGTTGGTCCTAATATTTGACCAAATTAGAAGTGACTACGTTTACCACCGCCAAGGACGTTAGGTTTTCATTAGCATTCATTTGTTAGTTGGCAGGATTATGCAAAAACTGATTTCCATAATATTTTGTGCAGGATTTATGTGGCGCAGGACCCAAGGAACAACTTATTAATTTTAGATTTAGGAGTGGATCACTATAAACTATTATTTTTTATCTACTTTAACATGGTGAGACAGGATATTCGCTTTGGCGGAAGAATGTGCCTCTAGTTTCGATAATGATTTTCATATATTTATTATGACCTCAGTTGGTAACAGTTGTATGTCTATGTTGCAAAATGCTGTATAATCTCTAATAGGATGTTATTGTACGATTATACATGACGTATACATGTCTACATTTTTTACCGTCAAAATAAAAGTGTGATCTCTTTGGGGTTACGGATATTAAAAAAAGGGTTTTATTCAGACTATTGGCTTCATCTGGTTTACATTGGAATATTGGTTTAGAGAAATAAGAATAATAACAATTTGATTAACATTTTCCCTGACAAAGATTTCATCATCTATACAGTAACACACAGCTCAGTAACAGCAGAGAAAACCAGAAGTGGACAATTGTGTAATTTCTTGTTTAACCTTATTATCTGGGTTCAAATGAGCCTCTTCAAAAAGCAATAAATATTCCATATACATTCTGGAAAAGCTGTAACTATACAAACATCATTTTATTCTCCTGTCGACAGCTGGAACTGTCATTTCTGTGTTGAGGATTTTCAATGTGTTTTCTAAAGTGGACGTTCACGCATCAGTGATTCTCTTTCCCTCTTTGTAGAATTAGCATATTTAACGACGGCTGCTTGATAACCATGAAATGTCTCTGCTGTGGCTGGTGAATCTAGAAGCTGGGTTTCACACACCAGGAAGGAATCCATATTGTAACATATTGTAATGAAGAGGAAGCGAAACCGTTTCAGTTGGTTTCTGCGACAGTGTTGTGGCCTCAAGCAGAGCCAGCTACACTATCTGCAGTGTTTCTGTGGAAATCTTCAGGATGTGGGAGAGTCACGATTGCAACAGTTTAGAAAAAGCATCAACCGGTGCCTGAGAATTCTGCAACGACCTTGTCCGTTAATCACAAGTTCTCCAGAAATCTGTTTCACCAACAGCTGCCATTCATGCGTACATCACTTCCTTGTTTGTGTTTATGGATGTGTGACATGAATGTTTGTGTATTTATTTTAAATGGACAATTACACATTAATTAACTTGCATACTTAAATCCAGTGTAAATGTGCCATATTTTGACATTCAGACTAGTTTTCATCAGACAAATAACATATATAAAATCACAGAACAGATCTCTACCATAATAAATTAAGAAATCAATTACAGCACATTGATGTCACAAAAGAAACGTACACCTGCTGCAGCAGAGACAAAACAAAAGTCAGAAAAGGAAGACGGCCTCTAGCAGTTGTAGTTGCAGTAAACGCTGTTATGACAGATGAGAGGGGGTGGGTTGTATTGGTTGCATGTTTTGTAGCCTGCTCTTTCTATCTTTTCCAGGATAACCAACCCTAGCTTTACTAAATCAACATAAAGAAACAAGTGAGCCAAACAAAAGCACATAAATAATAAACAAAAACAACAAAAGGTCTCATATTTATACTCTAAACCGTGCATGAACGTCCCCTGATACTCTGACCTTGGGAAAATGTTTGCAAAAACAACATGTAACGCAAAACTAACATGCAAAGGAAAGGCGTTGATTGAGACACAGCAGCTTTTGCCAAAGATTTGTAATCCACTTCCTGTTTTGTTTCTCACATGATCCTTCTCAGCATTTTTTTCATTGCCAGGAGTGTCACCACGAAACTCTTATTCTATCATAAAAGCCACAGCTGTGGGATCCTTCAGCATTTGTTCTGGGTCAAGCTCGCTGTCACTCAACTGCGAGGTGATGCCCATGAAGGCCAGTGAATCGAGGAGGACACTTTGAAATACCTCTCTGATAGGGGGTGATGACATCTGCCAAGCTATGCAGACATGCCCTCCAGAGACGGGAACCAAGGTCAACTCATCCCGCTGCCAGGGTTCTCCATCCAACTGGGATTCCAGCAGCCGTAAGACGTCCAGCGCTCACAGCACAACTGAGGTCTGTGTAGAAACAGTGCCACCCTGGCAGCGGTTCAAAACCTCGCGGCCTCGACTTGAGCCAAATGTTTTATCAATGGGAGCCTCTGCTGCTTGAGAGGGAATCGGCTTTGCAACAACAGGAATGGTGATCATCGCTGCCAGCGCTAACAGGAGATCAAACAAACTTCGAGAGCTCTGCTTTTTTCAGGCGATCCCACCGTGTCGCTCAGGAGACGCTGCCTGCCTCGACTCGCTCAGATCTCAGAGCAAAATCCATGGAAATCACCACAGTGTTGCTCAAATGCTGATGAGCCCCTTGTAATGCAAGCATGCAGATGTGGTATGTCAGGAAGACTGTCCTTTTTAGGAACCATGTTAGAATGACTGTAGTTTGACTTTGCATGAAGATTGGCCTGTGTTCTACGTTTTGATAAAGTTTCATGAACCCTTACATCCTGCAGGGCTGCAGGAAAAACAAACTTAACGCAACTTCCTTTTAAACACACAGCGTCAATATGTCAGTGCATTAAAACAGTGCGTCGGGTCAAACAGAAAAAAATCTGTCAGGTAAAAAACAAAGGGGGGGGGGGGGGGGGTCAGGAAGCAACGCCGCCCTGGTGAATGACAGGTATTTGCTCTAACAAGTAATCTTGACTTAAGGCAGATACGCTCCACCCTTCATGTTTAGACTGGACCAGGCAGACTCTCTCTCTCCTCCGCCTGCCAGAATCAATGTTAGCATTGGAGCCGTGTTTAGAAGTCTAAATTTAAAAAACTGTGCATTTCTCTGCACTTGACTCACTGCTGCCGCTTTGTTTTTGGTTTAATTCCGGCTGTTTCTTGTTGCAACCGGTCAGACTGCAGCCAATTGAGTCATTGTGCAGAGGCAGCTGATAATATTCACCAAGTTCTTCCGCTGAGGAAACTAAATCGCTTTCCGATTTGAGTAATTTCATTCCGTAGATAAGCGAGAGAAAACATTATCTGTATTTATTTTGCTCGCGAGGCAACACGCTGACAAACTGGCGAACTTTGGAAAGGATAGTGTGAAGCCGATGGTGCAACCGGCTGACGACCCTTTTATCTGCAAACTGTTGATATCGCTGAAAGTGTGCAGGGCAGCAACAACACCACTAGAGATGCCGAGCCGATAAGAAGCTGAAAGAGGGAACGCTGCCTCTGCCACATCAAAGATATCATTTAAATGTGTTATTTGTCCAGCAGTGTTTGCCGAGCATGAATGTGTTTCCTCACCAACACCCTGGTTTCTATTCACACAGATTCAGACACACCTGGGAGCAGCGAGTGCACCCGCTGAACTCCGGATTCTGGCCACTCAGAAACTCAGGGATTAAATATCTTGCCTCGGGCGCTTCCTTCACCTTTCCAAGAGAAAATCAGATTTTATGGATTCTTGTCAACTTATAAAACTTTTAACTTCTCAGTTTCTTTTGCAGGTTCACTTTCTACTTCGATATGAAATGAACATTGTCACAATATCCGTCATGTTGTCGGATCTGTGCCCTGGTAAATATCAACAGATGTATTCACTCTACTCAACTCGTTTTGGATTTACCTGCGGTGCTCGTTTATTAAAGCTGTTGACAAAATGCACTTTACTTCACTTTACTACTCACCCACAGACGGCCTATAAAAATGGACAACCAGAGAGTGAAGCCAAAAGCTGAAGGGCATGTTTCCTGTGTTCTCTTGAATAGTGACCAGCAGAGGCAATAAGAAGTCAGTTTCTATCGCAGTCTTAAATAAAATGACCCCAGTTCTCAAATTGATTTACAACTTCAGTAAAAATTCGCTTCAGGAGTGCATAGAGACTCTATGATTGACAGCTTGTGCCGTCCATTGGCTGCTCCTCCAAATATGGTTACTTCTGGTTTAAGAAAAAAACCAAGATGGTGTTGCTCCTGTGACTCTGAATAAAAATGCTGCTGGATGTGTCCACTGTTTGCTCACATGTTCACATTATAATAATAATATGTTTAACAGATTGTTTGTGTTTCCCCCACGTGGTCAAACAAGTCAATGGTTGCAGGTTCGATGCATCGTGCTCCTCAGGCTCAGCAGCTGCACTCACATTGACTCAGTAGAGAACATTTCTTCTTTTCTTCAGCAAAGCTTGAGCCTGTGACCCAGATCCCTTGAGAAGTCACTTGGCCTCTCAAGGTGATGGAGGGAGACGCGGCCCTCTCGCTGCCCGAAATGACAAACAGCAGGCAGGCGGTGGCATGCTCTGCTTGCCAAATACAGCACTCCATGTTCAAATAGTGCTGACAGGGAAAACATAGACACTGTTATCCCGGGTCCTCCACTCCGGAGTGAGAAACTCCTCCTGCCAGCGCACATAGACCTGCCTGTATTCACCGGTCCAGGGGTTGGAGCCTGCGGCTGCTATCGTGGAAAAAATCACTTAACTGCAGATTTAGGCATCTTTTTTTTCCATATACATACTGAATGTTTACATGGGAACCCGATGTGTTTTGTGACTTTCAAGATGGACGAGGCCATCAATGCGGTTTTAAAAATCCATGCTTCACATTATGAAGTGCATTGACTTCATTGAGAAAATAAGAAACCATCTTGGCCTCGTCCTGACAAACCTCCTCTCTATAAATGTGGTTTTGATCTGACAGCAGTGATATACTTCGGTGTAATTGTTGCCCTCGCTGCTTCCTGCTGAGCTCATTCAACATTCCAGCCATATGTTCTCTTTGATGGTTTTAATTCAGCCGAACGTACCGGCTGCCCACTCCGATGATTAAATGCATAGTGCTGCATTCATTCAGTCGAGCATATCGATCAAAGTGCAGCTTCTTCTAAGTGGAAACCAGCTTTCCCAGGGTCCCGGGAAACATCTGACCTGTGTTAAACAAAGGATGGAGATTCCAGGAAGCTGCGTTTCATCCCTTTAAGACCCATATCGCAATTTCAAATTAAAACACAGAGCTGACCACTATGGAAACCTCTTAAAATAGCATAGTGGAAACTTTAATGCCAGCTGGAAACACTAAATGCCAGTGGATGTGTATTGAACCTATATGAACCACTATATCTGTTCAAGTCAGGCAAAGAAAAATGAAAAAATAAGACTTTTGATACATCTCAATATATAATTCAACATGATGATGCTTCATCTTGAATGATTTAAAATCCTTTAGAACAGAAACAATGTTGTTTCCTGTCTGATTTAATAATTCAGGATAATGTTATGACTGTTATTCTTTAACACTAACTTCAGTTGAGTATGAAAGATGGATCTAAATACCACATTACCCAAACAGTTTATCAGGACAATCAATTTTATTGTGGATTCTTCAAAGGGGCAAAAGGAATTTCCAGCTATTTTATTTTACTTTGTTAAACATTGCAAGATTTTTTTTTTTTATTTCATCAATTTCCCAGGAAGCAACTTGAGGATCTTGATGAAAAAAACCTGGTGGATTGAGTTGACTGTTAGAAAAATTCCATGCAGCTTGATTTAATTCTAGGGGACTTTAATGAATACCATTCTATTTAGTGAATGTGTGAATGTGAATATCAAACCAATTTGAACTGGTAAATGCATTATCAGGTTTCTTTGAGCGAGAATATTTAACTTCAAATTCAAAATAGATGAAACAAATGTTGTGATCTGATTTGTTTGTATTTCTAAAAACAGTTTTTGGGAGACTTTTGGTTAATTTCAACAATTTTACTATTTAATATAACGGTGTGAATCCATTTGCTTCAACAATCAAACAGAAAAGCTTGTGTGAGCCTTAGAAAACACTTCAACTATCAAACTTTAAGCAAAAACTACTTCTACTTGCGGTTCCTTGATCGACCAAAATAACTCCTCAGATCTCTGAATGTGCTATTCACAGATGTTCCCAGTTGCCTATGACTGAATGAATGAATGAATGAATGAATGAATGGGCGAGGAACACTTCCCATTCCACCTGAAACAGTCCCAAATCCCAACAAGGCCACCCAGTCTCCTTCCTGTTTTTAAATGCTCTCTCTAAACTACTTATTTGTCTGCATCATAATCTAATGAATGCACAATGCAACTCTGTACCTTCAACCCTCTGTGCACGTATCTATGTGTGTATGCGTGGAAACCTGCACATGTTCCCCCTCAGGCCCGTGACCCCTGTGACCCCAGTTCTCCAACTAATCTTGTAATCTCTAGCGGAACAGCCGTCTCTGTGATCATTGGCAGGTCTAGCGCGCTGCATACCTTCCTCCAGTGGCGCTCAGAGGAGGATATGTGGGAATATCTGCAGGTAATCCACATATCTGCAGCCGGATTTTTCTAATAAGAACCGGGCCCGGGCTCATGGGTGGGCCGGGACAGGGAGAGAACGTGGTCCTCGATGGGGAAAGGAAGGGCAGACCACTTAGACTCAGAGGAGTGATATGAACGAGGTGTCTCCTGAAGAGATGACCTGCATGATTAGGGAGCCTGTGATGCATCATCAGCAGGATGAGCCGTCGCTGTGATAAAACCACCGGTGCTGCCAGCAAATTACCGCCTAATGGAAGGAGGCACTGTAAATATTACACCATGCACAAAAAGGCCTCTTCACTGTAATGAAAAAAGATCATTTGATCCAGGTAGCTCCAGAGAAGAGGCAGGGGAGGGAGATGCAGTGTGGTGTGTCCGGGTCTAGACAACGATGTGAATGGAACTTTCTCTGAAGAGGCACAAACTTTAAATCCTGTTGTTCAGACAGAAAAAAGACAAATATATTGTATAAACATTTCTGCACTATTTCACTATTTGAGGTAGAAATATAATCCTGCCTGGATTATTTCAGTATTTATTTGTTCCATTCCAGGATGTATAGGCTAAACAAGGCTCAGCTCTTTCCCACTGCCTGTCTGAGTCTATGTCCTGCACCACATGTTGTTAAGTTTACGCAACTAATCAAAAGGTTAGAGAGAAATAATTTGAGTTTCAGTTCAGTATTTTAACTCATAAACACAACCGAGCGCTTTGAGTTGCTTGAACAAAACAATAAGAAAACATCAGCTTTAGTTCCCAGGAGCAAACATTTCAAAAAAAAATTTTGTTTACAATGTTGTGTGTTGGTGCCAAAATGTTTTATGGACCCGTTGACTGTAAAGTTTTCATGTTTGCTGTCTGGTGGCCTGATGTCTCTTGTAAACTATATATACCAGTGAAAGCTGTTGTACTGTATATGAACAGAAGCTCTTTGGGCTTGAACCAAACTAACTGTATGTCGAGGGGCCAAGTCCCATCAGTCCACTTACACTCAATCAAGCTGCAGAACAGGTTCACACCCTCTTGGATTTCAGTCCCCTGCATATGTCTGACTTTTTTCCTCTGGGAAAACAGTGGAAATGTTTAGAAAAGTTCCCTCTTTAAAAGTTAAAGAGAGTCATAAAGACTTCCTGGATGTGTACCAAAATTAAACGGGGCTGCTTCTTGGCCCAGGCTCCATCATTCCACCAAGTTTCCACCAACAAAACAAACCAACAAACAAACAAACAGGGGTAGTGCCTCCTCTAATGGTTCTCTAGAATGCAGTACCACGCCAAAACCCAACACTTCTCTTAAATTCTCTGGAAATATGTGATAATGTCACAAACCCACCCTGTATCGCCCCTTTTTTTCAGATCAACACCAAAAAAGGATGGATTCTCTTTTAACCATCCTTTTACCAAGTTTATTTAAAGTCTGTTCAGTGGTGTTTGCAATCACCTGCTAACGAGCAAACAAAGAAGTGATCGGGGGTGACAACATGACCTCCCTGGTGGAGTTGAAAGCAGAACTTGAAGATGTAAGCAGACGTCGCGGTGGAGGCCGTGATGGATGGCTACATGCATTTTCCTTCAGCCCTGTTTAAAAAATCCTGAAACTGTACAAAGCATTCCACTGGTGCAACTGCAGATGTCATTTCCATGCAATGGTTTTTCTTAATAACCATGAAACCTTATAGCCATGTGGCGAACACATGAAAACAACATGTGCAATGCATGTTATTGTAACCAAATCTTCAGTGGCGGAGGAAGGAAATGTTCTCATTATGTGTGACCACCGCACACAACATTTACATTTCAGGGTTCATGCCCATTGTGTTAGCTTTGTGGAGACGTGTGAGACGGAGTCATTGACTGTGACAGATAGCGGCTCTGCAACACTGGGAGACGCGGCCCCCTCTGGGATCTCAGGGAGTCCTCAGCAGCCGCTCGCTAACTTTAATGCCACAGGAGACTGTGACTCTCCAGGCAACCACCACTAAATATGCCAGACGGGTCCGGCTCGCTCCCGACCCTCAGATCGATATCAAATTGTCTCGCTCGGGTAGCATCGGCCAACGACTGCGCCAGAACGGTGAGCACTCAGACGCTCCGGTCAAAGGTTACAGACGGCCTGGCCGGCTTCGACCCCGGGCCAACGTGTGCAACGTGAGCTCTTTGACAGTTTAACGTCCCTTCTCGCACACTTCCTCCCCACACCATTCATTCCCTGCGCTCTCTCTCCTCCCCGTTGTTTTCCTTTCTCAGCCGTCCTGATTAAACTCGGGAGATCCCGGCGGGCGGCTCTGATTTCACCGGCCCCGACTGTCACTGTAGTGAAGTCAGCGCTGCGTGTCCTCACACAAGGCCAGTCCAGCCCAGCGGCTGCACAGGGCTGAGTAACGAATGAGGGTTTGACCGGTGCAACATCTGCAGGGTAGACGGGGCCTGTTTGCTACTTGAACTGTTCCCTGTGAGGTCCTGTTTTGTCTTTGTGCTGTTCCCTGTAAATCTCCAACAATGTGTCAGCTCAAACATGCAAAACACGGCTTTACATTGTTTTACTTGTACTGCACACTCGGCTGAAGCCCGGGGCCCTGAAAATGCATGTGAAGACTCAAAACCTCACATTATACTGCTCTTGCATTTTTAAGCCTGCGTGCACAGGATTGGTCAAATGCCAAACAAGGATGGACTCATTTTGTCAAGAGTACATCTCGGATCAATATGTCATGACTTGGTGCTTTTGTAACAAGCTCAACTTGAAGACTATAATGTGTCTAAGGAAGCTGTGTGGGGGAGAAAGCAAAGAATCAATGCAGGAGCCGGATGAGAGAAAATAAACAGTACGTAGATAAGTGCAAAAACAGAAAATGTAAAAGTTGGAATGATGTCCTCCCACTGCTTCTGCACACACACATACACACACACACACACACACTTATAACCACAAAGAACTCGATTGCCAATAAGCCACGATGGCAAGAGATCCCCGGAGGGTCATTATCTACTCATTCAGCTCAAAGCAGAAAATAGATGAAGACAGATCAGTTTCAGCCCATAACCTGGACGTGTCATCAAAAATTAACAGACCCGGGGTCTGTGAATTTGATAGTGCAGCTCAGTGCAGTTCAGAGGGCAACAGAATGACATCGCCCGGAACGACTGCTGCATGAATGGAGCCTTTTTTTAATGATCACAGGGAAAAGCTCTCCCCTGGGGGACCTGAAATTTCAGAGGGTTTTCCCCCTTAAACATACACGAGAAGCCTTTAAAGGTAAAACAGAAAAAAGAAGGTAATTTTGCACTTCCTATCCGGGGATAGAATGAATGAAACGCTCATTCATTGCAGTTTAAACTCAAGCAAGATGTGTTCTCTCCATAAAGAATGGATCCGAGCCAAGTGAAAACAGTGTGATGAGTTTAACAAGTTCATGTTTGACTTTTACTGGTGAAGACAAAAAAAATTAAAAAAAACGCTCTAAAAACTCACCGTTCTGCTCCTTTATACTTGGAAGGTGAAACTTGGTGACATGACTTGATTCAGCTTCCGAGCCATAATGTTGGAGAAGCGATGCAAGGAGGAAAAAGAATGGAAGGATCATTTGGATGAGTGGTGGCTGGCGATCGCAGGGCGCTGTAGACGGGATGGTTTGGATCACCACGCACATGGGTCGCTCGCAGGACACCAGTGCTGCTTGGGACACATTTGGAGACGATAGAAGCAGAGTAGAATCCACATAATCTTAATCACCAGTCCCGGAGAGAGTGATTTCTTTCGGTTTTCACTCTTTAAATCAAGACTAAGCCTCCTCCAAAGCTCCCAGACCCTGACGCTGCTGCGCAAAGCAAGTGCGCACCTGTTGGTTTCGGGCAAAAAGTTGGTACACTGAGTTAGAGAAAGTTTTTGATTTTTAAGTGAAGATAATCCTGGAATTAGTTGTGTGCGCGTCCACACGCAGGCAGATCATCTGTGGTAGGAGATCGTTTGGAGACACACACGCATTCTGGCTGAAGCGTGCGTCCGCGGTGCGTACTCGCCTCCGTCTGGATATATCCCCCGCAGATCTTTACGCATTACAGCAAAACCTCTCACTCACACACACAGAGCAGATGCGGGGAGAGAGAGAGAGAGTCCAGCAACCTGATACGGTGTGTACCCAGAAACCATTCACACCAGCGAGACGAGTTCTGTTGTCTGGCGAGGGCTCGAAGTCATAACTCGCAGGAGACGACGCAGATGAAATATCGCTGCACGACACTGGGGTTGGGTTTTTTGGAGACTGACGGCACAACAGGTGCTGTGCATAAAGTAGAAGTTCACAGCCGAGGAAACTCCCCGGGATGTTAACTGTTCCGCTGCTGCCTGGTCCAATGAGGCGGTTCACACACACAGTCAGAAACTGTTCTGCAGGAAAAGCGTCAGCAGCATCTCCAGAGAACAGAGAAGCAGCTCAGAGTGAATACTGAAGACAATGTGATTCCATGAAGCAACTTCACAGACTGTTTCCTCCACAGTAGAAAACAACATTCAACACTCAAACACCAGATTAGAAAAGGATAAGATCTAAACAAATTCTAAACTTTTGTCAATTAGTACACAAACCTTTAAAAAGTTAAATTATCTCATTATTATTTAATAATAATTATAATAAAAACAAAGGCATCTTATTCTATAGTTGCTGCATTTGTCACTTTGGACAAATATTGAACTTTAATAATACATTTGAGAAACAATTTCCAAATGTAAGAACCAATACAGGATTATTGAATCATATCATATTGTGTCCCATCTTGTCGCCTCACAGCTTTTCTTAGGGGATGTATTTTTTCATCCTCTATACATCTTCCAGCACAAAAAATACATGAGTACATTTTTATTGATATCCCTTTTATATTATTTTGATGATTTATGGAGAGTACAGAATTCTTTCTGTAACATACCATCTTCTGACTCATTGTCTGTGCCCACAGTTTTGTGGCCCCTTGTGGTCCTCTCACTTTTTTCTGCCCAGAGTCTCACGGTTCATCAAATTCATACGTGGTTAAACAAAGGAATCGGCAGATTACATCCACATTGGGACCTTTATGAACCAAAAGGGAAGTTTCCATAAGCAAATATGTCTATGTAAGCTTGTTTTAGCCGCGGAGGGACTGTTTAGAGCCTTGAATCATTTCCCCAATAGAGAGATGAAAGATGAGTGTGTTCCCACACAAGACTCCTCTAACCGGCTGTTGTGCATTCTGCCGGAATGTTTCTGTGGAAGGAAATGTTTAAGGGCTCCTCAATTTGTCATATCAAAGCAGAGACACCACTTGGAACAATACTCCCTCCTGTTCCCAATTTCCTTTCTCCCCGGCGCACGGTTGTACCTCATCAGCACCGATTCATGTGGTTCCTCCCATCCCTATTGTTGGCAAAGTGCACTGGTGTATCCCCCAGTCGAATGGTCCGTCTGCAGCAGCACAGACACAACAATCAAAGGAGAGCCGGAGACATATTGAAACCATTGAGCCAGACACATGATGCAATGCTGCAGCAATTTACCCCCGGTCTCACAAAGCTCAGAAACCACCACCTCAAAGAAAGTGCCGAGCAGACATCTCCCCAGCATCAAGGTATGAGGGGAGGCTTCTGTGGTTTTAATCAAAGTTAATGGCTGGGAAAAAGGAGGCATGGGGCACTGGTACAGTCATTTCATACGTGTGTTGCCCCCGTGGAGAGGGGCATATAGGGGTCTGCTTGTGCCTGCTGCAAGGGCCAAGGCCTTTTGTGTAAAGGAGAGTATCACATTCCAGCCCTGCAAGGGCCTGCAGCAGATGTCAGCACTTCACATTGTGGAATCCCTCTCCCTTTTGCACACACTCACACACACTCCTTCGGCCCTTGAGGTTTTGTCTGTAAAAATCGGGGTATTTTGTCTCGTTGTCCACGTTTGATTGCCGCTTCCACGGTGGTCCTGTGAAACTTTGAGGCTTTGATACAAAGAAAATATAATAAACAGAGGAAATTAGAAACAAGGCAGACCTTTTGGGTCACGGCTAACACACAGAGACATGTCAGCCAGGAGGACTCTGCGTCCGCAGACTGGAGATGGAAATGTATACAATAGAGACTTTACAGTCGTTGGCTCACGGCAAAATCCCATTAGACGTGCTTGCCTTTTTGGGACAGATACTGTTAAACAAACAAATGCCGTCTCCCAAACACTCTGTGTTACACAACTCGTCTCTCACAGCGTCTGTGGTTTTGTTCCAGGTGAAATGAAAAGAAACACAGGGGAGAGGACATGTTTGCTAAATCTAGATTGCACCTCATTATGGCACCTTGACGAAGAGAAGGCCGGTGAGATGACTTCATTTAGATGGTAAAACCTCCTGTAACAGCAGCAGCAGTAGTTTTCTGCTGTGTGGTCCTGTGGGGGTTTCTGTGGTTTCAGTCCCGATGGGAAAAGTGCCAACGATGGAATTTGGAAAGAATTCACTGAAGTTTTCTCAATCTTAAAGAAAATGAAGTCCTGATGAGCTCTTATCATTGTGTCTTTCAGCATGTGGACATTATATATCAATGACATTCTAATGTTATAGGCTGGATGGGAACGTTTAACTGCCCCTGGCTGCACTTGGCTTTGAAACCAGAGCCCCCTGGTGGTGCCCCTCAGGGCTACAGCCAGGTGGGTGCCTACCTTAACACTTACTGGCCAGTTTCGGTTCTTGCCTGAACTGAGGAGAAACCTATTTCATCATGTGATTCAACTAAAATAAAAACATGAATATGTTGTCTCCTAATGGTTTCATCCATCCAACCATCTCCTAATGTGTGTATCGTGTTGAGAGTCACTGGGAGTTGGAGCGCTCATCTTCGTGCACATTTGATTTCCAGCTCTAATTCATCACCAAAGCACAGAGAGGTGAGCCACTGCTTGTGGTTACTGTTCAGATTGTATGGCTACGATGCTGCTTCTCAGATTGAGCCGTGCACCAAAGAGGTTTACATTTATTAAATATCCTTTAATAATAACTTATTTATAGATTATGGAAAATGCTTTTTCTTCCTGATCTGTTGTGCTCAACTGAATTGTTCAATGTCTTCTCAGGAGACCTGTCAGATTGCTCGATTGTTATAACACAAATAACTGATTATAGAATGTAATAAAAGACATCAACTTTTCAAAAATGTTGACTCAGGTCACTCAGTTGGAGCTTATTTTGATCAGTTTCATCTGGAACATTGCATCATATCATCCTTTATTTTCCATGAGAAAACACAATCAGTATCTGCTGTTGTCAAGTAGATCTAAATTTAGGACAAAGTACCATAAAGTACATCATGATAAAGTACTTGGCTGTTGGTGCATGAGCCTATGAAAATGGAGGGATTATGATATTTTTCACCATTTGCATAAAAGCTGAAAGTCGACACTTCAGTCACATCCTGAAGGCTTCATTTCAAATCCACTGAGAAGGCAAAAAAAAAAAAAGAATGTGTCAACTACACTCAAACATAAGGAACCACTCGTGGAATGTTCTGACGATGTGTAAAGTTCATGGAGGCCGAGTTGAAAGAGTTAAAGGTTCCAGAGTTAACAATGTTCCTGTGTTGTATTTGAAGCTTGAAGACAAATGTGATTTTAAGAACCAAAAACCATCTCATCTTAGTTTTACTTCTCCTCTCTAGTGCTTTTCTCTGGAGCTCCAACACCAACAGGACATTTTGTTCCATCTCTGAGCCTCTCTCCTGATTGGCTGCCTGTTGTCTGAGTGACACACAGTCAGATTAACCTAATAGATTCACGTTTATCTGCAAATTACATTTCACCAACTATTCTTTCTTATTTTGCAATCCTTGGGAGGGTTAAAGATGTATCAGCTGTCTGATTTTAAATGATAGGTCGGCCCTTTAGGCGTTTGTCTGTCTCGTATCTTTACTTGTTAGTGACGGGTGTTGTGTTGTTTGTGATGTTTCAGTTTTTGACCTAAAATTTAAATAAGCTGAATAATACTCATGTCCGAAAAAAAACTTTATTCAGTTCATTAAATCTGCAGCTTGTGTTTCACATCAGAACCTGAACTAAACTCGACTGAAATCTACTTTTCTGTTTCATCACAGCTTGATGCTCTGGAAACGAGACGGACTCCTGCTGCCGGAGGACTTCTGCACCGTGACGGCAAAGGCAACGAACCTGATTTAAACTCATTGTGTTGCCGAGATGAAATATTTACTGAGCAGAGAGAGAAAAGCTGATCTCCAGCAGGTTTTAAAGTTTCAGGAGCTCCTCTGATGAAAGCAGAGCTGAATTTATTGCAGCTCTGCGATAAATTCCAGCAAAAACCCGTCGTCACACTCAGGTGAAAATGGTCGAACGTGTCGTTTTCTGCTCTTTGAGGATTTCCCTCCTCATGTCGGAATTGAGAGACGTCCAAAAAGCACCAGGGGGAGGATCCCCGCTGCCGAACAGCTCCCTGGCCCGATGCCTCCGTCGTGGTAATCCTGCTCATCGTGAACATCTGCTGACGGGAGAGACTCAGTTTCCATTATGACAATCTGCTTATTTAATGATCCAGAGGTCAAATCGACTCCACTGCCAGACTTCATCAGGACGGTGTTGTACTGGAAGCTGCAGCCGCTCGGTGATGGATTGTATAACAGTGAACATCTGTGAAGCGGCAGCGTCTGTGCTCCGACCTTCTGAATTTACAAAGCACGTGGAGTATGTGCTGACGAGAGATGATGTTTCAAGTATGTGCTACGTTGAATTGCTTCATTTCTGTATTAGTGTTAATTCTGGTTCATCCATGTTAACAGGTCAGACACAGGAAGCACAAATAAGTGGAGGAGGTGGGGGGGGGGGACTGCCGTCAATAACTAAAGGGAGAACTCAGCAACTACAGGATCAAGTCGGTAATGAACGTGTCATTGTTCTCCTGTGCCGATGCAATCAGGACATTGATCCGGAAAATAAAGGACTTTTCCTCTCAAGTCAGTGGAGTTCATTATATTACAGCTGTTTGCTTGATTTCTTCCATTTGCACATTTTAAAGGAAGACGAAAGAGAAGCATCAAAGCAAAACGAAGGCACGTTAAAGATTCAAGATTCTTCTTCATCGTGAAGTTACTGCTGCAGACAACCACTCAAATTTATGACACTCCCTTGACTTACAAAGCGGCACCAGTTGCATAAATTACAGTTATACATCCCAACTTTATTTTCTTTATATTACCTCCAGGCAGTTTAAGTGTCGCTGTTTGTTGTCAGCAGAAATAAAGATAAACTACACATTTTCTTGAAACTTGGTGGAAGTTCATAACCTTTGGATGCCAATGTGGGCAAAGAGGCAGGTTTTTTTTAAATATCCAGAAACACTGCGAGACGTGTTGTTTAACAGATTTTTCTGGAAATAATAAATAAGAATATATAAGTAACTGATGTCTAAGAGTGTTTTTAATTTGGTGCAGCTTGATTGCATTTTGGGGGTTGGTTGGGTCTTGGTGGAGGTACGTGCTCTACTGATGGCCATACCACTTTCTATATTATTTCCATTTGTGCTTTTTGTTTCTGTATCATGTAGAACTTGTCTTCTTATCAAAATCACTCAAAATCCAGGATGAAATCGACTTTGCACATGCAGAACTGAAAATATATCACATATGCACATATTTTGCAAATCCTCCCTGTCTGTCAGCCCTTTGTTTCATCTCCATCTTTGGTGATTTACATGAATTCCGTCTGGCAGCTTCTCTTTGCTTCTCCCTGCTCCAAGTCGTCTATCTCGTCACTGATCTGAAGTTACGTCCACGAAGCTCAAACAACTGACAATCACTTGTGAATTAAAACGAAACACACACACACACAGACACACAGACACACACACACACAAGTCGTTCAAAAGCTTCATTTTCATTTGAATAAGAATTTGAAAACTAGCGTAACCCTTCCTGGCTGCAGCAGTAGCAGAAATGTGGTTTGCATGCCAGGTATAATACCACAGCAGATTGGTTCAATCCAGCCTGACATATTTCTGGAATGGCACATAGTTGTCCATCGCACTTGGCTCGGAGCCAAACCGGCGAGCATTTCTCTAGACAACACAAAAGGATCCTTGTGCTCGACGGCCTCGCCTCCTGATTGTAACAGCAGAACCGTGCCCTGTGACATAAATCATTAATCTCTATGCATGTGGTGCCGATTAATTTGTGTATGGAAATGGCATGCCATGTCAGTCAAAATTATACCATGGGGATCATTACGCCGAGGCCTCCCAAGTTGTTTGACATACAGTGATGAATGAGATATGGATCAAAATTGTGGGAAAAGAAAGAAAATCACCTCACTCCTGCTTCTGCGCTGGATTTTATTTTCACCAAAAAAATTAGAAGAAAGAAATAACATCGGGCTTCCTGTTCATTTCTCCCAGCGTGTTTTCAACCAAGCACAAAAACCCAATGAAAAATGACACAAACACATCTGACATTTAAATTAAAAAGTTCTTTACGCAGGAAAGTTATGACCACAACCAAATCCAGGAGAATGATGTGGTTTGTAGACGTAAAAGAGACAGGGAACATAAGAAATGTTAAAAGTCGTTTCTATCATCACCCCCGTAATTAAGTCTGTCAAGAGTTTGAGAGAACTGTGGACTCAGAGGCTTTTTAGGTATTTAATATAGAAACGATTCAGAGGGATGAATTGGTGTGAACAGGCTGGAAGACTGAGTCCAGGAGATTGTTCCAGGAAACTGAGCCGATAAGGGCTCTGACATCTACCGTGTCCAGATCCAATCTCCAATCTTCAAATGATTCTTTTATTAAAAAAACACACACATAAGTAATATTAAAGGGGTAGCGCTTAAATACAAACCTCCATCCACATCCCAGATACGACTGAACCGAAACCTGCAGAAGCGATTGTCTTGAAGCTCTGTGGAAGGAGAGGACGAGGGGAATGGAAGAAGAAGAGATTCCTGCCTCAGAGAATGAGAAACACATACATTTTGAGAAAATGGCCTTTATTGTTATTGAAATATACAAATACAAATGGGTAAAGTGCATTAAAATAAACACCTATGTGTGTGATATAGATGTTTATTTTTCACTATAATCTGACAGAAGAAGAAGACACAGTATCAAATGAAATGGCCCCAAAAGTGTCTCCAAATGGACCTGTACATGAAAAAGCTATATGTTTGTACCTGTTGTGCCGTTTGTCGAGCGTTCAGCTTTACAGTTCTGGAGCAGAGGTGATATACGGCCGAAAGCTGAGCAGCAGAAAGCTCGGCTCTGCACAGGAGAGCAAAGAGGATCGTCAATCATGTGCCGCGAGTCGTATCCATCCAGCGTAACATAACTTTACACCCTGCAAACTGAAAATCAATGACGTGAACGTGTGTAAAGTTTCGATATTTGATGGATTTGTATGTTTGATCTTGTGCCAACACACACACACATGCTCCAGGTTGTTCATTCAGTGGCTCACATCTGTTCATCGAATGTAAACAAGAGGGTCAATATTAAACCTGATATCCTCCCAGAGTGAAGGATATTTAACAAATGTATTTTATTTAACTTTTTTCAGAACAATATTATGCTTGTACCTGAAATTGTATATCATATTATGTTCCATGTGTAGATCCTAGTACAGATTATTAATATAGCACGTTTAAAAACGATCATATGTCTAAAGTAATGTGCAATATAGTAATAATATGTAATACAATAAAACAAAAAACGCTACCATGTGGACAAAAATCTGTCTTCAGTCTATTCTTAATTATGTCTACAGCACTGAATTGTTAACTGTACACTGTTCCAAAGCTGTTATTCATATTTAATTTCATATTTCCTGATGTATCATAATCAACCTCGAATGAAGCAGAGACATCAATGGCCGCTCTGAACACGTTGGGCCTTCTCCATCCATCATGTTTATCATGGCCTCTCCAGCCTCCATCGTCTTTCTGCTGCCGCTAAGTACATCACATAAATACTGAAGCGTTATTCTGCCGTCACATGAATGAATGAGTGGGTGGGTGCGCTTCATTTATCCACCGCCGCGTCACGTGTGGAGCCGCGGCTGTGACTGCTGTAGGAGGCGGGAGGAGAAGAAGAGGAGGAGCAGGAGGAGCAGGAGGCGGCTGTCCGTGGTGCTGATGGGAGGACTGACGCTCTCCGGCTCCTCAGCAGCCGCTACTGCGCATGTTGCATGACAGGTACACGCAAACGCCTCCATCTTGGGCATCCGAGGCGCAAAGGGCAGCAGCCATATATATACACACACACTCACGCACACACACAAACACAGACACACACACTGATGCACTAAAAATAACAAGAGGAAGAAGAAGCAGCAGCAGAAAAGGATAAACAAAAATTGGAAATTTGCCGAGATGTAACTTTTCTCTTTCTTTGCCATTGAACCCATTGAGGGAAAGGAGGATGAGGATGGAGAAGCGCGAGAGCGAGCGGTGCGCGCGGCTCTGTTAACCGCTGGATCCGCGCAGGCGGCTCCGCTTCCCTGCAGGAACCGAACAGGTGACACGGTGGAAAGGTGAGTGGCACCGTTTGGCACCGTCTGCCATCGAGCACTTTCGCGTTATTTATGTTGTTTACGCGCGCTCCCTTCGAGAGGTGGGGTGGGGGGGATGCACGCTCGCGCCCATATGTATTGGCATCTTCCTCCCACCCCCCACCCAGGCTGTCATGGTGGTCGCTGTATTTCCCGTGTAGTTCTCACTCCTCTGCTGCTGCTGAAGGTTCGACTCCGGTACTTTTACTTTGCACTTGTTCCGAGCAGCTCGACCCGACGCGCAGCCACAGGTTGTGGGGCCGAGCTCAGGTCGGTTCTGCAGAATCAACGTGTGCGCGCGGCTTGTTTGGAAGCGAGAGGAAGCTCCATGTGTTGATGAGCGGACTGAGGCCTGACCTCCTGTGTTATTACACTGTAAGGATGTCGTGTTCTGCAATAAATCACGTTGACTCGAGCTAAAAATAAAATCCTGAATGGCAAATGTTATTTATATGACATATACAGCTTTGTTGTTTTAATATCAACTAGATTGTGAGCTCGTATTCATCTCAATCAATTAATCAATCAATACTTTTTCACACACATCACAATCTGCGTCAAATGGTTTAAATGGTCTGTACAAGTCTTCAGACCTCTCTAAATGCTGCAGTTTGTCCTATTCACATGCCTCGGAGGTAGAGGCGGCTGTCCACAAACCAAAAGGCCGGCGGTTCAATCCCCTCACAGTATAAATGTGTGTTAATGGCGGGAACTGTTCGGTTTCTCAAACAATTTTAAAGGTCTTGACCGTCTTTGTAAAGTGCCTTGAGATAATATATATTATGATTTGTTGCTATATAAATACATTGAATTGAATATAAACAGTACTGTAAAGAGCTTTGGTCTTTAGAATCTACGTGCTGCACTTTCTCCATCACACATCTCTTACACACTCCAAGCCATCAAGGGCAATTTGGGGTTCACTCTCTTGCTCAGAGACACTTCGGTACACACACTCACTGAGCTCGAACCCCAAACACCCAAATGATGATATGAACATTCACGATCTTTATTTTATCATGCTTATCGTCTAGAATCTAAAAAACTATATTTCCAGCCTACAGTGACCTAACGTGGTCAGAGCAGAACTCCTTCTCGACCTCGGACCCTGGGACCATAAAAGGCATCTTGAGTCACCGTCAGCTGCTCGACTATAACGATGCCTCTGCAGTTTTAACTTCGCCAGCAGTAAAACTAAATGAGGACAATGTTCCTCCAGTGGTGACACACGGTTGACTCAGGCAGTACCAAGGTCAATTTATGGACATGGTCTCAGCCGAGCAGGAATCGGTTTAGCACGGCCGGCCACAAAGTTCTGGTTCTTTCTCCTTTATTATAGATTTTGAGAAGGTGCAGACGAGTGTGAGCTTCAAAATAAGTGGTTCACATCAGGTCAGTTTAATTTCTACAGCACAAAATCAAGACAGAACTTCTCTCAGGGAACTTTTCATTCAGACCTTACTCTTTTTAATGTTATTTAATCGATATTGACAGACGACCTGTCCAGGGTGAAACCTGCATCTCGTCTCACAGCAAGAGGGTTCTTGGTTCAAATCCCGGTTCGTGTGAGGAGTGTTAATATTCTCCTGCCTCTTCCAAGGACATGCAGGTTAATTGGAGACTCTGAACTGTCTGTAGATGTGAATGTGAGTTGACAGTGGTTTGGCTCCAGCTGTATCCTGTCTCTCATCCAATGTCACAGTCACTATAAATAATTATAAGCTTTATTTGTAAAGCACAACCAAATGCAGCTTAAATGGCTGCAAATCTCAGGATTCAACATCAACGTCGAAAGTATTATGGCTTGGTTTTATCTTCTGCGAAGATTCTCAATCATTCAAGTCCTGTATCTTCAGGAGTTGTAAAAGGCAACTGGACATCTTAGATATTAAACCTCTCATCCAAGAGACGTCTGCAGTTCTCAACGAAAAAAAAAATCAGGCCTCAGAAGTGATCGGAATGTATAAACTTCAGGACACAATGTCACCCAGAGAAAGGACGGCATCTCAGGATAAATCTTGTTAAGTGATTAGTTTTGAGATTCAGACAAAGGGACAAAAGGTTTCTAAAACAATTTAGAGTAAGAATTTGAGGGAATGTCCTTGTTTGGTTAATCTGATCAGTTTCTAGACGTGTGTCTGGTGTTGGAGAACTGCACTGAGGCTTTGGGAATTAGTCTCGTAATGTGCTGTGCGTCATATTACATTAATATTTGAGTGTTTCCTAATTACACTGATTTCTTCAGTACAGTGTCTGGGTTACTGTGGATCCTTCTGCTCCCTTCTACCAGGAGCACAGGGTCACAGACAGGAGCTGTCTTATAGAGAACAGCCTGAGGCAAGATGGGACATTATAGGTCAGACAGTCAGCATCACCATCAGCTGTTGCACTCTGATGTGTGTGGGTCAGCGTGGCTCATACGTTGCCCTTACTTCCTCCTACTGAATGAAAGCGCTCAAACCAAACCGCCCATGTTCATTCGCTGGACTCTCCCAGAATCGATAAAGCGATGCCGACTCACTTCGGGCAAAGTGGGGCGTTTTGCATGTAGACAAAACGAGCCGAGCGGAGAACATGATGATCAATGGGCAGGCGGGGAGCCGAGCAGACAGGGAGTTACTGGGTCAAGGCCACGAGGAGGAGAGGGAGAGAGAGAGAGAGAGTGTCTCTGTCTAGACAATAAACAGTTTGAGTTAATATACAGTTATGCCTGGCAGGGCGGGGGGGGGGGGGGGGTGGCAGGAGGAGGGAGAGGTCCGCTGTTGGACTCTGTGTACCTGTGCAATGAAAGGGACCACTCTCCTTGATGGGAGGATAATTCAGACAGGTACTACGGCTGCTCCATGATTAATGGCCCCCTATCAAGAAACGCTAAACTGCTCTGTTCCCGAGTAAAGGTGATCGTTTGTATAATGTACAGTTGTTTTACGGTTGTACCTGGCTTTGATGGCTTTGATTTTATCTCCTCCAACGTAATGCAAACAGAGATGAATCCAAAATATATTGTTTTAACATTACAATGGATTAAGTGAATCCACAGCTGCAGAAACAAAAGTCAGTCAGTCGTCCTTTAGAGGTCACCCCCCCTCCCCCGACCAGTCCTGAATGACCTTCGTTATTCAGGTGCATTACTCCACTGATTGGATTTAAACACGAACTTGCTCTGCCTGATTAAACCATGACCGATTGATTAATTCACATTTCAGACATTTACTGTATGTGACATGCGTGCAGAGAAAATGGGATTGCATCATGTGAGGGAAGGGCCAAGGTCCCAGTGGTAGATGACGTACCCCGAAGCTTCCCTCTCCCGCCCAAGGGTACATCATAAGCATAAGATGTCTGATGTCACGAAGAACATGATGAAACGATTCACTCTTTGTTTGAACTGTTTGTTTGCTTCCTCCGCAGGCTCAACTCACAGCAGAATGGGCGTCGCCAGGCTCGTCGTCTTCCTCCTGGTGCTCTCGCTTTGTCTGGAGGGAGGCGATGCCGGAGAGAAAGGAACGAAGAAGGGGAAAAAGAAGGGGAAGCAGGTGTACTGTCCATCGTGAGTACTGTGGTTATCACCAACATGGGCTGTATCCATATACCCCAACACTGATGGGTTTGCACAAGGGCGTGGGTCTGACGTCAGGGTGTTGTCAGTTCAGGGGAGTTGTAGTCTTTATGTTTGAATTGAGGAAATGAATCAACCGCTTCATTAGGTTAATTCCATTGCCACTGGGTTTGTGTGTATGTGTGTCACAGGCTCCCGCTGCCATCTTTCCATCAAGTAAACTCAAGCTTGTGTGTCTGATTTCCTTCATACTCTCTTGACGCAGGCATTAATCCTAGACTCAGAACGCACAGACTCATCTGAATGGGAGCCGCGTCACATACTGATCCTTACTTTGATTTCAGACGGCGGCAGAAAGATCCTCTGTGCTTGACCTTCAGAAACACTCGGGGAAAACGCGGCATATTTACACACAACTGCACAACTTGATGAATTCAAGAGCTACAGTGTTGAAAATCGTTTTAAAAACCAGCAATGTTACTGCCGTGCAACTGGGAAATGTTGTGACGCAACTCATGCCCAACATTGGTACCAGTACATGTCTCCTAGCATGGTGAACACCAACATATCCTGACTTGCCTGTAGGAGTGTGCATTGTCTCTTTGCATTGCAGAGCTGAATCCTCTCCTCCCCCTAAACTCTAACAAAGGTCTCGACTTTGAAACTCGTTTGATGTCCTCCCAGTATTGGCAAGTCTAAGCCCTGTGACATATTCCGTGTTGCGTGCCGCGGATGCCTTTTTGGATGAAGGAACCACTTGGTTCCAGTTTAGCTGTTGTGCTTGAGGTTGTCAGAAAGGTCTGTTAAGAGAGAGAGGGTGAAAAAAAAGAAGAGAAGGTTTAGCGGATGGGAATTATGTTTTTCACTTTGATCAGGGAACCGTAGAACATGCGCGCACTGTGCCGCATTCCTGTGGAGCACTTTAGCTCCTCCTCAGTGCGTGATAAGGTTTACATAATGATATATAAAGTGCTTTGAGGAGGGGAAATTCTTTGGCAGGAGAAATCATTGCCACCCACAAGGAGGCTTTCTGTTTCTCCTTCCTCTGCTGCCAGATCCTCTTCTCCTCTTTCCCTGTCTCTCTCCATCCCTTTGTTTTTTTTCACCAGTCAACCCCCAAAACACAAATGATGTTTGACTGAACGTGTTTGAAAAACAACACTGTACGTTACGGTGTTACTGTTCAGTAGACGGCTTGGTTTTCATTTTCAAAAGGGGAAATTTCCCTTCGGTCTCAACAAAAAGTGGAAATATACTGTGATGTAAACTCTTCGCCACCCACATGGCAGATTAATTGACGCTGGCGGGTCGATGATATCCGGAGGTATTTAAAAATAGCAACAGTATATATGTCAGTACCTTCATGCACAATGTGTACATATATACATTGAAAGGCCCAAAGAGCACCACTGTCAGTGTTAAAGTCACAGGAGATGACAAAACTTCTTGTTAACAACATAATTTGTCAAATAAATAAACAGACTAAGAATCCTAATCGAACATAAACTCACGTCATGATGCAGCTTCTGCCTAAAAGGGCAAATCAGAAAAACAGATGGAGGGACAACTGAGATGGTATTTGCAGGAATTGTAGTTTTATATTTGTAGTTGATAAAAGTTCTTATTGTTTGCCAATATTGTTCAGATGTTAAAAATGTAAATATCTTACACTTTTGTCATTGTGTCAAATGAATACTTTCTAACAGAGGTGGTCACACTACTTAGTGAGCTGGCAGGCGCCCTGCACACAGTGCAGAGGGTTCGATTCCTACCAGGCCCTTTAAGGCTCGCGGTTGCTCGTTCTCTCTTCCCATTTCTAAAATAATACTTTACCACAAAGAAATTCAACGATACATGAAAAAATCGTAAAGTAAGGTTTAAGGACATAAAAGCTGAATACGACACAGCAAACATTACCTTTCACACAACTGCTGATCTTATTACTGTGAGCATGTTAGCATGTTAGCTTGATAGCATTATGTCTTTCCTCAAATCTGCCTTGTAGAAATGCTAGTAGGATTCTATAGCTAGGAAAACTGATCTGGGGCCCCAAGCTGGGGAGGGGACCCTGGAAATGACTAATTGCATTAGTTCACAGCAACAACCATTTTGTGAGAATCCCCTTTAAGATCATGAGACGGCTATGACACCATGGCTGGAAACCCCCCTGAGGCCCCATGCCACTCACTTTCTGCCAAAGGCTTCATCATGTTGGAGGTTGGTTCCAAGAGTAAATTGAGGGGTTCGGTTTGGGTTAATGTCCCCCCCCCCCCCCCCCCCCAAGTGCTTTGAAAAGCTCTGGTGTACAGTTTTGTTAGAAATGTGAGGCTTGATGACCTTCTACTTCTGTGTATCCCCCTTTTATGCATCCGCAGTATGACTTGAAGTATAAAAAAATACAGCAGAATAAACAAATGAAAAAAAATATTTATATGAGCGTACAGGAAAGATTAAAAAAATTATTCTCCATCAACCTGTGGAACCAGGATCTGGAAACATCTGAAAATAGCCCCACATCACATTTCTAAACACTCTTGCACTCTAACAATACCTGGGTGGTCCAGATCTTAAAAGCTAATTTAATCCCTAAACTGGTAGCGCTCTCAGGCTACGGTTTAATCAAGGAGTACACAGAGCGGCTCGCTGGTGTGCTCTGTGAATCTGTGGCGTTCATCTGCCAGGAATTTGACCTGTTAATGTGATCGTGCCTACAGTTGCCTCTCCGTCTCTTTTTGTTTGCAGACAGCTGTCATCCGAGGATCTGGCCCGAGTCCCTGAGAACTCCACCAGTAACATCTTGAACAGGTTACTGATCACCTACGATCCCAGAATCAGGCCCAACTTCAAAGGCAAGTCTCTCCCCGTCTTCATCTATCTCTGTCAATTTTTTAATTTACGTTTTTTTGCCGAGCTGCCGTCACAGTAATTAAAGAAACCAGTACATCATGAACTCATTCCTCTGGACTTCTCCTCAGTATTCTGTGCTGGAACAAGTGTTAACTGTAAATGTGGCTTTTGACATTCGTGAAGATGTATTTACTGCAAATTCCTCCATGTAGTACAGAACTTTAGCAATGAGGGAATATTATCCGATGTTTGGTATTGATCTCTCAGTTTAGATTGACTGTATATAAAGAAGGGCAATGTGGCAGCTCTCCAAAAGTGAAGCCCAAGCATCTCTAACGCCCCCCTGGTGGCTGGCTCTAGTACATGTCGTAAATCCTGCCTCCTCCATGTTACGGGATCGAACATGCACCAAACTAAAAAGTCAAGTACACATCAAATCATTTTTCTCTCAAAAATGGCTTCTGTCATTTTTGGTGTTATGTTTAGTTTTAACTCGTTATTTAAAGCTTTGAAGATGGGGTAACATGTCGTGATTGACACCTTAGACTGACTTGTGATTGGTTGGTAGATTGGTGACTTCCTCCCCCATTGCTTCTCTGCAGACTCCAAATGCACAAGATGGCGTCATTGTTATTTGCACTATTTTGGCTTCATTTGTAGGTCGTGAGAGGCAGTGGAGACAATCTTTATAAACCAGTCTATGTTTTAGACAGTCTCAGAAAACATCAGTGTGAATTTTTGACTTTTAGGTGCAGGAAACCATTGTAAATTGATCCACCAATTGAAATTAATTGAAAACACTTTAATTCACGAGTATGATGTTATTCTTCATTCTTTACTGTGCCAAGCGTCCATCTTTACAGTTTTCACAGTGGGCTTTAAATGTCACACTAAAGGGTGAACGCCGGGCTCCAGTCTCTCAGTAAAAACAGCCATGAGTAGAACTCAGTGACGGGTCGGGCTTCAGGTGGCTCCTCAGATAGTTTCCGTCCTCCGGCACTTGGCAGCGGGAGCCGTATCTGGGACTCGGTGTTTGATGTGTTGTGGGCAGATTCAGCTCCCTGCCCGGCTGCCTGCGACGGGTCCAGCGGCCAAACATCTGCTCCTGATTTCAGGGTGGGCTGAGAGCTTCCCGTCCATTAACATCCATGTCATAATCTCCCAAATTACATCCTAAACTGTGTCTTGTGCATTACTTGGACCGGGGCCTATAAAATGTGGAACCGCTTTTATGGACCGTATAGAGACTTTCAAGAAGCATCACAAGTGGGTTTGCTGAACATCAATTAGTTTTTTCGTGGACTCTGTCACGTATCGGAGGTGAGAGCTTTACGGCATCTGCATATTATGAACATTCATTTTCACAGATTGCCTGATGGAGTTTAAACTCATGAAAGTCCTGAGCCTCCAGTAAACACCTCAAAGGAAAGAACGTTATTCAAAGCAGCGCGAGCAGTCTGCATTCGTCGAGGATTTTATTAGTTTATGCAAAGGGCTGAGTGGAGAGGGATGCCACTATAAATGTTTACAGCGTTAGCTTAGAGCAGGAGTGCGATCCTCTTGGGAGGGCGTTTTTTATTGCTTTGCCGTTTTGATAAAGTCTTTCACAAATCCTGATCGGTCACACAATCCTGTTCAATCAACGGGAACAATGTGTGTTGATGTAAAAACAAAGGGTTACATGGAAACACACTGACACTCACTTGTGAGCTGTAAACACGCAGATGATGTGAATCACTCCTCTCACTCCTCTTCAATCCAGGGATCCCCGTGGAAGACAGAGTCAACATCTTCATCAACAGCTTCGGCTCCATCCAGGAGACGACCATGGTAAGAAGCCACTTATCCCACTTCCCCTGACAGGATTGATGATCAATACTTCTGCCAATCAGAGGCATTGGTTCGGAGCTGAAAACTGCTTCAGCCCACAAGTTTTAGGAGGATGACGTGAGCATGTTCTCTAGAAGGTATCGGGCCGTTTAGCAGTGAATTATTATGAAGACTGTGGGGTTTCACGCCTCATTTGTCTGATGGCTTAATTGCTGATAGAGAAATGCAGTTTTAATGCTAATGAACAGAGTGAACTCAAGGACTCGTGATCACTAATGAAACAAAAGAAGAAACATTTCTTAAGGTTTCATTTAAAAGCTGCTGGGAGGGGCCAATGAACACTCAATAAATAACTTATATTAAACCCAATCTTAAAGTTATAATACATCTTTAATCTTCAATTACAGTGCAATGTGTTTACCTCCATCAGGGAAGTTATATCTTCAGCCCTGTGTGTTTGTTTAATGCTTGGTTTGTGAATAAGGAAGATAAAAGTAAAAAAATTGAACAGATTTGCTCGAAATTTGATGGAAGGATGAATCAGGAAAGAACCCATTCAATTAAATTGGTGTGAATCTGGATCAAGGAGAAGATCCAGGATTTTTTTATTTTCTTTAATATGGAGAGATTTTTCATCATCTTCGCCAATTTCCCATGGAACTGATGGATATCTATAAGTGTGTGAGATGTGGTGCAGATTTATTGGATTTAATGAGGCTTTTAAAGGCCCTGCTGGAGGCATGCACCATTTTTGTAATTGGGTCTAGATGTATCATGTAATTTAAACATCAGAACACAATGAACAAATAATTCAACCAAGACAAAGATATCAGTCCCTTAAATATGCCTGAATATTTCATGCATGATTATAAGGGAAATCTCGCCACAAGAAAGTGATAAAATGATCCAACATGGATCGGTTTCTTTCATGGCCAATATCACAAAGTTGTATGGAAATCCATCCAGTCATTTTTGTGTTATCTTGGTGACAAACCCACCAGCCAGCAACCAGAAATTCCACTTCTTTTACTTCGTGAACGCAGGAGGATGGTCCGGTCAGTTACTTTCCAGACAGAGAGGACTGTCAGTTCTGAAAAGGACCAGACAATGTGTATGCTCTCCAAAACAGCGCCAGACAAGAGCAGCGGGCCAACATGTGGCACACTTGGTTCTTACTTTCAAAAACCTGACATTTTTCAAGAGCAGGACGCCTCCGTCCTCACGGGGACAGGGAGGGATTTATGAACTTTTTCCCTCAGTGTCCTGTTGCAGCAGGTCTGGACAGTGTCTCCGTCCAGACCAGTGATCAATCTCTGCTAATTTAATTTCATGAGGAGTGACACTGTGAGCGCAGCCCCAGCTCCCAGGCTGGATCCTGGAATCGGATCTGGGTTCAAATCTACTGTGGAAATATTTCCTTTGGCTGCAGATCAGAAAAGTGTGTTCACCCGTAATATCTTCCAGGGAAGTTTCACTCTGGGACACGCAGGGAGCAGGACTGCAAAGAATTCAATGTACAGAGGTGTGTGAGGTGGATCGTGAGGAGATGTAAGAGAAGAAAAAGGAGTAAATCAGGAGAATAAAGAGAAAGAAAGGAGGAAAATACAAGAGAAAGCAAAGGTAAAAAGAAAACGGTGAAGAAGATGAATGACGTGAGAGACCATGAAAACGAAGAGAGGCCGGCAGGATGAGTATGATGAGTGTTAGTTCCACAGAATCTGAGATCTCTAGCATAAAGTTATAATATTACAAGATTAAGTTGTATCATTCAAGGAGAAGATCTGAAGATCAGTCTGCTGCCTGCGTTAAAATGGGGAATACGAGGCATCTTGTTAAGTTTTACTTTTGTAGAAGTTTGACAAGTTATGATTTATAAAGATTTAAAGACAAAGACAATGACTTGATGGAAATTGCTTCTTTAGTGGAGGAGGAAATTTGAGTCTTTCAATACGTGTAATTCAAAGATTGGTTCAACATTTTGGATCTTCCCTGCTGTTATTTCCTTATTTCCTAGAAAACTTTATTCTCATTAAATTAAGACTTTTCTCTCATAATACGACATTTCTCTTTTCATAATATTACTGCTTTTTTTTCTTGTAATATCACAAGGGTCTTTTCAAATACGACTTTATTCTCGTAACATTACGATTGTTTTCTTTCAGTATTTCAACTTTCTTATATTTAATATTTTGGGTTTCATTATTTTAAGATTAGGAGTACAGTCTCAGAATCATTCTTTTTCTTTCATCTGACTTTAATACTCTGTCGTAGAAAAGACAAGATTTGAAATAAGAGACCGGGATGAGAAATGTGGCCTATTGAAATGTGGAGAGCGTGGCCTAGGGGATAGAGCGGGTGCTCTGCAACAAGAAGGTTGCTGGTTCGAATCCCACTCTATCCCATCTGCATGCCTAAGTGTCCATGGCAAGATACTGAACCCCTAGATGGCCCCTCATAAAATGATGAGTGTTCTAAAAATGTAAGTCGCTTTGGATAAAAGCGTCAGCTAAATGACATGTAATGTAATGTAATTTTGGGGAGAGCGTGGCCTAGGGGATAGAGCGGGTGCTCTGCAACATGAAGGTCGCCGGTTCGAATCCCACTCTATCCCATCTGCATGCCTAAGTATCCTTGGCAAGATACTGAACCCCTAGATGGCCCCTCATAAAATGATGAGTGTTCTAAAAAATGTAAGTTGCTTTGGATAAAAGCGTCAGCTAAATGACATGTAATGTAATGTAAAAAAATGTTGACAGAGCAGAATGTTGGAAGAAGAAGAATCAGACATGAGAACATTGTTTAAAGCTTAAAAAAAAAGGAAAACAGAGACCAAGAGGCGAGAAGAATGAAGCCAGAAGGTGGAAAGAGATATCACATCAGGACAGAAGAAGGAAGAGCCAAGAGTGAGACTGAGACAGAGAGATGAGGAGCTCCCAGAGGGCCACTTCTCCTGTCCCCTCTTCTCCCCCGGGACGCCTGACAAAAGATAGACAGAGAAGGAGAGTGCCGAAGGTTTGGGAAGAAACAGAAGAGACAGCCGGCCACCTCCTCGCCTAATTCATCACTCTGTGGGGTCTCCGATCCCAGGGAGCCTCTCTCATCATTCACACCTCCCTGGGCCAAACTGCGCCACATGTCCTCTGTAGTTAACACATCTGCTTTCACTTCATGATTCACCAGGAGACGACGACTAATGTGATACCGCAACATTGAATAAATTGTGTTTGAGTAAGTTTGTGTGTGTGCGTTTCTTTCCTACCGCCGCTCGGTTTGAGTTTTCCTCGTTGACTACACAGCTTGTGTTAAATCTCTCTGGGATCGAACGCAGCACTGGCAGCTTGATGGCGCGCCAGAGGGACAATGTATTTCCTTGTCTGGTTTCTCCGAAAGACGAAGGTGTGGGAATGGGCTCGTGTCCCTGACAGACAGAGGCGAGCCAGCAGGAGCTGCTTGTGCTGTCTTTCGAGGGCCAGTTGGACGCTGGATTTAGGTTGTGTAGAAACAAGAGTAAGACATCAACAATTTGACCACAGACACACAAAACAAAACCTCTATTGGCAGTGAAATAAAATACATTTTATGGTTACTGCTAAATCACTTGGACTAATGCAGCACCTGTTCTAAACCTGCCTGTTTGAGATGTGTTATCTGGCTTTTGGTTATTCTGTTACTGCTTTTTATTTGTGAAACTGCAAACATGACCCGCGGCAAGAAAAGAACCGGCTGTAAGATTCCTCACACCTGTTTACTCAAAGCTCAGTAAATCTCGACTCCACGAGTGACCAACCACTAGGGGAAGATCTTGAAGATTTGGCTTCACTCACCGATTCCTGCGTTGATTTTTGTCGTAGTGGTCAAAGATGGAACTGCAGGTCACATGACACCCTCGGCCTCAAACACGTCCACGGCAGAAGCAGCAAAGACGACCAACAAACAAATAACAGTTTGACTCATTAGTTCTATCAAGGCCCCAAACGGATCCTGACGGAGCATCAGCAGTAAACTAAACTCAGCTGGAGACAATGGAACCAATAAAGGTCACATTGGACACATCATCCACTGTTTACTTCATCTGTGGTTTAATGAGATGAATTGTGTCATTGAATTTGAATCCGAAAGACAAAAATAAGATCTTACATGTGTGTATTCATGTCCAATTATTTCGCTTGTGGTAATAATTGCCTCTGTGTATATGTACTCGGTGGTAATGGTTAGTGACAGTGGTGGGAGGACGGGTGGTCCTGGCACACAGCTGTTGTACGTTTCTACCACCGGTGTCACAACTTTCAACAAAACACCATCAGCTAATAGAGAAATCTGTGTCTTCTCTCATTTAATGCTAATGAGTTTATTGAGAGAAGACAAAAAAGAAAACCTTCCCGCTCCCAAATCTTTTTTAAAAAGTTGAGTCACTTTAAATGTCTCAGAACTGCATTGGCCCTGAAAGCTCAACAGACAAAACACAGCTGAGCTGAGTCATAGATTTGACAACACATGCATGGAAAAGACTCAACTCAATACAACACAACCAAATAGACAAAAAGCTGCAGATACACACACACAACCAAATAGACAAAAAGCTGCTGTTACACACAAACGACTAAATAGACAAAAAGCGGCAGATGCCCACAAAACAATCTAATAGACAAAAAGCTGCAGATACAAACAACACAACCAAGTAGACAAAAAGCGGCAGATACACACAAAACAACCAAATAGACAAAAAGCTGCAGATACCCACAACACAACCAAACAGACAACTGTGTGGCAAATACTCAACGGATGGACACACACACACGCACACACACACACAAACACACACACACACACACACACACACACACACATACACAGATGGTATTTTGGTGGCTTTGTTTGACATGTCATCCATCTTCACACTCAGCAGTTAAAGTCCTTCCCGGCACCTGGTCCCAGATCAGCTTGAGGGCCGTGAACAAGGCTGCCACGGAAAAAAATAATGAAGCAGTCCCGAAGCTTCGCTGAGTGAAACGTTCCTATCAACAACAGCGTGGAAATTTCACTAATAAGCTCACTAATGAGGGATTTGCTGTATCAGATGTTGCCGTGTTGTTAACATTTGACCCTGTGGACTTTCTCCAATGTCGACTGGTTCTAAAATAGACGCTGTGAGTTGTTTTTTTCATTGCAGCTGTGAAATTTCACTCTGCACTTTGAAGATGTGATGTTGACAAGAGAAAATATGGTTTGTCACTGACGTCAAAAGTTTTAAAAGAACGACAACATGTCCACCTGTGATCAAAAGTCACTTTGAACATGTCTCTATGTCTCTAACCTCGCTCGTCTCGAACCCGACAGGACTACAGGGTAAACATCTTCCTGCGGCAGCGCTGGAACGACCCCCGGCTGAAGCTGCCTCAGGACTTCAAGTCGGATTCGCTCACCGTGGATCCCAAGATGTTCAAGTGTCTCTGGAAGCCCGACCTGTTCTTCGCCAACGAGAAGAGCGCCAACTTCCACGACGTCACCCAGGAGAACATTCTCCTCTTCATCTTCCGTAATGGAGACGTCCTCATCAGTATGAGGTATTATTGTCTTCTCGTTTAAAATGTTATTGGTTAATCGCAGGCTACACTTATAACCATAACTATGTTGTTAGACTCGATGTGTCCCTTTCCCAGTGATTGGGTAGAGCAACACAAAACCACAGGGGAGCATATAACTCTGCCAAGGCCCAACAGTTCCCCTAAAATCAATTTAGCTTCACCAATTGGACAAACTCATAGATATCAGTACTCTAACATCGGTGTGTTTGCTTTAATTAACAAAGATCCACGAATTCCCTGGGAAATTGGT
The DNA here is from genome assembly GCF_949316205.1 of Platichthys flesus. Classification (NCBI taxonomy): domain Eukaryota; kingdom Metazoa; phylum Chordata; class Actinopteri; order Pleuronectiformes; family Pleuronectidae; genus Platichthys; species Platichthys flesus. Next base: position 4,554,051 of record NC_084952.1, on the reverse strand, counting down.
GAAAATCACGTGCTGTTTAACAACGGAGATCTGCACCAAAATGGAATTTCTGCAGATTCAATGAGTCGTTTTTGCGTAATTCTGCTGACATACAAACAAACCAACGAGCTAAACAAACAGATGGTGAAAACACAACCTCCATGGTGGAGTTAATAACCCCTCCACCTATAAACAACATCAAATATAACAATAACATATTGTTATTCTTGATAAATGGAGCGTCAGGCAAAACAAAATTGCAATGAACTGCTTTTAATCACAACACGTACTAGTTCTTTTACCCAAATGTGGCTCTAAATATCTGTGTAAACAAGACTAAAGAAATAAATTATACAATTCAAGAGATAATTGCGTCAGACAATTACACAGGGACACTGAAGTTATAATGTAATATTTGTTTGTTTTTGTTCTCATTGCCCTGCAAATCTGTACTGATAATTACTTCATAGTCCTGTGTGCTCTGTTCCAGTGAGTCAGAGTGAGCTTCCTTTTTTTTTATTTACAATCTCTTCCTTGATTTTTCTTATTGGTTTTGTTTCTGGGTCGATAAGGATTATGGCTGTGAGATTGAAATCTCTAAAGATAATGAGGCTGTTGAAAAGCTCGCCGCAAACTGCCTGGGCCTCCGCGTACAGTCGGTTATGTCATCTCCTGAGATAATTACTGAAATCTGTCTGTGAATTCAGAGCGCTACATATCCTGTTTTTAGCACCACTCAAAAAAGAGGACATCAGGGTAAACCCTTTAAATCTTGTGAGATCTCAACACAACACATAACAAGTACGAGACACTAAATCGGAGCATTAATGAAATACTCAAATCTGTCTTTTCTTCACCGTCCTCCAGGTTGTCTGTCACCCTGTCCTGTCCACTGGACCTGACATTGTTCCCCATGGACACACAGAGGTGTAAAATGCAACTAGAAAGCTGTGAGTCTTTACATATCATCACCTTAACTCATTCACATCAGCCAACACATCTGCTGGCTGCTCTTTGGGGGGGGGTACTGTATTTAATCATGACTTGGGAATATATTGGTGTTTTTTTCTTATTATAAAATAGCTGTTTGAGAGTAAACGAGCCGTTTTTTTCCTCGTGTTCAGAGGCCAACTCCAACGGTGATCACTTAGAGAAGTGGAATAAATCATCATATTTTATATGGTTGTGGTGAAAGTCTCAGAGCTAATTGAGTTTGACTGTTGTTGTTACATCTTGTTTACGAAGCAGTTTAGAGCTAAATAACTTCAAGCAATTTTAACTCCAAGGCCAAACGCAGCTGCTGCGATTGATATCATTCAACGCTCATGTGCACGTTATGGACCTTACATTTAATACTGTGATTGTATGTGTCGGCACGTCCCAACATGTGACGTGTAAATCTGCATCTCGTTAATGTCTATGCTGGCTGACTTGTTGTGTCCTCTGCACCTCCCTCGTCAAGTCGGCTACACCACGGACGACCTGCAGTTCTTCTGGCAGACAGGAGACCCGGTGCAAATGGACGCCATCGCTCTGCCGCAGTTCGACATCAGACAAGAAGACATTGATTACGGGAACTGCACCAAATTCTATGCAGGAACAGGTACTGTCCTAGTGATGGATAAAAAAATGTCTTTCTTAATTTAGATTGTAGATATTAGGAGATTAGCCAAAAGGGATTAATCATTTTCAAACTACGCAACCGCCACTGCCCACACACTTGGCTGCATCCTTTACGTTCACCCGGTTTTCAAGCAAAACATCCACTAGGGGGCAATGCAGAGTCAAGTGTTTGTGACTACAACAAACATGTCAACGGTCGAGGAGGTTTTGGGCAAAATAAGAAGTTCCATCCATAGATATATATAAAGTCTAGATGTCTCGGCCAGCGGAGTCGAACGTCCGCACATGGCGGCCATCTTACCACAGGCAGCTCGCCCACCCATAACATTGTGTTGTAGTGGTACGTACTTTTAAATAACCATAACTTGCTAAATTCTCAACCGATTTTTAAACGGTTTGGTTTGTTACAAACGTCAGACATGTAGTTATGACACTGCATACTTATGAATAATTATGTTATTTTCAAAAAATAGAATAGTGTTCTATATATGTACAACATTTCCCTTTACAAATATACATCAAGATTTTTTTTATTTAGAAAGTACATGTACCACTAACAACACAATGTTATGGGTGGGCGAGCTGCCTGTGGCAAGATGGGCGCCATGTGCGGATGTTCGACTCCGTTGACCGGAAAGGCGGATGAGACATCTAGCCTTTATATATTTATATCTATGGTTCCATCGACCATTTTTGAAATGTCTTCCTCTGTTGGCTACAGTGCCCCCTACGATGTTTGGTGGTACTGCTCTGTTTCCTCTGTTTCAGCCGTATTTTCAGAGTACCTTCATAAATACCACGAAATGAATGCAGCCTATAAAACATTAAGCATAAATGAGCCTTTAGCCAGTTCTCTCCATTAAATTGGAAGTAGAGTGAAATATATATTTTAAACCTCTAAACTTATTTTTCCATCATCTCAGTTAACCACAATCACCCGCAACATTTTTGACTTCAGTGCTGTTCATCACTCGGGCTTTTCTTTCATCCGTACATTAATTATTCTCTTTTTGTTCGGCTCAAAGCTGCGAGTGTCTTAGGCCCCGAAAGTGTCTTCATGTTTCTTTCTCATCCCCTGATTGTCTTTAAGTTTGTGTGTCCGTGCATTTTATTTGTCATGACAACTCGACAACTGCCCCACAGGTTGACTTTGAGCACAATAACAACTAATTATTTCGTTGTGATCTTGGTTTGGGATTTACTGCTAGTTGGACATTTCCCTTGCGTCACGTTTTGGAGGGAATGTTTTGCTCCGTGTTGCAGCAAGAGGTGTAATTGGTTCCCAGTCTATGACATCACAAGAGAACAATATTTTGTTTTTTTTAAGGGATGATTAACTGGGTGTTTTCGGGGGAAAGATTGACTAATTGGACTTATCTCTGACCTTTCAGCATTTTAAAGACTGGAGAATTTTGTAATGTAAAGATTTTTCACAGAGAGCAGTGTTGTTTCTATCTATGATCATACAAGCAGCTAAAATACACCAAGTGATCTCAGTTAATCCCACAGATATTGAACCATTAGACAGTCTGGCCTCACATCACTCAATAATAGGAGTTAGACCTATAGACCTTTAGCGTGGAAGACATCTTGATTTAAAATGGGCTCGTGTTCACTGTGTTCATGGGAGAAATCGATTTGTACGTTCCCTTTTTGTGGTATTCAAAACTTGCTCCTCTGGATTTTCTGAAAGTTTACAATTTGTGATGTGTACGCAAAGAGTTTTCAAAACAGGAGAAGCCACAGAAGTTTCGTGTTTTTCTTGATTGTAAAGCTATGTTTATATAAATTTTAGTCTTAATGGATTTTTCTTTGTCTGAGGAAAATGTTTCAATTCTGAAAAGTGTCATATTTTGCCTCATTATGTGTTTGTTTTGTCGGCATTATGCCACCTACCTGCTTGCTGAATTGTTCGACCATTGCTTCTTCATATTTCCGTTGCAGAGCAGACGTTTTCAACCACTTAAAAACTGCACACCGTGTAGAATAATAGTTGAAAATAGAGTTGTATTTTAAGTGCTGGTGGAAGTACCAATGTTGGTAGCCATCACACAGGCCATTTTCCAGGATGCTGGCACGCCTAAGAGGAGAGAACACAGAATATTCCTCTTGTGAAAACAGCAGAAAAATAAGTGTAAAGCTCCTGATACTGTGCCACGCAGGTATCCAGGCCGCTGTGAGTACAAAACCTCATTTGCGATTAAATAGAAAAGCAAACAGAGCCGGTGCGACCGGCGAGGCACACTGCAGGCAATGAGTCAGCCTTTTGACGGGCTGCCATGACAACCTGGCACAAAGCTGGCCTCTGTGTTCGAAGCTGCTCCGCGACATAGGCCGGCCCTTATATGCCCTATTAAGCTCACCCTGGTTAAATATTACTGTAGTCCATCCACTCTACCGTCCCAGATAGACCAAACATGCAGCCTCACAGGGCTAAAGGGCACCGCAGTGGGAGGTCGGATGTGTACGGATGCTAATTCCATACTGGTTTAATCCCAGCTCATGGAAACCATACTTCTGACGAGATTGACTGGTTGAAATTGATCATTTATGAGTTGCAAGTCATTCTGCTCTATTGTGAAATATAATTGGTTCTCTGCGTCTCTTGTGTAATCGACATGTTGCGAATTGAAAGCTTCTTTTGGGTTTGCTGCCCCTGAAATGATGTCAAAGACCTTCTGCCCATTGACCTCTTTCTTTCCCCTTCTGGTTTCTGTGATGCTAATGGTGCACACAGCTGAGCTCTGCATTGTGCTCGGGCAAACGGAGCCAGATCAGACACAGACCTCACCCTGGCACCGACATTTTCCTCTAAACGCTTAATGTGAGTTTAATCGACCAAGTCAGGACAGGGCCATTACTCTCACCTGCCCCCGTTCCAGTTCAGGGGCTGGGAGCTCACACTCAGGTTCACGTTTGTGGACTAAATTTTAAAACGCTGGAACATCCGAATTGACAAAAATAGCACGATGCTGCGTTCATGTCGTATAACTCAGACTGTTGTGATTATGAGAAGATAATTTAAAGACATCTGCCATCTGTCGTTTTGAGATTTGGGGAATTTACATCGTCGGCTTCTCCCACTCGGCAGAACTATAAAATGGCTTATGAACAATCAGCAATTATCAGATTGGAGATAATTGCCTATTCATGAACTGCCACTTACACACGAACAGCTCTAAGTTGTAATAAATGGAAGTTTTCCTGTTCTTCCCGTGGATTCAGTTGCCACGTAGACCAAACGTCTTTTAAACTATTGAGCCTCTGAATTGGACAACAGTAGGACTTTATGTCTCCCTCCAATTTTTTGAATTTGAACTGTCAGTCCGTCATGTGTGACCCTTCTGTTCCTTCCTCACGCAGGGTACTACACGTGTGTAGAAGTCATCTTCACCCTACGGCGACAGGTGGGCTTCTACATGATGGGTGTGTACGCCCCCACGCTGCTCATCGTGGTCCTCTCCTGGCTGTCCTTCTGGATCAACCCCGACGCCAGCGCTGCCAGGGTCCCATTGGGTATGGATTATTCCTCATCAATTACTCCTGTCTTCCACTGACCACAATACTAAAGAAGATCTGTAAATATCCCCTGTGTGTGTGTAGCATATTGCAGGAGTGGGTGAGAGTGTGTATGTTGTTGAGGTAATTAGATGTGAAAACTCGATCGTCCAAAACGCCACAGAGAAAAGACTGGTCAATAAAATACAAAAAATGATTTCTGTGTTTTTAGGGATCACTGACATAACAGCCCCCAATTATCTCCATCATGACATCATCAATCACTTTGACACCACGAAGGACTTTATCTATCAAGCGTTGTGTTGTGTCCAGTGTTGGTCTGTGTGCGATAAATCACTGGACTTCGTGGTAATTGACAGATGGGACCCACAGCTGTGGTGAAGCTGGTGCAAATAGCAAAAATGCAGGGTTAAATACATATGTGTGCGTATGTTTATGTGCCATAGCTGCACTTAAATATATATAATATATTGTCACTGGAGAGATCAAGTTTTCAACCAAATGGGCACATCTTTATTTTCATTCACTCATGTATCTAAATGTCTAAAATCTTAACTTTATCTTTAACTTTTTGAACCAAGATTTGAAAACAGATGATGTCAGAGGACAAGTAGAGTTTCTTGGTGTTGACGAGGAGGATTGTTCAGGACACACGGGGCCGGCTAACGAGGAACACTGATCCCTATTAACCTGGTTAATGAAGGGTTGTGCTGAGCCCCACGAGAAGCTCGGCCCTTTTTTCCAAACCAGGGAAGCACTCAACGTCTGTGGCCTGAAGAAAGTTCGGCTAGATTAGCAGACTGTTAGCCCGAGCCCCCGAGGGGGACGGAAGAATGTCTCAGCACCGGTAGTGTCTCATTTAGTTTGTGTTTTTCTTCTCGCACTGAATAAATCACAGCTCGACAAGAACCACAGGAGCGATCTCTAGTGTTTCTCTTTCCTCCGTGCTGCTTGTTGGCTCGCCTCGAGTTTCAGGAATCCCTGCATGACGGAGAGAAACTCACAAACTGCTTCATTTAATCTACTTTCCTCACTGTTGACTTTTCTTCACCTCATTAAAAGTTAAATTTTCTCATCACATCGTCATTGTGTCACCAATTTAGGTACCAAATGCATGAATGAGCAGAATAAAAGCCTAGCTTCATTCCATTAAAATTTCTAAATCACATTTGCAAACCCAGACCAACCATTAATTATAGATACACAGAAATAATGGTGTTATATTTACTTCTCAAAATGTGTAGCAATAAAGTAAACAACCTTACTACAAAGCGTTTGTGGCTTCAACCTCTATTTCGAATATATTTTTCTGAGTTTTTTACATATTCATCTTTCCCATATAAGACAAAGTCCAGAATTTGATGTTTAAAGCCGCACTCTACCTCTGACACATCCTCCTCCATGATTGTGTGTGTGTAAAATGTCAGTGTCACCCACATGTAGCATAACACAACCCCCTCTGTGTGTGCTGGGCTGCATGAATAAGAACATCCATTGTTATCCCTCTCCAGTCGTCAACTCCCTCCTTTTCTCCATCCTCCCTCCAGTTGTTTGTCACCACTTTCATCCCATCATCACTCCAGCTCCACCTGGAAGCCTCCTCTGACTTCTCTTTAAATGGGATCAGCGCAGGTCAGTCATCACCCAGGTGTGGGACCACTTTCATTTATTGCTCCCTGTGTGTCCCTGTGTGTTTAAATGTGTGTGCGTGTTATCACCTGTGTGTATGTGTGTGTGTGTCTTTCGTGTGCACTAGTACAAGTATCTTGTGATTCTCAAGTTAACACAGCTAGTCTTTCTTTCAGGGGACTGGGAGAAAGAAAGTAGTTCACAATTGCATTACAGGAATAGATGTTCATCTGTTTTCTGTCTAATGTGAGGAGCAGATTTATTTTGTACACAAAAAGCTGAATATGTCACAGACAAACAAGGTAAACAAAGCAATCTCAGTAGTCCTCTGGTTTTCTCTCGGGGATATAAGGTGGATTTTGACAATGCTCTTCTTACTGACTTTATTTAAATCCTTTGAGGAGGAATTGTTTGATTTAGACGTCCTGAACCTTGTATGAACCCGAGTAACTGTCACGGAGGCTAAAACCCATCGGCCACTCTTTATTGTCTCTTAGAGGGAGAGCTATATGAGAAAAAGGGGAGTGAAGCCCCTTGGTGGCGGTTAGAAGACACTCTGAAGAGTCGCTGTAATTATTTCTGCTGCAGCCTGAGACAAGTGACGCTGTGCAGACGGGATCTCTAACCTGTAATCCTGTTGGCTAGCAGAGCTAAAAACAAATTCAAATTACTCCGTCATTAGAGGCGGTCTGAGCTCTCGGAGATGTCCTGATAAACGGGGTAAGGGGACGGTCACACGTCCTGATTGTGGTTATGGTTTCAAAGGCTTTGTGGGGATACTGGGACGTTAACGCGCTCAGTACTTTGTGTATTTTCAGGATGGGGCGGATCTTATAATTTCCCAGTGGAAGCAAACACCCAGGCAGGAGAAATGTCTTTTAACCAAAACAGGTCTATAGCAACAAATACAGAATAGTGCTGGATGATAAAACAATATCAATGTGATAAATATTTTCATCCACAGCAATATAACAAAAGTACAGAATATATTGATATAATACTTATGCAATGAACAATGAGGAGGTTTAGCACAGAATTGATTGACCTCATAGTAGTAACGTGTTTTGCTGTTTATGAAGTGTTTGTCATTCTCATTCAAATCTGTCTTTTTCATAGGAAGAACAACAAAGTTACAAATGTATTATAATAATTATCAATATCCACTGATATTTTAGGTCTTTGCTTGAATTCGGACACTTCAGGCAAAGACCTGTTAAGGATATTAAAACAATATTTTGTTAGAAAAGCATAAAGTGACATGTGATATAACAAACTGCAAACTACAATGACAGTAGAGAACACATCACAGCCAAGGGAAAACAATATCCTAAATATGTTTCCATACATTTCTGAGAAATTGACTATTTGATCTAAACCAAAATGTATTTGGTTCTTCCCATAAACCATCATTCCAGCATGGTTTATCAGAATCAGTTCAGAAAATTCGTCATGTGTTTCTGCTGAAAAATAAAAAACAACAACAAATAAACGGGTAGAAATAAAACCTCCTGAGCATTGATAAAAAATACTGAAATCACAGTACGGGAAGCATTTACTTTAAGTGCATTAGAGAGAGAAAGTCACCGTGGAAAACTTTTCTTAGTATTTTATATCCAACTGTCTCTCCCTTTGCTGATTGACAAGGTCACGTCTCCTCTGTCTTTCTTCAGGGATCCTCTCCGTCCTCTCGCTGTCCTCTGAGTGCACGTCCCTGGCGCAGGAGCTTCCGAAAGTGTCCTACGTCAAGGCCATCGACGTCTGGCTCATCGCCTGCCTGCTGTTCGGCTTTGCCTCGCTGGTGGAGTACGCCGTGGTTCAAGTGATGCTCAACAGCCCGAAGCGCATTGAGGCCGAGAAGGCCAAGATGGCGGCCAAGGAGAAGGCAGAGGGAAAGAGCCCAGCTGCCAAGAACAACACGGTCAATGGGACCGGAGGGACGCCGCTTCATGTCAGCACCCTGCATGTCAGTGGATACGGTTTGATAACTTTAGTGTGTGTGGGTGTGTGTGTCAGTTTGTGTTTGTGTGTGTGTGTGTGTGTCAGTGTGTGTGCGTTGTGTATCTTAACCATCAAGACACCAGACACCAAACAACCAGTTCTTTCTAGTGGTCGTGCAAGTGTCGATATCCATTGAGAGTAAAGACCCAGCATCTGCATTCATATACTGTACAGATAGTAAATAGAGATGAGTAAATATTGGCGGCTGCCCCCAGAGGCTATTTCGTCGTTAGACAATAACCGATCAATAACTGAGCCTTTGACTCCATCAAGCAGCTAAAGCAAGGTGGAGTGGTGGTGTCAAAACTCAAAACATATCAATCCTAAATGTAAATGGGAAATAGTCGCTGCCCCATCACCATAGTTATTGTTTAACTGGAGCACAGACAATCCACTTTCTATTTATATATATATATATATATATTGATATTTCCCTTTTGTTGAAAACCTTCGAACAAACAGGCACAACCCTGATTAATAGCAGGGAAGGAAACCCAAGCGAAAACAATCAAGGTTTCATGCAGAGTAAAAGTATAAATTACCATTTAATTTGACTTGTATCAAATTGGATTTTATTCCTTGTGCAGATTTTGAGTCTTGTGTGAATGTACTTGATTTGAATAACGATTACATCCGTAGTCAGAGTATTAACAAAGTCCTCTTGGGTATTGATGCTGCGTTTAATTGCATTGCGATGATCGAGCTCTTTCTCCCGGATGCTGTGTGTGATTTTGAGCCTCTGTTCATTCACATGTTTCTAAGTAACATGTCAAAATGCATATTCCAGATCCAACTTTATGAGAGTAAGGCTCAGAGATCTAATCTATGCAAATCCAGTCCTCAGTGTGTCTCACTCACACAGCTCAGTCAGGGCAGTGCTTTGTGCTGCTCCTCCAGTCGGACGCCTAATTGAAATGAATTTACCTCTGCGTTCCTCCGGACCACGTTCGGTTTGAGAGGATTACATCGCTCCGTTGAGGTTTAATAGGTTTTCTTGTCAAAGCCAAATCAAAATAATGAATCTTTAATGAGCTTAATGACTTCAGTGGGTGTGATTAGATCCCGTTCACCCTGCAGGCTTTTCAGGGAAGTAGATGAAACGGATAAAACATTACACCAGATCCTTTTGCAAGGGCCAGCGAAGGGAGAGCAGCCATATTAGGTTGTGTTGGAGAGGACACAATAAATCTGCTTTTGGCTGCAAAAATGGTTCTCCTAAAATAACAGTGTTTGATTTATCTGTGTCCGAGCTTCAGGCTTAAACAGCTCGTTTTGAATAATCCTACACAGCATAATTCAAAATCTCAGTTTAGCAGCTTGAACGTGATGTCAATGAAATGAATGTGTTTAGTTTGGTCCATGTCCCATCCACTGAGTTGGAGGAGGCAGGAGGTTTATGACTTATACTGCAACCAGCCACTAGAAGGCAGTAGAGATGATTTGTTGTCATCTTTTGGAGCTGTCATGTCTTCTATCTTCATACTCAGTCTATATGGATAGAACATGGATGACAGCTGGTCCACAATTTGCATTGTAGTAGAAAATGTAATCGTCTGTATGTAGGTCTGCAGCCTTAGGCTTATAAAACAGTATTTGTCTTGTCAGATAAACAGTTTATGTTGTTTACAAGCTACTTACATTATTTTTAAAGTACAATTTGAGTATTTGGACGAATCTCAAAACTCAACAGACAGAGGGATTAAAACATGTATTTATAGTGAATTACTGGCTGTGGTTCAAAAAGAGCTCATTCAGTATGTGGCAGTTTATACATTATAGACAGTGCAGTATATATATTAGTAGTATATCAGTCAGTGGTCAGTGATCTCCTCTTCTCTTTAATTATCTTTATCATGCAGTATTGTTACAAGATACCTAGGAAGTACACAACGAAAATATATTTCAAATACTGAAATCCTCATAAGAATAAATATTAGTTTCTGATTCTCTTGTTCCTTATTCCTACGTCACTATCAGGCCTTTACCATCTGGCAGCACACAGTGAGCACAGCTTGAGATGAGATGCAGGAGGAATTAAAACAGAGCAAACGTCCCAAATCCAGGTGAACAGAGCCCGTAGAGACTTTTCATTTCTGCCAAAGACACGTCTACAAATCCCTGAATTATGAGTCTGAAGACTTTTTGAAAATGAGAGAGACCCTAACTCTCGCCAAATGTCCGCTGGGATTGGCTCAAGCCCCCACGAACCTACAGCATAAGCAGTATAGATAATGGATGGATGGATTATGGGACAAAAGAACTTGCTGTGAAGAAACCTGAATACTTTCTGAAGCTGCTGTAGATGCATCACTATACCTGTGGGAGAGACAGAGATAGCAAACGGATGGGATTTGAGCTTCCAGAAATAAATGCCAACATCTCGGTTCTATTCTGAGATTCAGGATCATATTGTTTTACCATTTAAAAGAGCTTCAGCTCATTTAAAGATGCTGAATGTATTAACTGCAATGATGGACTGACTTTTATATTTTATGTATAGATACAAAGAAGGAAGCTAAAAGAGGAATAGCTGGTACTGCATTTGCATTTTCCAGTTTTTATTTAGCATCATTCTTACCGTAGTCATTTAGAGAGTCAACGTCATTTGTCAGTTTGTAGTTGTTTTGAATGGCGTGACCACAGAGTTAATATCTATAATCTGTAATCACCGTTTAGTTGCAGACGGACTGATGTTTGCATGTGTGAGTGGAAGTCTCCATGATCGTGTCAGTCTCCTGCTCAGTCATCAGTTCTAATCCACTTTGGTCATGTTACACTGCCTCGGGTGCAGCCAGCAGCACCGTCAGTCTGTTAGTGCGACTTCATCTCTGCTCATATGTTGCTCACAGATAAATGCACTCTGACAGGGAGTGATGCACAAATCAACAGCGAATCCCGTTCTCTCACCCACCCCCCCCCCCCCCCCCTGTGTTGTTTCCCCGCTCCCAGGTGGCGGAGACGCGCTGCAAGAAGGTGTGCACCTCCAAGTCGGACCTCCGCACCAACGACTTCAGCATCGTGGGCTCGCTCCCGCGGGACTTTGAGCTGTCGAACTTCGACTGCTACGGGAAGCCCATCGACATCAACTCTGCTCGCGGCAAAGCCCTGGCCAAGCACCACAAGAAAGCCCCTCCCCCGAAACCCGTCATCCCCTCCGCCGCCAAACGAGTCGACCTGTACTCCCGAGCCCTCTTCCCCTTCTCCTTCCTCTTCTTTAACGTGATTTACTGGTCTGTTTACTTGTGATTGCCTTGAAATCATGTTGTATTATCAATCCTTCACTTCACCCCCCCCATGCGTTCTTTATCGATTACATTACGGAAAAATGGAGTTGGAATCCAAAAATGGACTTTGAGAAATGTGAATCTTGCCCATTCAAAATGATCACAGAGAAGAAAGATGAATCATCTATTAATTACTATTATCATATTTATCGTCACGTATAATATCCATGATCAAAAAAGATTATAACCATTTTTTACCTTACATAGATATATAGCATCTTGTTTGGAAATATTTCACTCATCGATAATGGCACTAAAATGGTCAAAACAGGATTAACGGTATAACTGTGTGATGAATGGCGCGTCGACAAATCCACAAAGATTCATTCCTTAACGACCGAGACGAACATGCACAGATCTATAGAAGAGCTTTTGTAAATAGCTGTTTGATTTCTTTTGCCCTGCAAGTTGAATAAGTTGCAGCATTTTATGTCGCGCTTCGGTGCAAAGTGTATTAAATTTGTAATTACAATGCATGTTTTCAAAATAATTGCATGTAAATGGAGAACTAATTTAAATATATATATATATATGATGTATTTATTAGAGTTTATTATTCTATGATTTGCTCTCGAGATGAAAAAATGGATACGTGAAACACTCCTGTTCCTGTCTAGACGGTCATGTGACACTGCCACTCCTTCTACTAATGTAGCGTCCGATGTCTCCCCCACTGTAATGTGTGTGTCTGTGTAAATGGGTCACTAGTGATCGTGACCACTGTGTGTTTGTGTTTGTAAGCAACGAAAAATAAACTATCGAACGACTTTTCACCTTTTGGTCTAATTCAGAGTGTGTGTGTGTTTTTTTGGGGGGGGCTGTAGGTCGACATGTGTCCTCACACATCACACACTACTACACACACAGCTGTTTCTTCCACTCAGGCTAAAACTAGACATCTATTATTCATACGAACCTGCTTGGAAAATGACCCCGGACAGTTAGTGGGAGACTTCCCATATGATATCAGTCTGCGGCCTAATGAAGCAGGATAGACGTTGACCTCATGTCACGACAACAGAGTCGTATTAATGAGGCTTGAGGCGAAATAGCTCTCATGTAAGGGAGGGGAAACTGTCATTGCTTTGCATCAGAAAAACAAGACATTTCAATTTTAATTCTCTCTGTGGCTGCCATGGTTACAGACACAAGGGAGGAGAAGTGTTTTTCTGTCACTACAAAAAAAGAAAACAGCCGGAGACACGACTGCTGAGACGAGATGGAACGGATGAGGCATGCACGATTAGGAGGAACCCGCTTTGCCCTCAAATCATTGAAAATATATTGATTTTCAGCCGATATCAACGGATACAGGAGGGTCAGCTCAGCCGAGCCTGAATGATTCTGCACCGCACTGCCCCCCGATGGACGAGTCTATATTTGTTGAATGTGATAAGGAAAAGAAAAAAACGCTCTCCAGGGTGGAACAAAAAAAAACAGATGGAGCAGCAAGTTGTGTGGAAATTAAGATGATGGCACTGCCAGGGGAAGAAAGCCAATTTCTGCTTCATGCTAAATCCCATATGCACAGAAAGGGTTTGGTGCAGAAATCACATTTTTATAGTGAAAATGCTTAAAACTCTTTATTTCAACACCCTTAAGAGGATGGATGTAGATTTAGAAAACAGGAGATATCAGCAAATGATGCAAGCAATACACATGTAACGAGTAAATTCACTGCACTACTGCAAATGCAATCGAAAACTTAATCATGTCAATGTTGTGATGGTGTGTTTGCATGCGCGCTGATGTGTGCACGCTCCACGCCCACAGCCCCAGCACCCTGCGACTAGCACAGTGCAGTAACCTATATCACACAGGGTGCTCTCTAATCCGACATGACCTCTCACCAGGCAACCGCCCGGGCCACCAGCAGAACCACCACGACAGTCAGGCAATGATTAGTGCCGGAGCAGTGGGGGAGGAGGAGAGGCCACTGGGTTTGTCAGAAGCTTGTTTACTGTGAACGAGGCGTTGTGCCTTTTCCAACCTTTATCCTCGCCCCCGGAAATGAATAAGAACATTTCCTCAACCAGAATAAGAAGCGTTGCAACCGACGTCTTGTGTTATTGTCGTCATTTGATATCATGTTCTGTCAAATTGACGTATGATGGAGTCAGGGTGTTGTTTTATTGAAGTAAAGCCTCATCACACCTTCCATCAGTAGCTCCTCACAGTTAAAGTCCAGTGACCTCTGTTCTCTGTGTGTGTGTGTAGCCGCTCGCTGGTTTGTTTGTGCGCTCGCTCTCATATTTGTACAGTGTCACGAGGCAATTTCCGAGGTTTTATATGAAACCTCAGACATAATGGACTTTTTTCCTTGAGCGCCACCGTGGATTTGAGGTCGGCCACAATTTTCCACTCCCTCGCAGACAGCGCGCCTTGTTTGGCGGCGGATTTCTGAAAACCTGGATGCGGAGAAAGTGCGGCGGATGCCAGAGGTCAAGGAGTCAAGAGGCTCGGTTCCAGCCGCTCCGAACCAATCTGTGAAATAGCTGTGACCACAGGTCCCATCATTACAGTTAGTTCTGCCCCGACCAGACAAAAGGTTAGACCGGAGGGACTCAGGGTGATGAAGTGCTGAAGGGGAAATATCATCAGATCTGAAAAGTCTGATAGTAGAAGGAAAAAAAAGGAGAGAAGGGGGTTTGAGAATAGAAATAGAAAATTAACAATAAGAGAATGTGTTTCTGTCAGAATAAAAACATTGTGTCTTCAACTCTTGTTCAAGAACTAAATAACAGTGATTATCTAATTTTTAAACTGGTATTTTGAGTTTATGCCTGGATACAGGGTCAAAATGAGAACACTCCACTGGAAACATGAAAACCATCAAGCAGTAAGAGGTTTAGGAGGATGTGACATTAGCAAGAGAGAGGGGAATAAAAATAGAAGTAAGAAATGAATCTTTTACACTTGTAAAAAAAAAAGAAAAGAAGGTAGGTCGGCAAACCTGGCGAAACTTGGCTCTGCGATACTCAGCCTCTCACCCAGTATCAACTGGGTTGGCTCAAATGGTAAGTGGTATAGATAATGGAGTAAGGATGAATGGATGTATGGATGGGTGGATAGATGGCGCATGTATTGGTAAATAAATGGATGGATGGACAGTGTTCATGGTCCTCAGATGATGAATTTTAACCTTTTTGATCCATTCATCACTTTCAAAATGTCATACTCCCTGTCATATGTTTTGTGATGTTCTGATTAAATATATTCGATAACTTCATTCTCTTCCTACATTTCATATCATGAGATCAGATGTGGTTTAAGTTTGGATCCTCTCATCTGATCCAGGCTGTTTTAAAGGTCAAACTCGGAAGCTGTTCCAGTTCCACTCTGAATCTCACTGAGCCTCAGACCTCTGCTTTGACCTTGGGACAGATCCCTCCAGGTCCGACTCCAGAGATCCTCCGACGGCAGCGTGCTTGTCTTAGCAGCTTCTGTGTCCAAAGGTCTGGTTATGTATTCACAGGGCCTCTCGGCTGTGTGTGCTCCGACTGCCCCTGAAGTCACTGTCACGTCAGCAGCCACTGAACGTCACCGAGACTCTGTCAACTTTCTGATCTATCACATGACAGGGGGACAATTGTCAAAGCCTTGTCCGAATGAGAAGAAATATTGTTTTTAATTCCTGCTGCTTTTGAATCTTGTTGTAACTTCCTATTTGTAATGTTTGTATTCAACTTTAATTTCGTTTCCCAGAATTGGCTACAAATGTTTGGATAACACTTCATCATAAATCGAGTGCATGCTCTGCTGCAGGAGACATTATCTGCTCCTTCTGGATGCATTTTGTTTGTGGGAGTTCTCGTGCTCAGCTGTTTAATAGCATGGTGCAGTTAGCATCAGTGTTCTGCCTGAGGTAGTAACAATGCTCTGTACATGAAGAACTGCTGGGGATGCTCACATTATCCAGGGCAGAGTTATTGTGGAATTATGTAATAGATCAAAAATGTGCACCCGGTGTACAGTATACAGATTTGATTAATCATCATGTGCAGTATTGCCTGTACATAATTCATATTATCCAGTTGTGGGCTTCATTCATTCTTTCTTGAGGAAGACGAGTGCTGAATATTTCATGGATCACAGGGAAGGAAATGTAGAATGATGTTTTCCTACCTTTCCCCTGAGGGCAGCTGCTAATATCTGCTGATTTGAAGCCAAAGTTTTCTCCAGAGAAATGCAATCGAGCTGGATGGAGAATTCAGATATTTATGAATGTGTGGCCGACTGTGTAAAATGTTTAAGAGCAATTATGCATGAAATGTGATATCAAGCTGTTTTCTTTGAGAGCAGTCACTGGACCTCTGGACGGAAAACTGAATCTTATTGCAAGCATTTCTCTTATTTTTCTCTTAAGTTATACAGTCAAAATTTAAAATTCACGTGTCGTGCTCTTGTGTCTCTTGACTATCTATTTTCTTGCCCATTAACCGAAGTAGATTAGAGACATTTGGCCTCTTTTATTCACAATCTTGTGTGTCTGGGCCCCCCCTGGGAATCCCTCGGGATCCCCCAGGGGGAGCTAGAGAGAGGGACACCTTGGACATCACACTTGGCCGGCTCGTGGACCCTGGATAAACGGAAGACAAAGGTTAAAAAGTTAAAATTCTTCCTTATAACGTCTTGTGTATTTCCAACAAAATCAGAGAAAGCCACAATTTAAAGGGGACATTTAATGATCCAATGCTACAACAACAACATAGATATTTTGTTGTTGTTTTGATTTCCAGCTTCTTTACCTGAATAGCATCAGATCTCTTGACGAGATTATGAGTTAATTTCACACTGTGGTTCAAACCAACAAAGAAGAGGAGAAAGTCATTCAGAAAACAGGCTCCTGTTAATTCCCCCTGGGAACCTCCAGAGGATGTGAGCAGAAACATTCATCCCCTGTTTCTATGCTCTGCAGCTTTTTACAGCGGAGCAGAGCATCTATTATAATATCTGTTAGTGACGGATGACGTATCAGACCCCCGCAACAACACACAGTATTTCTCCATCACAGGCTAAGTGTCATGTTGAAGTGCCCTTTAGCCAGACACTAAAATGCTCCTCATTGTGAGTCGCTCCAGATAAGAGCGCCCACTAAATGGCAGAAATGTAAATGCTTTCGAGGAAGTGGTCACACAGGATTTCAGGGACATACAAACCTGAGTGTTTAGACATTTCTCCAAAGGTCACCGACTCGGTTTCAGCAGCGTTTGTTATTTCGCTCCCCAGGCCGCTAGAAGGGAATTCACCAACAGGACCAGATGTTTTCAACCACATGTTCAAAGCTTCCATCTCATTCCGGTGTCTTTTCTGTGTAAATTGACTCAAAGGTAAACATTCTTACCCAGATGGCAGCGTCTTGATTTAATTACGAGTTCCTTTCTTTTCACTTACATAAACCCTATTAGGTAGCTCTCTGGTGTTATGACGGTTGATTTATTCAGCAGGCTGCAAATGTGGTGCAGTGAGGATTGTGCCGTAAGATAATCAAAGCTGAAATTACACATCAATCTGGCGGCAGCAGAGTGAATCCATGCATGGCGGCACCTCCACACAAGGTCAGAGAGGTGAACATATGTGGTTCAACATGTGAGGATTTTTATCACGAAAGCTTTGGAAACCACGTTTTTTGATGTTTGGTCCATGTAGAGGGCAACGGGTACGTTTCTGGACATGACTCCAATGATCCGGGAAATTTCTGTTTCATATTAAGCTAGTTTTGTTTAGTTTTAGTAGAGTAACGATGGAATAATATATGCAAAGTTATTCGATGCGATCTGAGTGTCACAGTGTTGTAAAACAGTCGGATAGGACAAGGGACACACACAGTCAGACAATAAACGATTTAAACAAAGGAATTTAAACCAAATTACCGAACTGCCATATTTAGACAACTTCTTGTGACGCTGTTTTACTGATTATTTCCCACAGATTTCCGACATAAACAAACTGTCACTGTTCAGTTGCAGGACTAAGTATTGAATTCCAACCAGCTGGACAACAATCAATAAAGTAGAAAGTTTCTCATTTTTTTATAAATGTATATTTACTTTGGTTTAAAGGATCAGTTTCTTCCAATTAGTGATTGAGTCGTGGAATACGACACTGTTTTCTGTCGACATTCCTCAAAAGTGTTTTTTTACCTGAGAGATTTCAGTATTTAACACATACTTCTGGAAATCAATCCGTCTATCAACATTTTAAATAGCATGTAATGATGTGTTTTGTTCATGTGGCCACCAATAGGGCATACAATGGGATATTAATATGATAGAGAAAAATTACAGATTCGAAACCACATTTTCATTGACCTATAGAGCAAATTTTTTAAGACATCTTAATTTGTGCCTCATTATTATTCGTCTTGGGACATTCTCAAGGACTAACATCCAGAGTTAAACTTTATGGAGTTCCTTGTTTAACCTGACACCTGATCATTTGAACACGTGTGTGTCTTGGCCCTGTTCTATTAACCTCCCTGTCCCTAGATTTCAGTTAGTGATGCTAAAGGTGGCCACAACCAAGAAAACGCGACCCATTGTTTATAATGATAATAAGTTGTTAATAATAAAACCCAATGATCTTTGAATTCCCTCCCATGTGTTCGCTGCTCAGGAGCCAGAGTGATGTGCTGTCCGTGGTGCTGAAATACAACACCGTGTTTCTCCTTAATGCCTCCCCCCCTCCTCCACTCCCCATCACCCTCAGCCTCATTAGTTTGCTCCCTGACTGCTATCTGACACGCTCCGATGATTAATATACATCTGTCTGTGCAGCCTCAGATATGCATATCACAAAGCCAGGCGACAGGAATTGGCATTTGCTTCCTGTTGGCTGTGAGGCAGCGGCTCGTCTCGATTTGAACCCTTTTTGAAATGGCACCGATGACCGGCAGCCGTAGATTTGCGTTGGATTTGTATGTAGAGGGAACGTAGATCAAAGTTAAAGAGGGGATTCTGTTGATGCTTATTACTGGAGGGCATGAGCGATGGCCTCCAGCTGACGAGATGTCGTAGAAGTAAACATTGACTGCTAACGTGGACACATTTATTTCAAGGGACCTCAAATAATTTCAAGATTTCCATCAAAACTTTCTATTCACTCACTTTTTGATATTCATCAATAATGCAAAAATATTTGTTACAAGGGAGCTGTTGTGGCGGAAAAGGAGTTCCTCCTTCAACTTGGTCAAAATCTCTGTTTTGACTCTAAAAATCTAAACCAAATATATTCAGCAGATTATGTCACTTAGAGGAATCAAGATTAATCCATGAAAATCTTTGGTGTAACTGTGGAAATGTTGCTTAACACTCATCTTTAAACTTCTGAAAACGATATAGAATTGTCAGAGTCACATTTAGAGGCTTATGTTAAGTTAATTCATTACAATCTGTATTTTTGTGTTTTTCTTTTCTTTGAAAATAATAACTAGCTGTTCTCCTATAATCACAATTTCATAATTACTCCACTCGAAACAACTCAGACTCACAATCTGTCCAGCATCTTAATTACAGTTTGGTCTGATGTGAAGTATTATGGGATGCTTTGCCATCTCATGCATTAAAAGTGGATGTTAAAGGTTTTCTTTCCTTATGTGTTATATTTGTAAACTTTATAATCCAGTACTCCTAATGTTAATGTTTTTTGCACAGACCATATTTTGTTTGGTAATTATATTTCAATGACGTAAACAAGAAGAGCTCTGGTCAAGACCCTATGAGTTTTTTCTGCGGCTCTATATCACATTTGACTTCTAAATGTATGGAAGGAAAGGAAGAAGGAAGTCCAGCCTATCAGTTAAAGGGGCGGGGTCTATAAGAGGGGGTGGGAACCTCTCATTGTCTTCCTTACTGCACTGAGCCACAACTGGAGCATGAGGCCTGCTTTTGTTTGCTGTTTTATTCATTGGGATTCCTTTTTAAAAGATGTGTTTAAAATCTTGACTTTGAAAGTGAAACTGCAGAACATGTGAAATATCTTTTGACTCGTTGAATCAGACCAAGGAGTTGTTAAAAATGTGTTTTATTATATTCTATGCTGAGGGACTAAGACTTGGAGAGAATATTTAAGCATGGTAATGTTTGCTCACACATAATGGAAACGCTTTAAAATATAATTTTAGTCCCCTTAATGTTATATTAATGTTACTATTGATAAATAAACATTCCAGCATGTGTATTCCAGAGTTTGTGGATAAGGTCACCCTGAATAAGCAAGCAGTGTTTTGAATTGATTTGTGTATGGTGGTGATTTGATAATAAATGTGCCTTAAAAGTCAGCATTAAAATCTTTAAATGTAAATTCAGTAGGCAACAGATAGCAGATGAATGTGGGCCACTTCAGGCAATAGCACTTCTAGCATTTTGGTGGCATGAACAAAATGGATGGTGAGACTAAAGTGGCCATCTTGTAAAATGGCAAATGTGGCCCAAATATCCCATCCCTTTTTCTGGCAAAAATGTGGTGCTCTAGGCAAGTTGTAATCTGGATGTGGCCCATGTGGTGAATGGTGAATTTGGCCCAAATAGAACATAACAGATTTGGGCCATCTCCGGTTGACGAGTGGCGTTGCTTTCTTATGGCCCAGATCTGGCAAATAGGAGCCGACCGGATCATTGTGTGTAGTATGTGGGTCAAATCATGGCCAACACATTTAGCTAGATAGTAGGTTCAGTTAAAGGTTCAGTGTGTAGAATCTAGTGAAATCTAGTGGTGCAGTTTCACATTGCAGCTGAATACCCCTCACCTCCCCCTCCCCTTCCACACATGAAGGAGAACATGTGGTAGCCTTCAGTTGTCATAGAAATTCAAATGGTTTAGTTTGTCCAGTCTTTGCTTCTGTAAAAAAGAACATGGCGGCCTCCGTAGAGAGGTCCCACTCCTGATGTAAATATATAGCATTTAAATAAAAAAGAAAACAACAATTTGTACAGTTTAAATGAAACACACAAGTGAAAACATCACTTGGATCTAAATCCAATTTCAGCTAATAAATCCCTTTCACATAAATCTCACCCACTGGACCTTTAATCTAATGTTGGAGGGAATAAGACAAGACAACATGGGAGGTTTGACTTCCTGCAGGCGACCATCAGAAATATGTATCAGCAGCACATAATTATGATCCTATGAGATATTTTATGAATCATCCATGTTTGGGGATCTTGCATCTTAATGCAGCTCATTAAAACAAAAGCAAAGAAGATCTCCCTCACAACCGAGGGTTCCTTTGTACGCCTGGAGCTTCAAAGTGCGGAGCTTCACTCGGCTCTTTCCGCCTGCGTTCGCCTCCTCATTAAGATTCCTCACTTGTGGGTGTGATGCTGAAAGGATCTCAGGCGCGCAGAGCGGAGACGCGCAGTGTCCCCGTGCGTTCAGGGGAGGAGGAGGAGGAGGCATCAGCTGCCGGCAGGAGGACAAGGAGCGGAAGAAGAGGAAGAAGAAGAAGAAGAAGAAGGAGGAGGAGAGAGAGCAGAGAGCCACAGAGCAGGCGACCATTCCTCCAGTGCTGCTGCTCCCTCCGCCACGAGACACCTGCAGATAGAACCGCTCCTTTCCCCTGCAGATCGTTGTTTTCGATTTCTCCCCAAGGCTGAAGCTCTCCAATATGTGTCGGATCTAACGTCTCCGGAGAGAACCCGGAATATCTGACTCCCTTTGGTGGATGTGGACACCTAAACCGTGGACATGGAGAAGATAGTGAATTTATCCATTTCGGTGCTGCTGGTTTTATGGGGGTGCGCGCTTGGAGGCTCGCCCAGTGTTCAGATCGGTAGGTATCTGTTAGTTTAAAAGCAACAAAAAAACATTTAATATAAAAATTGACTCGGGTGAAAGATGAAGATTTTGGTTGGAAAATGTTTTTATTTTTTTGGCAAGTTTAACTGGTATATAATTTATATATTCCGGTTTCAGGGGGACTCTTTCCAAGGGGCGCGGACCAAGAGTACAGCGCGTTTCGGATAGGAATGGTTCAGTTTGGCACTTCTGAATTCAGATTGACGCCTCACATCGACAATCTGGAAGTGGCGAACAGTTTCGCCGTCACCAATTGTTGTAAGTAGAAAAATAATTTATTCCTCTTCTTTCTCGAGCTTCCCTACAAGTGTGCATGCCAACCATGATAGATCCATGCCCGTATTGTGCTTTTCATATTACGCGTATTTACGCACGATGGAGATGGAGATCACCAGAGCTGTGTGATCTTTATTCTGTCAGTGAACATCTCGAGGATGTGGTGCTGATGCTGGTGGAGGATGAAAGAGCAGCGCGTGGGCAGGAGGAAAGTTGGTTACCACAGTAACAGTCAGTCACATCCATCCCATTTTCATTCCATCAGATTCGGAGATCAATGGGGACTGTAAGCTGCAAACACAAATCGATCCTGCAGTCTTAACGAGTATTTTATTCTGAAGTGATTGAGGAGATATTTGATCCCAAACAAACATAAATGTCATCCTTGAATAAAACGTCGTTTCTAAGGACGCTGCAGATTCAGAAAACTGACTTTTCTTTTCTCTTTGGAAAATGAAAAACCAACATCTTATCATTTCTCACCACATCGATTAGGATTTTTTTTTTCATTTAGGACCTGCTGAGGTAGACGGTTTTTGCAATGGGCAGCGATGTCACGTCTTTTCCCGGCTCGGGAGGAGCGGGGCTGATCCATCGCTCGCTCCTTTAACGCAGCCCAATGTTTCCACGGAGGCTTTAACGCTGCTGCTGAGGATTAATACAAGGGAATGATTGGATGAACCTTTTTTGATTGTAGCCTTTGACCAAACCTCATCACGACTCTCAGCTTGTCTCACATCCAACTCCACCAATTACCGCCCCCTCCCCCTCCCCCTCCCATACCCATCAGACTTCTCTTCACTGATAATCACATGTGATCGATCACTTCTTCGAACCAGAAGAACCGAGACGCGGGCTCCTCTCTGTCGCATCAGGAGGTTGTGAGGTCGCTGTTTTTTAATATCCTCGGCTCCCACATTTCACTAGGTGGTTGCCAAGCGACTACTCCTCTGAACAGTCTCTTAAACATAAATCAAACGCTTCTGATTGGTGTGCATCGGCCCAATCGATTTTCATCACCATATAAAAGCTTCCTGCTCAGTGCGCGCGACGGATCAGAGCCAGGGTCCTGCTCGCTCCACGTGCGTAATGGACGCACGACGTTAAATTGGACTATATGTTGAGGCTTAAGAATTTACCATGTGACATGTGATTTACATGTGTTCGACTGACATTTGTTTTATATCTTGGAGCATTAATATCTTTAAATCAGGTCCAAGCATTTGCAGAAAAGTTTCTTACAAACTTCTATATGTTTATCTAACATGATCAACACTGGAGAAGCAAATTAAGTAAACATAGCTTCAGGTGTAAATTCAAGGATGGTAATTACACATGAAAGGATCAGGCACAAAAACATACAGGGAACAATAGAATAGATCATAATAAATTATGAAGAATAAAAAGCAGATGGTTAAAGAAAGGACATTGTTCTATATATACATTTACTATAATTAGGGTTGAGTTCAATCTTTTAAATGACCATTCATTGTCTTAGTCTGATTCATTTGAGTGCTTTGGCTCATGTTGGATCAGGGAGTGGATCATCTGAGCCAAAGTAAACACAACGAGCAGCAGCAGCAGCAGTGGTGATAAAAAGTCAACTCAATCATTTTTATCGTCCCATTAATCCTATTTTGTCCTATTAATTTGAGCCAAATTGGTGTTTTTTTATTTTAACTATCCAGCAAATTGTGTAAAGTTGTGTTAAAAGGGTTGTGTTCCAGCCTTTTTAATGCTGTGAACAGCTATTCTGAATAAGCAAAGTAATTTAGTGTCCATGTTGTTACCAGAATAGAGCCCCTGCTCCATGCTGACGGACTGGTTCAACTAAACAGGGGGTATAGAAGAGGAAAAGAAGGAATGGCTGTAGATTTGATTTGTAATGTACAACACTCAGGCTGAATATATATCCATGTTTTATCCAAATGTCAACTTGAGTCAGTTAGAAGTTGGACAGGGTAAGGGTGGATGAGGTGAGGTGGTGGTGGAGGTGGTGGCGAGGAGGGGGGTTTTCTTTAGAGCCGGTAGATGGCAGCCTGCCTCACCATCCACCTCCGTCTGTAATTACAGTGTATTAACATCACCACTCTGCCTTTTGTTAAAATGCACTTTATGAGACAGCAGAGAAACGTCCACGCTGAAGCTTGAACGTTACAACCACAGGTTTTCAGAAGCTTTCTGCCAAACCCACTACAGGGAGCTGCGGCTTATAATGGAGGTGTCAGGTGCCAGTGGCTGTTCTGGATCCAGCGATGGCAGATTTGTCTTTAATATAGAAGTGATCATGAAGAGAACATGAAGCCATGATGAGTTAAGAGACAGATTTGCCCCAAGCTCATATTTTTTGACACGTAAATACATCTGCACAGTGTTTGATTACGTCCCGAGAACATATCTGCAGCAGGGATTACAATCTAATTTATATATCCCATTGGTCTTTTATTCCACCCATGTATTATTATCTATGCCATATCTCTTCTGAGGGTCACAAGGGAAGCTGGAGCCAATCCCAGCTGACGTTGGGGGCGAGAGGCGGGCTACATTGTTTTTTTATTTATCTCCCCGGGCCGATATGATGCGTTGACATGTTTCAAGCATATATGGATCTGTGGCCGACAGACGTACAGTATCAGTGTGGTTGTACTCGGGTCTGAGCGGCTGCAGCAGCACACTCCATCAATGCAGCGTGTCAGAGACAGTGGGAGGGAGGATGATACATTCCTCCATCAATAACAGTTCATCTGGACAGGGCTGCATTCGCTGCCAAGACCAAGGGAGTCATTGTCACTGTGTGTGTATGTATGTGTGTGTGTGTTTGTGTGTGTGTCGCTGTATCTGTGTGATACCCACCCGAAGCAATGTATTTCTAAGAATCTTGTTCAGACTCAGAATACAGCCGCCTAAGACTCCACAAGCTTCAATGACTAATGCAACTGAAAACACATCATCGCTGTTAAAAATCATGTTTATGATTGACTATAAATTCATGGAATGTTTTTATTTTGTGATGTTCAACTCAATGTGGTTGATGTTTTTTTGCACAAACATCACATTGTCAGTTTCCATGAATGTAGTGCAGCTCTTGGACCTTTGTCACCAGTGAAGCAAAACACCGTCCTCGACAACTTTGTTATAATTTGAAAAACGGAGGAAACAAGGACAACACAACATTATCTCTAATTGGACAAACCACATACGTACTCACCATGGTTAGGTATCAATAGTTACAATAGTTTAAGCTTATCTCATAGACTGTAAACTTCCTCCAGTTGCAAAAAAACATTTTGGTGCTGCCTTCTAGTTCCAATCTGACTCGACCAATCGGGGAGTCAGTCTCAACTGTCAATCCTGATTGTTTCATCTCATTCTTACAGCATCACATAACTCATTAAAACCAAATTACCCAAAAAAGGTACTACCCAATGACAGAAACCTTCGTTAAATTATGTAACGGGTACTTTGGATTTTTAGTTTGGTCCATGTCCCATCTGCTAACATGGAGGAGGCAGGGTTTATGATTTATGTACTAAACACAGCCACCAGGGGGCGACTAAGATGCTTTGGCTTCACTTTTGGAAGCCGCCATGTTGTCCATCTTTATTTACAGGCTATGGTTTATCAACATGCAGGGAATCGACTTCTCCTGTAATGTAGTGTGACACTGGGTAGCACTGTAAGTGTGTGTGTGTGTGTGTGTGTGTGTGTGTGTGTTTGTCTGCGTGTGTTTGTGTGTGTGCCGAATTAAAACTTAATTTTCTGCTTTAGCACCGATGCTCTTATTTCTGACACCCACTTCTCTCGAAGCAGACCACTCTTCCTCCTCTCGCGCCCACAGAGGTCACTGACACCTCTCCGACGATTTAACACTTCAAAGTTCTGGTTCGTCGCGGTTGAATCAAGTCGCACTGTGATTTCATGCCTCCACACCGGCCACATTTTGTGTTCGGTGGAGCATTGGTTATAGCCAATATATTGTTCACACTTAATTAAGAGCATTCTCCTCCATTTTCAGAGGGAGCTGTGAAATATTAAATAGGCCTGGGAGCTGGCCGGTCAGAAAATGAGGCTAAAGAACCCTCTGTGGATCTTTGCCTGCCCTGAATAAGCCCACAACCGTGTCCTCATCACTCTGTCCTCAAAAAACACAGGACGGAGAAGGCATCGGTTACAGTCAAAGTCTCTCGGCTGGAAGTCGCCCTCCAAGGCAGGGGGGGGCGAAATGTGTCTGTGCCATAAGTGTGTCAGGGAGATTTCGTCCTCCACCAACGATGCTGAGTCCATCGATTCAGGTGGATAGAGAAGGCAAAGCTAAATTTCAAAGGCTTGGTTAAAATTTAGAAAATCACCTGCGTTAGACAGTGAATCGTAAACCTTCGTCAAAGAGGACGTGCTTTCCCCAGTGCATTTTGGTGCAGCTTGCGACTGTCGGGCCTTGAGGTCTAGTTGTTGATAGGTTGTTATTTGGCAACAAGAGGTTATGATACTGTTCTGCCCATAACATTTAAATGTATTCTCCTTATTGAAATCCAGTGTTGAAAGCATGCAAATTATAAATTGGACTGTACTTTACCAGTATTATAAGGTAGGGATGATACAGGTGTCCCATCCTTTGGTTGAGCAGGCGTGTAGCACAGAAGAGGATCTCATATTTTTTATCATGATGAGTTGTGTTTTGGTCGATCTCTTATTCATCCTTATGACCGTGCACACATTTCTATCTATCTAAGGTCGACCTGCTTGTTCTCAAAGTTTCTGCTTCGGTGCCACAAAAAGACAAATTTCTCTGCATTTCTGTGGATTTGCAAGTAAAGACCCTGAACAGATTGCAGCCACAGACAACAGATCCTTATCATAAAGAACATGTAGCCGAGGCTTTATCCTTGGCTCGTTATCGAGATGTCCCCTCTCGTATCTTTCATCTGAAAACTAAAAACAACTCGTTCACTTTCCTGCAGCGTTCCTTGTTGTTATCAAGCCATAAAAGCTCATACAGTGACAACAACAACACGCCAAAAGCACCGTTCGGCCTTCGCTGTGACGGAAACAAAATCAATCACCAGTCTGCTACTGTGTCCTGGAGACACAGGGCGGCTGGAATAATTATAGATCTTTGATGTCCACTATTCATCACTGATGTGATGAACAACATCCTTTTCCAAGTGAAGTCTGAGGCTGTGGTCAGTTTGGTGAGGATTCAGCAGAGGCATCGCATGTAAAACTTATTTAGTTGGAAATGTTTTTAAAATACATGTTTCCTTTACTCTTTAGCCCTTAAATATTTACAGCTGACTTGCTTTAATAGTTTATTGAAATCCTAAATTACAGCTTCAAGTACATTTTCTTAAAGGTTGCAGAAATGTTGGACTTTGATTTTGCATTGAACTTAATGTGTTCTGAGTTTTTAGACAAAATTCCTGGTCATCATCAGTAGATGGAATTTTAATTGATCTAAGATCAGAAGCCGTTTGCATGAATCTGGGAAATCTTTCATGTAAGTCTTTATGACAAATGTTTGTCTCACCAAGTAGAAGTACAATTAACTTATCTGACAAGTGTAATTTTCTTTTATTATATTTATTAACCAAACAACCTCACGGGTGATGCTCATCATCATTCTCGGGAGATTCTGTCCATGGCATCATGGTGGTGATTCAGATTTGATCCGGTTTCCTAGTCTGGTCTCACGTGGAGTTCTTGTCGAACTTGTTAGGATTTAAATGTGTGTGTGAGAGACAAAGGGACAAGATAAAGAAAGAGGAAATGATGAATGAAAGTCAGAGGACGGAGTCAGAGGCCGTTACAGAGTGATGAGCCGAGTAAAGGAACAGAAACACATGCCCATGTGTTTCATGGGAAAGAAACACATGCCCATGTGCTGCTGTTGTAATGTCATGTCTCACTGAGCAGAATGTAGGAGCGGGTGAAAAGGGCAGGAGGACTCTGGGTAAAGGCTCTTTTGACTTCAACTATACTCTATTTAAAACATTACAGACCAGAATAGACTGAATTGAAAGATGGACGACATGACAGCTCCCCAAAAGTGAAGCCAAATCATCTCGATCGCCTCCTGGTGGCTGCTTGCAGAACATTTCACAAACCCTGCCCACTCCATGTTAGTTCATGGGAAAGTAAATATTAAATTATTTTCAGGTAGTTGTTATTATGTTTATTTATCTGATAGGTTATTTGATGTTCTAAGCACTTGGTGAAACATGATTGACAGTTGAGACCGTTTTCTGATTGGTCGAGTCTGTATCAGTGAGACTGTGTAAGATGGTGGCGCCTGTGATCTGTATGTTTTGGCTTCACTTTCTCAACCTGTGAGGAAGAGGAGGAGCTTGTTCATCTTTATTTAAGCCCCATTACGCAGACAGTGACATCTTAAAACACAAATATGCTAAATCCGTACTTATATAACCTCATTCTGTGTCATGTTGGCTCATGTAAACCTTTTCTCTCACCTGCTCTCAACCTTTTTGCTTCTCTGTAAAACCTTCACCGTCCATTCCACAAGCAGCTCAGTAAATCAACATGGACGACTGATGAATACTCTCCCTCCCTGCTCTTTCCATTTAGCCCCGGCTCTTAACCCGCGCTCGGTTTGTCCTCTTCATTCACACCTTTGGTCCACTTCAATCATTTCTTTCTATTATCAGGAGGTCTGTGAGGCACCGTCTGTTTTGCAGACCGAGCTGTGGCACTCTTTAAAGAACGTGTTCCCTGATGCTCGAACAAAAGGCCTCGTCTGGAGTGTGGCCAACACGTCTCAGCAGCTGTTGGCTTGTCAGTTGCGTTTTCTATAATCGCACAGAATATTGTTCGTGCATCAGAAGATGTAAGCTGATATTATAGTGTCCAGATTTCCTGCCAATACTGAAAATATTAGAGAAACCTTGATATACTGCATGTGGGTATTTTGTGGTGATTATTTAATTCCAGTGTTTTATTTATTGTTTTGAAACGGTGTCATCTGCCTTCTTGTTATATTCTTTCAGCCTGAAGGGAAAATCTGAAGTTTCACTAACATAACTGACTCTGTTTAACGAGGACGTTGTAATGAATCTTCATTGATCCGGCACATTAGCCTGTTACTCAGCTTGAATCTCATTTAAACCAACCAATTAATATTGATTTGACACTGATACAAAATAGGATGAACATGAAAAGATAAATACAAAAAGCTCATGCTGCCAGATGAGAAATATTGCAGATGACAAATGATGTTCATTAAAACATAACCAGTCTTTATGCTGATGGCTTGGGCAGTATGATGAGGTCTGGCTGTTATATTGGTTTTACATGGTCTTCATGTATTTCTCATGCATTGTATCGAGCAAGTGTCATTTCTTTGTCTGCAAAACAAAATCTCCTTTGGCAACAGTAAAGTCGAAGTTGAAAACAGGTCATAAATGAGTGAGTGAAGTTTTCTGTGATTCACGATCGTCCTGCTCTGATGTTTGTCCCCGTTAAAGGAACCACAAGTGTTTCACCGTGTGACGTCCTGTCAGACCACAGTGTGCGGGCGGTGTTTTTGATCTGCTTCTTTCAAATGTCAATAATGGAAAGATTAGATGTTTAAATACAGTTTCCTTTTTGTCTGTGTCCATGTTTTCTTGACTATATTAAAGTTCAGAGATAAAGAAATACATTTACTTTCAGAAATGACAACAAAGGGGCATTTAGATCTTTAGGTCCTTGTGAATGTACATTAAGTAAGAAAAGATGAGTTAATATTGTACAAAGTTTATGGCCAAAAAGGATTAATATTACAAAACAGCATTTGACCATCCAATGACAAGCGTGAATGTAGCACACTCAGCAGTATCAGCCGCACACGCTTGGATAAGAACGTGGGTTAAACCAATTTGTGGAGGGACTGACCACAAGGACGGCCAAGTGTGTGATAGCTGCCAAAAAATATGTTAAAGGGACAAGGACCTGGAGCATTAGAAGCAGATAAGAAGAAGAAAAGAGGAACACGGTGAGTCAGGGTGAGAGCGGGGGGGGGGGGAGGTTTTGTATGCACAGCAGCAAAGTCAGCACTCGTGTCCCCAGGCGGGCGATATCCTTGTGTATGACAGGTGTCTGAAGGAGACGTGGACATATATATACACACAGCAGATATATTCAGCTTCCCACTCGGGCGGGAGACGAGCAGTCGGAGTGTAACGATGCAACAGGCGACTCCGGACTGTCCTCGGCTGTCTGCTCTGATTTCAACACTGTCAATCTGAAGTGGGAGAAGACGCGGCTGCTGCTGCTGCTAGGGTGGACAGGAGTGAGGCTGCTCATACACAGGTGGGTTAAGAACAGGGACTGTTTGATTGGACATAAACTCTGGGGCCACAAAGTAAAGCCAATAAGGAAATACCTGAAACTTATTGTCAGGTATTCTCTCAAATGACAAGCAGAGGGTGACACCACTGGGAGTTTTTTATAGAATATTTTACTACTATAAAACCAGTATTAGTTACTACTACTATTAAAACACGGTTTCCAAAAATCTAAACAGTTCTGGACATAAAGCCAATCTTGAGGCTTCCAATCGGCAGTTCACAGACCACATGGTTTACAGTTTGGACGACAAGGTGAACACAAAGGCCTCTCATCTCTAAGGCAGCTCCACCAACCCCCCCACCCCCCAGCTGTGATAAAACAGCAGGAGAAACACTGGGGAAAAGGGGGGGAGCTGCATAAATTATCTGACATTTCCTTTCACCATTTGCTCACAAAAGCACGGAAGGAAATTCCACTAATAGTGTAACATTCAATATCATACACTCCACCACTGACCTATTATTTTCTCCCTAGAGATATCCATCACACTGTTCCTGCTTGTCGTCAGTTCTCAGTTTATACAAAGGCAGCTACAACGTTTTCTATGTTTGCATCTTATTTTGAAAGTCTGGACCAAAGCAGTGGTGAAGCAGACTAGAGGAGCCGAACCAGCAACTTCTTTTGGTCAGTGGACGACCCACTCTACCACCAGAGTCACAGGTCAATTCCTAAAGGATTACTATCACAACTGCATTTACAGCTGAGCCATACATGGTATTTACATCCAAGCCCATTACTTCTGAGCACATGGCAGCGTGTTACTCAGTGTTCTATCGTGTAACGTATTCTGTTTTGGTGTCGCGTCTGCAAAGCAAAACATCTTCTGTGTGAGAGCGCTGTGTGTAAAAGAAACTGATTTGCATGAAAATCCCTCACAGAAAGAGAGGAAGCATCAAATCCCATGAGAGCTGGAGATGGAGCAGCAACCTCAATCTCACTTTTTAATGCTCATTTTATTCTGTTAAACCGAAGCCTCCGCAAGGTCACCACGCTGTTTGCTTCCTTTTGAAGTGAGAATATTTTTCTAATCTCCATCTTTTTTTTTCTGCGAGCCTCTTTGGCTGGCACCGGTTCAGAGTGTGTGAGCGCTGGCAAACACACGATGTCGAAAGTGTATTTTAAATGGTCCGGGGGGGCACAGTGGATGAGAAATGATGAAGTCAGAGGAGACGCTGTCTTTGTCGCTGCAGGATCTCTCATGCTACGGCGGCCTACAACTTGTCCCCTGCTTTTGACTCCCATATACTGTTACTTTAATCATGTTGTGTCCTCTGTCACCCTAGGTAGCATAGTATCAAATAGTATAATGTAGTCTAGTATGGTATTGTAGCCCATTGGATTGTATATAGTATTGTATAGGAGGGTACAGTATATTGTGTAGTAAAGCATAGTAGCGTATAGTAGTATTGTAGCCTATAACACAGTAGCTTAAAGCATAGTTTGGTAGCCTATTATACAAAAAGTATGTATAGTATGGTAGCTGTAGCCTAGTCTAGTAGTATAGTAGCCTAAAGCATAGTAACCTATAGTATTGTATGGCATAGTTGACTATAGTTTACCATAGTATAGCCTATAGTATAGAATTGTGTTATTATTATCGTGGCCTAGTGTAGAATAGTATAATTTCATATAGCATAGTTACCTATGGTGTAGTATAGTAGCCCAAAGTATTATATTGTATGGTAGGTATGTAATTAGTTCAATTCTCGTTATAGCCTTTATTTCATAGAAATGTTTTTTCTTTATTCTTGTTATATTATGATTTTCTTTTTTCATAAAGTTCTGACTTTATTCTCATCAGACGCTGACGAAATCTCAATAATAGTTTTTTTTTAATCCTAAGTATGTGACATGGAATCATCTAATTTCTCATGATATTGGCTACTTGGTTGCAGTATGAGTATTGTGGTGTTGAAGTGGTATTTACAATAAGATAATATTCTCCATCAAGTTTAATGCTAAGCCTTACCACTTGTGACTGTATTAATTATAAGAGAAATGGTTGAAACCTGATTGGTCAGGGACAGAGAGATGAACCAAAGGTCACAGTAAAGGGGGAGGAGTCAGAGCTCAAATGGGGCTGTTGAGCTGATGAGCGACTTAATGTCGTTGTTCAACCCGGAGACTGGAAAGGTGAAGCCCCATCGATGGGATCTCTCACGGCTCTGTCATTTTCTCTAATGACAGCGAGAGAGAGAGAGAGAGAGAGAGAGAGAGAGAGAGGAGGGAAAAACAGGGAAATAATTGGTTTCAGTGCATCTCCCCTGGGAACTCACATATAACATTTGGTCTACACGTGATAGTCAAGTATCATTTGAACAGGAGCTATCAAGCACAGGATCCTGGCACTAATGCCTCTTTTCTCTGCTTCACCTCTCCGAGTTGATCCCGACTCATCTCCGGCAAACACGGCCTGAATGGTTGCTATGGCAGCTGCTGGGTGAAGCCGGGTTTGGAGAGATGCAACTAATTTTGCTCTGGCGGGTTCCAGGATCATTAGGACGTAGAGCGGCAGCTCCCAGCTCCGCTTTGGTATTTCCACAAAAGGTCAGGGGACACAAAATCTGTTTTATTACAGGAGGCAGATGGAGTTTGAACAACAGTAGCCGTGCGTGATGTATGGGCTCAGCTTCGCCGAATCAATATGGCTGAAGAATTCTGTATTGTGCTGCTCGGGATGAATTAGTGTGCCGGTGCACAGCAGCACAACACCGAGCTTTCCTCTAACCAGATTTAAGAGCTGGAGTCTGTTTTTAAAGAGAAATGTTTTTAAATATGATCAAAGCACAACCGTATCTTTGTGAATAAGCTATACAAAAAAAGATAGAGCATGGCCACATGTTTGGTAAACCAAAATGTTTGAGAATCTAATGTTGATTAATTATGCTTCTTTGCACTATGCAGTCTGTGTGAGGAAGTGCATGGATGCTTTCTGTCAATAGCTTTGATTGTTCTTTAACACTGTTTTATATGGCTGAGAAGTATAATGGAAAGTTTGCATCTCTGAAGGCACCAAGACACTCACCTACATATTCTGAGAGAATTCAGGGAGCAAGATTTTCAGTGTTTGAAGCCTTGTGGTTTCCTTTTCGAGCTAATCAATCACGTTTCAGTAGGCTGTGGTTGCCCGAAGGCAAACAGTCCGAGTGGAGAGCAAAGAAGACAGAGCACACTGACTGAAGAGCTTCAGCTTTTTAATTGATCTGCATTCCCCAGCATGAGCCAAAATGTAATCTGGACCTAAAACGCCTTCAAAAAGATGTCAGTGTTTGTGAGGAGGAATGTTTGACTTGCCGGACTATGAATGGTGAACAGCGAACTGAAGATACAGTCTTGGCCTGGATATCCACTGATGGGCAGGGAGATTGATCCGTGGTGGACACGGAGCACGACATGAATACTTACACTTTGCTGAGTTCTTTCAAAAACTGAATCTCTTTTCAAAAATTGCTCCTTCAAATTTAATGGTCACAAATATATAGAAAGTAATCATGTAACATCACACTCTTTTAGCCATTAACTGCTATTCTGTTCTTTTAGCACCTTTCAACCTCTGGTCGGTAAACTACTTCAAAGCCACGGCATCTTTCTGTGTGAGTCTGTTGTAGAGGACATTGTGTAGGACTCTGTAGACTCAGAAAAACCTTCTTGATATCAATAAAGTCATTTTTTTAAAAGCTACTCCAGCTCTACAAAATTCTAGATCTTTTCACCACCTAAGTAGAGTTGACTCTGCTTATGTAGTTGCCGGATTGTCATTGATTCGAAATTAATAAGGGAAAAGGCGTAGAGCTGTAGCAGTCATGTAGCACTCAATGTGTGATCGTTCAACGATCACACATTGAGCCTTCAGTATTGAGGGTATTCATCGGTTTCTGTTCTCGGGGAAACCTACATCCTCCATCCAGGGCCGTCAGAAAAGCCTCCAGGAAACAGGTCAGTGAACAAAAGGAGGTGGGAGGAGAGAGAAAGGAGACTGAGAGACGAGGTGGGAGGAGGGGAGTCGGAGTTGATAGGAACTGAGCTGCACTGTTCCACCAGAGACCAGCTGCCGGAAGTGCTGCTCAGAGGCAGACAAAAACACTTCCCAGTGTGCCGGGCTGGGCCGCGCTGACACCTCCCAGCAGTCCTCCCATCGGCCACTCAAGAATCAGACTGGGAGCCGTCACCCAGGCAACAGCCCCCGGTGCTGCGATGCATGTTTACCATTTCATTTCGCCGATGAAAGAATGTCATTAAGAAGAGGGTTTGCAAAATGGTTATTGAATTTTTCATAAGCCTTTTAAATTTTTAAGAACAATACCTGTATGTAGTGTTTATACTTGTAACCGTGGAGCAGAAATCGAACCTATTTGGCTGATGCCCTCTTTTTGGGTTGAAGGAGAAAAGAATATGACATTTAAAGCTTCCACAATATGAAATTATGTTTTTTTGGGGACTGGAAAGAACATGGCTGATATATGCTTCCCTAGCAACCGTCTACAGAGGGACTGGAACCAGATTGTGTGTTTATGGGATGCAGACAGAGCTCCCAGAAGTTATAAAACAAAGCCCACGATCCATATATTGAGAAATACTTTTATTCAGAGTGTTGCAGCCAGGTTGAGTCCTTGTTTAATTCCTCGGGAATCGTGTGAATCTGTGGGATGAAGCGTGTTTTAATTGAGACGGGCAGAAAAGAGGAGCAGTCTTTAAATGGCTCTGAGCTTAAGTCAGAACTGTCTCCGTCCATTTTTCTATTTCTGAGGCACAGCGATAAGGATTCAAATACTAAAGTCGAGAGTCTGAGATTACAGGAGCATTAAGGGAGGACGGCAAAGAGCATCCTGGTGAGGTTCTAGCTTCACCTACGATAGGAATGTGACAATGATGGTTTTAAAACACAAACAGTACAATTAACAATAGTGTTGATGAAGATGAGGAGGCATTAAACAATTATGAAATCATTCACTACACACTTTATAGGGAGATCGCCATTTTGAAGGGGTGTCTGAGTGTTTAGTGAAGTTTTTTTAAACCCTATATAGTTGCAGAAACAAAACCTTGAACCATCGAGGTGGCATTTAGAAATCTCTCAGTTTGTTCTTGAGGGCACAGATAAACCTAGTTAGTCCAGGTTTTTCAGGAGAGACACAACCTACAAGGTTAAAATCTGGGCTTTGCAGCGAGTAGATCAGTGACAAGTGTACTCAGGTTGCTCTGACAGGAGTGTTGGCTCTACGCCGCCTTACTTACCGGTGACGGCTCCGTTTAACATAAAAGCCCTAAAGTCCTGAGGCCTTTTTTTCTCTGCAGTGAGAACAGGAGTGTTAGAGAGGGCGCGATATCTAACAGGCAGCTCTGTTAGCTGTGACTGGAAAGCTGAGGGTCTTCAACACAGTGTGTGTGTGACTGTGTGTGTGTTTGTGTGTGTGTGTGTGCGTGTGTGTGTGTGTTAGACTGAATCATCCTCTCTCCGAAGCACTGAACCACCATTGGCTTTATATTAAACATAAGATATTTCGTCCACTGCTGATTTAGTGGATGCTAAGCTTCATGAATCTATAAAACCCCCAAAATAGGTTTTCAATAGGATCATTTAAAACCTAGGCAAATGTCTTACAGCCTGAATATAACATTTAAACCTACTATATATATATATGAATAAAATAATGGCCTTTGTTATGATTTCATCGTTATCAAACCTTAGTGTGTGAATTTTCTAATTCATTCAAATCAGATAAGATGTAGTGTTAAATCTGGACGTGTTATCAGCAGGTCATTTAGACCAAGTCCATCTCTGATCAGTGACGGTGAAGTGAACAGTGGTGCAGCGGTGCCTCTGGTGCCCGGGCGGTGAAAAGGAGGTCAGTTAATTGGGACGGCTAAATATATTTCAGCAGGGTACACCTTCTCCATGGAAGGTGAACCACGGTGCCAGAGAGGCTGCTGGGACACATTCACCATCCTGGTAATAATGAGCTGATTAGAAGCGTCTGATGACCACAGAGTCGCTGAGTGCCCAAATATTTGCAGCCCAATAATATATAATATAAAATTGTTTTTCCAGAACGGAGCCATTATCCAAACCACGGGACCTTTATTTACTGTGGAAGGGAACAGGCCTTTATCTGAACCAGGCGTTAGAGGTGCTGCTTTAATACTGTAACCCTCTGTTTGGATAATTGGTCGTTTCCTAACACGGGGCCTCATTGAGATCCATTTCCCCTTTTGACCTTTTTGCAGTTAATGCTTAATGCTGTGAAAACAAACACCACATTCTGTAACATTTCAAATTAAAAGCCCTCTTGCAGTTCAGTGGACAGAAATTCAATGAACACTAAGCTCATTTCTTAAGATGCTTCTTTTATTGTGAAACATTGTACATTACTACAAACTACAGTTAGATGAGACATTAACACACATAAAACCACAATGATCTAAATAGATTGTTTATTTATAACTTAGATGCCTTATCCAGAAACATTTTATTACATTTATGAAAGTAAATATACATATATATATAATTTGTAAGATAAGTGTCTTCTTCACTGCTAATGCCACAATATTTTAATTATAGAATATCTTTGTGCAAAGTTTACTTCTTCTTAAATCAGAGCAGGCACTTGTGGATAATCTCTATGAAGAATTAGGGGAATTCAACTTGTAAACAGTGCCTAGACGTTGATAAATGATTTTGTGAAACATGCACTAATTCAGGAGTGTGTTGACCTTTAATGCAGCCTTAAGATCAGGGAACTGATTTAAAGGTTTGCTAAGTCTTTGTGAAATGTGGTGCGTGAAGGTGCTGAGTTCATTATAGCACATTTCAACGTGTTGGTCTGCAGGCAGAGAGTTTTCTTTTACCTCAAAGCAGTGTCGATCTTTTGCAACTTTTCCAGAGCTGCTACACTTTCATAAAGATATTTTCCTCAAATTATGAGTGCAGGTGTGTTAATCCAATATACACAGTTACATGGATAATGATCCCTTGCTCATGCTCTACCGCATTTATCTCAGAACTATGTATTTCATATGTCAACATGCTGCGGTTTCTTTCACATCGTTTGGTTGAAAGAGACATTTTAACACCAGCTCACACGCCCACGACCATAAACACAGACAAACCGAGCACAAGCACACACAAACAGGGTAACGTGTTGTGCACTATTGTCTGCAACAACAATGTTAGGATTACAAATTCCCAAATCGAAACCGTGTTTATCTCACTTGAACATTCCCCAGATTAAGAGGACCGCGGTTTTTAGTTTTTTACATTTTATCTTTGAGAACAGAACGATACTGAATTTATATCTCAATTTACAGACATCGAGCTATTTGTTTTTCAACATTCTGCTCGTGGTGTTTTATTAAAGCGACCTCCTCAACACAAAGTCTCTCAGTTCTCTCCGGTTCTATTCGATGTGGGATTTTCTGAGGGCAGCAAAAACTCCCTGGTTTCATTGAAGAGCAGTCGGATGTGACAGAGGCTTAATGGCTTTTTCCACAATCCTCACTGTTTCTGAGAGTTACTGTTTTTGGCTGGCTTTTCTTCTGTAATTAAACATTTTTGAATTCTCATTGGAAGCTCATGCAGCCGTCTCACCCATTTAAAATGAAAAAGAAAACCCCTGGCTCCTCGTCCTTTTGCCGTCTCACACTCCGGAGGCAGAAAAACCCTCTGTGAGAGGCGGTGGCTGCATGGGAGAGTTGTTTCCGGATGTGAATTATCATTTTTCGGTTATAAAGTAACATGCTGTCAAAGTGTTTGACTCTGGCATAAGCTGCGGCACAGTCATGGGGATCTCCAGGCTGCTAGCGTGAGCTCAGAGAGTTTTAATCCCGGGCAAACTCAGCGAGCTGCATCAGCCAGAGAGTGTCGGCACAGAAAGCTTTAGAGACATGACAATACGCAGACGTGACGCAGAGCAACTCTCCAGCTGTATTAGCTTCAGGGGGTGGCAGCGAGGAGTGCTATAGTACACAGTATATTTATTCTGTTCTTTGATGAGATATGACCTTTGTTCTTTCTTCCGAAAAACAAACATCTGCAGCTTTGCGAGGCAAAGAGAGAGTTGGATCCTTCTCAGGGCCTTTGCAGCTCAAAATGAGAAATGGCATCTCTTTCATCACAAGCTGGAGTTAGCATGTTCTCTTCATGTTTGAGGATGTTTTCTCAGGGTTCTCCGGCTTCGAACATTCAGAAGGTGAGCAGATTGCTGTGTCATTTGATTCTCTCTATTATGGTCTCTCTCCTCCCCCCCCCCCCCCCCCCCCCCCCCCCCCCGCTGGGCAATTATTAAAAGAAACAATGGAACAGATGATGGACGGATCTGAAATGATGAAAGGAGCTGAGAAATGAAGTGCGACACAGGCACGTGTGATCTGTTAGCGCTTAGCCCTGGATTTAACCATTGTCTAACAGCTGCGTACAGAACTGAAAACGTATTATCTATTTTTTCATCTTTCACCCGTGGAAAGCTGTTTATTTAATTTAGACGAAGCTAAAATCTGCGACATAATTTGAGATCCAGGCAAAAATCTCCAAACGACCAATTTTCTTTTCATAACGAGGTGTCATTTTCTGGTAATTACGGTCGTTGGCAGCTTCTTTAGACACGAGGACATAAAATCTGGCAGATCAAGGATCAGAAAGACAACTGTCATGGTCGGAATTATTAGTATTGGAAAATTCATTGATGTCAAAGCACCATGTTACTGCTGCAAATGTTGTTTTGACATTTTCTCAGTACATTTGCCTTTTGGAGGCAAAGCTATTCTGACTATAGTTTTTCTTTTCCTCCAAGAAACACAATTTAAATCCCATAAATTGCTCACTTCAGGTTTTTACCTCAGTTCACTCAGTTATGAGCTCTGAGCAGAGAACCGTGACTTGTTGAACATGTGACCTCTTCTCTTTTCTGAGGGATGTTTCCAGTCCCCTGAAGATTTAGATGAAATTAGATTGGGCGAGGTCTGATCCCTCTGTGGCCACATCAGCGGCCACTGTCATCTGCTGCACAGATCAGAACCCGCTCCAGCCCCTGATGGAACAGCCTGGACCCCTCGTCTCAGGTGGCTGTAATTGTGCGGCTTGATGGAGCGTTTAAGATTTATGAAGCACTCGCACGCTGGTGTGGGATGAGAGCCGGCCCTGCCCCCTGCTTATTTTGGCCTTTTCCTGATGAGCTCTGCATGTTGTGGAGGCTTGAGATGTAAAAGGCAGTGGGGGGGCTCAGCTGCCTGGGGGATGCATGGGGAAGCTGTCTTTTGATTACTGGGGAGAATGGTTTGGAGCGTCTGGACTGGGTAGAAAACTTGAGTTTGAAGCGAATGGTTAACACTTTCACTGACTTGAAAAATGTATTTTTCGTTGCCTGAGTGAAGCAACAAACTCTTCTAGCTTTGTCTGTCATGTTCTTCTGTCTTTGGAAAGTAGCTGTAGCATGAAGTGAAAAGTCGTTATAACAGAGACAATAAGCTCCTGACGATCAAGTTTACTTTGTGTCAGATAAGCTTTTACTCCTGGTGTTAGGTTTTCATTTAATCTCATATTCATCTTTCTTTGTATTACCATTAGCCACAGAATTTCTTTCTAGAGGAAAACTTGGAAAAAGCCATTTGTTGCAGAAGTTTTTCAATTTCCTTTCCTCATGTACCCTTCCGCTTGGAAACTGCAAATGCATTCGGGTTGGGTTATGGCGAAGGACCCACTTGTATGCCAGCCTTTTTTTTCACCCCCCAGTATTTAGACTTTTGACTCATGTCCATCTCAGCCATGACAAACTCAACGTTTGTTCTGTACATAAAAATAAAGGGGACTAATAATTCCTGATAGCTTCTTCATCTCCAATCTTTTTGTAAAAAATACGCTTCTTCGGCCGGGACACATTTTGAGGATGGGCTGGAGACATATTATGGCACAAGCTGCTTTATTCTTTTGCGGAGTCAACTTTTAACGACCTGCTGTTAATTTCGTCCCGAGATTCACTAATGGAGATGCCCTGTGCTTGGAAAGTGGCTGTGAAGAGAACTCAGTGTAGATCATTACAGCAGGAGTTGAACAAACCTTTCCAAATCTTTTCTTCTTAACATAAAGACCGAAATGCAAAGAGGCTCTTTATGAATCTGAAACATTTCCTCACTCTCATTCTGCTGAAACTACAGTGGTCGTTTGTAATTTCCATTTCATCAACGCCAGTTTGCCGCAGCCTGTGGCGGGAAGCCGACAGTACCTACACCAAGCTGGCTAACATGAATGGATTCCATTTCCCTTTGTCAGCAGGTCATCCCAGTTATATTGTGGACGAGGAAACGACTCATTAGACGAATGACTTTGGAGGCCACGTGTGTCCGAGTCAATAAGCCTGATTAACTTACATTCCATCAATACACATTTACAAGCAACACGCCAATCTGCTGACCCCCGGTACAATGTTGGAGAAGCGTCCTGCAGCCT
This sequence comes from Platichthys flesus, assembly GCF_949316205.1. NCBI lineage: Eukaryota > Metazoa > Chordata > Actinopteri > Pleuronectiformes > Pleuronectidae > Platichthys > Platichthys flesus. The sequence goes on along the minus strand of NC_084952.1, from coordinate 4,513,167 downwards.
CAGGATTAACGCGCCACTCAGTGTTTACCTGCAGCACCACTGGTTTTCTGCTGTGTGCATAATGAATGCTCGAGGCCAGTGGAGGTTCTGGGTGTTCCCGGGCATGGGGGGGGGGGGGTTCATGAATTATTGAACAAAGGGGATTTTGCAAAGTCAACAGTATGATGGTGTAATGGAAATAATCCAGCCGTTTTAAAATGCCGCCTGCATAGTCTATAATAAATGCCATCATTCAAGTTTAATGTCACCCAAAAGAAGCTGTATTAACCCGACAGTGTAGTGGTGCATTGTGTATTTACTCTGCTACACAAGCTGCTTTCAGACGTGAACTCTGGAGAATGGACTCGAACTTTAGCTTTCACATATGAAGAATGCAGCGGCATGTTTTTGTTTAGAGCCCATCAAACACAGCATCGGGTCTTATCCCCAAAAGGTCTCAAATCTCATCGTCTTCTTCTTCTTCTACGTGTGTGATGCCTCCTTCATCTCATCCGCTCATCCTGAGATATTAGTGCTGTTGTATTCTTTCACGATTTTCATCCGTCTCATATAAACACTGTGAATTTCTCTGGAGAATTTCCAGCTGTTTTATCACATGTGATCATTGTCCAGAGCAAGTGACTTGAACATATAAATATACACATGTACATATACAGCCCCTCTGGATGATCTCTGGAAAATGTGCATTGCATGGCTGAAAGCAGCTATATTCTCATAGGAGAAGCCTGGAGTGGTTTCACACTGAAGATTTGCTGGAGCACAAATGACCCACATGATGATCCCACACTCAACATTGCTCACTTCCCACTGTATCATAGGGCAGCTCATGAAAGTTTCACACATTAACTGGTGTTCAGTGGATCCTTAACTGTTGAATACAAGCTGTCCCCTGGCAGAGGTTATGGAAAGCTGTCCATTCATCAGCTGAAAGAGAAACGGTGGAAAGATGTCCCCCAGTAGCTGTGTGGGCCACTAACGTGCACTAAAGGATTGCAATAAAGATCTTGGTTATAGAGTTATGGGAGCAAGTCGCGATCAGTACCTAAGAGAAGAAGAAAAATAACCATATCCCACCAAACCTAACATCCCTCTTCCCCTTTGTTTCAGTCTGTTCACAGTTCTCCAGGGGGGTGTACGCCATTTTCGGATTCTACGACAAAAAGTCCGTGAACACCATCACGTCGTTCTGCGGGACGCTCCACGTGTCGTTCATCACGCCCAGCTTCCCCCTGGACGGGAACCAGCAGTTCATCATCCAGATGAGACCTGACATCAAGGGGCCCCTCCTCAGCCTCATCGAGTACTACAAGTGGGACAAGTTTGCCTATCTGTACGACAGCGACCGAGGTAAGACACGTTCACTGTTATATAAAATATCAAACAAATCTCCTGTTCGGATTCATAGAAAGACTCCTGGCATCTTGAAATGGCTTTTTTTTGCGTTTCTCTTATTCCAAGTTGGATTGGGAGATCGTGAAAAAGTCTAAATCATTCTTTACATTCTGTTGCAACTGACATTCGGTTGAATTTACGCTCAAGTTGTGTCAAACCGATCATTCCCAGTTCAAACTGTGGTTAAAATGGAAAAACCTACTCCTGCAGGCATAAAGCCCAGGTGAAGGTAAAGGTCATTTTGGTTCATGACAAACAGCTTGTCACATACAATCATCTCCAGCACCTCCAGTGTCTGAGAGTGAGCTTTATGTAATATCAAGGGGGGGGGAGGTGGTCATGGTTGACGCAGTACAGGTGGTGCGCCCGGCAGCCGTGCACTTCCACCCTCTCTCCTTAGAGGCAGGATCTGTAATGTGGTTGTGGTCTGAAGTTTCTGACTCAGTAGAAAAGTTGCATCTGGCTTCACGGCTTAAAAATCGTCCATCTGTTTGGGAGAGAGTGGCCTAGGGGATAGAGGGGGTGTTCTGCAACGAGAAGGTTGCTGGTTCGAATCCCACTCTCTCCCATCTGCATGCTGAAGTGTCCTTGACAAGATCCCCTAAAATGGCCCCTCATAAATGCTGAGTGTTCTTAAAAAACAATTAAAAACCTGGAGGCTCTGTGATAGATGTAGATTTTTTTTTAACGGTTGCTATAACTCACTTTGGGATTATAAGAAATAATTTTTTTTTTGAGCTCTCATAAAAAGAGTTTGTGATTTGGAAATTCTATAACAAAGATGATAGACATCTAAGAATAGAAACCTCCCATGTTTTTTTTCATAGTACTTTCTTATTTGATATTTACCAGACAATAACAACATGATAAAACGGTTGTGTTCCTACAAAAACCGTATAATTATAAATTGAATAAGTTTTCCAGTGATTGAAGTGTTTCTGTTCCTTTTCTGCCCGGCATCGCTCCACAATCAACACACTCAACTCACAGTCACACCGGGGAGCTACCTCGTACCGTTGACCTGCGGGTCGGTGGTGCTGAAGAAACTCTTACACTCAAGTAGTTAGAGGGTTCAAACCGGTGATTCTCAGGTAAAAAGCTCCACCTCTGTGCACCTGAACACCACAAGCCTCCTGGTGTCTCTCAGTCTTACAAACTTTGATCTGAAGCTCCGGAGGAAAGTGTGCGTTGATTAAAGATTTCA